>NC_052623.1:337003241-337628241 GCF_016161935.1 Mauremys reevesii
CCCCCTGACTACAATGAAATTGCATTAGTTTAATTTAGATGAGAATCTGATCCATTGCATAGAAAAAAGAATAGAAAAGTCACACTAACTTGAAATTGGATATACAGTAAAATAGGTTCTAATTCTAATTCTGCAAGTTACATGTGGGTAGACTATTATTCCTGCATATTATAACTTGCAGGATCATGACCTTAATGTTGTGCATCAGTATGAAAATAAAGAATAACAAAGCTGCAAGACTAGTAAAAATTGCAGGAAAAATGTTTCTGGAAATCTACTATTTGTTGTAAAAAATTTTTGACAGCAATATAAGAAAAACCCAAGTTCTCCATATTGCACATGCTCAGAACTGAGATCTTTATTTTAACCCTATCAGCCTTAGGTGAAGATGTATGCCAATACCTTTGTACTGATTTTGTATTTTTCAGTTCATGTAAATAATGCTAAATTTTTGTTTAAAGGCAACATTCAATACATCACATCAATCTAAACACTTGCACAGCTTCATAAGCAGTTAAACAATGAGTCATACACTATATTTCTCAGTGTGTCACTATCAAGGCTAAAGAATAATTCAGGATGTTTTACTAGCTTGGTTCAATTTCCGTGTCAGGAATCCTGTGTGACTAATAGAAACTCTTAAAAGTTCCTTACATACTGTAAGGCAAGCAGCCACCAAAGGATGATAACTACGCTGTCTGTACTAACTCCTGTAATTATTATTCTTGCCTACAGTCCAGTTTCCATAGAGGCTGATAACATTTATTAACCCTTAGGAAACTAATGAATCCCCCACGTGTTCAATATTTTACCTTGGTAACTGGCCATTTTCCTAGGGTTTGGGGAGCTCCTAGGGGGCGTTGAGCCAGGTTGGAGGGAAGATTTCTGGCTGCAGGATTCTAGAGTGGTTAACAGAAAAAAGTCAGTCCCAAGATAGGGAGGATTGACAGTGACCTGACAGCGTGCCAGAGATGGGGAATGGAGACTACGAACAACAATAAGTGGGTTAGGAGCATGAGGTTGCTGACCTGCTAGGGTGGGCAGGGAGGGGAAGGCAAAGGCTAAGGAGATAGAGCAGGGAAAGAGGAAGGGCTCTTGGTGGATGGAGAGGGAGAAGACAGAAGGGGCCGATGACATGTTTACTAATTTCTGATCCCTCATTAAAGTGCCCTAATGATGAGCCTGTTCTAAGGGTTATATTACATTATTAAACTTCATTCACATGAGCAGAGAGTTTAACTGAATGAAAACAGATTTGCTCATTAAAAACTTTTGTTAAATAGATGCTGCCAGGAGACATTTAGAAAAAGTCTCCTTCTCTGTGTTACCAATAACACCTTAGATCATGGGGGGGCCAACCTGAGCCTGAGAAGGAGCCAGAAATTTACCAATGTACATTGCCAAAGAGCCACAGTAATAGGTCAGCAGCCCCCATGAGCTTCGACCCCCTGCCCCCAGCACCTCCCACCCACTGGCAGCCCCTCCAATCAGCACCTCCCCCTCATTCCCCGCACCTCCCGATCAACAGTTTTGTGGTGTGCGGGAGGCTCTGGGGGGGAGGTGAAGGAGTGAGGGCATGGCAGGCTCAGGGGAGGGGGCAGGAAGGGGTGGAGTGGGGGCAGGGCCTGTGGCAGAGCCAGGGGTTAAGCAATGAACACTCCCCGGCACATTGGAAAGTTGGTGCCTGTAGCTCCAGCCCCGGAGTCAGTGCCTATACAAGAAGCTGCATATTAACTTCTGAAGAGCTGCATGTGGCTCCGGAGCCACAGGTTGGCCACCCCTGCCTTAGATGATCAAGACTGAGAGAATTTAAAATGTTTCATTTGCTGTATGCAGTGTTGTAGCTGTGTCAGTCCCAGGATATTACAAAGACAAAGGGGAGGAGGTAATATCTTTTATTGGACTAACTTCTGTTGGTGAGAGAGACAAGCTTTTGAGCTTCTCTCTTAGTATCTTTCCCAGACCTGAAGATGAGCTCTGTGTAGCTTGAAAGCTCATCTCTCTCACCAACAGACGTTGGTCAAATAAAAAATATTACCTCACCCATCTTGTCTATCTAATTTGCTTTACACCATGAATTGTTTGTTTATCTTCTGCACGTTTTGCTTGGAAAGGGAAACCAGATTGCCCTGTTTCTAGTCATTATTTATATAGCACTAAAAGACTTGAGATGGCTTCCTTTGAAGTCAGTGGCAAAACTCCCATTAACTTAAATGGCAGCAGGACTGGGCTCATAACATGTCAAAGCAATGGAAGGAATTCCTGTCCTAAAGAGTTTATAATCTGCAAGCCTGTTCCTGCTTGCTTTACTCACACCAATGACTTCAATGAGATCACTCAGATGAGCAATATGAGCACCCTTTGGTCCTAAAATTGCACAAGTAGGGACAATACAGGAGAACACAGTATGGAACAAACACAGAGTCACTCATGATCATTACAGGAGGATTGTCACTGTTACTTCCTGGTTCTCTAGGAAAGAGGCACAACACTGCAATATTTGCCTTACAAACACTGCCAGGGAATGTTGAAGGACAAATGTTTTCCATGACTTAATTCTTTAAATAATAAAAAAAAATATAATAAAGTTAGTTTTTGTTCAAACTTTTTCTTTAAAAAAAAAAGCATTACCTAAATTACCGCCCCCTTTGTTGACAGCCCTTGGTTAGTTTTTCCACATTTCCCTTTTTTATTAACATACCTATAGATAGCACCTTTCTTCTCACAGTAAGATTCACTTGCCCATTTCGGGCTGCATTATGCATGAGATCAATCACATATCGGTGGGTTTTGCCAGCCACTGGGATCCCATCTACATACACCAACTCGTCACCAGGATGTAGACGACCATCTCTGTCTGCAGAGCCCATTGCAATTACTGCTCCAATCAAAATCTAGATAGTGAAACAAATGGGAATGTTAAATATATTTAAGGTGTTGGTGGTTCACTGGGTAACATTTTTTCCCTTTCAGTTAAAATTTAATTAATGCTCCCACAAGGCATTGGGTGGCACTGTGCTACTGCTCTTAAAACCAAAACCCTGATCACTCAGGATCATTTAAAGATGCCATTCTGTTTTCCACAAGAGATGGGGTGATAAACTTGAGAATTCTAGCATTAGAATTCTAGCATCTAGAATTCTGCAACACTGGCCAACTACACTTTAAATCTTTAAATCAAGAGTGTATGTCTAAGGGCTTGTCTATACTTACGGCTATATTGGCATTGCTATGGTCGATGCAGTGACGTTGAATGAGCAGGTCTGGTGAAGACCCGCTAAGTCGATGGCAGAGTGCTCTCCTGTCGACTCCTGTACTCCAGCTCCCCAAGAAGAGTAAGGGAAGTCGGCGGGAGAGCATCTCCTGTCAACACATTGCAGTGTAGACACTGAGGTAAGTGGATCTAGCTACGTCGACTTCAGTTACGTTATTCACATAACTGAAGTAGCGTAACATAGATCGATTTACCGCAGTAGCGTAAACAAGGCCTAAGAGAGCTACTCTAGTTTGACAACAAGCTATTGGGTTTGATGCAGGAATTACTGGATGAAGTTCTATGGGCTGTGTTATGCAGGAAGTCAGACTAGATCAATGGTCCCCAACGCGGTGCCCGCGGGCGCCATGGAGCCCACCGGGGCATCTATGTGCGCCCGCCT
Organism: Mauremys reevesii; assembly: GCF_016161935.1. Classification (NCBI taxonomy): domain Eukaryota; kingdom Metazoa; phylum Chordata; order Testudines; family Geoemydidae; genus Mauremys; species Mauremys reevesii. The sequence goes on from NC_052623.1 coordinate 337,006,898, forward strand.
ACTGACAAGGAAGCGCCCCACCACCGAGGAGTGTGGCTGCCGGACAAGCAGCTGCCGAAACGCCGCTGAGATGTGGCAATGTCCAGAAGCATCGCCGCTGAAATGCCGCTGCTTCTCGGCAGCATTTCGGCAGTGATGCCTCTTGATGACGCCGCTTCTTGGCAGCGACGCTTCTTGGTGTTGGCGCTTCTTGGAGGCATTTTGGCAGCGACGCCTCTTGATGATGCTGCTTCTCGGTGGCATTTCAGCGGTTGCTTGTCTGGCAGCTGCGCTCTTCAGAGGTTAGTTGTCTGCCGCCCGTCACACTGAAAGTTTCGGGACCATTGGACTAGATGAACATAATGGTTACTTTGGGCCATCAAATATGTGAATCTATATTCTGTCCACCTATGTTCCCTGACTGCTGTGTTCTATAAAATAGTTTGATATATTTAATCGCAAAGGTGTTTACCTGAATTTCAGTAGTGAGTTGAAATGATCCCTAGTTAGCAAACTACTTTGGGATCCTTTGGTAAGAAAGTTGCTGTATGAGGCATTTCTGCTGATAAAAAACAGTTAAGGAGTAACTGATTGGCAAAAAGAGAAGAAGAGGACAAATGTCAATTTTTTCTGTGCAGATGGAGTTTTTAGATGGAGGACATGCTCAAATGTACATTTAAAATCAACTTGTTTTAGACAGGTAAACCCAGTAAAAAGGAACATTCAAAGATTTCTAATGAATTTTTCCAGACATATATTTTTTTCCATGACATATTTGGGATAAAAATCAAAGTTAAATCAAACAAAACCCGAATTCCCTGAAAAGATTTGTATGTTTAAATTATTCGCAAAGTTATTTCCTGATTTTCTTTCGTTTAGGTTTTTGGTAAACAAAGAATGATGGGTTCAGATGGAAAAGTAGCCATGTGAGGTATCTGCTTAAGAGTTAACACAGCCTGAGGCTGTATTAACTCTTGAGCAGTGCCCTCTTTAGATGATAAGGGAAAGAAGCCATCAAAGGAACTTGTAAACATGAAGAACAGCTGCAAGGGGCAGAAGGTGGTGCAGAGGCATAGGATGAGTGTGTCTATATGGGTGGTCTTGGCCTCTGATGGATACACAGAGGTCTGAAGGGGCCTGGAAGCAAACGTCTGCGAACCTAATGGAAGAGTTTTCAGAGGAAACTTCATGTGGGGAACTTTGCAGAATTTTCCTCTCTCTCTCTCTGGCCTTCTCCTGGTGCAATCTTTTGCTCCCAAAATGTACGGGGGAGGGGAGGGGAGGAAGCCACAGCTTTCTCCTTCTTCCTGATGTTCTTAGATACCATTTAAGTAGTGCCAAGCAGAGTTACCAGAGATTTTCTTTTGAAATACTCCATTCTGTGCTTCAAAAGGCTGAAAGAATATACCTCAAAAGGTTTGGATACTACTTTGTGCAAAACCCAGCTATAAAATATACATTTATGCTCCTTTACTGGACAACAAAAAGCAACCCCAGGCTGCACTGAGATAGATTCACACAAAGTAGTCTCAAAACATTTTGTTTTTGTGTCTCTACAGAGTAAGGATTTGTAGCTAGTTATCTAAAACAGAAATATCTATGAACTCACTGTAGCATGGCAGATTTTTATGGGGGAAAACTTGCTCCTTGGTTTGTATACTGAATATATTTCATTTGCTTTAAATCTGATTCTATGCAGATAAAGCACTGAACAGTATCTTGACGGCAGCTGCACAGTAAGCAGAGGTTTTCGCTGAGCTGTCCACAGTGATCCCACCATTAGGTTAGAATTAGAAGTACGGAAAATGATTTCTTCCAGTGTGCATTACCTTGCTTTTGTCAAAGTGGTATTTCATCTGCCATTGCAGTGGCCCATCTAGCTTTTTAAAGTTCCTCTCATGCTCCTAACAGTGTTTTCTAGTCTTGACTATGCTAAATAATGTTGTCTCTTCTGAAAATTTTGCTACTCTTTGTTCACTCCCTTACAGATCATTAATACATTTAAGCTCCAATCCTGCAATTCACTGTGCCCATCTAACCCACCACTCAGTGTACAGTCCTCTGCCACGAATGATCCACAGAAGGATACGATTCTTTTACTGGCCACAGCTACGGGGTTGGGGGGTGGGGAGGCGTCTTTAGCTCAAGCTGTAGCAACTCAGGCTTTTAGCTATAGAAATCCCTAGTTCAGTCCCTGGTGTGTCAGCCAAGATGGCAGCCATTACAGTTGTTTACTTCAATGGGGCTCTGCACAGGTGCGCTGCTTCACCTGCGTGCAGTGAATGCTGGGCTTGGGTTGCTTAAAAAAAGTCACATTCTGACATAATGGGAGCCATATGCAATAACATGGATCCTAGTTTAGAACCTGGAGATGACCCACTGTAAACATTTTCCTATGTTGAAAATCAATAATTTATTCCTTCTCTTTGTTTTGTGTGTTTTATCTAGTGTCTCTCACCTCATGACTACTTGATTTCCTTAATAGTTATAAATTCTGCAAACAAAAAACAAACTGAAAAATATCAAGCATTTAATGACAGTTGTGTCATCCTTTCAGAATGAGACTGACTGGAATATCTCCGGGGGCAGTCTGACAAAATTATCGGAGATAAGAGATGGATCACAGAGAAAACCATTAGTTTCAGCTATTGCTTGATGGTAATAAAATTTACTTTGAAACAATCTCCCAAATGTTGACCTGTTGCAATTAACAGTATTTGTGAGAGAGTGTTTCGGCCTAGTGGTCTGAGAATGAAATTAGGAGCCAGAAATTCCTAGCTGCTAACCCCTGCTTTGCCACTAAGTCCCGCTGTGATTATTTTTTTTTTGGCACATCATTTCACTTCTCTCTCATTTTCCCCATCTGTAAATGGCTACTTCATAGATTCCTTGTACAGTTTAATTAAATAATATATGTAAAATGAAGTGGGAGAGGAAAAGGGCTTAGTATTATCCACTTCACTGATGGGTTCATGATGCTGAATTCAAGTTGTATAAATGCATCCAAAATATTTTCCCTGTCTGGAAGAGTACTAAATATCTGAGTGCGGTGGACAATTTCAGAATATCTGGCCACATTCATTGATGGTTCACCAGAGTAAGTTAGGCACAATATGGGGTATGTGTGTCTGGAGTGTGTAACTGTTACAGTTCACTGGCAGTAGAAGCATATCTTAAACTCCTTGCTAGTCACTGGCAGATGTGATAGATGCATATAGGGGTATGGTCTTGGATACTGATATTTGGAGTTGACTAGAGTTGACACTGATTGGAGTTGGCGTAGTTGGTATCTAGCAGAGGTGTCTAAATGTAACTCCTCTGCTCTTCTTTAAAGAGTCTTTGTGCTCACCAGCAAGTAAAGTGGAGTACTCCAATCCTATCTGTTCTTTCAAAATACTAGTGTCAAATGGATTATACACCCTGAAGCAAACTCTGTTACGGTCCTACTAAACTGTTCGCATCATCACTTTTAAAAACTTTATGTGGAATTTGCTTTTTACAGAAACTTATTCCCTTATGCTGAGGAATCTAATACTCCTTTTTAGAAACAAAACCACAAAGACAAAAGACAATTAAAGTCTCGTTTTGTTCTCTGTTACCTGAGTACACAGCAGGAAAGCTGAAAAAAAAATTTCAAAGTATCTCACTGCTTGCTTCATGGAAAGTGAGGGGGTTTGCAGGACAAACATAAGCTGTGCCTCTCCTTGTTTAGAGGTGAGAGGCATGGGTGGGTGCAGTTGAGCTGTGAATGGGGGAGAAGGGAACAGCAAAGGAGAGAAAAATTAGATTTGAAATATGTTTTATTATGAATGCAAATTATGCAGAAGTTGTGTGTCTTCTTCACAAATGCGGAGTTTGTATGATGAAAACAGAAGACAAACATCCTAGGCAGCATGGATTTTGAGTGTTGTTTGAGTGATGACACTTTCTCTAGGTAATAGATAAAAATTTTAAAAGCTCCTAAGCCTTGTTTCAAAAATAACTTTGGCATTGAGAAGACTAAGTCCTAATGACTTTCAATGAGACTTAGGCTACTAAATTGCTTTTGAAAATGGAATCTAGGCTTTCAATTCACTAGGGTGCTTTTTGAAAATTTCTCCCCAATGTATTTATGCCAAAATATGGTCTCTGTGTTTGTCAGTATATGGTGTATTGCTTTTAGAATATGATGCATATACTTCAATATACAGAAGGCACCCTTAAAATGTCAATATTTCTCACATTTATCAATATTTCATTTCTTCACACAAAGCGCAGTCACCCTGTGAAACTTGTTGCCAGGGGATGTTGTGAAGGCCCAAACTATAACTGGATTCAAAAAAGAATTAGATAAGTTCCTAGAGGATAGCTCCATCAATGGCTATTAGTCAAGATGGTCAGGGATACAACCCCATGCTCTGGTTGTCCCTAAGTCTCTGACTGTCAGAAGCTGGAACTAGACGACAGGGGATGGATCACTCAGTAACTGCCCTATTCTGTTCATTCCCTCTGAAGTATCCGGCAGCAGGCACTATTGGAAAACAGGATAATGGGCTAGATGGATCATTGGTCTGACCTAGTATGGCCATTATTATGTTCTTATCAATACTTGCTCATAGTGGTAAATGTGATAATACACTTATTTCTTATTTGAAATATAGTAAATAATTTTGGTTTCTCAGATATCATCACAGGACAAGTGTTAACATTTTAATGGCTATCATTTTATTTTGTATGGATTTGAATAAATGACATGTAAATCAATCAAACCATATTTAGATTTTTCTAAGAAGCATGTCACTGTTGAATGTAAGCAACATAGAATAACTAGTTGGTTATGGTATATCGTTTATCTATATAGGTTTGGGATCACTACATCAGTCTTGAGTGGCAAAGCTATGACTGAGTCATGCAGGTCACTCCAAATAGGTTCCATTAAAAAGAAATCATATGCCCCACCACCCAATCATATACTGAATATATGCCACACATTTTACAAAAAAGGATATTAAAAGGTTTTAGAGAATTTTTAAAATTGTATGTGTGTTCTGTTTTGTGTATTGAGTGCAAGGGACTGGACTAGTAGACCTCTTGAGGTCCCTTCCAGTCCTATGATTCTATGATTCCTCCACCTGTAAAGCCAATGAGTCCAATAATTATGTCATTATTTAAGGTTTTGAGGCCTTGCAAGGCTAGAAGCACATGCTGGATGCCCCTTTGGAAAGGTGGGGATGTCCCCTTCCTAGTGGCATAAATCTCCCATTTCCATGCCTGATGCATCAAAAGTTATTGGTTCTTAAACCTGTCACTGGTGCAGAATGAAATGGCCTGGGCCTTAGACCAGGTAACATTTTGGGGGAAATTTTATATTGGGGTAGAAAAAAGGAAACCGTTCTCTAGGTGGTTTATATTTTTTATTGTTTTTATTTAGAAAAGGCATCTATTTGAAGCTGCTCAGAAATTTTGAATTTAGAAAAAATCAAGGTGGAAGTGGATTAGTGCACAGGGAGCAAGTGAAGTGGTCAAAGGAATGAGATAATGGCAATTTATCATGTAGGCAGCAATTCTGTGTCCATGGTACATATTTTAATATACTCTTCAGTGTTTTTTCACTATATGAGACGCTGTGATATTTTCTAGTAGATAATTAATGCACTTAATTTACAGTGGATTTATTTTATAGACTTTAAGGCCAGAAGGGACCGCTGTGATCATCCAGTCTGCCTGCCTTCATATCACAGGCCACAGAACTTCACCCATGCATGCCTATAAAAGACCCATAACCTCTGGCTGAGTTACTGAAGTCCTCAAATCATGATTTAAACATGCGTGAAGACATGACTCAATTAAGTCAATGGTAAAACTCCCATTGGCTTCTGTGTCCAGATTTCACCTGTAGTGCATGTGTTCCCAAAGATGAATGAGGTAATTAACAGTACTCACTAATCCCACACATTCCATATGTGTACAGTTTGTATCTACACTGACTTACTCTAGTACAGCATGGTATTCATTCACGCATGCTCATACAAAATTTGATGCAAATCTACTGGTTAAACTCAGTACTTGATCCTTCAGGGAAGCCAATGGTTCTCTGTAAGTCAATAATTAAAAGGGCCAAATAGCAGTCAGTTCTCTAAAAAGAGATCGGAGAGTGCACTCTTCCTAACTTAATACAAAATGATTCACAATGACATATTTTAAGTGGAGATGCTGACAATTTGAGAGACCTGTCTTTTTCAATGGATGAACAGGAAAAAGTCTTTTTACTTGGAGTTATAAAATTCCATTCCTTTATGACTACTGTACAAAGTGATATTTTTCTGACACTTACAAAGATACTGAAACTATAAAATAGAAAGCCATGAAGAAATTACTTACAGGTTGCCCAGGTTCATCTCCTCCAAGGATTCTGAAGCCAAATCCAGACTCCATCCTCCGAAGATGAACATCCAGCTCCTTGTAATCTGGACCTGGTTTAAAAGGAGATCTCATTGAATAATGTACTTTTGTTTTGCCTTGAGAAACTGAATATCCCAGTGGTTAGTTTATTGGAAATGATTAATGATGGTCCTGTTAGAGCGGGTGGAAACTGTATTGAATACAATGTGTTGTATACAGACAGACACAGATACTTGAATATGAAGATATCTCTAAAGACGATGGTGTGCAGTAAAGTACGTATACTCAATCCAAACTAGAAAGTGGGTAGTATGAGGCAAATTCTGCCCTTGATACATGGCATAATGTACTGCCTTCTTCTTATAACTGCCTTTGTATTATATTTTGTTGCTTCACCATCAGTGATGGTATTTACTTTGTAACTTTAGTTCTTCAAACCTTTAAAAGATTAATTTGACATGGGAGTTGGAGATACTTGAAAAATGATCAGCTCTAATTACAAGTCAGTAGAACTAAATAACCATTAATGAAAAGACCATTTTAGTCTACACAGGTATAAACAGTGTGCCAACTTGTGTAATGTAGCTTTACAGTATTTCAGTCTGAGATAAAGAATTTTGGTGCTAGTTGGCATTCGAAGTCCCTAAAATGAAGGGTTTGAAATGGACAGGTAACACAACATTAAACTGAACAACTTTCTACTCAATTAACATTTCAGGAGCTTTATAAATCATTAAAATTCCTGTTTTTCAGATCACTGTAACTTGATTGTAAAATTATGTTCTGTGCTGAAACTCATCATACAATCTTCCAGCTAAGGAACACTGTGTATTTTTAAAATGAAATTACTGGAAAATCTATTTAGCTCATTTAAAAGCTACTACTGTATAAAAAGTAATATTCAAAATTCTGGGCTTTTATGCACTCATCACAAAAAGAGAGAGGAAATGAATTTTTAAAGGAAATACAGTGAAACAGTGAACATTCAAGAGACTGACAAGAACTGGCTGCTTCATAAAGATGGTCTTTTAATAATGGCAGACCTGTATATTACTCAATACATTTGGGCTTACTTTGGGATGGTCTCCTAAGAAAGGACAGTCAATAATTAGGGTGTGGTTTCTTACAGATTTCATTAGAATCCATAATGTGGGATAATGTTTTTCAGGATTTTCAACCCCATCACAGCATCCACCCCAAAATTAAAACCACAAGGGTTTAAAAAACCCCAGGAGATGCAGTCCATGGGGTGGATAATCAAAGGTGGCTGATCTGGGGACCCCTAACTATTACAGCACCCCAACCTGGGCTAGCTATGGATTGCAGCTCAGCCTAGCATCTTCACAGCACCACATGCTATGGGCTTTCCACCTCCAATCCCACCACTGGAAGACTCTCTGTGCTGGAGCTTGTGGGGTGGGGGGAAGCATAAAGCTACACCTTGTGGTTCTGCAATATGCCTGTGCTGACAGAAGTTGCCACAGCCCACTGTGGCATATTAATGACTCCTCTATGCTGCTGGAGTGGTGTTCAGGGGTTTTAGCATGCAACAGTGACATCATCTATCCCAAGGTATTTTAACATGAAGAGTTGGTGCATAAGAGAAGGTGTATTGACATTACTTGGAGTCAATGAGCAGGCATTGGTATTAGGTCTTCTTGTATTGGGTCGGGTCCAAAATACCTTGAAATCAATTAGAATCTTTCTATTGACTTCAACATGCTTTGGCTCAGGCCTTGGGTGTTGATCCTATGATCTGAGCCACACTCAGGGATCACTGCACTTATGTGAATCCCCACAATTGGCAGGATGAGGACTTAAGAAGTCAGGCCTTGACACCATAGACTACAATAGTTGCCAAGGTGCTTTTATAGTCAATCATGTCAATGATTTGTGTGAAAGTAACAAAGTTCTTATATATATATAGGGCTGTTGATTAATCGCGGTTAACTCACGTGATTAACTACAAAAATTAATTGCAATTAAAAAATTTAATCGTGATTAATGGCAGTTTTAATTGCACTGTTAAACAATGGAATACCAATTGAAATGGATTAAATATTTTGGATTTTTTTTACATTTTCATATATATTGTATTCTGTGTTGTAATTGAAATCAAAGTGTATATTATTTTTAATTACAAATATTTGCACTGTAAAATGATAAACAAAAGAAATAGTATTTTTCAATTCACCTCATACTAGTACTGTAGTGCAATCTCTTTATCATGAAAGTGCAACTTACAAATGTAGATTTTTTTTGTTACATACAACTGAAAAACAAAGCAATGTAAAATTTCAGAGCCTACAAGTCCACTCAGACCTACTTCTTGTTCAGCCAATCACTAAGACAAACAAGTTTGTTTACATTTACAGGAGATAATGCTGCCCTCTTCTTATTTGCAATGTCACCAGAAAGTGAGAACAGGTGTTTGCATGGCACTTCTGTAGCTGGCATTGCAAGGTATTTATGTGCCAGATATGCTAAACATTCTTATGCCTTTTCATGCTTCAGCCACCATTCCAGAGGACATGCTTCCATGCTGATGACCCTTGTTAAAAAAATAATGCGTTAATGAAATTTGTGACTGAACACCATGGGGGAGAATTATATGTGCCCTGCTCTGTTTTACCTGCATTCTGCCATATATTTCAAGTTATAGCCATCTCAGATGATGACCCAGCCCATGTTCATTTTAAGAACACTTTCACTGCAGATTTCACAAAATGCAAAGAAGGTACCAATGTGAGATTTCTAAAGATAGCTATAGCACGCGACCCAAGGTTTAAGAATCTGAAGTGCCTTCCAAAATCTGAGACGATTGAGGTGTGGAGCATGCTTTCAGAAGTCTTAAAAGAGCAACACTCCAATGCAGAAACTACAGAACCCGAATCACCAAAAAAGAAAATCAACCTTCTGTTGGTGGCATCTGTCTCAGATAATGAAAATGAACATGCATCAGTCCGCACTGCTTTGAATGGTTATTGAGCATAAACTATCATCAGAATGGACGCATGTCCCCTGGAATGGCATGAAGGGACATATGAATCTTTAGCGCATCTGGCACGTAAATATTTTGCGACGCCAGCTACAACAGTGCCATGAGAATGCCTTTCCTCACTTTCAGGTGACATTGTAAAAAAGAAGCAGACAGCATTATCTCCTGCAAATGTAAACAAACTTGTTTGTCTGAGTGATTGGCTGAATAAGAAGTAGGACTGAGTGGACTTGCAGGCTCTAAAATTTTACATGGTTTTATTTTTGAATGCAGTTTTTTATACATAATTCTATGTTTGTAAGTTCAACTTTCATGATAAAGAAATTGCACTACAGTACTTGTATTAGTGAATTGAAAAATACTATTTCTTTTGTGTTTTTACAGCGCAAATACTTGAAATAAAAAATAAAGTGAGACTGTACACTTTGTATTCTGTGTTGTAATTGAAATCAATATATCTGAAAATGTAGAAAACATCCACAAATATTTAAATAAATGGTATTCTATTATTGTTAATTTTTTTAATCACTTGACAGCCCTAATATAAATATATATAATAGATGGTAACAGTGTGTGTGTGATAGCTCTGCAGTGCTGCTTTCTATTCAAAAGGAGCAATGAGCTTGAGCGATCTTGTGACACACCACAAACTTTTTCCAAAGCCTCCACTTCATTCATAGAGACAGCAAATGGTCAATAGCCCTTGTATTGAAGGACAATGTACACACTGAGGGTTGGACACACAAAAGTTAGGTGTGATGCTTAGCATAGGGTGACCAGATGTCCCAATTTTATAGGGACAGTCCCGATTTTTGGGTCTTTTTCTTCTATAGGCTCCTATTACCCCCCACCCTGTCCTGATTTTTTTCACACTTGCTGTCTGGTCACCCTAGCTTAGCATCATAATGCCTAAAATTTAGGTGCCTAGAAAATCACTGCAATTCACAAAGCATGAGTGCTAAGCACCACACCTCTCACATATGTAGGTGCCTACATCCATGCTGTAGGAAAGTGCCTGTTTTTGCTTGTGAATCTCAGCTGTGAACACTCTCCTGTAGTTAGGTTCCCATGCCATTTTAGCAAGAAGAGGAGGGAATGGTGGTGCCCACCTTATAGCTTTTAGCAAGTTGTTACTTGGGATGTGAGAGACCCAGGCTTAATTCCCCTGTCTATGCCAGAGGGTGAAGAGGACTTTAACAGGGGATCTCCAAGATCTCAAGAAAGTGGTCTAACCACTGAACTATGGGACATTCCGATGTGGGGCTCTGTCAGTCTGTCCCGTTGACGCTACGCCATGGTGAATAAAAAATTAAAGAGTGACTAGGCCAGAAACAGAGTGTGTGAGTGACTCTGTAGTCCAGGGGCTAGAGCTCCCATTTGGGAGGTGTGAGATACTGGATCCACTCCCCCTGCTCCAACCTGTCTTTAATTTCCACAGTATAACAGCTTCAACAGGAGAGCTTGAGTGAGCGAACCACAGTTTAGTGGTTCAAATACTCTCTCAAGAAGTGGGAAACATCCTTTCTCTCCCTGTAGCAAAGAGCGGGAATTGAACTTGGGTTTCCCATCCCAGGGGAGTGCTCTAATCAGTGGACTAAAAGTTATAAGGTTGGCACCATCATCTCCTGCTCCAGCTTGATTTTGAATGAGAGTTGATCTGGTAGGCAGCTTCTCAGCGCGCCTGTTGAATCAGGCCCTGGGCGTGATTTAAGTGGCTGAATGCCTCGCTTACTCCTGGTTCATCAACCGCTCTGGAGTTTTAGCAAGAGATAGATGTCTGGCCACCTAGAGCAAGGCAGCAGTGTGCATACCCGAGGCAAAACCAGAGGCAGCTAGGGAACTTTAACCCTGAAAGCGTAGGCGCCCAGTGAGTTTAGGCACCCAGAAGGTTCAGTGGCATTTGATGCATCGCAGTGGTCCTGAAACTAGGACTTAGGCATCTAACTTCTTTTGTGCATCCAGCCCTTACAGCCTTGTGGCTCTACTTAACCTATATATTTACATGACGAGCCATAACAACTTTAAAATAGCTTATCATATCAACTCACTTAAATTTCTCTGACAAGTGTCCATGTGCACAAAAATTGTTAAATTAACGAGACGGTTGTTCCACAAGTGGACACAGGCAGAGGAATTTTAAACTAGGAACTATACTCTTGCCTTTCCTTGTCTTGTTTCTAAGTTTATTGTGGAGGAGTCTTGCAGGCAGTTCTGCAGTAGTGAGAAACAAGGGGATCAGTTTTAAAATCTCAGCTTTAACTTTGATTGGCACTGGTGTGAATGGTTTGTCACAACCCGAACACGAGCTTTTTGTGTTGATGTTAATTTATGATGTGCTCCTGACTGTAGGTATTGAGAATATGACTGTCAGCTTGTGATGAATACGGTTCTGGCACAAACAAGGAGACTTAAACTACACAATAAATAAATAAAAGAAAATAAAGAAAATCACATTGCTGACTTTTTAAAAAAAATCACTAAAAACAAACATTTGGTATTTTCATGCTGGCTTTTTTTTATTATGGTGAAAAAGGGATTATTGTGGGAGTCAGATACTATGATGGGCATCAGGACAAAAACTGCTGACATATTTCTTTCCTAAAGTGCCCTCTCTGAGCGCATAGATTTAACTAGGCAAGGTCCAGACCTTTAGGTTTAGGCCAAAAATATTTTATGTAGGGATCTTGCAGCCTCTCACAGGGCTCTAACATGTCATTTTGGAAGCTCTTTGCCTAATTAGCGGTTTTGTGTGCTAATCAGTCCTGGCAAAAGACAAGTATCTTGGCAATCTACATTAGACATTAGCTACTACTATTTTGCCATTAGTGTAGAGCCAATAGTGTTCCTGAAACACTGACAAATTTGCTTTAAAAGTAGGATTTTGTTCCATCCAGGAGAACACTACTGGACAGCTTATTTTCCCACCAAGCAATACAAAGCTTCTAGAAGTAAACAAAGGACTAAGGGGGAGGGGAGAGATGAGGTCCTTTTAAAAGGTGTTTTGGTATATCCTTGGTGTCTGGTCCTGTGAGATTCAGGCCTCAAGTATCTTTTTCTCTGTCAGGTATTGTTGTATATGCCAAATTTTTCCTGATGGAGATAGTGAAATTTCTCAGTGGCTCAAATTCACAAAGGAAAAATGGCCTTACTGAGAACAGAACAACACGCATGCCCTAAGACGAACTGTACCCTGATGATAAGTATTATTTCATTATAGAATATTTTTTCTCTAAGTGGGCTGGATTGGCACCTTGCATTTCACCTGAAGTAATGAGAAATGGATAGTGTTGCAGCCCTGGGAGTAAAGCAAGGACTGAATTGTGGCAGAATAACAATTTGGACTCTGCTTCCCCCTTGTTCCATTGGGGCTGTAGCACCCTTTTCCTGGCATAGCTTCCTTTCCCCTCCAGACCAGCTCAGCTTAGCTGGCTGGTGCACTACTCACTCTCAATATGGAACAGTGAGTAGCAGTTCAGTGGTAGCTGCTCTTCTCCTGTTTATCTCTCTGAAGTTCATGAAGCTTTGTTGGAATACCTCTTTTCCTTTTAGGTTAAAGTGAGACTTTTCTAATAGAGTGCTTGGCCAGGAAGAGACAACAGTAGCCAAAGCGCCAACTTATAAAACAATCTGGGATCCCCATTGTTCTGTGAACTCCAAGAGACAAACAATGATCTCATCACAACACAGTAGGGGTGCTACACCAACACTGGGGAATTCAAACTGATGAGTCCTAATGAAGCGGAAATGTGATTTATAATATGAAAATTACTTTTTGGTGTATTGTTAAAGAACAACAGTGAGATCTCGTACATTCTTTGAATAGGAAAATCTCTCAATTTGATTCTTGTACTGTATTCATCCAAGTTCCTAGATGCATTTTACATTGATAAATGGACACAGAGCTGTTTCTTTAAGGCATAAAACTAGAGAAGATATGTCACTGAAAGTGATTGATTCAGTTTATGAATGATTTCAAGCCTCACAAATGCAAAGAGTGATATTTTGTATGAATTAATTTGGCACATGGGATGATGCTGTAATTAAATATTTCTTCTTAAATCTCTTCTACATTTTAATTAAAACAAGAATGCAGAGCTTTATTAGAAAAAAATGGCAGTCTTGCTGTGCTTATTCACTTTTCCTGCTAAAAATAAACATTTGTTTGGACTTTCTCAGTCAAGGTGAATACTAAGAGAGAGAAAAAAGGAAGAAATCAAGGATAAGGAATTTGCAAATTACTATTATTAATTGTGGTTAATGTGAAAACGCAATATCTTCATATCAGAGTTTCAAATGCTCTTGAAAAGTATGAAAAGTTTTAAGAACAATTATGGACCTGCTAATCTCTAACATTATTTTTAATTTGCACAATTTTGATTTATACGTATGCAAAGGAAGTAAATGAAGGCTGCATGATAGAAAATAAGAAAGCTTAGTAATTAAATCTGTATCCTAATGGAGAATTATGCTACGTTTCTATCCAGAGGAAATTTTGTAGCCAATCGATAAGCCTTAGAGGGTATGCAAAAAACAACATAAAGCTCTATTTCTGCAAACATTTAGGCACACAAGACAAGGTACTTATGTGCATAAGTGTTTGCAGGATATAGGCCTTATAGAAGACTTTAATGGTAATGGCAAAACAACCTTCATCGTACCAGCTGCACTTGGTGCAGCAGTTTATTTAACAGTATGAGATTTCAGGAAATGGAATGAATTCTTTCTAAATTAATGTACTGTTGATATTTCAAAAGAATGAAAGTGATTCAAACAACCACGAAGTTATTATTTTACAACATTTTTTTTTAACAGACAGAAGATGTGTATGGATGAAATAAACCTGTGGTCTGCATAACCCATCCTTTCTGCTCTGTAGCACATGAACCTTGGATTCATTGCAAGGTATAGAGAGATTAAAAATGTCTAAATAATCTTCTAGCATCAGATATAGTGGAATATTTTTATGGTACTAGCATTATGTGAATGAATACTAAGAACACCAAAGAGCATATAAAACATTGTTACAGTAACACACAAGCTGGCTGAGGAAAAGGGAAGACTTAACTTTGCTCCAAATAACACTCCACATTAGGGAGAGCTTTAGTGCTTATCATTCTTTAACCTGTCTAGTTAAATATCAAAAAGCTGTACTATATAGAATGGTGATTGAGCACTCATGATTGGCTAAAACCCAGAGCAATGATTAAAGGAAGAACAGTTACTTAAACATAAAATGGAGGACAGTTTTTACAGAACAATGAAGGCTGAAGAATACTTGCCAGAGGAATCCACTCGAAAACCAGTCCTGGGCGGCACTTGCTCTGAATAGGAAAATGGGGAATTAAAGATGAAATACGTTTCTCCAGACATTTAAAGACGTAGCGCCACTTTCTCTGTCATGATCTGAATTGTTAAAATGCAGTTGCTACCTTTTGTTAGATATGTTTCCTCCTACTTTTTAGTAGACTGATGTAGTTTAGCTAGATATAAATATTTATGTACCATCCAGTTCATTTCTTTGTAAAGTGTAACTGATAGTAAACTGGTAGCATCCCTTCAATGGAAGTGGCACTTGCCTTACACTGATGTTAATGTAATTGACATTGTAAATGTTAGCGGAAATGGCTATGTTTATTCATCAGCAAGCAACAGTAAAAGAGAAAGTTAAATGGCTGAAGCTAAAGGACTTAACCCTGCATTCACTGAAGTCAACTGCAAATCCCCTATTATCAGCAATGGGAGCAGGTGTTTGCAAAAGAGATTGGTATAACAACCAACAACAGGTGAACCTGGAGCAAACAGAAAGCTGAATTCACGTTCACAGCTCTTTTGCTCATCACAAACTGTTTTAACTGTGAACTCATTCTTTACAATCTCTGCTGAGCCCTGCAAGTGAATTGCAACCAGTTCTCATTTACTGGCCAACAACGGCTGGGTAAATCAGGCTCTTTTATATTCAATCTACCTTTTCTATAAAAGCCTGGTTTGTATTTGATGTTATAAGTGAAGTACCTTCTATCATATCAGTAGGAAAACCATTAAATGGAGAAGCATATGTTACTTTCCTGCGTTAAAAGCATCTCAGCATGGAAATATCCGAGAGCTCACACAAAGGATGAACTGGCTTTCTTGGAGCAGCTCCAGTCTATTGTGTATAATTAAAAATCTCTCATTGGAAAATACAGTATGATGATGTTCGCTTGAAAGTTGCTGATCAATATTACTGATACTCTTTTAGAAAGCATTTCCACATGATTGGCGGCATAGTATTAACTAGCACTCACTGACTGTGTTGCGAGATCAAGGCACAGCTGAGTGACACACGAAAGAAATATGTATATTGATGAAAGAAAGATTACTCTGGAGTGCTGTTTAGTTTATGTAATGGTTATTACTCAAACAAAAAGAGTGAGAATTTTTAAGGAAGCACATGCCTATAGTTTAAAAAGCTAGCTATTTAATATTTGTACTTTACATATAAATTTTATACTGTATTTTTTTTAGATTGGGATTTTCAAGACTTGGGATTTTCAAGACTTTCAATGGGATTCATGCTCCTAAGTCACTTAACACTAGATTCACAAGAGGAACATTGGTGCCTAACTGCCACTGAAGGTCTTTAAGTCCAACATTTAGATGCCACTGGCATTCACAAACCGCCCCCCCCAGCTGTCACCTAATCCTATAGATGCTTAAAGTTTCTAGGTGCCTAAGTTTCTGCCAGTGGGCATGTGCACAGCTATGTAAGCCTAGACATTCAGTGCCTAGCTCACACCCGAGCCTTGGTGGGATTCACAAATTAGACATTTGCTCACCTGTTTCACCTTTGGAGCCTGACATGGTAGGTATGGTCTGAGGCTGTCTTTGAGCATGCCTACAGGATCGGGTCCCACACAAAGCAGAGACTGAGGTGGTGCTGCCACTTCCACTCACGTACCCCAGTGGTTAGAGCACTTACCCAGGATGTAGGAGCTGCAGGCTCTAGTTCCTACTCTGTTTGCTTCAGAGCAGGAACTTGAATCTGTCTTCCCCTTCCCAAGTGAATGCCCTAACTCCCTTTTTGTTTTCAGTGTTGTGGTAGCCACGTGGGTCCCAGGATGTTAGAGATACAAGGTGGGTGAGATAAAATCTTTTACTGAATCTGTTGGTAATGGAGACAAGCTTTCAAGCTACACAGTCCTGAAGAAGATCAAAAGCTTGTCTCTTTTATCAACAGAAGTTGCTCCACTAAATGATATTATCTTTATATAAGTCCTTTTTGTGAACGTAGTCCTGAGGCCCAATCCCACCATCAATGCACAGTGAAACCTGTTTTAACATACAAGCAGCTGATGAAAAATCTCAGCTGCAATAACAGAGTTAGCAACCAAGGAAATGACTGTCAAAACTTGTTCTTAATGGAAGTGGTCTTCTAATGAATTCAGAGCTCACGACTGGGAGCAGGTGCATTTGAAACTAGTGCTACTCCACTACACACTAAGAGAAATGCTCTCTTCTATTTATTGCTTTTCTAGATTTTAATGGTATTTTTAGAAGAAACAGCTATTTAATGCATGGAAAACAATTTCGTCTTGATAGCCCCAATAATATTTTATTCATGGAGGTACCTACATTTTTTCTGTTGATCACACATCTAGAATTACTCTCTTAAATGGTTCTAAGATTGGATCATTTTGCATTGCTCATTTGTGCTTGTCAATTATCTTAGTACCATTCTATACTGGCCTCAAGAAGCATTCTGAATAAAGCTCTTAACTGTAACAAATTAGGCAGGAATTCACTTAGATAGGTTAACAGGGTCATGAATCTTAGTAAGGTCTCCTTGTTTCGAGGTCTTTTCATTTGTACAAGAGCCACCTCCTACTTTGGGTCCAGTTGAACATGTTTCTGCTGTAGTTTGTGTCCTTCAGAGCTAGTCTCTGTCAATCTCATCTGGCATTTGTTTCCGATCAATTAAGGTTCTTTTCTCTGGCTCTCTGTGGAACACTACACAATCTCACATTGCACTATTCATTTTTGCCCCAAATCAGCAGTGCATCCACTATTACTTACTTTCAGCTCATTCAGATCCTCATAGATTTGGAATACAGTGCTTTGCTACTTCTCAGGTGCTGAAGCAATCCTAAAGGGAAGTTGCTTAAATATATGCCTACCAAAAAGAGAAGTGAAAGATGCAGACCTTGGCACCTCTCTGACCACGTGAAAGAGTAATGTCCCTTTAGGAGGTTTCTCCTCCCTACACTAACCAATTCCTTACACACAACAGAGGATTTGTAATCATGTTACTGCCTCTTTGAAAAGGAAAATGCTACCATTAGGACATGTGGTCAGCTTGGAGCCTAGGTTCACACAGTCTGCAAAGTGCCAGCAACCAGCAGAGAGTATCTAATGAGGGAAGATCTTTAAGGACAGCAACCTGAAGAATTAATTTAAAAGGAACTCCCCTTTCATCAGCAACCCCCAGCCCCCATTTTTGGTTGCAGAGATATAAGTTTCTCTTTTCAAACTCACATAACTTTGTGCTTAAACAGACTCAGAAAACCCGAAGAACAGCAGATTCTAAGGTGAAGAGGAAGATACGAACTGAAGATCTTGCCCTTTTCTCCCCTCTATTTTCCCTCTCCCCTTCTCTAAATAATAAAATCTGTCAAAAATCACAGAAGAAAAAATTGTAATTTAGAAATATGCTAATGGCTATAGTAATCTGACTGATGAGGCTGTCTGCACCCAATATGTGTCCCTGCACTACAAGATTAATAGATGGGTTGGAATCGTCCTCACCCAATCAGATTGCATATTGTCATGTGCACATCAGCACTATAAAATTCCTTATGCATTTTATTGAAAACAATTTGCTGGAAATGTTAAATTTCACCAAAATATTCAGAGACCCTGGGCCATACTGAGCACTAGTGAGCTGTGAAATGTCCTTTTATAAAAAGCAAGACATTTTTAGATATAGGAGAATAACCTATTCATATGGCAGCTTTTAACCTTCCCTCTACTTACCATTACATTCTGGTCTCCATCCACCCTATCTTGGACTTCTCACACTACGACTTATCCCTTTGTCTACCAGGAAGTAAGGAAGCAGAGGAACTATTGGCAAAGGCCAGTATAAAGAGACCAGACTGCCCACTTCCACCACAATCAAAAGACTTCCATAGTACAGAAATAGGTAACAACAAATGTGGGATCTTTTTCATTGCATTCTACAATGTAAGAAAAGAAAACCTGCACACAAATGAGAGGGAAGTTGGATGGGGCATAATGAAGACCATAAACAATTTACTGATAAGTAAATTTTTCCCTTATCATGTGTCTTTCTTTTCCCCATCCTACAGCGTATTCATGGTATTAAGCTAATGTAGCAATACGAAGGAAGACACATAATCTTAATAATAAGCCATGAGACCTCAGGAGGAGGGCTTCTTTATTTTTTGAGCTTTAAACTCTTCTCTTTTTTGTGGCTCTCAATGCATACACCTCAGTAAATATATAATAGTAGAAAAAATGACAATAAGAATGCACAAGCTGAGACACCGATTTTACAGCAATTACTTAAAAGACATCCTGGTGTCTTCATCTTCCAAATAATAAAAGAGTTCAAGATAAATGAATGAAAAAGTTAGATGAAAAGTTAGCCATTCTCTTGGGTTTGTTTGGTCTTTTTTTCTCTTTCGGCAGATTTCAAAATGGTACCCAAATGGTTTAATAACAGGTTAAATGAAACCACCTTACAGTTTGTCACTTTTGCTATAGCCAGAAAATCCCACACTTTTGTAATCCATTTGTTCACAGATGGAGAATCTGATGTTGCCAATCTGCTGTAAGGTCTTATTTCTAACCATCGTAATGTGAAGTGAGATTTCCACAAATGTCTGGAAATTCAGAGGTGGGGCATAGGGCAGCCATAATATACATGTTCCTTATGACAAACTCCAGCTCATAAGAACGCTGTCTAGAGAACATGACCAATACTCACTCTATTTTAATGACAAGGCTTTGGTATGTTTGAATACTATTAATGCACATTATTTCAAATGTACAATATTAATATATAATCTTTAAAATGACCTGTTGCACTCTCTTGTCTCCCAGGGGAAACGCACATTCATAGGTCTTCTTCATGGTTGCTAATAGAGATTCTAATTCATTTTTAATTTATTTATTTTTAAGTATTGATATTTCCAAGAATGCTTTGAGATCTGCTTTCTGTTGGGTAAGTGTACATAGGAGGGCACCCAGCAAACAGCCTGAGAATGCCCCACTGCTGAGCAATTGGCTTTTTTAGCTCCACTTGCAACCAGATGTCTAGCTGAATGTCTTAACAGAAAAGTGGAGGAGAGAGATCCATTCTTAGCCACATGCTCCACCTGCTTCAAAGTTCTACCTTATACATGCATAAACAGTAAGAGCTAAGCAATTTGGTACTGCCTAAATGACCAAGAGGGGATTTTATGCTTGGAGGTATCTAAAACAGGAAAAAAACCAAGAATGGCTGAAAACAGCAGGTTCACATGGAAGTTCAAGTATACTTGGAGATAAAACATCTAATTTAAACAGTTGTATCTAGAGGAGGGGGAACATAATTGTAGGCTGTATCTTTCTAGTCAAAGTGCACATAGCCTGAAGAGGCAACAGCTGAAGACTGAGTTGTTTAGCTGCTCAAGGGAAAACACAATAAGCCTTGCTGAACTTAAATCCGAAGATTCAAAAGTAGAAATCATTTTGAAACAAGGGTTAGTCTGCTCCTGTCTCTGCAAAGACTGGAGAGATTGTGTATAGTCCACTACACAAAAACATTTGAGAGTAACACAGAAATCTTATGAAGCTATTCATCGGGTCAGGACAGCAGAAAGAAAGGAACTTATGTCTATGGTAAGTCTACCAGGCAGGTGAAAACTGGTTTGGGAACATGCAAGTATGGGTCTCTCAGGGCTATGGGGCACAGAAAAAATGCCCATTGACAAGACCACCCTGAAAAAGCCAATTCCTGCACCCAAAGGCAAGATAGAGAACACTAGAGACAGTATGCTTTCTTCAGGCCTGCTTATTATTGAGAAGATTGCAGGACTTGATAATTTCCCTGATTTATGTTGTACCTCTGCTCATAGGGGTCTCTGAAGCAGAAGCATTGACCAAGTAGACCATGTGAAGAAATTGCTTTCTGCGGCGAAAAGGAAAATGGGAAAGCTGTGAGTGAGAGGACCAAGAAGAATTAGAGAGTTAGTAATATGGTGATTGGTGCTGTATAAATATGATTATATAGACATACGTCCAAATGGATTCTTATGACAACTTCCAATGTTTAGAGATGTGAAGGTGAGGAGGCTTTTATCAGGGTGGGGCAGCAGAGGAGGAAGAGAGAAAGCACTGCTGTTGGTTTGAGATAGGCCATGCAGAAGTGGAGAAAGAGGAATGACCGTGCCCCCAGATATCTTTGGGCCCGAGAGCGATGGGATGACACTAGTGATGGCTCCAGAGAGAAGGTAGTTGTACTAATATTAGTAAAGTAAGAACACAGATAAAATCTCCCTCTATTATGAACAGACTGAGATAGGGAGTCATTGGAAAGAGTATGTTAGTGTCAGAATCCCACACCCAAGATGAATGGAAACCTTCACAATGTTTGGAAGGGAAGAACAGTTGGAAGTTCTGCTGTAATGAAGTTCTTGTTCCACTTAAAAGATCCATAACAGGTGCCCTGTGCCACATACAGTGGTAGGAGCTCAGGGGCTATTTTGTCCAGTGGGGAACTATGGACTGATGAGAGACAGCCATCATCACCTTGGAGGCCAGCATCTGGGCCAATCGGTACCTTCAGAGGAACTAAGAAAAACACCATAGTTTAATTGAACTCTTCTCTTGTGTATTGACCAAGGGAAGGGATCCAGAACAAAGGTTGATGCCAGGATCAATCCTACAAGAGGCAATTCTGATAGAAATTAACCTAACCACAAGGGACTCATGGAATTTCGTGAGGAGTAGCAGGATTCTGTCTCCCATCTCTGTGGCTTCTCCCACAGCCTGCTAGGTGGAGGAAGTACTGGGTGCTGGAATGGAGCTAGTCAGGTTCAAATGCTCATTTCTGATGCTTCCAATGAGCCCTTTGTGTGGAAGTAGCACTGTGAGGAAGCAGGTTTCAATGAGAGAAAAAGAACTAGGGAAGGGATGACTATAAGCAGCCTGGCATCAGAATCCTGAGACAAAGACAGTGAAGGAAACAATTGGCTGGATGCTCTCTGCCCATTTATGGACTTCAAGCAGAGCTAATTTTTATTTGTCTCTAGGACAAAGAAAGTCAGTCAGACTGCAGTGGAGGCAGACAATCTGGTCCCTTTACACTGGCTCATGCCTCCTTGCTTCCTGGTAGATGGAGCCATAACAGTGTAAGGGTATTGCACTGGCTAAGTTTGTCATGTCCAACTCTGCTGGTTGTTCTACATACTGCAGAGGAACGCATTACTGCGACCAGTTAAATGTAACTCCTTTAGCACAAATGGGCGAGTCCTATGCCTTCCTGTTGAAGGGTCAGGATTTTACGCTGCTGATCATCAGTGCTGAAGGTTGATACATAAGTTATCCACTGTAGGTTTGGGGAAGAGGAGATGTTTGGCAGTCGCTCAAAAGGGCCATTCTAGCAGCTGTGGCATCCCAGAGTGCAGGAAATTGTGAAGGGTCTGGCTATATACCTGCACTAGGGGATTTTCCTATGTTAGGGGAATTCTAAGCCAAATTTAAATTTGCTATTTGCTGCCAGAGTGGTGAGAAACAGAATTGGCAGGGTTGAATCTCTCTCTGTATATTTTATGCTTTTTGTTTAAAAGCAGATTATTTGTAGGCTACTAGGTTCATTTTGGTTGTTTTGAATTGAAGTTTGCAAGGTATGTGTCAGAGAGACAAGCTGTTGGTGAAAGAGACATTCTTTAGCGTTTACACAAAACTCTTCTTCAGGTCAGACGTGTGTAAGAACAATTAGACATTAACCCAAAAATAAAAATATAAGGGGTGGAATCCTGTCCCCACTAAGGTCAACAGCAAAACTCCCATTGATTTTATTGGAGCTAGGAACACGATAACATACTTCCCATTGACACCACTGAGAATTACTTATCCTGTGGGGAAAGGACTATCACTGCCTTGGATCCAGAACTGGGCATACTAGGATCCTTCCCTCTCTCTCACAGTCTCATCACCTCAACTTCATTCCACACTGTCCTCTCCTTCCCCTCTTCTCCCCTGCCCTGTCCCCCTCATCCTCCCTTCTCTTCCCTTTTCTTTCCATTCATCTGATGCCCTCCTGATTATCCCCGCTTTCCGCCCCCCCACACAATTGTGGAGCTAACCTGATGTTTGCTGCCATCACATTGTTCATTCTACTGGTGTTTCTACCCCTTCCCCCAGCCTGTGTCTGTCTTGTCTATTTAGAGTGCAAGCTCTTTGCGGGCAGGGACCATCTACCGCCCTGTGTTTGTATAGTGCCTTGCACAATGGAGCCCTGGTGCATGACTGAGACTACTAGACACTATGATGATAATAAAATAGCAGTAATAATATGTAATATGTATATTGCCATAGCATCTGGCTCACATTGTGCTGAGCGCTGAATAAACACATAGCAAGCAATTAATACTAACAAATATATTTTACATCAAGAGCTCCACCCTTGCTTCTTCTTAAAGTCAAGGGGAGGTTTTCCAATGAGTATAATGGGACTAGGATCATACCCCGGTGCCCTTTCCACATTTATACAGAAGGATCTGTTTGCCTAATGTTTCATGCACGCAATTTCCATTAGACTTATATCCACATCAAAAGGAGACTATAACCCATGACCTATTGCTTCAGTGATTAAATTTAAATTATATTCATTATATTGTTAAATTACCATTTATAAATGCATTCTATTTCCTGGTCTGCTACTGTAGGAGAAAATGCACTTGTGCAACTTTTTGTACAGTGTGAATTGTTTGAGAGAAAGGGATTGCTGCATCTTTAACACTGCCATTAGTGGTAAAACTGACTCTACATATTAACATAAATCTTTTGGGAACTACTTTACAATTTGGCAATCAAAATCACTTTTCATCCAGGTACTGGAGTGTTGATATTCTCATAATCCTATCTGAAAATGCTTTTGGTTATATTGTCAGCTCATATAACCAACAAAAATGTTTTGTAATGATGAGGAACTCTTTCTGAAAAGATGCACAGTACACGAATGATTTAATATGTGCCTCTTAAATTGGCCTCTCCGTTTAATATTTCTCTCTGATTCCAGAGGGTTTAATTCTATTTTGTAGCCACAAAATGTAAGAATTTTTCTATATCATAGATTGGAGTGGCAAAGGATGTGGAACAAAATTGTATGGTACAGAGGAGATATTCCACTGTAACTTAGTCACCTTAACTATATTGTAGAGAATAGTTTGATAACAGTAAGTCATACTTTACACTTATACAGTATCTTCATGATTTATCTCAAAGCACTTTGCAAAGGTTGTAAAGCATTCTCACTATTACAGAAGGAGCGACTGACCAACATAAGAGGCTAAATGACTTGCCAAACAGCACTTAGTAGTAGATCTGAAACTAGGACCCAGATCTCCTGACTCGTAGCCTCATGTTCAGTCCACTAGACCACAGCTGCCTCATGAAGAAAGGACTTCTAAGAATGATTTAAAAAATAAAATATAACTTATTTGAAAACTTTTCTTTGAAGTATTATAATGTATGCGACATCCTCAACAGAGATAATTAAACCACGCAAAAAAAGCCAGAGAAAAACTTTTAGTTGAAAAAAACACCGAAAAATGTTGGTTGAAAAAGTGAGGGGGGGGGAAATGTGTGGAAATTGTCTTTTAATTTTTTATCAAATGTTTAAACTTGTCCAGATTTCTAACCAGCTCTACTTGATAATGGCACAATTGTGATGTCCTTAGGCAGACAAATCACTGACTTGTGAGCTCTGATTGCTGCAGACCGTAGGACTGGCCCTAAGGGGAAAATGTGATGAATCGACAAACTTATTAAAAACTGAATTTTATTTGTGCTATAAAAGCATGACATTTAGGGAGTGTAGTGAGGCACAGTGGCCTCCTTCCAGACTGAAGAGCAAGAGACCACAACTGCACTACCCTTGATAGGTGGAGCTGAACCTCCCCCCTCCCCCGGAAGAACCAGGGCGAGGCAGGAAGTATAAAGGGAGGGCTTTGCAGCTCAGTTGGGCGGGAGCCAGCGGAGGAGATGGACACCTCTGTCTTGCGGCAACACCCATGAGCAGAACCTGTGTTCTGCTGCGCCCTGCCCCCAGAGGAAATGGACCCAGACGAGGAGTTGCCGGGACTACAGTCGGCTGTATACCCCAAGGAGCCCGAGGACCTGTGGAGGCCAGAGGTACTAAATCCCAGGGAGATAGGAAGTAGCCCAGGGGCAGCCGATGACTAGCCGGCTAAAGGGCTGACTACTTCTAGATGGCCATGTTGCGACTAGATCCCCGCTGACCCAGTGGCAGACCACTCTGCCACTGTTAGGGCCCTGGTCTGTGGTGGAGTAGGGCAGGCCTGTGTCCCCCTGCCACCCCAACCCCAGGATGGCCGACTCCCCACCTTAGGCCAGGAGGCCTGTGCTCTGTGAACATCCCTGCTAGCACCCTAGACTGGCTGCTGGGTGCTCAACCCTTGTTGGAATCCCCTAGACTGTGTGGGTGTTCACCCATACCTGAACCCCGAGACTGTGTGCACTTGTTGGCTGCTTGAGCCTCAAGCCTGAGGCTAAAGCCTATTCCTGCTCGACCCTGCCCAAAGAGCTAGAGCTTATTGACTCAGTGTATTTGCTGGCTGCCTGGGCCGGGAGCCATTAATTGGTGTCAGACCCAGCTGAGAGGCTGCGGGCTAAAGACTACATTGGGCACTGCCCCGCCCACGGGTAGGGACAGGAGCCCCAGACTATCATGGTGAGTTTGCCTGTGTTAGTCGGGCCCAGAACCATAGACTGTGTACGGCTTGGCTCTGCCGGAGCAGCCCGAGCCCGAAGGCTACCGCCCCTGACAACGAGGCAGAGCGGCCTCCCTCTGGACTGGAGAGCGAGGGACCACTACAAGGAGCCTAACCATTGCCTTTATTAATGGAACTTTCATGGTGACATATTGTCCATCAGTATAATGCTAGCTGGCAAATCTTCCCCATTGCTGATATTTTAAATCAAACCCAAACTGAGCACGTGTAGTGATACTTTAGAAGAAATAAAGGATGGGATTTGCATTAAAATAACAGTGCTTGAATTAAGTGCAATCCCCCAATCCTAGAAAAACTTTCATAACCCTGTAGGTGAAAGAGCTTTGATTTCCTTATTTTATTAAAGGTAATAATGCATTACATGGATATATGTACTATGTACATGTTTAAAGTGGATTCACAAGTTGTTGTGGACTTAGTTTTTTGTTCTTTTCCATTTTTGTCAAAATATTTGACAGCATAAGATTACAGCACAGTGATACCAGATACCAGACCCTCAGAGGCCCCCCTGCTGTCATGGTCCTGCTACACTGCGCCCCCAAAAAGGGTAATGGAGAAGTTGTCTAGAGTGGCTGTGTAGGACACAGCCAATCAGGGCCCAGCAGCCTAGTATAAGAATTGCTGCAGGGCCAGAGGCAGTTCAGTTCCTTGCTGGAGCTGTAGGAGTGTGGCTGGTGTGTGGCTGGCTGACAGAGCTATGGAACCCCAGACAGGGCAGCACTGCCAGAAGCCGGGGACAGTGAGAAGGAGCCCTGAGCTGGTTGCTGGGACTCCATTAGGACAAAGCCCTGAGGTAAAGGTGAAGGGAGTGTGGGGCTTTGGGAAAGTGGCCCAGGGAATTAGAGAAGCTGTGCGACATAGTTAAAGGGACACAGCCAATGGCTGCGATCTACAGGGTCCCCGGGCTTGGACCTGGAGTAGTGGCCGGGCCTGGGTCACCCCCCCATTAGCCACTGGTTGGAATTGGCCTGGACATTGAGGTACCCTAGAGGGGGAACTTAACTATAGTGGCCCAGGGTTGTAGCCAGGAAGCCCCAAGAAGGCAAAGTCATTGTCTCCAGGGAGGGAGCCCTGGGGCACTGCTCTATCCCAGAGCAGGGACAATCTGAGAGAGAGCATGCAGGTGTGTGCATTTGGCCAAGGCAGAGCTCATGAGAGGTGAATGCATCCTGTTACAAGCACACACTTATAAATGATGGATTTTTAATAACTGACAAGTACATTACTGCTACTTTGATCAGAAGAAAAAGCAACATGAGAGATTTAGAAAGCAGGAATTTTTGGCCTGCCGGTAAAAGCCGGAACAGTAGCTGTCCACATTTCACTTCTAATAAGAGCTTATCGCTAGTTGATCACATTCTTTCTACTGGCATTTCTGTGTCACCTCAGCAGCCTTGGATTACCACACCAATGACAGGACTCATGTATGTATCTTAACCACTGGAAAGAAACATTTCACCTTAACCCTTTCAGTAGAGTAAAGTACGATGGAATTTCTGTTGTAAATTGTTTGTACCATAAGGAACATTATGCCATATAGAGTCCTGACAACTTTTCACATCAGAGCTTGATTGATGTGTTAGTGCAGATGATGCTGGGCAAACTGTACCTCATAATCTATATATTTACAACAATCAGTATTCAATATAGAAAAGTAACTGAGGGAGGATGGGGAGAACTTACATAACATTTCATCCACACCATAGGAGAGTGTCTGTAAAGTGCTTTGAGATCTTCAGATGAAAGGAGCTACATAAATACAAAGTAGTACTAGTATGATATAAAGCTGAGCTCATCAAATAAATACAGATTAATTGTGAATATGAAAAAAATATCAAGTACGATCCCTTTCTTCCTAAATGATTCCACAACAGGATTAGCTGGATTTTTGGGGGGAAAATAAAACTTTTTCCCCTCATGTCATGCCATGAGGTTGAGGCAATGTCTATTTTGGGATGAGTGCTTTTTCTATAAATGTAATTAAACTTTTCTTTTAAACTTTAAGTGTAAGCATAATGAAGAGTATCAAACTGACACAACCATCTGCTATGAGGCTTGGTGTGTGTTATTTTGAAACCCTTTCCCCACCCCCGCAACCTCCACTTTAACTGACAATCCTTTGACTGGCTAACAGGTTCCCTGCACTTTGTTTCTCACATTGCCAGTTTGTTGATCTACAAGTATGAGTCACACTTTGGGTATAAGAGGTCCTGGATTCAAATCCCAGATAACCCCTTGCAGGGGCCTGAGTTGGTCCTATACCTTTAAATTAAAAGTGTGCATGGCTTAGTTGGCTAAATGTACCTGTCTAGCAGGGCTTACCTTCAGCTAGAACTGTCTGGATCAGAGCTCTGGTAAATACTTTCAAACCCACAGGACTTTCGGTGCGTCTCCTGGGGCAGAAGCCCTGAGCCCCAGTGCCTCCCGCAGGGCTGAAGCCCTGAGCCTCGGGGCTCCAGGAAATACTCTGTGAGAATTTACACCGTGCTGCCTAGTAACTATGAGATCCTAGGTTCAAATTTCAGCAGGGCCTGGAGTGGATTTCTAGGGATTATTAATTGGATGTTTTTCTAAAAGATCTGCTCTAGGAATTATTCTAAGAGTTCTGTGACCTGTGTTATACAGGAGGTCAGCCTAGATTATCACAGTGGTCCCTTCTGGCCTTGGAATTTATGAATCTATTACATAATACATTAATAAGGAAGGAAGAATAACCTGCTTGATGAATTCAAAGTGCTAAAGAGCTGTGTCCATGACATCCATAGAACTAAAATGGCAGAAAGAATGGAGACACTCCTGGGCTTAGAAGAATGATTTAAGGTTATGGGGGTAAGACTGTGGGAGGAAGAAATTTTCAATTATTAGGATTGGGGAATATGCACGTGCTTTCGGCTCTCAAGCGTTAAATAAAAAAAATTTGAAGGATGACATAAGCAAAGAAGAATGAATTAAAATTTGGGAAAACACTCGTATCAATATATCTTGTTCCAGTGATGCATGAAACACCAGAATGTTCCCAGCAAACTTGGAAGTACGGTTACTGTAGCCTTGTCTGCTTGCCTCATTTTGGGTCCAGTTTTGGTTCATGACTTCTATGTCTCTGTCTACAATTATCTATAATTTCCAATTGCCATTAGGGCAGAACTCAAGTGAAACTAAACATTTAAACAAATATGTTCAAGAAAGTCTACCCAGGATTGTTATCCCTTCCCCAGATAGGAACAACACTGGCCTGGCATATGCTACTGAACACAGTAGATTAGAATCACTCACCGAGCAGAAGGAGTGGTGAGCAAGGAGAACTAGAAATGTAGTCTAAGGACTCTCACCCATGAATGTATGTGGGTCAGAAGATTTTTTTTTGATGGATGACAAAAACTCCTTCTTGGTATAAAATCACCTATTTGGGGACAAATGCCCTACCCCAATGTTTATACTTGACTTTGGATTGTATACATATTTGAGTCATGTTCAGGGCTGAATATGAATTGATCTTGATATTTGCCTCCACTATTATTTAGCTCCAAAAATATGGAACTCTTCATACTGGAACCTAAGATGAAAGCAGATCTCATACCGTTCATTTATGTTTTTCCTGATTTTCACTGTATTTTTTTCAGTGTTGCCAAGTAATCAGTTTATAGTCTGCACTTTTTGGATCTTGCCATGATGGCTTCACCCCAAGAGGCTGCTCAGGCTCCGCTAAATTGAAAGCGCAGGGCTGTGCTAAAATACTTCATTTATTATAGAAACTACACATATGGGGAGCAATTATTTGCAAAGGGCTGCTCTCTCCTTCAAATGGTACATCAAGTCAAATATATTTTGAGCAGCAATGCTGAGTTACCAAAAATACTTGGTAATGATGGACGTCCGATGAAGTGGCTTTTAGCCCACGAAAGCTTATGCCCAAATACATTTGTTAGTCTCTAAGGTGCCAGAAGGACCCCTCGTTGTTTTTGCTGATACAGACTAACACGGCTACCACTCTGAAACCTGACTCCTTTTTTACTTTCACTTCTCTTTAGAGTCTTCCTCGGAAGACAGCACTTTGGAGAAAAACATATCAGCACTGACATTCTTTCTTGTCTTTTTTTTCCACTAAAGCCCTGAGAGAGAGTCGTGTTTAAAAACTGTTTGCAAACTTTGTTCAAATATGGCTCCACTAAGTCTTTTCTCAAATCTCCTTGGCTTAGTCCACACTGCAATCAAACTGACCCACATTTTCAAACAGTTTTCAAATACAGTATGTATCTCTCGCAAGTGTAGGTAGAAGCTCAAGTGCAATTTCTACAAGTACTACTGCCAGGAGGTTCAATCGAGAATAACTTTTCAGAACCGTGAAAGAGATTGGATTATTAATTAATATTTATTATCAGTATTGAAGTAACAGCCACAAGATGGTAGGCACTGTCCACATATGCATAGGAATACAGTTCCTGTCCTAAAGAGTTTATAATCTAAACACAAAATTTTCAAAAACAGATGCCTAAAATTAAATTAAATTCCCAAATCCATATATTCTGGATATTCGGCACTTCTGAAATCCAGGCAAGTTATTTATATACACCTCTACCTCGATATAACGCTGTCCTCGGGAGCCAAAAAATCTTACCGCGTTATAGGTGAAACTGTGCTATATTGAACTTGATTTGATCCGCTGGAGCGCGCAGCCCCGCCCCCCCAGAGCGCTGCTTTACCGCGTTATATCTGAATTAGTGTTATATCGGGCAGTGTTATAACGGGGTAGAGGTGTATATATGAACTTGGTAGCCCAACCTTAGGCACCCATTTTTGAAACTGGCCTAGGAAGACAAGCAAAATATGAAGGGTGAGATTCTGTGCTGCTTCTCTTACAATGCTGGGGAAGTTGGGACAGAAGTAGCTTCAAACTCCCAGGTTACTGATGGGCTACTAAGAATGCACAAAGTGCTACATGCCTATATGCCAGGGCTTGCATGAGAGAGTGCACAGGATATCCAAAGATGGTCCTATGCAAGGCCTGTACTTGAGAAATTCTTCACTGGCTTTAGAATCACGAAAAGGGCCATAGCTGGGTGAAAAATCTCACTCAAAGAGCGGGGAGGAGAAAGACACAATCAAACTGTGTATAATTTTCTATACACTGAGGCAATTCACCATTCCATTACATGTTTATCAGGCCCACTGTCTGTCATTTTGTGTAATAAATACTCAACTCAACTATACCCAACTACTCCCTAACCTATCCATTACTAATTGGCCAGTTTTTTGGAGGTAGCACAGAAGAAATAGATTACACGGAGGAAAAATTTGGTGGAAGAGAGAGTAGTGGCTTTATGGATCACTTCAGAAACATGTACTGTGCATATGGAGCTATGTGGAAGAAAGTGCAAAGATGGTACTGGGAAGAGCAGAGTAGGGAGCAGTCAAAACTAATATAATTGGCTGAGTGAAGGGGATGGCGGGTGGTGTGATAAGAGACAAGAACAGAGGATAAGGGAAGGGCAGAGATGTGAAACGCCTTGAAGGGTTGAACTTGATACATTGGAAAAGGGGTAGTCAGAGAAGGCATCTGGATAAAACATACAGAATGATTGGTGAGGGAAATGGTTTTGGCAGCAGCATTTTGAATGGAGTGTAGGTGTGTGATGTGGGCATAAGAAAGGCCAGAGAGGAGGTGGTTTCAGTAATCAAGAGTTTCAGCTGTGTGGACAGAAAGATGAAGTTGGCTCTGAGAGAAGTTATTGTGGAAGAGGTAGCAAGATTTGGGCACAGCCTGGGTGTGTACATCAATGGAGAGAGAATTGTCAAAGATAACTCCCAGGTCAAGGGCCTGGATGATGGAAGAATGATGACAAAGTGAAACAGTGCCAAAGAATGGAGAGAGTCTGTCATGGAATGTGGGGAGGAAGGGTAAGGAATTTAGTGCAAATTATCCTTGTGCGTAATTATGCTGCATGACTGAGGGTAGGTTTACACTTACCTTCCGGGTTGACGCAGTGAGTTCGACTTCTCGGAGTTCGAACTATCGCATCTGATCTAGACGCGATAGTTCGAACTCCGGAAGCGCTGCGGTCGACTCCGGTACTCCACCACTGCAAACGGCGGTGGTGGAGTCGACGGGGGAGCCGCGGAGTTCGACCCCACCGCGTCTGGACGGGTGAGTAGGTCGAACTAGGGTACTTCGAATTCAGCTACGCTATTCATGTAGCTGAATTTGCGTACCCTAGTTCGACCCCCCTTCTTAGTGTAGACCAGGCCTGAGAAATGCACATCTTATTTCCAGATCGCTGATTTTAGATGGAGACAGGGCTACTTCAGGGTACTTTGACACAATCATTAGATAATGACATAATTTAAATTCTCTCTTTCTCTTTCTGCTCCTTCAGATATTTATATGTAATGTTCTGAACACAGATTTCATGAGTATTTACTAAGTTATCACATTTCACTTCAGAGTGGCTTTATATCAATAGTGATTGAAACAATTCCCTTATTTTAGTGATATATATCGTAGAGGTGGTTCTGAAACGAAACTATATCAGGCACTCCCAAACTTTGTAAAAGTTTGTTCCTGAATCTTAATCTGAACTTTTTTGCTGAGGACCATCTCCAATACACAGGGTCAAACTGATGGCAAGAGAGTTAATCTGGATCTATGCCAGTGTAATTCAGTGCAATATTTTGCACATCATTTATACATTAGTTTGAGAGCCTTCAAAGTGAAAGGTGCTATATACAAGCATAAGATACGACTATAAGAACAAAAATCTTAAAGAATAGCACATAATATTTAAATGTTCTTAATTTAAGAGCTCTTGTTTACATACAATATACAATTTTTATTTAAAAGGTTATGGGAGCAAATATAGATGGGATAAAATGTCTTTTCCTTGATGTGGAATACAGCAATATATTCCTTAAGAACATGAAAAAAGAAAATAAGGATGAGAAGCTTGGAGAGAGTTTTGTTTTCCATAAGTCTTCAGGTATTACGAGTTAGTGGATTTTTAGCAGCAAGTATAGTATAATAACTAGCAGAAAGTCACTATATGTAAAACAAACCAACCAACCAAAAGTTTCCTTTTTAAACTTCAATCTAAGGGTAAGAATAAGCAGAACAATTTAATGGTAAATTTGTATCACCTTGGCAGTTAACTACAAAGATGATATTTTGATGTATACTGTTCTTCTTTGAGGACTTACGATTCAGAACAGGGGAGGGGTAATAGCAAGAAAACAAACTTGTGTGAAAGCCAAAGCGTAAATATGTAAAATTTAGACAATTTTAGGATAAATGTATCAAGGTAGAGTTTGAATAATTTTTAATAGTATGCAATAATTGGGTTCATATGTGGGTTGCTTTAAACTACAATAGATATAATCACATAATATATGTCAGCCTTGACACATTCATAGGCAAATGCTTAAAATTATTAAATGCTCAGCGGGGTGAACAGGGCTTTCACTTACGCCTACTTTCATAAATAGCTCTTGACTTCTCATATAGCTCATATGGGTCGGGTTTTCTTGGATCAAAGGCCTCTGTTGAATCAGGAAACGAACTCCTGTGAAGGGCGGGTGGGAAGGGAATACTCTGTGGTATAGCTGGAGCAGATAAACTGGTTTGAGGGCTGCCTTGATTCTCCCATCGCTCCATCATCTGTAATAAATATATACAGAAAATAAAAAATTAAACATCTTTTCACAAACCATGACTGCTTCAAACACTCTAGAGAAAGTGGCTTCAGTTACAAGTGTGGTAGATATACATATATTTTGTAAAGTTAGAAAATCTTCTGGGTATCTTTGGGGATGAAAGGAACTCTAAATATTATTTTAAAGTTACTTAAATTAAAAGTTTTTATTCCAAGGTCTTGGTGCATATAGATATATCAAAATACACAACAAATGAAGAAGCAGCTATAATTAAAAAAAAACAGCCATGTCTTTCCTGACTATTTAATGTACCCATCACATATGTACAAAACCTTTCTTGTCTGATTGTGCCTCATTCCCACCCTGCTAGGAAATCCCAGGGAAATAGATGAGAGTATTCCCTGAAGGCTAATCAAGTCTGTCCAACCAAAAGCGGATGCAGTCATTTCCAAATTTGAGGATTCCCCACCGAAGGCTCCTTACTACCAAATCCCTCTATTTTAAACCAGAGGCCCTTAACCCAATGACAGCTGCATCTTTGTCACACAAAGAAGGCGGTGATCTCTCAGGCAGCTGAGTCCCTCACTATTTGGGACCCCATTCTGTAATGTTACTCAGGTTGAGTGACACTTACTCAGAGACCTATTTGCTTCAGTGAAGCTACTCATGTAGATAAGTGCCACTCAGCGTGACTAAGAATTTTTGAATTAGGCCCACCAAGATTTATAGGTTAAAACCAACATCTTAAGGAATGCCTTAAGCATGAAGCACCTCTTAACTGGCAAGCAGCCACATTCTCCATGAACCTAATTATCTGATTGATCCCAATGTCCAACTTATGTAGAGTGCATGACAGTAGACATGAGAAAGACTTTGATTACTGTAAGGAAGTCTGCACTGGAAAAAAGGGTTGCATCTTTTTAGACAAAGACCAATGAAAAAGAGTAGTCTAGGCACAGCTATTACTTGAACATCCAGTTGCAGTGAAAACTTTAATAGCACCTTTAAATTTCAAAGCTGAATAATGAAAAGTGAGGATTTTCCTTCAATCCAGGAGTTTGATATAATCCTTGTCATTTCTTCTGGTTTCTTCTTTCCACATAAAACATCTCCAGTCTTATTTAGATAGCGTTTGAGAGAGTTAGTTCTCATCCAAGTACCACACTGGGTAGGGGGATCAATTCCTCCAGACAGTTTAGACAAGATGGAGATACACAACAGTGTGTGATATGTTTAAGGCACTGAAGTCCAGGGCTCCTCATTGACACTTCCTAGTGGCAAGGCCTCAAATACACAATGAACAATAGGGGGGATAATATAGGAAGCAATGGTATCCTGCAGGAGACAGCCCTTGGATTTTACCTTCTGCAGATATGTCTGCACTAGAGTTTTTATTTGAAACAACTGATAACTAATTAAGTTTAGGCTTGGAAGGATTAGATTTTTATTGGCAAATTTCGATTTCACCATACACACAAACCAATGAAAAAATATTTCCACCAGTGATAACTGAAATGTAAAGATAGGCCAACTAAGAAAAATGCTGCTGGAAAACTTTGAGTTTGGTTTAAAGCTATTTACTTTGTATATTTTGACATGTGATTTTGACAATTTGTGTTTTAACAATTATAAAGCTTTAACTTTTTGATACTCAGTATCTACTGTCAGTAAATAACTATTGTCTGATACCCCCCATAATCTCCTGCAACTATGAAAATGTAAATCAACAACATTTAAAAATGTTTAAAAATTAAGATTGATATTATCCACTGAAATTATAAAAAAACAACAATTGATGCCCAATGAAGTTGTTAGGTAACACATTTGTATGTCCTAGTCTAGATACACCACAAGCATGGAGCAAGCACTCGTTAAGTGCCCAGGCTAGCATGTACAAACATGTGAGCTGACTTAAGTTAATTGGCAATCAATTAATACAAGTAAAAAAATGTCTAATGTAGATGAATCTTAAAAATGAACCACCCAAGTGCCACTCCATGTACCCTGCTAGGGACTGAAGCTGTGTAAGCAGTCCCTTACTGCAAATGGCATCAGAGGCAGATGACTAGAGTTATACAATGAGTCTAACCTATGAACACTGACTCCATCCCTTCTTTCAACCTACACCCTCAGAAAATGCCTGCTTTAGCTTTGCAATATATCCTGAAGATCAACAAAGTCAGACTCTTTCATAGCAAGGGTGTGCGGAGTAAAGTTTCAGAGTCAAGAGCACTCTCCAAATAAATACATCTTGTGATCATTAACTGGAGTGTGTCTAAATTGAAATATTTCAGTTTTCATTTGAAAACTGAAAATGTTTTGGGTTTTGAGCATTCTTTTTTTGACAAAAAATATGTTTAGTCAAAACCCACTGTTTTCTGTAATAAAACAGTTTCAATGGAAAATTTACCACCACTACTAAAGATAATGCACCTAAGTGCTTTGTGAAGAGGCACATATGAGGCTCAGTGTAGGAAACTGATAAAACTTCATTAAGCTGAAAGGAAGCTGTTTGAAATTACTACTATGCCCATGGAATTCAGGTCAAGGAAGCATTTCAGCCTTCTGAATCACAGAGAAATGCACCTGCCTTTTGTCAAGAATGTCCAACTTCAAAGATTAGTAAAGACAAAGCCTGTAAATTGTAGGAAAGATGACAAAAGAGACAAAGCTTATGTAGGAAAGATGACAGACAGGGACCTCAGTTAATACAAGTGCTTAGTGATCAGGCAAAATAATGGTCTGAATCCTGATCAATGGAGCACTAAATTCAGTTCTGTCCTCACTGAGGAAAGAAACTAGTGAAATCAAACAACTTATCATTATGAAACAGAAAGACACTTAGGTATCTATCTATCTCTCTATCTCTCTATCTCTGTATCTAAGAAATATTTCATAATCTCTTTGAAAGAACCAGAGAAACAAAGAACTATCTTTCAAAATAAGAAAATGAATAGAAATAAAATTGGTCTAAAAGCAGGGTATAAAAAAGGCCTCCCGCAAGCCCAACTCTCCTCCTTATAGTGTGATAAAGGAAACAGGTTGAGTAAGGGATTGCTTTTCAACTCAAAGTATGGTTGGTGAGCTATTCTCTCTGCACTGCTATAGTAGCCTTGAAGGCCTACAGGATTTACTCTGAAACACCCTGGCTAACTGAGCTCTGGCTGGGCAGACCAAGTTCATTAGCCTGGCAACTGGTCTAAGAGATGGTCACTCTGAAAACAAACCTGCAGCCAACAAGTCTTTCAGTCGTCTCGGCTTTACCCTGAAATGGTCTTGCTGGCCGAGAGAGTGTGCAAGTTGGTGCGTAATTGCTTGTCCACTTTAAGTGAATTCCTGTGCAGCCTTCAACAATCTAATCCAATAAACCCTGCAGCAATGGGGGAACAGTGAAAGTGACAGGCGATGGACATTGTTGGGAGTCATAGTCATGAACCTACACATGAACAGGTCAAGATTTTGGTTGCTCTGCATTGATTTAGGGCAGTGGTTCCCAAACTTGTTCCGCCGCTTCTGCAGGGAAAGCTCCTGGTGGGCCGAGCCGGTTTGTTTACCTGCCGCGTCCGCAGGTTCGGCTGATCGCGGCTCCCACTGGCCGTGGTTTGCTGCTCCAGGCCAATGGGAGCTGCTAGAAGCGGCGGCCGGTATGTCCCTCGGCCTGCGCCGCTTCCAGCAGCCCCCATTGGCATGGAGCAGTGAACCGCGGCCACTGGGAGCCGTGATTGGCCGAACCTGTGGACGCGGCAGTAAACAAACTGGCCCAGCCCTGCCCGCCAGGGGCTTTCCCTGCATAAGTGGTGGAACAAGTTTGGGAACCACTGATTTAGGATGACACTGTAGTTCAGCACTATCTTGATTGGCGCAGCTGCTCTATTCATAGACGCCACAGCCTACTTCAATCTAGAAAAGATGCCCTAAAAATTGTTCCGGAACAGCCCCAACCAGCCTGCTGTGGCTGGAGTTTGTCCCATCACATGGCTGAAATGTAAACTATGCAGAACTATGTGGAGACACTTGCACTTCGTATTCCTGCACTGCACCAAGTTCAAGATGCTGCAACTAGTCTCTCACTTCCCAACAGCTCTTTCCAAATATGGCTTTAAATCACTTTTAAATACACTGTACACTTATGAATTCTGAAAACATCCAAACAGGTTTTTAAAATTTTTTAAAATTTCCTGCCTCCCACAACATTTACTCCCAAAAGAGCTTGTGTAATACGCTTCTATCCAGTCTATATTTGTCACTTATGTTATTTAGATCAATGGACAAACTCATGTCACAACATAGTGTGATTCAGGCCAGCACATTGCATCCCACTTTTATCACAATAGATTGAAATCATCATGAATTGAAACAATCTGATGGAGTAGCATCAAATCTTCATCCCAGAGGTTATTTCAGGAGCTGTTCAATATGCCATGATCTAGCCTCACAAGTCATCAGATGAACAGTGACAATCATGAAAAACAGAACAGATGACCAACTTATAAATGCTTGTAAGTATATTAAAATTATTATTATTTGTGTTGCAATAACACTTAGGGGCCCCAAACCAGGGATCAGAGGCCCAGTTTTCTATGCAATATATATACATACAGTGAGAGACAGTCACTGCCCCGAAGAGCTTACGGTCTAATTAGACAAGCTAGACAGACAACAGAAATAGAGAAGCAAAAATAGTGGTTAAAAATATTTTTATATTGGGAATGCTGACACAGCTATAACAAGATGATATAGTAGGAAAACTGGGGATCAATATAATAAATACAATGTTTGCAATCTTTTTTCATAGTTTCGCAGTAACCCCATTACATAAATGCTGGCACTAGAAGACAAATTCACTCTCGTACATATTCTCAAAACAGTAATTAGAAGAATGAATTTTTATTGCCTATATGATGCTTTAAGTAACCTTGTATCTTCAAGACCAACTACATTTCTGAAATTACAGAAATAATTATCCTAATAATTAATATTAGCCATGTATAAATTCATAAGATTCTGCTTCTCTTAGAAGTGTGTGGGGGGAACAGATTTTGAAGGGGAAAACTGATGCAGATCTGTTAATGAATGTGTTTGGTACTGACATTTTCATTTGAAAGAATTCACTTAAAAATAAAAATAGAACAGGGTATATAATGAGGGGTTAAATCTTATGATCTATTATTTATTTATTTATTTATTTTACAGGGCATTAAAGTCAACCATACAGTAGTGGAGAAAAGTAAATGTAATCTTATTCATGGCATATAAGTCAGATAAAAGCCTGAAGAAATTTGCCTTATAATGATAATGACTTATGAATTCAAATGAGTGTAATTTTGAATGAGAACTTACAGGCTTTGGAGTTTTCCATGGAGAAAAGAAACCTGAAATAAAGGAAAAAATATCAGTGAAACTTTCTGTCATATCAAATATATAATGGTACAGGCACTGTGGGGTGTATTCTTCCCTTTTGATGAAGGCCTGTAATTTATAGTAACATTGACGAGGATTACACATGGTGAAGGGAGATGCATCCTAAATAAAAGCAAGTGAAGCCTATAGGAGTCTAGCCATTATCTTCAAAGGTAGCAGGCTCAAATGGACAAAACTTCAATCCAGTGCCCACTCAAGGAAATGGAAAGACTCCTAATGGCTTCAGTCGGCATCAGATAAAGCTCCAAGTAATCTATTTCAAAGAATTAAACATAGTAAAGCAGCAATTCAAAATTTTTGTTAAAACAAAGACTAATAAGCAAAGACTGATTTCAATTGGCATGTATAAAGAAACATTGAAGAACAATTACTATTTAATCAATATGGCTCACAAAAATACAACTCCAGAAGTTAATTATTGTTTTTTGCTTTATTTTGTTCCTCCCCCTGCAGAAATAAAAGGTGCTGGTCAGATACTACTGCTTCTTTTCATCAAATTATTTATTTTCCTGGTTTCCGGTGTCTGACTCAACTTAATGAGTCATTATGACTTCTGCTTACCAATACTTAAAACCTGATATGTCCTTGTCATAAAACTAGATCACCTAAAATGTATGTTGAAAACATTGATAACTGCTTTGTATGCAGTACAATGTGCAAAAGAATTTTAGCTACAAAATGAATAAATAATTCAGGTAAAAAAACAGAATTAAAAAGAATAGAGGGTCAATTTTTCAGAAGGGTAACCTTCTTTTTGCAGGCTCAATTTTAATCCAAAAAAATGTACCTGTAATTTATTTGTGGTTATAAATCTGAGTGCATACATTTCTGACTCCATGCTTACAAGCTAAAATCAGGTAGTCAGAGGCACAATTCATTTTGTGGGGAAAAAATACAGGCTCAAACTGAGGTCACTCAGAGAGTGACTGGGCCTCTGCCCCTCAGAAAATGTTCTCCAAATAATGAATTATAATGATAGCACTACCTTAACTATTTCTCTCTCTAAAGAGCATCAAGGATTCAGCTAACCTGAATTAAAATAACAGACCGTCAGGGAAATGTATCCATAAAAACATACAATAGGAGTTAAATCTGAACATGATAGTCAAGGTCCCTAGGATTCTGTGGTCATTGGATCATTTCAACCATCCATAGATGTGATAAAATTTGGAGAAAAGAAATTCTCGAATTTGTTGCAGAAAGCCATTGACTGTACGTCAACTGTTATTTGTAAAGTAATAGTATTTTTAAAGCATGGTTATACTGTAAAAGTGATTCTGAAAAGACATTGGGGGGAGGGGGAAGGCTCCTGTTTGCTGTTTGTCTATAGCAGGGGTAGGCAACCTATGGCACGCATGCCGAAGGCGGCACGTGAGCTGATTTTCAGTGGCACTC
Organism: Mauremys reevesii; assembly: GCF_016161935.1. Classification (NCBI taxonomy): domain Eukaryota; kingdom Metazoa; phylum Chordata; order Testudines; family Geoemydidae; genus Mauremys; species Mauremys reevesii. The sequence continues at coordinate 337,046,732 of NC_052623.1, forward strand.
ACACTGCCCAGGTCCTGGCCACCGGTCTGGGGGACTCTGCATTTTAATTTAATTTTAAATGAAGCTTTTTAAACATTTAAAAATCCTTATTTACTTTACATACAACAATAGTTTAGTTATATATTATAGACTTATAGAAAGAGAACTTCTAAAAATGTTAAAATGCATTACTGGCACGTAAAGCCTTAAATTAGAGTGAATAAATGAAGACTCGGCATACCACTTCTGAAAGATTGCCGAACCCTGGTCTATAGCTTTCATATAAAAGATGCTGAGTTTACAAACAAAAAGATTTTTTCCCCCTCTGTAAACTGAAGCTGAGGTATGAAAGACAAATTGTGCAGTTCTGGTTCCCACATCAGCTCCAATATTAAAGATGCTGTAACTGAAGTTTAGCTAGCAATTCTTTAGATGATGTACATGTCAGAACAGAATCCAGCTCACTCTTTCTTGCTTGTTGCTGCTCTGCATGGCAGACAGGAGCCAAAAGGTAGTAAACACCTATTTGCATCAGAAAGCTAAGCTGAGACTTGGAATACACAAGAAGATCTGTTGAGCAAGATGTGCCAGGTATCCTATATCTAGTTACTGATGATTTCTGGAAATATCCAAAAAGGTAACATTCTACAATCATTTGCACTAGTTCAATGCCCATGAATTATCTTCAGTGAAATTACAACTATTCAAAAAAGGGCAAAACTCACTCCATGGAAATTTACCGGTCTATAGTCAATTTTCTGACCATAACTGCACTTTAGCTGCCCTGCCTCAAACTGTCCATATCAAGTAAACATAAAATAAAAATACATACAAATATTTATTGACAAAAATAAATGACAAATACAACAAACAGAGGTTTTTTTTAAAAAGAAAAATCAAACATTCAATCTAAACTAAAAACATTTGCACTTAAACTCAGCATGGAGACTTGTTGCATAGACTTTAACATACAAATGCCAAGGTCCGCATTCAAAACCAATAAAAGGAAATACTTATTCACACAACACCTAATTAAGTGATGGAATGCGTTGCCATAGGATGTCATTGAGGCAAAAAACCTAGCAAGAGTCAAAAGGTGACTGGGTATTTATATAGATAATGAGCAGTGTTATAAGAGTTAATGCTAATAGACTTTGGATGAGATATTAAACCTCATGCTTCACAGTGTAAGCCAGTCTCTAACTATTAAGAATTAGGAGACCTAATGTGGGGGGCAGAACATCCCACATCTCCTAATCAGAGGTTTCTTGCATCTTCTTCTGAAGCATCTGGTGCTGGCCACTGTTGGAGACATGACACTTGACTAGATTGACCCTGAGTCTTGTCCAGGATTGAAATTCTCACATTCCTCTTTTCCACATACCCTTTGACAATTCAAATTTTTCCCTTGTCTTAAACAAAACAAACAAACAAACAAACATAAAAGATGCCTTTTATGTGTTGACACCTGTGGATGCTAAATGTGGACTGAACATCAACAGAATTTGTAACTGGTGTTTAAATACACATGAGCAATGCTGCAAGTTCAAGTATGTTGGCACTTGCAGATTTTTGAATGGCCTGCATAACTAATTATAGAATATGTATGAAAAGCTTCCTAGAGTGGTATAAAAATGTAATGACTCATGGTCCAGTGTGTATGATACAGGTTCACTGCTGTGTTTCTGTAGAATTTTAGGACCCTACCCTGAGGTGGGTGCAGCCATTATGTGCCACAAAGCCAGTAGAGTCTGGTACAGCTAGCAAATCCAGGCCCAGGAATGTCACCTCAGTATAAAGTGGATCCTGTGGAGGCATAGAACCAGTATAGCAACTCTAGCAGCATAGCTTCCCTGCTGCTGGAACAGGTGGTGTGGTCATAGCTCTTTACAATGCACAGATCTTTGGCTGTTGCCTTGATCCCTTGGGACCATTGGCAGCTAACATAGTTTAGAACAGCCCTCAGGCTGCTTTAACTTTCTCTGGGGGACTGTCCCTAGTGCCTGCTTGGCCAGGATTGGGGAAGGGCAAAGGTGAACTTTATGCCACTTTTGCACTCAGTCCTGACCTTTGCTTTTGTGTTCATGAAATATATCTCAGGACCCACAGATTTCTTTTTTAAGAGTGCTCTGCATAATAATTACCTGCAAATTGTAGGAGTTTGCCACATTAGTTTACCTGATGGCACAGGACATGTCACATTAATCTGAAGGAATACTGCTGTACAATGTATAATCTTTCACATACTCAGCAGCGTTGGACTCCAGCAGCCAGGACTGTTGTTGGGGGTGGAGAGAACTGTTCACTCTCATTTAGCTTGATCTCCCATCATAGTACTACACTCCTTTTTGAATTACATGTGCTGTTTCATTTAATGTTGTGAACTTTCATCACAAGAGATAGTGGGACCCTTTCTTGAACAAGCAGGGCTCAGCCCTGGCAGACCCTGCCGAAAGTCCAAAAGTGATTTAGAGACAGGAATGAAACTTTTCTCAGATCAAAGATCCTTACAGCCTTCAGGAACTGCAGTCTGGTTTGACCTTCTAACAAGCTATGTCTAACTAGACGCCAATTTTGGGTGAGACTTGATAAAACTAGTGTGCAGCCTCTCCCACCTAAGGTGGGAAAACCACTGACAACTGGGAATATAGGTGCTTTTGGAAGACGAGACTATAAAAGCCAACAGAACAGTCAGGCCTGTCTGAAAAAAGCAAAATATTTGGGTAGCCCTGTGTGTTCTCATTGGTGGCATCTCCTTCTCCATGCTCACCCACTAACTTGATTATCTTTCTACTGACCTGACATCTAGAGGAAGGATGGCTTGATAACTATTGCCACTAGTAACAGGCTCCCAATGCAAGATTATGGATTCATTTCCAGAAGAGTCCCAGATACTTTTGAAAAAGAACAGCCAGAACTACTAGATCACAAACTCATTGGCAAAATCAAATAACATGTTCACCAAGCACAGTGATTATGATATTCTAAGCACAGGGAAATAAATGTGCTATCTTTTGCCATTCAATGGTAACCTTGGGAAAATATTGATATTTTAAAATAGCAATCAATGTAAGTTGTGTTAAATTATTAACAACTGACATTCAAAACCAATGTAAAGTTCTCTCCTTTTTCGTTTTAACTAGACAAGCCACGATATATTAATTAATAAGATGGGTGATTTTAGGTGTACAAAAATGCTTTTAAAAAGTCAGAGAGTATTATCTCAATGCATTGACAAAAAGTTGGAATTTTACAGATTTTGGATAGATCTCCTTTACTGTCTCCCACTATCCCCTTCACAATAGGCCTTCTCTAAATATGTCTAAAAATCAGATCTGAAACGCGTCTGAGATTTAACTGCAATAGAGAATCCCAATAATACAACAGAAACTTGAGACTAAAAATCAGTCTGGGAAACTGTACATGTTTATGGATATTTTTTCTTTTTGGAGACAAAGGCAAATTCCAGCTTCAGTCTCTTATGCTTCTCCTTTTTTGATGAGGATATCCTATAACAAAAAAACAAATCATGTTACACTCGTTTTTATTTTACTGTATCTTTTAATGTACATTTTAATTAGGTCACTCATAAGAAAATTTGCTTACGGATTGCACGTTTTACACATTGGGCTGTAATGACTGCAAACAATTTAATTTCTTAGAAGCAATCTCACCAGTAGGCTTCGCAGTGTTTGCAAGATTGCATCCTATTTCAGATTCTTTTTCAGTGAAGGTCCTCTCACACTGTACATAATCCTGGTAATATGCTTCTGTCCATGTAACTTGCTGCCAGTTCTGCCACGAAATTGGACATCAGCTTTGTTGATTACGGATATGGTTATGAGTATGGCACTATGGTCCCCATTCTGGTTCCTTTCTGTCTCCGTTATTCTTTTTTAATCATGAGAGAAAACAATTTCTAAAAAAACCTTTATTCATTCCTCAGAAAGTCTAAGCAACTAATGTGGAAGGTGTCAAGGAGCAAGGTCTTTTGGACACTGGTGTGGCTTTCATTGGTCTTTGTGAAAGGCCGATTCATATAATTAAACTGGAGGACATAAATAGTTAATAAATTTCCACAACTGACTGGGTACCAGTAGGCTGAAGGAAAGAACTTTAATGTCTCAAAGACAAGACACTCTCAAATAAAGTGGGGAGTGTTTAAGCTACATCATCTTCATTCCACAGCACTCGCCACAGTGATGATAATGGCATTGTTTTTGTCCATTAGCTTGTGCTGGGCTTCTTGCCTTTTTTGTCATATAAATGCCTCCCTGCATATGGCTTCCTGTGCCAATCTGTCCCAAGCACTGCACAGACCTTTTCACATGAATGTTTGGTAGCAGATGAACAGATGGTTGATCAGCACTTTCCAGAGTATCAGTTGACTCCATGTACATCTCTTCAAAGTTGATGTGATGTTAGTTCACTTAACTCAAACAAAAGTTTTCCTTTCCAGAAAAGTCACTGTTTTAATTTACTTTTGCATTCAATTTTTTGGCATTTCCCTCCCTGATTGAATATATGGATGCTTCAGATATTTGTTAATTGACTATTCTGGGCCTGATTTTCAGAGGGTTGAGTACTTATAGCTCCCACTGACTTCAAGTGGAATCATAGGTGTTTAGTGTCTCTTAAAATCAGGCTTTTCATCCACTTGAATTAGGAGTATGTGGGGAACAGTTTCCTACCATCCACATGCAACTGGACTTCAAATTCTATGCAATTATCTTTTGTTGATTTGAACTAGGCAACTATGGATTGGATGCACAGATTTTAATCTATTGTTGTTTTATACAAAGGGTAGCAAAAATGTCCTCCAGCTAAAGTTACAAAAATATTGCACAGAGAGAGAGAGTATTGCATCATATAAAAAGAATAAAGATTAAACATTAACTCAATTAACCTTCAGATATCTTTTCCTTTCAGAAAAACAAAAACCCAGCAAGGAGAATAAGCAGATTTGATTAATTCATATACTGTAATAAATAAATGTTTAAATGGAGACAAAGAAAGTAGACAGACATAACTATTATGAACATAAAAATATGAGAGGGAGTTTGAAATTACCAAGAGATGTTTAAAATGTAAGATGATTGTACTGGATAGTAATCATTAGTACAGTTTTTACAGTTCTAACAAAATATATTATTATACATGGAAAATGACAAAATTCAAAGGCCATTCCCTTCCAAACAGCTTTAAAGAATAATCAAAATCTCATACTAGCAATAATAATAAAGTTCTTTACCTGGGAATTAAGAGTAGCTGGAAGAAGACTGGTAGCTCTTCAAGCCTAGCTAGCTAGTCCTGTAATCCAGTCTTCCTTTAGAATGATGGTGCTATGCCGTGGAGGACCCCTTTTGGTAGGAATGCAAAGGCAATCTGGAAAGTCTTTGCTTGTTTCCCATGAGTGGTCTTTGGTGAGGTTATCACCTGAGATGGTGGGTTGAAGTCAATGAAGCCCACATTCGGGATGATTTGAATGGGGAGTTATGTTTGACTGGGCCCAATGTGTTTTGACTAGAGATAGCTCCACTTGCAGTAGACCAGACATCAGCGGCACAGTGAGTAGTAGGTATGATGCACTTTTGCCTGCTGGAATACCAAGACTATGGCAGGTTGCAGTGCACCGATTATATCATATGCAGGGTCAGATTAATAACAATGATTTCCCCCTTCTTTTTAAAAAAAACTCTTTCAACACACACCAAAGTTACTCATACAGTATTCCCAGCAAGTAACTTGCAGCAATACAAACATGATCAAGAGCTGCTTCTTCTGGTGGTCTTGTAGTGGCATTTTGCCTCATGCTTCATTACTGGTCCATTGTTCATTAGTGTCAGCAGGGTTCAGAGAATGCTATGGAAATAGCACTCGGATTGGATTCTCTACTGCTTTTTGCCTGTATAGCCATTCACACCTGTGTAAAGTGAGTGTGAAACACAACTATGTACTTTTACACCAACATAGCACTCATTTTATGTAGGTGTAAATAAATGAGAAAGGTGGAAAATCAGTCAGGTCTTTAGCTCCAACAGTAAGGGAGTATTTCCTGTTGCTCACGTCTTCCACGACTGATTTAGGAGTGGCATGAGCTCTGAGTTGAGTCCCATCCAGTATTTCTTGGTTTCAAGTTATTAGAGTGGAGTGCAAAGCTGTTAAAATGGAGGATTCTCAGAGATGATTTGGAAGCTGAGAAATAAATGATTCTCCCCCAGGGAAGCTTTACCATTGTTCTAAATGGGTGCAGGATTGAGCCTTAAATCAGTGATCACTTTCTTAGCATAAGAGTATGGTTTGTGCAATTCCTGAAGCCCTGTTGACCAACTGTTTTCAGGCAACATTTTTATCAGTAATTTCCAGGCACTGAAAATAGTTAAAGATAAAGGAGGAGCTGTTCAGAGACAGAAATGGCATTAATGTGCCACACTCCCATTGACTTTCAGTGTAACGTAGGTGCCTTTGAAAATCTCCAAATGCAAGCGAGAATCTGTAGTTACAGCCATATTCATTTACAAGGTCTCACTTTTGCTGAAGGCAGTCTGATTGGCTTATGTTTGCCAGCAAGAATTCAGCCATTGGTAATTAGGTCAGAAGCTGGCATGGTAATGAGTTCATTGACATTCAAATGAACACACTGCCATTTGTTTTATTTGGATCTCATTGTTTTGTGAACTGCTTATCAATGAGAGGTTTAAAGGAGTTTATGAAATTTGTTAAAAATAATCACTAAAGACCAGCTCCCTCTGAATATGAAACAGTGTATTTTCTAAGCAAATATAGTGTAGTACAAATTAGAATGAGCATTCAATAGCATTTAGTATGACAGTGTCTCATGATTCAATGGAACAGAAACTGAGAAAAAATAAAAGATTAAAAATATTCCCTACTGCAAAACAAATATATTTTTTGTGCTAAAAGTCAACAGCTGCTTACCAAGTCACCAGGAATGGATTAGTGGCCCTCTGCACAGCATTGATGTTATAGAACAATGTTTGGCTCATTTTTGACAGAGTATTGTTCTCTTCTTCTCTTTTCTCAGACACAAATTAAAGAAAATATTCTGCAAAATGTTTCTTATGCAGATGCAAATTTCTCTCCAGATCCTAGAAGTAGCCAGGTAGGTGTATTTTTTGCGAGACATGTTGCCCACAAATTAAAAAAGCCATAAAGAAAGAGAGCTTAGACTTTTGTCTTTGATTATAGAAGATAACAATGCAGATATAGAGGGTCAAATCCTGAGGTCCTTAGTTTTAATTTAGGGTCTAATTCTGCAAATACTACAGGGTTTAGTTTCATCTTCTCTACTGGTTACGTCTTGTTAGTAAGCACTATGCCAAGTAGTAATAGTTTGCAGGATCAGGCCCTTATTCATGAAAAGCTTAGGCCTCAGAATTTGGCCCATGGATTGTAAACTCTATTGTCCTTTAAAAAAGGTCAGAAGCCTTTTTCTGGGCATGATAGAAGAAAACAGTCCAAATGTATGCTCTTGCAGAAAGGAATTTATCCAGCAGAATTCCTTGCTGCTTTGTTCCCTATTATTATCTAAAAAGAAGTTAATGCTGCAACATCTCTGTTGCTATTGCTGGTTCACATGCTCAGGCAAAGGATTACTCTCTGGATCTTTGGCATCTGGGGCCATGCAATCTTTTGATCATAACATCCCAAGAGATAGAAATGGAAATGATGGAGCTTCTTGGACTGATGTTATATAATTCTCTGAGGCAACAAACTTCCCCAAGAGATCTTGCAAAACACCTTGAGCAACCAACCAATCAATGAACACCACATTCTTTGCATTGAACAAAAGAATACATTTAACCAATGGAAATAGAGAAATAAATGAGAAGGCACCAGTCATTTCTTACTTATGGTTAGTGTGTAGGGAAGAAGGGAAACAAAAATATTCCAATATTGTAAAAAGATTTCATTATTATTAGTAACGGTATTACAGGCGCGCTTCTGTACAAGGTACTATATAAACACATAATGAGAGATAGTCCCTGCCCCAAAGAATTTACTTGCTGTGTAGACAAGGCCTAAGAGAGACCCACTCCATATAAGGATCTGGGAGACATGGGTTGAAGTCACTCCTCTGAATTAGGCAGAATGGGGCTCTGAGTCCTGCTCTCTCACATCCCAGGGGAGTGACCTAACCAATAGGCTATAAGGCATACAGGGTGCTGCTGCATCCTCGTTGACATTTCCTATGAGCTAGCTTAGGCGGCTCCATACTCAGAAAGTTGGCTTTTGTGAATCCCATTTTTAGACACCTAACTTTCCTCATGCATAGGGAGCCTGAGTGCTGACTTCGGGGCTGTGACTTCCACTAGGCAGCAAGCCAGCTAAAGCTACGCACTGCAATGCTGAGCCGAAGTCCCATTTGTGGATCCAGCCTCAGTCTCCTCAGTCCCAGTTCACTGACTTAACTAGCGGCAATGCTGCCACTCTAGAATGCCCATGAACGTTACCACTTTAAGGAAGAACTTTATGTATCTGCTGTGCAAGTGTCTGACTCCTTTGATTGGACCTGCTAATGGATGATTTTACTTGGAAAGCCAACAAATGCTCCACTGTGTTTTCAGCACTGTCCAATGCTCAGAAACTGTGTGCATGACTATGCCTGTGTGCCTGTTCTTTCATGTGTTTAGAATCTAATTCCCTTTCAGCTTTCACGATTTCTAAACACATTAGAGAATTCTCACTTTGTGTGCTGGGCATATTGCTTTGACAAATATCAAGACATATTCCAAATATTTTATATTTAAATTAAGGCCGAGATAGGGCATAAACTGTTCATAAATGGGGTCCTAAAATTCTTCCACATCTTCCACACAAACCCACATCTTATGACACTGTGGAGAAAAACTACAGGGCACCATTCAATGAGCTGTCCACTCATTTGCCCTCGTTTGTGAGCTCTACATCGAAGACACAGGTGAGGATGAGTGCAAAGGAAGAGTCATAGTGTGCAGGGCTTGGTAGTGACATGTAAGTCCCAGTCCATCCTCCTCTCATTACTTCAATTACATACACACACACATCCAACTCGTATCCCTCCTACCTGCTAAAATTGCTTTCTGGTCACCTCTCTCCAGTCTGCCTAAACCTCTCTTTTTTGCCCTCAACTCAAGCTTCTATGCCATCCCCATGCTTCTATGGTCCTGGTTCTGATTTTAAACAATAAGCTCATCATAGTACAGACGCTCCCCGGGTTATACAAGACCCAACTTATGCAAATTTGCACCTACGGAAAAAGTTCCATAAGCCAGAAATAGGATTTTCGAGTTGCGGAAATTTTTGTGTAATGTATGGTATACATTTCTGACTCTTGCAAAATTCGAGTTACGCAAGGCTTTCTGGGATGGAACGATTGTGTAAGTCGGGGGAAAGAAAATAAATAAATACATAATAATAAAATAATAATAATTAATAATAAATACAACACTATATTTCCATAGTCGTCACTTCATATGCCCCTAATTTCAAGATACTCCTTTACTTCACCTCTTGGAGGGCCAGGATAATATAATCCATCTATTGCATTTATTTGATACAGTGACCTGTTGACTTTTAGCAGCCATGTGTTATTATATACCTGTTTCTGTCACAGCCCAATCTTGTCAGGAACTAAGTGCCTACAACTCCTAATGAAGTCAACAGTGGATGAGGGAGCTCAGTCAGCACCTGGCAGGACTGGACCTAAATCATCCATGCTTTTCATAGACACGTGGGTATGTGCAGGTTACGTATCTTGCGGGGACATTAGAAGTGGCAGGCAAAGCAGGGGCTGCTTGGTGCTAAAAGGAAATAGAGAAATAATAATGCTTCCTGGTACTGTTTCTTCACCACAAAAAGTAGAGTTTTCAGGGATACCTTTTAGCAGCACAGACTGAATGGTAAACCTTGTGTCCCTGCCAAGACTGCAGTAGCACCATTAGAAAGACATTACAAGGCAACAGAAAAGTTAAATTATACCATTTGAGGTGGGATAGCCTGTCAGTTTTATCCAAGTGCTTTATAGTCATCATTGAATTACATTAACTTTAGACTCTTGTGCTCAAGATGCATTAGGCTGTCAACATGTTCTGAATAGTGTACATTTACCTTTAAAAACCTTTTCTGTAACAAAAGGAAGCTTCAGAAGCTCAATTGTATTATGTTTAACTAGCCTATTTTAAAGGCATATGGCTTAATGATGAATGCTGACAGTTAAATAAAGGAAGCAATCATGGCACATGGCTAGGGTGATTAAAGATGGTGTAAGTTATAGTGTACTTATCTGAAACTGCAAAAACAGCTTTTGTTCCAAGAAATCCATTCCTTTCCACTCTGCTGCCCTATACACCAACTTGTTGGGCCAAACTCAGCCTTGATGCACGTAGGCTCAACTTCCACTGACTTCACGTGGAGTTGGACATGATCAGTCCAACTTTGAATTTGGCCCATTGTGTAGAGGCATCTGTATATTATAAAAATACACATTACTGCATTTTAATTTTTGCTGTAAAGAGCACTAAGTGGTATGGGCCCAATTCAATATTCGTTAAAATCAGTTGGAGTCTTTCGGTTGATTTCTTTGGGCATTTGGGCAAGTCCTTACTAGGGAAAAGTACTGGAATCAGTATTTTCGTATGAAAAGTAATGCACCCTTATCTATTTTGTTTTGTGTTCTCCACTAAAAATACAGGTAAGTATCCTTAGATGGCTTCAACCTTGTAAGTGGATATGGACCATTTCATCTCTGGGTTGCCAGTTCAAATCCAGACCAAGGATGACAGTGAGCAAGATTTACTACTCACTGATGGCTCTTTGGTGGTCTGTGTGAAATGAGTTGGATGTCTCAGCCCAATTCCTATTAGACAAGCAGCAGCATCACAGCTGTCCCTGCCTTTTGAAGACAGCCTCAGGAGAGAGGGAAAGGGTGTGAATGCACATGGGGATTAAAGTCATCTTTTCCTAGAGAGAGGCAGACACTTCTGAACATATTGATTGGGCACAGTGAGGAAACTTGCACCAGCAAGGCTCATGCTCTGCCTGCTCAATGGCTAAGTAGAAAATGTTAGCCTCCGGGGCTCTCAGTGCAGCACTGTCCTCCAGAGCTGAATAATCATTCAGCACAAATACAGCCTATTGCTTTTTAGCAGCAGCATACCACATACTGGTCACACTTCCCTTTAATCACAAATCAGTTGTTAAATAAGAGGTATAATTGCCATGATGAGAGGGGGAAGGAGAAGTCTGTAATGAGAGATGAAAGTTAATACAGTAAAGTCCTGATGCAGTTTGCTCCATCTGTTATGAACGCAAGCCAAGCACAATCTCTTGCTATTGTTCCTGCTGATCAGACTGATGTGAGTACTAACGGCAGAGGATAATGGGGTGGAGGTGAGGGTTGATGGAAAAACATTGAAACAGCTTTAATTGTAACTTGGTAACTTCATGTTACTAGTTTTTTTAAAATATATTAGTCAAGCAATTAAATACCACACACTGTCTTAAAATAATATAGCAATGATTCTTTGCAAATACACAACAACTTTCCAGGAATGCTCTCAAAGTGCTTTCCAAACATTCAATTTGTTAACCCTTAAAATACCCTTTTGGAGGTTGGTATTATCCCTGCTTTACATATGGATAAAGTGGGGGCTCAATGGCAAGAAATTGTTTATTATTTCTATAACCCCAAATATGTGCATGAAACTTCCAAGACAAATTAAGAGGAGAGGACTGTGAGCCAAAGGGATTATCATCTAGAAGACCCATCGGCATGATAAGGCCTTAAACTAGAGAAAGGACAGCAAGGGTGGATAAAGAGAAGAGAGGATAGGAAGGAAAATGGTAATAATAAACATCTTAAGATACATTTTGTTGTGTATGCATTGTGAGTTTTGTTGTTGTTGATGTTCATTTTAAAGTTGCTGATATATAATATTAAATGTATAAGGGAGTGATGTCTGACAAGATGGTGACCACTGGAAGGCTAATGCAGTGACTTGCTAAAGGTCACACAGTGAGTTCATAACAAAACTGAGCTCCCAAGCACTTGGTTCCCTTGACCTAACTGCTAGATAATCTCCCTGCCTTGGGTTACTAACATATTTGACATTTTGTCCCTAACAGTCTGCTGGCCAGGAGATGGAACTGCCTGCTTCCACGGTGACACAGTCAGGACTACAACTTTTCAGTGTCAGACTTACTTAGTGAGAAGAACACAGTGGAGTTTAGTAAAGGCTTTGCATAGAGCTAGGCTATAATGGTGCAATTATATGAAGTTCACAAGATTTAGATTAAGACTTCAGGAGGCTGAAAGAAAAATTGGAGAGACAGAAATAGCAATTGATGGATAAGAAGCCAATATAGCAGAGAACAGTAAATAGTGTAAAGCCTGATAAATTGATACTGATGACCTGGTTTAAAAATGTCAGGTAGTTCAGTATTCCTGAAGGCACAGAGACAGGCTATTTACATTAAGGAAAAGGGCTTTGTCCTTAAGTCTAATGAGGGGGGAACAATTTTGGTCTGGATTTTGTGCTGTTTAGATTAGGTGCTGCTCCTGTTGTAATCTTGCATAGTGCTTCAAAAAGCTAATGAGCTGAACATTTAAAAAAACCTGTGTTAATAAAGGATCCTGACAAGATACTTGAGATGTGATTAGTATTAATGTTAAACGAACATATTATAAGGAAATAAATCAAATTGTGAATGAGTGACTTTTCTGAGACTATGCTCTCAGAGGAATATAAATATAAATGATTTTGAACTGTTGAGATTTAAAGGACATGCTTAACAAAATGGAAATAACCCCTCAATCAGGGCTGGTGCAAGGATGTTTCGCGCCCTAGGCAAAACTTCCACCTTGCGCCCCCCGCGCTTCTGCCCTGAGGCCCCCTCTCATGGCAGTTTCCCCCCCTGCCCTGAGACGTCCCCCTTGCGGCAGCCCCCCATCCTGAGGCACCCCCCCGCCCCAGCTCACCCCTGCTCAGCGCACGAGCATCCTGAGCACGCCGTGGCTGCGTCACTTCTCCCGCCTCCCAGGCTTGTAGTGCCTAAACTGATTGGTGCTGCAAGCCTGGGAGGCGGGAGAAGTGAAGCAGCCACGGCATGCTTGGGGAGGAGGCGGGGCAGGGGTGAGCTGGGGCAGGGAGTTCCTCTGTGTGCCGCCTCCCCTCCCCCTTGTTGCAGGTGGCCCTTTCCGCGCTTCCCTGCCCCAGCTCCCTCCGCCTAAATGCTGGCGGCGACCGGGGCGGCCGAAGATCCGGCTGCCGCGGTCGCTGCTGAAGAAAATGGTGCCCCCTAAATCCTAGTGCCCTAGGCAACCGCCTAGGTCACCTAAATGGTTGCACCGGCCCTGCTCTCAATACTGAGAAAATTGGAAACAGTGTGTAGTGCGGCGGCTGCCCCACTCCCTGAGAATGTGAGCTGCGGCAGGCCAGTGGGCCTGTGCAGCCCAACAGCCAATAAGAAAAGGGCTTACAGGGGGCCAATCAGAGCCAAGATTGGAGACAGACAATCAGGGCTCAGATGGGCCCTATATAAAGGCTGCCCAGAAAGGAAGCCTTTGACGGGGGAAGGTCAGTCTCCAGAGCTGGGAGACTAGCACCGCGGACAGCGCAGTGCTGGCCAGGCTCGGGGAGCAGAAGGGAGCTCTAGTCCGTAGCCTGCCAGGCTGCAGGCCCTGAAGGAAAGGGCTTAGCGCAGGGGTAGGCAACCTATGGCACGCGTGCCGAAGGCGGCACATGAGCTGATTTTCAGTGGCACTCACACTGCCCAGGTCCTGGCCACTGGTCCAGGGGGCTCTGCATTTTAATTTAATTTTAAATGAAGCTTCTTAAATATTTTAAAAACCTTATTTACTTTACATACAATAGTTTAATTATATATTATAGACTTATAGAAAGAGACCTTCTAAAAACGTTAAAAGGTATTACTGGCATGTGAAACCTTAAATTAGAGTGAATAAATGAAGACTCAGCACACCACTTCTGAAAGGTTGCCAACCCCTGGCCTAGCGGGTGCAAGGGGCAGTAGGGGAAGTGGCCCAGGGAAGTGGACAGACGAGGGGAGAGGAGGACAGCGAGGCTGCCGCCAGAGGGTCCCTGGGCTGGGACCCAGAGTAGAGGGCAGGCCTGGGTCCCTCCTTTCCCCCCTTGCAGTACACCCAGCCAGCGGCCGTGGGGAGCAGCCATCATAGACTATGCCAGATCCCTGACAAGAGGGATTAGACTTTGGGGGTGTGGTTGGACATGGTGGCGGGGGTGTAGAAAGACTGCTGATCACCCCCCCCCCACCCAGAGGGCAGTGGTCCTGAAGAGGACGCCGCGAGCTGGGGAGCGACGCGGGCTTAGACGCCAACCAAGGGTGAGACAATGGGCGGGACACCACCAGGAGAGGGCATTCCACTGGACTGAGCTAATTCCCGGAGACAAGCAGTAGGAGGCGCTGCGGTGGTGAGTCCCAACCTTGGCACACAGTGCATAAACGTGACAAGTTAAACAAAGAATATAATGGTGCTGACAACCGTGAAGCCCTTTGTGGACCTCACAACTAGCCTAGCTTCTCTGCTTACAAATTACCACTGTGATATAGAGGTATACAGTACCTATCAAAGATCCCACCCCCCATTCTTTTCATTTGTGAACGTTGTGCATAGGAAAGCAGACTTGGACTTAGCCTTTTCGGGTACACCCATGAGACAGTTTCTCTTTGCTCTCCGAAATGTAACCAAATCCTGGCCTATGTGATTGCACCACTAAACGTGAATTTATATTAAAGAAACATCGCTGACTGCAAGTTTGTAGTCCGAGTACTCCAAATAGCCAGTGAAAGGGGCATTTAGCAGAAAATGTCTTCATGTTCCCCAAATAATAGATGGCTGAAGCCTGTATCATAAGATGCCCAGAAAGTCCTCTGAAGTGATAAGTTCAAATCTCTGCTACCCATCAGAGAGAGGTGGGAATTGAACTTTGGTCTCCCATAACCCAGATGAGTGACCAGCCACCAGCCTAAACGTCTAGCAGAGAAATGTATATGATCTAATGGCTGGAAGTTGAAGCTAGGCAAATGCAGGCTGGAAATAAGGTGTACATTTTTATCAGTGAAAGTAATTAACCATTAGAACAATTTACCAAGGTGTCGCAGTGGATTCTCCATCACTGACAACTTTAAAATCAAGATTGGATGTTCTTCTCAAAGACATACTATAGGAATTATTTTGGGGAAGTTTTATGTTTTGTGCTATACAAGCAGTCAGACTGGATAATCACAATGGTCCCTTTTGGCTTTAGAATCTTTAAATAAGGGAAGAAGAAGCAGCACCATCACCTCCTTCAAGAGGTTATCTAGCTAGGGTAATTCAACAAATTTTTGTTGACTTTTGCAATTCACCAAAACTTTTCAGAATTTTCAGTTTCTGGTTAATGTGACCTGAAGCTTTTTCCAATTTTTTCACAACTGCCAGAGAATTGAAAAATCAGTGATTCACTCAGCTCTGTAACACAACCACCAAATAACTCTGCTGGTGCTAGCCAACTGGGATTGACAGTAGGAAAATGTTTTCTTACTTTGCCATAATGATTGGGCTTGCAAATAGTGTAGGGCATGTCATCAGGAGTGGCAAGACGTAATTTGCAATTGTGGGGGAAAAAGGGTTAATTTAAATTCAGTTATGTGCTCAGCTCTTGCTGTTTATCATTTAACTCTGCAATTCATAAATTTAAACACAAATCCCAAAACTACTTTCAGATTATCTTTAAAGAACTCCATATAGGAAAAAAAGAGGTTGGACATTGTACTGCCAAGTCAGAGCCTAATACAGAGAGATACTGAGAATCTGGAATCCTTCCATTTGGATCTAGGGCTACCTTAATATTTGGATTAGAACAGAAACTACAGCATGCAAGGCAGTTTTCATGGGCAAATTGGGTAACTGCATGAGCCAATAACCACAACTGGCCACAGGCAGGTGCAAGAGTTCGGTAATTGTGTGACCAAGACAGGTGCACAACTGCATGTGAAATTTACCTGCACAACTCTATGCGTAAACTCTTTGAAAATCTGCCTTTAAAATTGTTTTGCACTTGATATTTTGACTAAAAGTTACATGTTGCTATACACAGTGGTCTGATTATTATAGGTACTTAGTATGCACACCTTAATTTGTAGTCAATAGGAGCTACAGGTGCTCAGGATGAATGTGTAAACATGAAAAAACTTCTGAATTAATAGGGATTCTTTAGTCTTCATAAACCTACTGATTATGGGATTGCTTCTGCTCCTGCTGAAGTAAATCAGGCTCACAGACAGTTACTGACAATCCTATAATTAGATTTACTGGGTTTAACTTGTGAAATCATTGCTATGTAGATTTTTAAAGTGCACATTTTCCTCCCTATCAACTATATTACATTCCAAATTACTATTAGTTATTTCTTTCTTGTGCTATAGTTTGACATCACTATATAATGCAAAATACATTATTTGTAGATTTAAAGGGACAAAAGGGAGCCAGTGAAAAAGTGGTTAGAACACAAAGTCAGGAAAAAGGAGCCCTGGGTTATATTCCTAACATGTGTGACCTTAAAGTCACATAACCTCTTTGTGTCTGAGCATCCTAAGCTGTAAAACTGGGATAATGATAAAAGTTCTTTGAGATCTTTCAAAGTGCCATGTAATTACAAAGCATCCTGATTAATAATAAAATGGAGAAACTCTCTCTTTACAAACAAACAAAAATCTCATCTCTGTGTTATTTCTGAGGAAAAGAGATAATCAATCCTTTTATACCCAGTATTCTACAAGCAGAGCCTGCAGCGTCTGTGATTCTGCAGGTGCAGAATTTGCCATTTGGGGCAGCTGATGAAGAAATCACTTTTTTTGTATGTCAATATAGCTGATTTTGTTGCAATTGGTTGCCTTTGTGAGCTTCCTTCCTGCAACTCCCTACAAGGACAGCAGGTCTAGCTGTTTTCCATTATCATGCTCCATAGCTATGTATATTTACTAGGGCTGTTGATTAATCACAGTTAACTCATGTGATTAACTCAAAAAAGAAAAATGAATCGTAGTTAAAAAAATTAATCGCAAATAATCAGTTTTAATCACACTGTTAAACAATAGAATACCAATTGAAATTTATTAAATATTTTTGATTGTTTTCCTACATTTTCAAATATATTGATTTCAATTACAACAGAGAATACAAAGTGTACATTGCTCACTTTATTTTATTTTTTATTACAAATATTTGCATTGTAAAAGTTATAAACAAAAGAAATTGTATTTTTCAATTCACCTATACAAGTACTGTAGTGCAATCTCTTTATCGTGAAAGTGAAACTTACAAATGTTGATTTTCATAACATAACTGCACTCAAAAACAAAACAATGTAAAACTTTAGCACCTACAAGTCCACTCAGTCCTACTTCTTGATCAGCCAGTCGCTAATAAGTTTGTTTACATTTATGGGAGATAATACTATCTGCTTCTTATTTACAATGTCACCTGAAAGTGAGAACAGGCATTTGCATGGCACTTTTGTAGCTGGCATTGCAAGATATTTACGTGCCAGATATGCTAAACATTCATATGCCTCTTCATGCTTCCACCACCATTCCAGAGGACATGCTTCCATGCTGATGACACTTGTTAAAAAATAATGCATTAATTAAATTTATGACTCAACTCCTTTGGGGACAATTATATGTTTCCTGCTGTTTTTTATCTGTATTTTACCATATGTTTCATGTTATAGCTGTCTCAGATGATGACCCAGCACATGTTGTTCATTTTAAGAACACTATCACTGCAGATCTGACAAAA
This sequence comes from Mauremys reevesii, assembly GCF_016161935.1. Classification (NCBI taxonomy): domain Eukaryota; kingdom Metazoa; phylum Chordata; order Testudines; family Geoemydidae; genus Mauremys; species Mauremys reevesii. The sequence continues at coordinate 337,064,535 of NC_052623.1, forward strand.
TGCAAAGAAGATACCAATGTGAAACTTCTTAAGATACTACAGCACTCGACCCAAGCTTTAAGAATCTGAAGTGCCTTCCAAAATATGAGAGGGACGAAGTGTGGAGCATGCTTTCAGAAGTCTTAAAAGCATGACACTCTGATGCGGAAACTATAGAACCATGAAAAAGGAAAATCAACCTTCTGCTGGTGGTATCTGACTCAGATGATGAAAATGAACATGAGTCGGTCCACATTGCTTTGGATCGTTATCTAGCCAAACCTGTCATCAGCATGGAAGCATGTCCTCTGGAATGGTGGTTGAAGCATGAAGGGACATATGAATCTTTAGCATATCTGGCACATAAATATCTCATGAAGCCAGCTATAACAATGCCATATGAATGCCCATTCTCACTTTCAGGTGACATTGTAAACAAATGGGCAGCATTATCTCCTTCAAATGTAAACACACTTGTTTGTCTGAGCAATTGGCTGAACAAGAAGTAGGACTGAGTGGACTTTCTAGGCTCTAAAGTTTTACATTGTATTATTTTAATGCAGTTTTTTTTGTACATTATTGCAAGTTCAACTTTCAAGATAAAGAGATTGCACTACACTTGTATGAGGTGAATTGAAAAATACTATTCCTTTTACAATGCAAATATTTGTAATAAAAATAAATATAAAGTGAGCACTGTACCCTTTGTATTCTGTGTTGTAATTGAAAAAAAAATTGAAAATTTAGAAAACATCCAAAAATATTTAAATAAATGTTTTTCTATTATTAACAGTGTGATTAATCGCACGATTAATTGCAATTCATTTTTTAGTTGCACGATTAATCACAATTACTTTTTCAAATTGTGCGATTAAGCACAATTTTTTTAATCACTTGACAACCCTAATATTTCCCTCATGAGAAGGACAGCAGGTGTGCTTCCACTGATTTTCCACGAACAGCCACTTGCATGAATGGTCATGGAAAGCAATTTTTCCACTTGCATCCTTGAGTATTGATGCTGGAAATAGTGTATTTTACATGGGCAGGAGGCTCAGGTTCCCCAGACTTTTTGCTAGACTGATTCCACAAAGACAATTAAATCAGCCAGACAATTTGTTGAAGCATTGTATGGAAAACCATAGAGGAGAGTCCAAGTTTCAGAAGATCATTAACAAATATAGAAACACTAGTTAAAGTAAAGGCCACTTCAAAGGGCCTGATTTGTGCATGGTATGATGAATTATCACTGATTTTAAATACAAGACTACCTGCCTGGGAAAATAGGAAAAGGACCTACAATAGATAAAAACTTTGGGAAAAAAGGAAAGACGTCTGGAAGAGGGCCAAAACCTCCTCCATTTGTGTCAATATTAAGGAAAATTAATACAAAATACTTTATCAATGGTACCTCACTAAATTCAAATGAAGGAAAATATATAAAAGGGAGCCAAATTAAGAAATTACTCTGGTTTTGAAGTTGCGTAATGTTGGTTTCTTTTTCTGGTTCAAAACCAGCTTGTTACTATCCCTTTAATTTTCCACCTTAAAAAGCTCATAAGTTTTCTTCATATTTAAAGGAAGCAGGCTGTACTTCAGCAACGTTAGTAATAATTTTTGTGGTGAATAGTTTTTAGCATTGTCTGTTCCCACTGATGTCAACAGCACTGATGTCAGTGGGAGTTGGATTGGGCATCATGGCCCTCATCCAACAAAGGAATGAAGCACGTCTTTAACTTAACTTTCAGCATGTGAAAAGTCCATTGAACCCAATGAGACTCCTCATAGCTTTAAAATAAAGTACGTGCTTAAATGTTTTACAGAACTGGGGCCTCTATATATATGAGCAGGCTGCTCACTATTGACTCGCTGGAGCCAAGAAAAACCGTAACAATAAATCTATAAAATATTGAAAGTTCTCAACTGATTTCAAATAATAGACATTCAAGAAAATTGAAACCTGTTCATGTCTGTAAATGAGCAGAAAACTAACCTACGTTCTCTCAAGAGTGGATATCCCTCCTCCTACCAATCCCCGGAGCCAATATAACATTAACCTCTGCAGCAAGGGCTCAGATTTTTCCAGCACATCAGTACTGGATCTTGTGGCAAACTGGAAATTAGACAGTAACCTGACATACATGGAAAAATATTCACAAAATTGTTACTAAATTAAATATTCAAACAAATAATATGACTAATACAGTTATATAATTTAATTAACAGACTTTGTTTTCTGAATGTTTTTCTGTGCATTTCATTCTGCCACAGAACTTCCAGATTGCTGCTGAATTGTGCCATGGGGCACAATTGCTGCAGAAGTTAGGTGTAGTGTGCTGCAGACAGCTCAGGGCTCATAATTAAAAATCATAACTCAAACTTTATGGGAGTTTTCCTCTCTGCCCTAGCAACTCAGTGCCTTCCATTCTGACAGTGGCATACTCAACTCCCAATCAGATTTTTTAAGTAACAGAAAGTTTTCCTTCCACCTCTCAATGTTCAGTTCAGTTATGTTTCTTTAAGCACCTGAAAGTCATCCCAATGCCATCTCATTAAGTTCAAGTGACAGCAGATCTTTGGTCCTAGATAGTTGTCTGAACCTTATTCAAACTATCCAAATCACGTGGGTCATTAAAATGGGGCATCTTTCAAGAACATGCCCTCATGAGATTTTTTGATACTTTCTACTTCAGGCCAGGTCAGAAATGCCGAAAGAACCATTTTCCTTGTAATGTTTCATTGCTTCTGATTCAAATTGAACTTCAAGTACTCAAGCTTGAAAATTCTGGCCCTTATATTTATGATGATGAGCTAGTAGGGTCTGATTCTGCCAGGTGCTTGAACACCCCTGCAAGGTGGTGAGTGCTCTGAATTCTTGTTGAAGTCAATGGGAATTCATCACCTCACACTGCAGGAAAGGCTACTGCGGTGGAAGACGAGAGAAGGCAACTTCTTATTAATATAACAAATATATAGATTTTAACATACTGAGCTGAAAGGAAATGGAAACTGAAGACAGAAGCTGCAATGCTACCATCACGGTCTTACTGATGACAGCAATATTATTACACACAGTGTCATAGGTGCATGAGGTGCTTTACAGACAAATAAACACATACACCTGCCCTAAGGATCTTAAAAGCTAACTTAGATACAATCTGGCCAGGGATAACAATGTGGCTGGGGGGATGAAAATGGAAGTTAGTGCAGGGTTCAAAGAATGGGGTGACGTGATAAGAGTAGAAGGCAAGGAAGATGAGTTTATTTGCAGAATGCTGCATGGCCTTGAGGGTAAAATGTGAGAGTCAGGGGAAAAGGAAAAGAGGCGGTTGCAGGAGTCAAGACAGAAGATGACTAGCGCATGCAGCACGGTTTTATCACTAGCGATAGAAAGGAACATATGAATTGAAAGGAACCATCTTTGAGAATGACACAAAAGATCAATGTCCTGGACAACTGTGGTTATTAAGGAGCCCAGAGCACTTTCTATAATAGTGGAATTGTTAACCTCAGTGTCCTGGACAAATCCCAATATATGTAATTATTTTGTTTTCCTAAAATTCCCTGTATAGTTCATCTATAGATGAATGCATTTCAGAGAGAGAGAGAGAGTGTTGGAGGGCAAGTCAGTAAAGAGAACCTGATATATAGAGATTGTAAAGTGCTTTGAGAGTCTTTGGAATTCAATGTCCTCTATCTATCTATCTATCTATCTATCTATCTATCTATCTATCTATCTATCTATCTATCTATCTATCTATCTATCTAATTATTAGAGGATTCTTTTAAATAAGAATATTCTGATGGGAATTCTGTACTATGGATGGCTCTTCTTGTAAATGAATACATCTAACGTAAATCATAACGAGTTTGATAGATAAATACAAAAACCTGGAGAGAATGATTTTTGCCATATACTCTGGCATCAGAATGAACAGCAGCAGGTTAAAAATCAGTCCCTTATGCTCCCTAGATCTCTGCAAATTATTTCAATAACTTTGTAACAAAGCTTTCAAAAACACTATGTAATAACACAAGAATAAGAGTCTTAAATCATTTTTCTCTCTCTCTACACTGACTTATTTTTAGCTATGGACTGATCCTGCATATATTTACTACTGAACATAGGGATTACTATTGTGAATGTTGATTGATGCTCAGGCCTGCTAAACACTGAGGAGTTGAGAGCTCTCTCATGGCTGCCTGCAACCAAGCTCTTGAGTCATGTGTCTGGCTGGGCTGTTGTTCTTCCTTTGGTGTTATGGACCACTGTGGAGGCAGATTTCAAGCAGCTGGCTGGTCTCTGCTTCCCCCACTGAGCCTGACCAGCATGGGAGCCTCAGCACCATGAGGAAGAGATGGAGTGGCAGCTGCTCTGCATTGTTGGTAGGAAGGGGGACGGAGACCAGAATTTGTCTTAAAAGTGAGGCAGGAGCTGAAAAGAGACAGAACTGGGAGCTGGACTGAAAAAGGACAGGGGAAGAATCGGAGAGGCTGGAGGGTAGAGGTAGAATGGGGATGGCTGTCCTCAGTTCCCCTACATCTGCAACAGCCCTCAGGCTTTCGCTGCCTTTGCAACTAAGGCCCCCAGGCTCTTTCCCTTCACATTCACCACATAAAAATCTTCCTGGAGTGCAACAAGACACCACACTGCTCCCACCACTCTTCAGGTTCTCTCCCCCGCACAACACAATCCTTCTTCCAGACTCCCTCAACCCTTGGTGGTTCCTGACACCATCCAGTATTCTGTTCTCCACTTGTTTCCCCAGTGCCCTGAGGCTGCCCCTGGTGCCCTACAATCCTGCCACTTCTGAGATTTGCACGAAAGAGATGCCTGTCTCCTACACACCTACTCTCACAAATGTGATGGGAGAGGCCGAAAAGAAAATCATTTCAGGGATTATTTATTACTGCTGAGAAATGCAACATTAGCATGCAATTTAGCAGCCATGTGCAGCAGTAGATCTCATGTCAGCAAAGGCATTTTTGGAAATTAAAAGGAAGTTTTCCTCCTCTGTTTCTAGTTTCCCCTCCTTCCTTATGGGACAGCTTCTGAAATCCTTACTCACAGTGCATTGCATCTTACCCTGCAAGCACCTTCTCTCTAAAATCAGTGAGACTATTCAAGCGGTATGATGGTATTTATTTTGAGTAAGAGTGGCACAATCTGGCCTCAACTTCCTAATACCAATCTATTTTTTAATGAGAACAAGTTACCACAAAGAAACAATTTCATGAGGACACTAAGAACAAGCAGGTGTTGACCTTATTTCAAGCAATATATTTATAATGCTAAATATTAAAATATATGCAGATAATATTATGGTAACTAAAACTATCAGCAAAACTTCTGAGATACTAATCCCTGATGTATTATTTAACATAAGCTACTTTCACTCTTCAGAAAAACCATATGGATTTTTTTCTCCCTAGATATTAACAAAGAAGTCTTTTAGAAGAAAAAAAATCTCACTGCAGAAATGGAAATTATTTCTTCCTTTTAATAAAATGACATGCTACATTTTAAAGTCACTTTTCAAACCTTTTCACATGCGGACAATTTTTGAATCTTTGATTTCTCTTCTTTTTTTATCACTGGATCTTTAAACATTCTCCATTTAACTTAAACTTTCTTGCTTAAGAGACAATTATTTCACAGTACCCATTAAATAGGAACTGATATGTAAACTAAAAAGAAATCCCCTTACATTTATGCACAAAGGCTTGTATTCTGCAAGCCCAAGGCAATGAAAGCTACAAAATAAACTCAAGTGAGGATCTCTCTCAATCACCAAACAATAAAGCAGCATGCAGTGTATGTTTTCCTAACCTTTTACATACAGTAGCATTCATATTTTACAAACTAATTGGAGACTGAGGCATTCATGAAATGGAAAAGTTGACCATCTCAAAATTACAGGAGGCGCGATGCATAAATAGCAATGTGTTGCACTGCCCTGCTTTCTTCTTGCCCTTCAAACCACTGCAAAGTGATTGCAAATTCACTGAAGGCATTGGCATGTGAAAGGATGTTGAGATTGCCTTCATTGATATCACTTTTGTTATGTGGCTTTTTTCCCTTCAGGTATAACTGGTCATTTGTAAGATTAGTGTTCATAAAATCAAGGGTCTACTGTACTGAAATGCTGTTTCAAATCATGAGAAATCATGCACCAGACAGCAATTCATTTCTTTTTAGAAATAGGTTTAAAAAAATCATTGAGACAAACTTGATATTTCAGTATTTGCGCCTGACAATTATGGAATAGATGTCTTTTATTTTGTAATTGTAAGGGTGATGCTGAAAAGGTGTAGGTTTGTTGTTTTTTATTGCGTTTGAACTGTAAGTCACCTTGGGGCTTTCTGTGAAGAGCACTGTTTAACAGAGGCATGCTACTGTTTTTAAAGCAGAGTAATATAAGTGTTATATATTGTCAGAGGGTGGGCACACCCACTGTTACTGCCAGTCTTCATTTTTAAGAACATAAACCTTTTTCCTGCAAGGAAAGCAACTGTATGGTGAATTGGTAAAAGATAGATGTCAGATCTAAAAAGCTAACTTTGTTAGTGCAGCTTGGCATAACGACAGACAATCAGTCTGATCCAAGAGGTTGAGGCTGTTCTGTCTAGAAGTGCTTTAAGCAATAATTAGAACATACATCAATTTCTCATTCCCCAATACTGTATCTTATGCCTGTGTCATAATAATGTACTCACTTGTTTTTATAGTGTATTAGCTTACTTTATTTCTATATTTCTACAAAATATTGCACTGTATTACAAAACACTGCCACAATGTCTACACAATGTACTTTAACATTGTATTTTCAAACCCAACAACCGAAGTTTAATAAAATATTACACAATACCATGCAGAATGACAGAAAAATTGTTCAACATATTTAGACTAATCTTAGTCACACCATGGTACACAGGCATAAATTGTTTTACTCTTGTATTTTTAATGAATCGGCTCTTTCTGCAGACATTCCACCTGGCATCCTGTTAGATCTCATAAACTAAGGAGGTATGGGTTAGATCAGTGCTTAGATTGGACACCTCCCGGGAAAAACTACTTGCTTCAGGAAGCAGCATCGGGGATTCAGTAGTAGCACTCTTACCTCTGAGTAAGGTCCTGGGGGCACTGGACCAGAGAAGGTGCCATTTTTCAGATGAGACATAACAGAGGCCCCAACCATGTCCTTACAACACTTTTCGCAAGGATTCTTGTGTCCTGACCAAACTCCAATGTAGGTAAGTGTGTTCTGCCTATCTATATACCTCTGCTACTTCAAACGGATAAGGTATTCTTCAGTTGCCATCCTAAAACTGTTGTGTAGTGCTATATGGACTCTTGTATCCCATAGCAGAGGAGGCTACATTTTATTTGCAGATAAAGTGAAGTGATTCTATATAATGCAAGTATTGACTGTAATTCTGTAATGAAACTTGATGATTTGTGAAAATGACTATGAAGGCATATTAATAATAATAAAGTCAAAATGTGTACTGTATTCTCATCTTGGGCACAAGGATTTAATGGCATCCTTAATTCTTTCAATATAAAAGTGCCAAGATGAGAATGTACTTATGTAAACCTATATTTGTTTTTACTAGAAGATATTCTAAAGGGACCTGTTTCTCCACACAATGAGCAAATGTAACTCCCATGAATGTTAACAAGAATTAGGCACACAAATCCCTATGATAACTGTTCCCTTAAGTTTTTAATGAAAGAACCAATCACATTTAATACAGATCTTCCAAGCCTGTGTTAGACAGGAGTTCCACCAATAATAAAAGAACTTTTGAAATGAAATGCCTGAAAATACTCATTAAAAATCTTCTATGCATATATGTAAAAAAGATTTATCTAATGCACTGTAAAAGTATACATAAATGTGCCACACAGTGAAAGAACGTTATTAAGGAGAATGAGGTAAACCCATAATACTATTACTTTGAGATGTAACACAGTTAATATCACTTCCATTAATACTGCTAATTATTACTGATGTCTACTTTTTTTAGGGCTTTATATTCATTTAAAAAGTCTATGGTTTCTCATTCAGAAATATGAAGGCAAACGCACAGTTTTATTGCTACTTGAACTGTGGGATAAAAGACATAAAAGTCTCAGTGTGAATTTTAGGTGATTGTGTCCCTGCCACGTCTCTCTCTCTCTCTTAGGGTTTTACCATACAATGTTAGTAACAAATAACATTTAACCACACATTAGGCTGTTGAGATTGTTGCCCAAGCAGAATTTACCATTTGTCTTCTTAATAAGATTCAGATATTTCCTGTAAAAAATGCAGCCCAGAGATAGAACCCATTTTTGACTTTACCTGCTGTAATTTGTAAAATATTTATTAAACTGGATTGATATACCAAATAACAAGATGTTTAACACTTATTTCAAGTTAATCCAAAACATTCACAAACTACCTCAATTTGTAGTATTAAAAAGACTGAAACACTCTGAAGGATATGAGGACAGCTGTCTGCGTATTTAATACCCACGAGCCTTATCCCTCTGCAGGTAACACAATAGTACGTGCTGAGATATGAGGTGCCTTACTGGAAATACTGAATCTAGAATGCAGTGCTTCCAGGAATAATATGCAAGTGTCAGCAACTCAGTATTTTTAGCATGGTAACTTTATTTCCTAAAAGCCTTCCAGAGGTTTTACTTCTGGAAATACTATTGGAAATATGGGTGGGCCCTAAAAGGGATGACATGAAAATACCATGGTCAGAGACATCTTTTTTTTTGTAGGGAGGTAGAGAAGGGTGAGTGAGCTAATAAAGTAAATGAAGCTGATGGTACAGTATGCCTAAGAGCAATCCTTTCAGAAAAAGTTTGCTCGTGAAATCTCTCTGTCATTACTGACTAAAATTTATTTATGGAGAACAATCATAACCTTCCCTCCTGCAAACAAAGAAACAAAAACCAATGAAAGAGTAAAGGACCTCCATGACTTTAAGATTAAGCTAGATAAGTTTATGGAGGAGATGCTATGATAGGATAATGGGCTTAGTCAATAGGTCAATTAAGTGTCACACTGGTAAATAGTACAATGGGCAATGATATGATATATAACTTTTTTTTCCAGATGGCTGGGAGGAGAGTCTTGCCGCTCGGCTTCAGTTCAGCTGACTGCATGGGGTGGGGAAGGAAGGAATTTTCCTCCAGAGGGGATGGGGGGGAGGGTTTTTTTTTCCCTCTCCTCCCATGGGGGGGGGGGGGCCAAGTGGGTGGAGGATCGGACATGTGGCCTGCATCTTGCAGGAGGTCAGACTAGATGATCATAATGGTCCCTTCTGATCTTGAATTCTATGATTCTATGATTCTATGAGTGATTGTTTTGCATAGAATTAATGAGGATGAAATTGTTGACGTTCAGGTGCTACATAAAAGCTCATAACTTTGAGATGGGAAATTTAAAAATGTCTGTTCATATATACAACCTTAATCTTTTCTAGGGGTAGATTTAAGGACTTGGGCCCAGAGAGCAAATGAACTGAGAGGTAATAATAGAGCATTGCATGGAACTGGACAGGTGGGAGGCAGAAGTAGAATGGAGCTGGAAAACAGGAACAGAGATAAAAAATGGAGAGTGTTTCATGTTCCACTTGCTGGGTAATAACATGAAAGGATTCCATACTTGTAAAAGTAAACTGACATTTATTAAGAGAAACATTTACAGAGCTGCTTCAACTGCAGCTTGCATTCTATCCACGTGTACATGGACATCCTGCTGCCTCCTCCAAACCCTTCCCTCCTGTGGTCCTCCCTCCAAGTTCTGTGAAGGTTTTAACAATTTCTGGTTTTGTACCTTTTGTACATGCACTTGCTGTCTTGCTGGGGTCAGAGGTTATTAGTACATAGCCCACCTTAGAAACGTAGATAGCCTTTTCTGCCATCCCACTGTAGACTGTTAGGCCTCATAGTTTTTCAAGTATGCTGGTCTTTGAACCGGTTTTCCACTTCTTCTTTGTGTTACTGATGTTGGTAGGAGACTTGCTTCCACACTATAGCTGCCTTCATTCTGGTGGGTGCTGTCCTGATGATCCTCTGATTATATTTCTTCTATGTCAAGCCAACTGATGGCTGAGGCTCTATGTTCTCCTGGTCCTGGCTTTGTCCCTGTCCATCTGTCAGGACTCAGTCTGCCTACAACTGGCTTTGGTTTTGTCTCCACTGCTGTCCTGAGTCTGTAGCTACCTCATATAACTTGTGTTGCACCGCAGGCTGGACGACTGCCTTTTGCCATAGCTTTATGTGGCTATTTGGTGATTGGACCCAGACCCACTTACTTGTGCATAAATGGCCTGAGGTCTTCGGCTCCTTTGTTGTAGTGGGTTGCCTGCTTAGTTGGGTGCTTTCTTAATTGCTTCTGTGCACTGTCAGTAGTTCCTGCCCCATCAGTTCTTTGTGCTGGGCTACTCTCTAGTCTCTGGCAGGGTGTATTACGATGGTTCAACATTGCCAGGTAGGGATCCTTTCCTGTCTGTTTTGCCTTTGCTATCAGTCTCTTGGCTGTCTCTATCACAGACTCTGCATGCCTATTGCTTTGTGAGTAACCAGGGGAAGACAGTCTTGTATGTAAATACTCATTTGACACTGAATTGTTTGAAGTCTCCTGCAGCATACTGTGGCTCATTGTCAGAGCATAAAATATCAGGTATGACATGTCTTGCAAAATGCACCTTTGGTTTCTTGATCATGGTTCTTACCTGAGAGTTGTCCAGATAGCCTGTCTCTCTGACAAAATATACCTGTGTTCAGACTCTACATACTATTGTAGTAATTTCTGTACAAGGCATGTCTTATGCGGTATCATTTAAAAACTCATAATTTGTTGATCAATAATATCATGGCAAAATGTGCAAAGCAGAATCATATGTGAAGTTATAAATTTAAGTTGAAATCATGACTAAAAGTATGTTTTCCAGATAAATCTTGGGAGGGCCCAAACCAGTTCCTCAGACACAAAGGGCAAACTGATGATCCAGCCAGGTGTAAACAAGGCTGATGGACTATTATGTGCTAAGTGGCCATTCTTTGGCAGGAAAGGGGTAGAGGCAAAAATCTACATTTTAGCAAAGAAACAGCATGGAGTTTCTGTCCACACAGATTGGTTGTCACCTTGCTCCCAGCTGGAAATGCTTCTCAAAGGGGAGACAGTACTATAAAAAGAAGGGGCAGACACCCCAAGTCACCCCCCAATCCCTCCCTGTTGCATTCATTGTGTCTGAAGAGACAAAGGAAGCAGCTGTTGGACTCTGGCCTGAAAAATTTGGTCAGTAAGACTTCTGAAAGCATGTGGTGAGAAAATTTTGCTTTGAATCTAATATAGTTTGTTAAGTTAGATACCAGTAAGCATTTTACCATTATTTTTCTTGTAACCGCTTTTGACTTATGCCTCATTACTTGTTTTCACTTAAAATCTCTCTCTTTGTAGTTAATACACCTTTTTGTATCTAATCCAGTATGCTTAAATTGAAGTGTCTGGGTAACTCTATTTGGGGTAACATGCTGTGGCGTATTATTCCCTTAAAGGACTAACAGACTCAATATATTTGCACTGTTCAGGAGAGGGCTGGGTAATGCAGGACATAGGTTTCTGAGTGAAAATATGGGACTGGGAGTGAGTTGGGGTCACCCTGTAATAATCATTAAGGCTGGTAAGAGCCAAGGTGTGGCTGGATGGCTGCAGCACATACAGGCATAGCTGGGAATGACTTACATGCTGGAGGCTGTGAGCAGTCCAGGTTGGAGGCTACAGCAGCAAGGCATTGTAAAGGGCACCCTAGGTTACAGGGCAGGGGTGACACAGCTAGTCATTGGTCTGCATTGTACCCTGGTATGTTGTAAACTCCCAGAAATTGGTGCAGTAATCTACTCCCAGCATGTAGTTCCTGCCATTAAAAGTGAAATTGTCTGTTCCAACATTTTTGTAGGGTATGATCGAGATTTCTTGAGGTGGTATATAATCTCCTTCTGTTGTTGATCAGTATACTCTTGGCATACATCTCACTGTTCCATGTATGCTCTCAATTGGGCATAGATACACCGCCAGCCTTGTCTCAGGCATGCCTCTATCCCCAAGTGTGTATCTGTCTCATGATATCAGCTCTTAAATCTGCTGGGATTACTGCTCAATCCCCTTTAAATAGAACCCCATCTTGCACACACAGTTTATCCCTCATCTGGTAGTAGAGTGATGCCCCCTCTGGCGCTTTCTCCTTGCGATCCAGCCAACCCTCAAGTGTGAAATGTTTTACTGCCTGTAGCACCCTTCCTTTTGGGCACTGTATTAGATTGCCTGGAGCCTCCCATCAGAGATGAGAAGGTATTGTAGCATGTTGACAGATGGCTCTGTGGAACAGCAGACAGAGTCTGTGGTGTACTCTACCAGGTATGCCCTGCTCAGTGTATCTGCCACCAGCAGTGACTTTGCTGGGCAGTAACCTATCATCGCCCCATAGTGCTGGAGTCTGCTTGTGATCAGACTACACATCCACCTAGTGCCCAAAGGTGAGCTGATGGAATAGTTCCATTCCAAAAAGCACAGTCAGTAGCTCCTTTCCTGTCAGAGCATATTCCCTTTCTGTATCTATCAGAGCTCACCCGGACAATGCTATGGGCTTCTGGCTTTGCATCAGTGTGTCAGGGAAGTCAGGACCAAGGATGAGAATCCACATCAGGTTTTAGGGTCTGGGTCAGAAGGCAAAGTCCAAATCAAGCTGAGGTCAAAGCCAGGAGTTCAGGAGCAGGAATGGCCAAGGTAGCTACAGAAGATCCTCACTGTTGCCTGGACACTTCCTGGAATGCCACATAGGTTTATATAGGGCGAGGAGCCAGTCAGGAGCCATGAGGCTGCTGTCTGTCAGGCCCCTTAAGGGGGGACTTCCCATGGTCTGTGACCATAGTGGGTTGTGACTAGCGGAGCACAAGCTGGTTACAGTTGCTGTATTATGATCAAATCCCTGGCTTGCACTGCCCTGCTGACCAACAGTGGGTGAAACTCCTGTGTATGAACTACTATCAACTCTAAGTGATAACATCTCTTGTACAATAAAGCCATTCTGAGGTCAGTGGCAAATGAAGACTGTTAATAAGAAACCCATGATACATCACCAGCACTGGGTCACATTTCTCCAGTCTCATATTGATGTTTATCAGTGTTGCTGGGACTACATTTCAGCTGGTTCTAAAATCCAGCTAAAATTGAATTGGTCTTTGATCTAATAGCAGTTGCAAATAAGCAGTTGAATGGCCAGGCAGCCTTCTTCTGCAGTGCATATTCAATGAGAGTCTTTGGATCTGCTAAAGTCACACTGCAGTTACCCTCCTCTTCAGTGGAAGTCTCTAGGTCCTGAGTTACTGCATGTACTGCTGCATTTTCCATCTTGGGGTAGCTGCAGCATTGGGACATAAAGTGGTTCTGTTTCTAATGCCTTTTGCACCATTGCCTAGAGCAGGGGTAGGCAACCTATGGCATGCGTGCCAAAGGCGGCATGCGAGCTGATTTTTCAGCGGTATTCACACTGCCCGGGTCCTGGCCACCGGTCTGGGGAATCTGCATTTTAATTTAGTTTTAAATGATGCTTCTTACATATTTTAAAAACCTTATTTACTTTACATACAACAATAGTTTAGTTATATATTATAGACTTAGAGAAAGAGACTTTCTAAAAATGTTTAAATGTATTAATGGCATGCGAAACCTTAAATCATAGTGAATAAATGAAGACTCGGCACACCACTTCTGAAAGGTTGCTGACCCCTGGCCCAGAGGTTGGGCATTTTTCTTTATGCCTTTCATGTTGTTTTCCACAGTATGTACACTGCAACATGTTGCCTGCATTCTTAGTCAGTCTGTCTCTATCCTGCTTCCTGGGTTCCTTTAGCTTGAGCCTGTGTACTTGTTTTGCACTAGCATCTGTTATTGTTACGAGCCTTTCCATGGACTGTTGAGCAGCCATTGCCATCTGGGAGGCATTTCTCCAGGTTTAGAGCTGTCTCTTGCAATAACCTCTCCTTTAAGATGGAATCATGTGTCCCACAAATGATCCTGTCTGTAATTAGGGAATCTTCAATGTCTCCAAAGTTACACATAGATGTCTGAATTCTCAGTTCTGTAACTTAAGTATCTATTCTCTCTTCTACTTGTTGGTTTCAGTTAAAAATAGAGTATCTCTGTACAGGTTTATTCTGGCTGAGGTCACAGTACTCATCAAATACTCTTATCAACTGTTCCAGTGTTTTCATCATTATTCCTGGAACCCGATTCTTGTCCTTCCCCTCAATTATATATCTATATCTATACACTTTACCTTCATTTTCTCATCTTTATCATGCACAGTCAGCTATGTATACAAAGTTCTTGCTTCCAAGCTTGAGCAAGACTTTTTTCCCCCTGGAAAATCAGCATTCCTGTTGGTCTCAGTCCCTCCTTCCTACCTGTTTGCTGTTTCCAAATACTGCATTGTTTGCTTGTTAATCACACTCTCTTCCTTTCTGTAGGTCTCATTTCACTAACCGCTGCCACTATATTTCATGTACTGTGTACTGGATAATATCATGAAAAGACTTTGCACTTTTAAAACTATGCTGGTGCTTTATTAGGAACTGTTTACACAGATGCTTGAGCTGAAGCTAAGATGCTATCCATGTGCACATACACTGACTTCTGGGTGCCTCCTCTGAACTCTTCCCTCCTGCAATCTGAGCTCCTCTCTCCATGTTCCATGCAGGTTGCTACAGACGAGAAGCATGAGGTGTGAGCTGAATGGGGAAGGGAAGGTGGCAGAGCAAAATTGGATGGGTGGGTGCAAGCAATCTGGGTAATAATTTTTGTGCAGCCCACAAAACCGGATTCCTCTCAATTTGCCAGATGGGTGTTTATATAGAGAAATAGAATCATGCAAGATTTTTGGTATTTTTGCATTAGAATATCTATGAATGAATAAAATACTTACTCTGTCTTGTTTTTGTTCTTTCTTTCTTTTCCTTTTCTGCTTTTCCTTTTAGCTACTCTTTGTTCTCATGTATCTTGGAAAAATCTTTTGTCCTGTCAGTGTCTTTTCCTTCATTCTAACTTTTCTGCAGAGTTAATAGCTCATTCTCTCTTTTATTTCTCTGTGTTCTCTCCCTTCTTTGTCATGGTCTCTCAATATTCTTCTTTCTCTCTCCACCACATTCTCTTTACTTCCCTCTGCTTCCCTCTTTGTCTGTCATTGCTTTCACTGCTTTCTCTCTCCTTCCCCAGTCTCTCCCGCACTCCCTCCCCTACTCACTCTCCACCCTCCATTGTCTCCACTCACTCTGCCATACTTTTACACACATATATATACAAACCTGCTTCTTCTCTGTCTCAGAAGAGAGGACGTCCAATTTTCCCTCACCATCCAGCAAGGAGATGGAGACCATGATTTTAATTCTCCAAGTCAAGTTTTATTTCTTTTTACCTTCATTATTCTCTCCCCCAACCTCAAATCTTCTTTTACGTCTCATCAAGGAAATGGGCCAGGTGATGACTTTCTACCCCCCTGCCCCAAGACAAGAGAGGGGTTGCTCTTCTGAGGTAGGCGTACGAAGGATTTGGGAGATT
Organism: Mauremys reevesii; assembly: GCF_016161935.1. Classification (NCBI taxonomy): domain Eukaryota; kingdom Metazoa; phylum Chordata; order Testudines; family Geoemydidae; genus Mauremys; species Mauremys reevesii. The sequence goes on from NC_052623.1 coordinate 337,080,137, forward strand.
GGCCAGCTAGAATTAGAGCTAAACTGGTCGGCAAGGAGGTAAGAGCGGAGGAGCTTTAACTGCAGGCAGAAAGGAGCTCAGCTGGGCTGCCTACTGTACTTGATAAAAAGTTCTGTGTTCCCTGAGCACCACAACACTTCCTTAGATTAGCTGGTGTGGGCTTGTGCTGACCTGGCCACCTATTAGTATTATGGGAAAAAATCAGGGGTAGGTCTACCTCATTTTCTCTAGAGATGTAGCCAACCTGTGAAATGACAATATCAGACAAACAGATGAATTACTAATGCTGCTTTAGAAGTAATAAGGTGAACACACAGAAAAATCAGGAGTTCTTCCTCCTCTTCACTTGGACAAACACTGGCTTCTTTTTGACTTGTTTCACACCCACTCACTTTTGATCCAAAGGAAGTCCCATTTCTCCCCACACTTAATTATTTTTGTTAAATGGCCATGCTACTGATCTTCTAAGCTTGAGGGCAAACGGCTTTTGCTAATGCCATAGAATGACCCACCAGAAGATGCCTGTAGTGAATATATCTGTGAAGCAATGTCCACCCTTTTCACATAAGAATAAGGATAAGATTTTTTGACCAGAGAGTGAGAGACAAGTCGCTTCTGAAACTGGACTTGTCCCATTGCATCATATCATCAGGCCTTAGGTCAACATGCATGAATAACTGATAAGACCCCCAATATGCATCACACAACCTCTATCCTCCAGCAAATAACATAAATAAGAATAGTACATTGTGCTTAGTCTTTGTAAAAAGGAGACGCTAAAGACACGATGCATAAAGCAATGAAATAAAATGAGGCTACATTTCAACTGTCATCATGCACCCAAATAAAAAAATAAAGATGGCATACAAAAAGTAATGAAGAGGTGGGTGTGCCTTGTTTTCATCAATGTCATAGATGAAATATTTTAGAATCATAGCAGGTTTAGAGAAATATTTCTAGGGCTGTGTTTCATATTGAGGTTATCTTATCTGAATTGGTCTCAAAATCTCTTTCTCTGTTTATATTGGGATAACAAAGAGGTGGAAAGACAGATTTTTATTCAAGAAACTTTCTCTCTCATTTCTGTTAAATTATAACATTTTATAATCCTCCTGCTAGAAGATTTTTCCCTAAATTAAATTACTCCATTGCTTTGTCCATTTTTGCTTTGGATGACTCAGAACAATATGGGACACCACTATTTCCTGTATGAGACTTTTTGAGAGTCTAATGAATGTGCACTAGGAAGTATTTCCTGACATTCAACCTAAATTTTCATTTGTTTTATTTTGACCCATGACTCCTACTTATATCTCTGGTATTATGTTGAAAACTCCTATCCCTCTTTGGTGTTCATCACTGTTCACTTTCTAGTACTTGTAGACAGTTGTCCTCTTCTACATCATTGCTTTGCCAAGCTCTTGATAGACAGAAGAAAAGATGGATAGCATGAATGCTTGTCAAAGCAATGATTAAGGGCATGTCTTCATGACCATGATAAATCTCCACCACCGCCATTAATGCAGTGGCACCGATTTAGTGGGTATGGTGAAGACATGCTAAGTTGATGGGACAGCACTCTCCCATCGATGTCTGTAATCCACCTCAACAAGAGGCAGAAGCCATGTCGATGGGAGAGCGTCTCCCATTGACATACTGTTGTAAGCTGATCTAAGATATGTCACTGATTTAGTTTAGACCAGGCCTAAGAAGAAGTTCCAGAGAGAGAGAGACTAACACCTTTATAGGCCACAGTGTATTGCCTTTGAAGGTTTTAACCACTATATTGCATTATAAGCTCATATTTAATTTGCTGTTCACTATCACTGTATTCCACTTTCTTCTTACATTGAAAATGTACATTTTGGATAATTTTCCCCCAGAGAAGTGTTAGCTTGAATTTTTTCCATGTTAAATCCTTTTTTGTTGTAATTCTAACCTCTCTAGTTCCCTTTATCTCACTACCCAATATGTCCTCATTTATCATCATCTGTGACTTAAAACAATGTGTGTTTTACCCTGACTCTTCCAATTTATTAATAGTGATGCTCAATAAAACAAGACCTAAATCAACCTACTATAGCACCTCCTGATCATCACTTGCTCCCTTCAAGTTCATATATCGCTATTTACCATTACTTTTTGCTCAGTCAATTTTCATTACATGCAATAGATGTCATATTCAATCTAATGGCAATTAATTTTTCATAGATGATTCTGAGAGGTATACTGTAACAACTGCTTAGCTGAAGCCTACATATATTAAATCTCCCTAATTTTTCTCCATCCATTAATTTGGTAATTTGAGAAAAAATAATCGGGTTTTTCTGGCATGATTTGCACTAGGCGTTATAGACCTTGGAATTCTAAGTTTTTTTAACTGTGTTCACTTTTGTCATTTGCATACACTAATACTTATTTCACTTCTCATCCTCCTGCTTCTAAAAAAAGAAAGTGATAAATATATTTTTCATTAATCTATTTGTTTTGCACCACAGAGTAATGTACATCTAATGACATGTGACTATGGATTACTAATTTAGAGTAAGTGCTAACATTTCCAGTGGTGTACTTTAATTAAAGGAACCATTCCTAGTCTTCTGTTTACATCTTTACAAATAGCCATTGGATGTTTATCATTAGGATTAACAAATCAGGAAAAAAAATCTGTTATACTAAAATGTAAAAAGTAAAGAAATTAAAGGTCACCATACAGGTATTAAAAATAACTGGTTCTTACTATTGTTTCCTTATTCTATCCTCTCAAACCCAATAGAACATACACAGGTTTAGTATTATAGGGTTGCTCATGAACATGGAGCTGCTAGAAGCCATTTTTTAAATAGACACAAAACACACTGACTTTTTAGTTTTTGGGCAAAAATAAACAACCATTGTACATCAGTTTTTCAAAGGAGGAAAAATGTTGGTCAAATGGCCTAGCAGACTTGACAGTGTAGCTTTAAGTTTTGATAAATTCACATGTTCTGATTTTGATCTCCTTGATTTAACTAACACATCTGGGTTGGGTTGGGACTCTTAGAGTATATCTACACTGTAATAAAACACCCACGGCTAGCTAGGGTGACCAGATGTCCTGATTTTATAAGGACAGTCCCGATTTTGCGGGCTTTTTCTTATATAGGCACCTATTACCCCCCCATCTCCGTCCCGATTTTTTACATTTGCTATCTGGTCACCATATGGCTTACCCATGTCAGCTGTCTTGGGCTCGCGGGGCTTGGCTCTATGGAACTATAAAATTGCAGTGGAGACATTCCAGCCTGAGCCCGAATGTCTACACTGCAATTTTATAACCCTGCAACCCAAACCCTGCAAGCCCAAGTCAGCTGACATGGGCCGGCGGTCGACGTCTTATTGCAGTGTAGACATACCCTAAGAACTTGCAGGCAACCATCATGCAAGTTATTAAATGCTAAAAGGGCCTGGGATGCCTTGGAGAGTGTGTTACACTTATACAGAGAGGGAGATTTTGATATATGCTTAGAGCCTCAAAACATAGAAAAGGATGTACAATAAATGTACATTTTGCCTACAGTACTTATTATATATACACATTTTTTCAGAATAAATGATATTTCCTCCCAGAACAAACCGTTTCCGATCCAGCACACAAGGATAAGTAGTTCCCATCGTTTAGAACTGTTCACATACATTTTTGTAATTGTACAGACTTTCTAGACTTACCTCCTCTATGGATAATCAAAGAAGTTTCACTTCCAACAGGACATTCTTTAAGTATATCCACTACTTCTGCATGGCTCAGGTTCTGTACATTCTGCTGGTTGATCTCAACAATAAGGTCACCTTCACACAAACCAGGACATCCCTGAATGTCTAGAATTTGCTTCACCCTTTGTCCTGTAGGACTGTCTGCTATAGTAAAGCCAAAGCCCTGGGTCCCTTTCACAATGGTTAAGGTCATGAGTTCAGCTTGGGTGGCCCCAGAAGAAGCCATTGATACATTATCATCATGAACAGGTGGTGGGAATGTGCTATCAAGCTGACTATCTGCTGGAATGGAGTGCAAGGGATGTGGTGGTCGATCTGTTACATCTGGAACAGATTGAGAGGTCCTAGAAATGTATTCCAAATAAGTTTCATAGTTATGTCTTCCATTTACCACTACCGGAGGCCTCTCCATTACTGCAAGTGGTGGCACCATGCTGTTGATAGGATCTTCAGGATCAAAGGGCAAAGGGTATCCACGACATAGCACCAGGTTGACACTCTGACCAATAGGAACTGACTGGAAGAGTTTGACTACATCTGCGTGAGTATGCCCAAGGACACAAACTTCATTAATATAGACAATGACATCACCTAGAAAGAGAAAAAAATAGTGATGACATGAGAAAACTTCAATTACTATTGACGCAAAAGGAATGGAATTTGTTTATGAGAGCAGACATAGGAAATCACCATTCTACTAAAAAGTAAAATCAATTAGAGCAATATTCAGATCAATCAAAGGTGATACCAGGCTGCAATTTGTCTTCCTACAAAGATAAATGAGATAGTTCAATGCTGAAATAATTATAACAGAGCAACGGCTCTACTATAATTAAGGTTCAGAGTAAAGGTTTCTGTCTAAATCTCAGGTCATCTGAGTGCTCTGAAATCTACATGGTTACTCAGATTGCATTAAAATTTGGATGGTTTAGGGTTCTATTAGTGATCCAAAGCTGGGAACATTTGACCGAAGGACTAGTGAAATACAACCCTACCCACTTTCTTAAAGCTGAGTGATTCTGGGCAACCTTTTTTTGGCCCCAGATGGAAATCAACCCAGGGTTCAGATCACTGCACCAGAGTCCCAGCACTCAAAGTTACCCCAACAGAGCTCATGGCATCTACCAGCCCTTTGAAGGAAAATCAAAACGTTATTTCAAAAAGATTGTGCTTCTCCAGTTAGGCTTGTTGTAAATCTCACATTCTTAATATCACACCCAATGAGCATGTGCAGAGAGACTGGCCAGCTATCTGAAAAACTATGTTTTCAGCATAGGACCTGAGTCACTCAGTGGGCATGGCACAGTCACTGAATCTGAACATCACCGCAGGCATTGAGAGTTCAAATCCTACCTAGAGCAGAAATCTGAAGTCAAACAAACAAAAAAGCAGGGATATTACTCCAATCTGCTTCTGTCAAGGGGGAAATGTAATATGAGTACAGCTGAAGGTGCTGAAATTATTCTTTTAAAAAAGAAAATACATTTCACATGCAAATGTTTGCTGGGAGGGGAGGGTGATTAGGAGAGGAAGAGTAGGTGGGAACAGGAGGAGAGGGTTTGGGGGATCAGAGATGATGAGGGCTAGCAGGTGGGGTGGGACACTGGGAAAGGAGACGGGGGGCGTGAATGATGGGAACTGGGGCAGAATATGGGCTGGGGCACCCGTCAGCTCCACATTTCCCTGCTGGGTGTACACCGTGGCAATTCACAGATCACATAGCTATTGTTTCCGGCTGTATTCATCTCCATCGGGTACTCTTTTTCAGAGATGAATCTCATTGAGATGAATAGGCCACTTAACATCTCTCAAAATCTGCAACCATGAAGTGTGAACCCACCCTGGGAAGAAATCTGAGACTGAACTGTAAACATTTGGGAAAAATCTGCCTCTCTCAAGGTTTTAATGCATTTATTAATCATTTTGGCTAAATGTAATCTGAGTACAGCAGAATGTTCAGAAGGCTCAAACTATTTTTGAAAAGAAAATAAATTACACATGTGAATGCTCACTGGGATGGGATGGGTGATTGGGGTGCAAGAGTAGGTGGTAATAGGGGCGGGTGGCTTGGGTCTGCAGCAAGGGATGGGAAATATTATAGAGTAGGGGATAAATGGAAATGGGCGCTAGGGAAGGGAAGAGGAGCTGGGGGATTCAGATAAGAGGGAGGGTTTAGGGGGAGTGGCAGAGGAGAGGATGGGAGGGGTTGGAGAGTATATAAGATAGCAGAGAAGTTTAGGGGTCTGCGTGCTGGGATCTGTAGGGGTCTCAGTTCCTCTCCCTGCCCACTGTGTGCTCTGGAGGACCCTGCTCCTCAGGCAGTGTCTAAGCCCCTCTCCCTACCCCTCCAGGTGAGCTGGGATCTGAGGTGGGGAGACTGAAGGTAATGCAAATTTATACATCTGAAATCAGGAAAATGAATAGCTATACATCATCCCCGTGCGGCGTTGGGATCAGGGGCTGGCCAGGGGTTTGTGGGAGAGGCCTAGTTTGGAGGAGGGGCAGACTGCGTGGACCTCAGGCATGACTGGGGAAGCCCGGCTGAAGCAGGGGGCAGGAGTCCCAGCTGGAGGGCCATTAGTGTTGGGAGTGAAGGGCTGTGCTCAGTGTGCAGCTTAGGCTACACAACTAAGGTAGTGTGCAGGCCTCCAGTAAACTGCTGCCTGGATATGTGTATGCAGCTGCATGGGACAAGAGACAGCAAGGAGCAACTTAGATGTTAGTGGCTTTTCTAGTGCCAACTAATGGCTTAATGGGAAGGGAGGGGGAAGCTGGAAATGTTGGCGGGCTGGGAGGGTGGCACTACATGTGGCAGAGAATGGAGAAGGAGAGAGACATATCAGTCTTCTCTCACCTGCCGAAAGTTACTGTAACTGCCATACTATAAAACTGCCAAGAGCTTGAGACACAGACCATGGAAGAAAGTTCTCTCACCAACCATGTAATCAATTACACATTGCAAACATTTCAAAAGACAACCATGACCTCTACTCCACCATAACAAAATGTACAGGAGGAGGGAAGGGCACAGAGGAAATTCTATAAGCAATCATGTGGCTTAGTGGAAAGAATACTGGACTGGATTATTCCTAGCTGTGCCACTGGCATCCTGGGTGGCCTTGGGGAAATCACTTAACCTCTCCATGCCTCAGTTTCCCCTTTGTACAATGGGGATGATGATGTAAAGTTGTTTGAGATCTAGCTAATGAAAAACACTATATAAAAGCTAGTTCTTTTAATTATTACCTAACCACAGCAGCACATCAGCTGAAAACCTGGGTGAGGATTACAACTGTCGAAATGAACACCAACTGCTAACAACAAACATTTCCCTGCTTAAGTAATTAGGAAATTAAATGGCACAGAGCTTGTTACCACAGAGTTACGGTTGCATGGTGAGAGCTTGTGCCCTTCCAGAATGTCGGAACTCAAACTTCTGAAAACCAGGAAATACAGAGTTTAAGGTAAATGCCCACACAATCTTAACTCTGCCCTCTTTGAATGATGCCCCAATACACCCAGAACATACACAATTCCACTCCACCTTTTCACTAAAATGGTGAGGTGCCACCTATGCTTCCCCTACGCTCTAACACTGAGCCTACTGCCCCAACAGAATACCACACTTGGAAAATTTAATAACCACTTCAGACCTATTCACAAGCCCTTTACACTTTCACATAGGACTGTGGTTCTCAAACTTCATTGTACCATGACACCTTTCTGACAACAAAAATTACTTCACAACCCCAGGAGAGGGGACTGAAACCTGCCCAAGCCCCACTGCCTGGGGGGGGGGCGGGGTTGTAGCAGGGTGGACCCCTGCTCCAGCCCTGAAGGGGTTTAAAACAACCCTGGGAAGGGGCTTTAGGCTGGGATGATTGGGGAAGTGGCTGCAGCTGGGGTCACGCCCCAAACTGAGCCCCAGGGCCATATAAGAAGGCCAGAGAAGCCAGAAGCCCAGACAGTCTCTCTCTGCATTCAGAGGGAGATGGGCCTGGCTGCAGGGAGCTAGACAAGGTTCCTGAGTGAAGCAGGGCTGGGGACAGGCTGAGGAGCTGGGGAGCTCCGGCCTGGAAAGCCCCAGGCTGTGGCCTAGCAGAGGGCTAACAGGTACTGGGGGGTTGCAGAGGCAGCCCAGGGGTAGGCCAAAGCAGCAGGTCCAAACCCTCCTTGCCAGTGATGAGTGGGCTGATACTGCAGTCTGCCCCAGGACGTGGGACTAGACAATGACTGGCAGTAGCCATACTGAGGCAAGGTGGGGATAGAGGGTGGAGGTTCCCTGGGGAGGGGAGACCCTGAGAGAAAGGGGTTACTGCCAGGGGGCAGCACCCCATGTAAAAGGGCACCAGGGTCCAGGGAGGAACTCGAGGCCAGAGAACAACCGGATCACCAGTCTACAGAGGGCGCTCCAGAGCTAGAAACTGAGCTAATTCCCTGGAGTCACCAGCAGGAGGCGCCGCAGGGGTGAGTCCGACCCGTTACAGGGGTATAAACCTCAAGCCCCAAAGCTGAAGCTCAAGGGCTTCAGTCTCTAGCCATGGGGCTTGGAACCTGAGCTGTGTTGCCCAGGGCTGAAGCCATCGGGCTTTGGCTTTGGCCTTGGGCAGTGAGGCTCGGGCTTCAGCCCCGGGCCCCAGCAAGTCTAAGCCAGCCCCGGTGACCCCATTCAAAGGTGGTCACAACCCACTTTGGGGTCCGGACCCACAGTTTGAGAACCCCTGACACATGATACCACCTAAACCTATACTTCCCTCTAGCCAACATTAAATCCACAGACTGCACCCATATCCAGGGGTGCTGGAACTATTTTTATAGTGGGGGTGCTGAAAGCCATTGAACCAAATGGTAAACTCTGTATATAATGGAAACTGCTTCCTGCCAGGGGGTGTGGCAGCACCCCCAGCACCTATGCTCAGATTCCCCGCCCCCACTATTTATAATACCCCGGCAATAAAGCCCCAGTGCACTATTAATTGCACATGCTACACAATTCGGTAGTGAAATTATGCACTCTGGAAACTCAAGGTATGTACAAATCTCTTTCCTTTGATCATACACATGGGGGTGGGGGGAGAGGAAACGGGACTCAGCCCCAGATCTCCTCATAGCACAATCACAGCTCTATGATGCTTCTCAAACTAGTCACCAGATTTCCTCATATCACAATCACAGCTCTTCCAAACTGCTCCTGCCACATGTGCCGGCTTCCTCCTTGCCCCAGGGGTGCTCAAGCCCCGCTCCACGCCAGTTCCTGCCCCCTTCCACTTCCTCCCCTAACCCCATCCTCACCCCGCCTCTTCCCACCCAGTTCTGCCCCCTCCCCTGAGCACTCCCCATCCCTGCTCCTCCCCCTCCCCCCAACTCTGAGTGGGAGGAGTTGATAGGCAGGGCTGCCGGCAGGCGGGAAGCGCTGGGGTGGAGGGGAGAAGCTGCCTGCTGGTGGGTGCTAAACACCCACTTTTTTTTTTCCTTGGATGTTCCATTCAGTTGCGCTGTTCATATAAACCTTTACTGGAGTCTCTGTCTACTCTTTTGTATCTAACATATGCTACTTTGGTATCAGATTTGACAGACAGAATGGGATTACTAGATAGTTAAAATTAGGAAAAGGACAAATATGTCAGGAACATTTTAATTTGAACAATATCAGATTTTGTGGTGCCTGTGTCTGCAGGACGGGTGGAGTGGATGCTGATGTGTGGCTAAAAATTCATGGGACACGTAAGTTTGTGTGTGAGAAATAATCATCCTGCACTGGATGGCATCTCTACCATTGCCTTTAAAAGTCACTATTTGCTACCACATATCACATGGTTACTCTAGTTATTTCCTATTCTAAATATATGCAAAAGTTTATCTAACATCACTGTGTGCCAGCTATTGCCAAATGATGACTTTTTATGATTAGCCACTGTGCCTCATCACTTTCAGTCAACATTGCGTTCATGGATCTCTACTCTGCTCATGTAGCAGCCTTTTTCTAGTGAAGAAAAGTAGTTCAAAAATAAGTTTCAGTTGCCTTAGGTGTCTTCCCATGATCAGGACTGGTCAATGTATTGATGATTATCAATAAATATTCATATTTTGGTAGAACCTACAGGCCACAGCCTGGATTAAAATAAATAGCAACTTATTTATCCACACAATAGCAAAAGTACTTACTAGCCTATTTTTGTTTCCACTTTCAATAAAGCTAAAATGGTATGCGTCTTTTATAACACAGAAAATGGCTGTGTGGTCAGAAAAATCAAGCTACAGTAGTGGTGTAAGTGACAATATTTTTATTTTTCTGCAATTAAGTTATGTATCAATAAACTATAATAACTCTAGGTTCACTGCCAGATACATAGTGCATATTATTTTAGCTCAAATAATATGCACTATTAATTTTATCTTTTAATGGTACCTCAAAATTCAGTAATGAAATTAGGATTTTTTTACTACTGGAATTTTTCAATAAATTTATGAAATTGTTTCCTGGAAGCACCCTAATCACAGATCTAATCAAGTGAGTAGAGGAAAAAGAACAAGATGCCACAACAGGGAAAGGAAAGACTATTGTGTATGTGAATTGGTCAGTTCACAATGATCAGACTGTCTAACAACCTGACAGCAGTTAACTGCATACTTTTAAAATTCACATGCATAAGTGGTGATTCATATACAGATTTCTTCAAAGGGGGGGGACAAGCAAGCAAATGCTGACAGATTTTGTTGAAACGTTTGAGAATAATATCCAGAGAATGACACACACTGCCTGAATGTGCATCATAAACAGGTCTCATAAAATACAGGTTGAAAGAGGAAGGTTAGTTATACAGAAATGCATAGGAAGCTCTGTGAGAACAGAGATGATGCTGATTTACACAGATGCTTCAGACAATTTATAGTTTGAAATCTGCCCTTTTAGAAATTAAGTAAACAAAATACCGTACTGAATAAAAGTGACAATTTCATCTTTATTTGCGATCTAGTTCTTGCTTTAATCTTTATTTGAAAACTTCTTTACAAAAGAGATCAGACTTTGAATGTCATGCATCTTAACACATGATTAAAGAGACAGTTAACTTGAAAGTCACCATTCTGTCATATGTTTGTACCTACTGTTGTTACAAGTAACATTGCTGTTAGTGAAAGAAACTAAAAAACAAATATTATTTGGTTTTTTTCCAGTTTGTTGACTCTGTGCATTTGACACCACATTGTGTAGAGTCAGTTTCATAGTTTTGTTGATTCTCAACTGCACTTCCTGTTTCATGAACTAGCATGATGACATCATGCCCATGCACTGATCCTGAGTTTGTTCCATATATGGTCTAATGGACAAGGAACTGAATTAGAAGTCAGAAGACCTGGTCTATTCCTTGCCTCTACCACTGGCCTGCTGCATCACAATGGGAAAATCACATTGCTTTTCTGTGTCTATTTCCCATCTCATCCTTTGGCCGTCTTGCCTCTAGACTTCAAGTTGAGGCAGGGACTGCCTCTGTGTTTCTCTGTCCTACCACAATGGTGCTCTGATCTCAGTTGTGGACCTCTAGATGCCACCACAATACAAATAATATCAGAATGCATATTTTTAATGTCAGTTCAAAAAAATTCAAGTTGACATGTTCAAGTGTCCCTTTAAGCACCACTTAGATACTAGGAGCTGGCCCAGTGCGTCCCCATTATTAGCTAATATTGCCCCAATTAACCACGAGTCAATACAATTCACTATCATTACTAAGATTTCCAAGTATATGTATTATTAAAGCAGCTCTCCTAAAAGAGCACATTCCAATTAAGAGGAGCATTGTATAAAAATAATGGGTTTACAAACAAAACATTGTATAAAAATAATTGTTTACAAACAAAAAAGGGCACCCTGCTTTCATATGGACAGATCTTTTCAAATCCTGTTAGAATTGTTCTGGAAATAATTCCATATTACCCATTCCATTCACCTTATTTGTGAAAGTTTAAACAATGCTTGTGAATAGAATTTTCTATTCTAATATCTGTCTCTGTAACTGTTGCACATAGTAGGGGCAGGTGTAGCACATACTGGTCAGGTGAGAACTCCCCTCTGCAAGGTTCCGGAGTCAGGCAAAATGCTTCCAAGTAGCAAGGGGGCTGCTCTGGCCCTCACAACTTTTGTATCAATGCATCTTTTTCTTCCTTTCCAGAGTGCTGACGAGTGCACAGAGATGTGGTCATGGCCCTGTTTTCATTGCTCAGTCAGGGAAGGGCTTTGAATTAATGCTATTTACTCCATAGGGGCAGGGAAATCATCTTGTGCCTTCATCTTCTTCCCCTTATGCATGCATGCAGGGTTAGTCACAATCTAATCCTCACACTAATATTGTCTTCATAAACTAGGAAACCACACCGGCTAATTCAGTAGTGGGAAAAACTGCCTGGGAAAAGAACAACCCGAGAAAAATTCAACCAAAATTCAGAACCAAATCTGAAAGCTTTGGATAACAATCCCCATCTCCAGAATCTATCCCCTCTCTTCCCCCCAGCAAAGAAACAGCTGAACCAAACCCAATCACCACAAGATTGCACAAGACTGTGTGGTCTTTTCTGAGTCAGCTGCTCTTTTAAGGTTTCTTGGGCTTCTATGGGGTGTTAGGTGTACATTGTATTCTGGATTGCCTTTGAGATGTGAAAGTCATGGAGTTAATGCAATCTGAAGATAATATTTGATGCAGTAGTGACTTCTAAACCTTCTGAGACCCACAGTGTCCATGTTACAAACTCACATGGAAATGGGAATGTTGAAGGCTCAGAAAGTGGAGATGCAAAGCAAGGGCTGGAGGAGGAACACTGGATGGAGGCATGAGTTATAGAGTCCAATCCACTTGAGTGTGAACTGTAGCCAAAGAGACAGGGGAAAAGGTTCAGGCCGTGGAATATGAAGCAGGATAACATCTCAAGTAATTTAGATAATTATCTGAGCTTTAGGAGCTTCTCCAAACCAAATCCAGTTTCCAGACCTTTTGAGGTTTGCTCATCACTAATCCCAAAGTCATGTCTCCTAGGTCTTTGTGACATGACAAAACTAAAACACAACTAGCAATGTTTGCTCAGCAGAGAAGCCCAGCCTTCGCAGCAAGAGGCATTGTTTGTCAGCATTAAAGAGTCAATGTCATAATCAGGCAAAGTTTAAAAATATATTTTAGGAAGACTACTCACATGTCATTTATCTTTCCTGCATTTCCTTTCCTACTGCTCGTAATAACTGGTACATTTGGACAAAGATAGCAGCATTCTCCTTTTCAGTTAGCTATTCTACCACAATGATTCATTCAGTGAGCCACAGTCTTGTTCCTGATATCACAGTCATTCCCATGGTGAGGGGTTCTGATTAGGGCTGTGCAAAACATTTGCACCAAGCCTCAATATTTGCCTGGCTTTGAGGCTTGATATGTGAAAATGGGTGGAGGTTGTTTATATACACACCTATATAATTCATTAGTCTCACTCCCCCATTTAGTTCCCCCACCCCGCCGTCATTAGTCCCTCTCTAACAGGCTGCAGGACCTGTCCACGTCTCCTGAGATCTCTTGTTGAAGGGGAAGGTGGGAGAAGCAGGAGGATGGAGAGGACCTTCTAGAAGAAGTGGAAGGGTCATTTCTTTTTCTATGCTGGAGTTCATTATTCCAACTCCATCACTGATTCCACATGTCCATCACTATAAGAACAGATTCCTGCATCTGGTTCAAAATCCAAGGGCCAAATTCAGAAGTGAGTCTAAGGAAGTCTGAGCAAGTCTAGAGGGAGTCTAAGTTTGTTTAACTTACACTTTCTTCCAGTCCCCTCTGTCACTGCTATGCCAATTTAGACACTCTAGACTAACTTACGTATTCAGAGTCCCTTAGACTCAAAGGTCTGAATTCAGAGATAATATTTAAGTTCTTAGTCTCCCTTTACACAGCCTGAGGCCTGGCCTATACTAGAAAATAAAGTTGGCTTAACTACATTGCTCAGTGGTGTGAAAAATCCACATCCCTCAGTTTAGATCCATTGACCTAGCTACTGCCTGTTGGGGAGATGGATTACTTATGCCAACAGGAGAATCTCTCCTGTCAGTGTAGGCAGTGCCACTATAGTGTTTCAAGTGTCGACAAACCCTTAGAATTATTTACACCAATCTCTAAGGGAGTTGAAAGTGATGCTATTTACTCACAAATTAACTTGGAGTAAATTAATATGGTTTCTACTCTAATTTAACGTACACCTCCTTATGGTTCCTCAGTATGTATGTTACCCTAATTTAGCCTCCATCAGAGTTTGGTAGTGCATGTGTAAATACTAGCTATAAGGAACTGAGAAGGAGTCAAAGGGTATTTCTACACTGGGGCTGAAGATATAATTTCCAGCTCAGGTAGATATACCCAGGCTAGCTTTGACTGAAGCTGAGGATTCAGAAGGGATTGTACTCAGGACAGCTAGCCTGTCCCACTGTCCATGCAGCCATGGCTACACTGCTATTTTTAGTATGCCAGCCCGATCAGAGCTAGTGCAGGTATGTGGAAACGAGATGGAACCAGCTCCAGTGTAGGCTACACTATACTACAGACTTTAGTCAACCTACGTTAGGTCAACTTACAATCACCACAGTAATTAGTCCAGTGGCTGATGTCCACACTTCCTCCTTCTGTCTGTGGTGTGTGTCCTCACCAGGAGTGCTTCCACCGACTGAAGAGGGGCAGTGTGGGGTGTTGAGAGCCAGACAGTCAACAGCCAATGTAAGTAATACAGTGTCTACAGAGACACTGTATAGCCCTAACTATACCGACATAAGCCCTATGCTTCTTGTGGAGGTGAAGTTATTATGTTGGTGTAGTAGGGCACTTACGTTGGCGGGACAAGGCTGTAGTGTGTACACTGACATAATTAGATTGAAGTAAGCTGACTTATGTTGACCTAAATGTGTAAAGTAAACCAGGACTAAGTCAATGCACATTACCTCTGAATTTGGCTCCACAACTCTGTACCACTCTGCTCCTGCCTACCTCTCAGATTTCCTTTGCTCTTAATCCTAGCTTTTATACTGAAGCGTCTACTCATTTGTCTCGATACTCCCCTTCTTTTTCTCCAATTAACATCTCTCTTGCTTCTTTCGTCCTGACCATCCCCCCCAGTGCCTGGGACAGCCTCCCTCTTCCTGTGTACCAAGCAGTAATGCTCTCCTCCTTCAGAGATATTTCCAATTCACTTCTTCTGGTGAGCCTCCCTCTAACTGTTTATCTGTTCGTACTCTCATGCCCAAACTGTATATTTAAAATATTTTTAAAAAAATGATCTACACACACTGTATATGCTTTGGAACTAACAAAATAAAAACAAAGGAGAAGCAGGTTTATTCAAAAGGTGTGTTTAGCCACACACTCAATTGCCATGTACTTATCCCAACATTGCTGGGCCAGATTCTGCTCTATTATATAGATGTGTCTACAGATTTTAGTTTATTGGAGTTACTGTGACTTTACACTGGTGTCACAGAGCAGAAGTTAGCCCTACATTTGAATAGTTCTTTAAGTTTGCCTGAACAGATATAGCTTTTTAAGATGCTGTGGAAGATCAAAGTATGAGGAAATTTAGACACTGTCTGCTCACACTGAGTGTTGCACCTGGCAGTCATTTACACTCAAGCAAACAACTGTAAATGATCATGTAGTTATAGACCTTGTCCCATATCTCTATGATGAGATTTTAAAAAGTAACTACAGCTAGGCTCCTACATCCATATTTCGGCTCATAAATCAGTGGCATGATCTTCCTTTTTCAAAATCTCAGCTCTTATTCCTACTAATACTAATCCCTTTAAAAAAGGAAATGATATGGCTCAGTTGTAATCAAATGTTAAGGGAGATTTTAGAATAAGATGGATGCCTTCTATTTGTTTCTACTGGCCTATTAAAATACCTGCCACAACACGGTATAACTTACTTCTTTTACAAATGAATGTTGAATCAATTGCTAAAATGTGCAGCACATAATCTCCCAGGAGTGCGTATCTATAAAAGCAGCAGATATCGATTGGAAGAGAGCTGTATACTTAAAACTTTAGGCCCTCCTATTAGCTTTAAAACAGATTTATCTAATAGACAATATTATTGCAGTCACCCATCAAATTAAACAGGCACAGTGAAATGGAAAGCGCTCCTGAGAGATCCATAAATCCATGGCTGCTTCTGTAAAGAAGTTCTATGCTATCAGCTCTGCTTGATGCTATAATGGAACACTGAGCGGCTCATCAGAATATCTGAAGAGCTCTTCTGCAACTGGCATGGAAGTCATGTGCTCTCGGCCTCCTCCACATGCAGCAAGCTACCTAATTCCTGACATCAAACTCTGTGTAGCTGCCAAGCTGCTACTAGCTTGTGGATGGCAGGTGTCCCAGCACCTACATCAAGTTTCATGCAGCCTCAAAGATGGATCACTATAGTCGTGTTTCATTGCACTGTGGCCTCCACTCTCTCTTCCACAGCTGTTGGCAAACATTATTTTCCTCAGTCTTAGTGCCTTTTGTTGCACTAACATTTGCCTCTGGCTGGAAACCTGGTGTCACATGCAATCCAGACCCATGACAGGTTGTGTCACCACCTGCCCTGTAACCTTGGGTGCCTCACAGTGCTTTGCTGTTGTAGCTCCTAACCTGGGCTGTTCGCATACAGCTTAACAGCACGCAGGTCACACCCTCAGTGTCTGTGTATAGCTACAGCCTTGACCCAGCAGCTATGACCCCAACAACTTGTCAGCAGCACTCTGGCTTCCACCAGCCTTGGTTACTACTTGCAGGGTGGCCAAATATGAACCCAGTCCCAAATTTCCCCCCAAATGGGTGTTTTACAAGCACAAGGCATTAAAGTTAGAAATGGTTACAAGAGAAATAAAGATACAATGCTTTCTAGTAGCTAAAACTTAACAAGCTAGACTTGATTCAAGGTAAAATTCTTACCAGATGATCCCAGCAACAAGGCTGATCAAATTCTCAGGTTAAGATCTCCCTCACTCCCACACCCAGAGTCAAAGGGCAGGTTCCTTTGTCTTCTTAGGTGAAAGAGAGAGATGGAGAGAGAGATACCTTGGGGTTTTCTGCCCCTTTCTTTTATAGTCCAGGTAACCTTTGAGGCGGAGTCTTCGGAGGGTTACCCTTCAAAGCAAAGTTTATTCAAACAGTAAAGAAGGCTACATGGACTATGCCCCATGTTTTTTCTTTTCACCCATGTTTGCTGAAATGCAAATTTGCTGTGTGTCCTGTCCTCTTCCTGCTATCTTGAGGACCCAGTTTACTACTTATATGTAAGGCTACATTTTAGTCACGGGTATTTTTAATAAAAGTCACCGACAGGTCACAGGCAGTAAGCAAAAATTCATGGGCTGTGACCCCTGTCCATGACTTTTACTAAAAATACCTGTGACTAAAACTGGGGGGGGGCAGGGGTGCCCTGGGGGGGCAATCCGGGGGGTGCTGGGGTTACTGAGGGAAGTGGTCCAGGGGACCCCGCTGATGGTGGTGCCAGGGGATGGGCAGCGCAGCCCAGGACCCCCCTGTTGCTGGTGGGGATGGTTGGCAGGGCTTTCAGGGGCTTCCTACCTGGCTCCATGTCCTGGCAGCTCCTAGGTGGTGGAGGGGTCAGGGGGCTTGGCACGCTGCTCCTGCCACAAGCACCGGCTGCCATAGCTCCCATTGGCCGGGAATCTCAGCCAATGGAAGCTGCGGGGATGGGGCCTGTGGGCGTGAGCAGCGGTGCGTAGACCCCACTCCCCAGCCCCAGGGAGCTGCAGGGCCGTGGGAGCCGGGGAACTCCCCTTCCCAAGGTAAGCTCTCCTGCAACTCCCTGCCCGCTCCCACACACCCAAACTACTGTTAGTTTAGGGGCTGCCCATCTTGAGCAGCCCCTGAGCCAGCACCAGCGGCTGCAGCAGTCATAGAATCACAGAATCATGAATCATAGAAGATTAGGGTTGGATGAGACCTCAGGAGGTCATCTAGTCCAATCCCCTGCTCAAAGCAGGACCAATCACCAACTAAATCACCCCAGCCAGGGCTTTGTCAAACCAGGCCTTAAAAGCCTCTAAGGATGGAGATTCCACCACCTCTGTAGGCAACCCATTCCAGTGTTTCACCATCCTCCTAGTGAAATAGTGTTTCCTAATATCCATCCTAGACCTCCCCCACTGCAACTTGAGACCATTGCTCCTTGTTCTGTCATCTGCCACCACTAGGAACAGCTGAGCTCCATCCTCATTGGAACCCCCCTTCACGTAGTTGAAGGCTGCTATCAAATCCCCCCTCACTCTTCTCTTCTGCAGACTAAATAACCCCAGTTCCCTCAGCCTCTCCTCGTAAGTCATGTGCCCCAGCCTCCTAATAATTTTCATTGCTCTCTGCTGTACTCTCTCTAATTTGTCCACATCCCTTCTGTAGTAGGGATGAAAACTGTACGTAATATTCCAAGTGTGGCCTCACCAATGTTGAATAGAGGGGAATAATGACTTTGCTTGATCTGTTGGCAATGCTCCTACTAATACAGCCCAATATGCAGTTGGCCTTCTTGGCAACAAGGGCACACTGCTGACTCATATCCAGCTTCTCGACCACTGTAATCCTCAGGTCCTTTTCTGCAGAACTGCTGCTTAGCCAGTCAGTCCCCAGCCTATATCAGTGCATGGGATTCTTCTTTCCTAAGTGCAGGACTCTGCACTTGTCCTTGTTGAACCTCATCAGATTTCTTTTGGCCCAATCCTTCAATTTGTCTAGGTCACTCTGGACCCTATCCCTACCCTCCAGTGTATCTACTTCTTCCCCAAGCTTAGTGTCATCTGCGAACTAGCTGAGTGTGCAATTTATCCCGTCATTCAAATCATTAATAAAACTGTTGAACTAAATCAGCCCCAGGACTGACCCCTGGGGCATTCCGCTTGATACTGTCTGCCAATTAGACATAGAGCCATTGATCACTACCCGTTGAGCCTGACAATCTAGCCAGCTTTCTATCCACCTTATAGACCATTTATCCAATCCATATTTTTTTCAACTTGCTGGCAAGAATACTGTGGGAGACGGTATCAAAAGGTTTGCTAAAGTCAAGATATATCTTCCGTGACTTCTGTAACAGACTCGCAGCCTTACTTATATGTAAAATGAGGTAAACACACATTTCTTTGTTCAGGATACTTCTGCCTGGAGAGAGCTGTGTGGTTTTGAACATGTGTTGCGAACATCACATGGGGATTTCATTACTTTACATAGAATACTGCTGCCTACAATTCACCACGATCTATTAACCAGCGAGTTATGAGTTTTCAAATGATACTTCACCAGGTGGATTATTACAATACAGACACTCCCTGGGTTATGCAAACCCGATTTAGGAAAATCCGCACTTACGGAAAAAGTTCTGTATACATTCCCGTCTTACACAAAATTCGACTTACACAAGGTGTTCCAGAACGGAACGCTTGCATAAGTCTGGGAGCATCTGTAGTATGTAGGATGTGAATACAGGGAAGCTTTCGATCACACCTGCCCATCAAGAGAGCCTCACAAAGCTTTAGGGTAGACACCTCAGGCATTATATTTAAGATTGCACAGGAATAATTCTGCTCTTAATTACACTTGTACAACCCCCTAAAGCCAATAAAGTTACAAAGGTTTATAGCACACATATATAACTGAGGATAAAATTTGGCCCTGCAATTGGAACTCTTGATGTGCGAGGCAGGACAGAATCTAGTTCACTCTCCCAGTTTGCTTGCTCTAAGGGGCTAACAGGAATAAAAGAAGAAAAAAATAAAACCTTTTGCACCCCCCTTCCCTTCCTCTCTGCTCAGGTAAGTAGAGGTGATTTTAAATACATGCTAAAATCAGATCAGTTAAATAAGAAGGTGCCATTTTACACAGTCAATTTTTTGAGTAGAACTCCATTTTAATTTTACTCTGACCCAATGCATGTGCCTAATTAAAAAGCTGGCTTTTCAAAAATTTTGTGCTTAACCAGCATGCATCCGGTAATTACACTCAGGCAGATGTGGATTAGTCGAAGAAACTATTTACATTTCTTTTGTATTTTGCATATAGCGGTAAGAGCTATTTAAATAGATGCATTTAATTTTTTTTGGAAAGGAAGAATAAAATAAATTCAGAGAGAATCTAAAGACCCTGATTATTTGCTGATCTGGTAAACATGAAAAACTGCAGATTAAAGCTAAGTAAAGCAATAAAGAAAAACCATATATTGCAAAGCTCCAATGAGCAGGCATACTGTTTGCCTAGTTAGACAGTTTTTTCACTTCAAGAATCTGATAGCATAAAATGGATGGTAAAGCTGCTACTTTACAAAAATATAAAGAATTTTAAGCAAAAAGTGATGTATAATTTACAGGAGAGACCTGATAAAATGGAAAACAGGCCCTGTTTCTAAGGAAGCTTTTTATTTACTGGCTAAGCAAGCCTATTTTGTCTAGGCTTTCCTTACAGGAAATACTTAATCATCATAAAAAACCTGGCACAAGTGAACTGCATGACAGGACATCAGTAGATCTGAAGAGCAAGGGAAAAATGTATACCACATTTACACAGCTATTCAGGATCACTTTGAAATGCGTTACTGCATGTGAAGGCTATTGTAAAAATAAAACTGTTTTTGCTGTATGAAAAAGGTCAAAACTTACAACACATTTGTTTCTGAACGTATAGTATTTTATTTCTGAACATGCAGCATCACATTTATCAAGGTAATGGCTCCCAGGAGGGGAAAGTAGCCCAGACAGCCTCCCAGCAGCCTAAAGGCTTAACTGTATGACAGAGCATGAGGTAACTACAAAGCAGTCATTGTAACTGCCTGTGAAGCCTGGCAGGGAGCCAGATGTCACCAATGGAAGAATATCTTCAACAGTCTTGCTAACTGTGCTTCATTGCAACTGCTAATTCTCAGCAGAAACGGTTGGGAAGGAAGGGAAAAAAAAGATGAGAGAAAGTATATTGATCCTTTAAAAAAAGACTATGGTACCATGCCAGATGTCCTTGGATTTAGCAGGAATATATATTTAGCCTGTAAATACTGACCATTTTTAGCAAGTACAATTTCTTCTCCGGCGGCCTGAAATGATTAATGGACTGATTCTGCCCAAGTTACTTATACTGAATAGTTACTTTACTCCGAGGAGTACCTACTCACTATCCAGTCACTATGCACAAAATAAACTACTATTCAGCATAAGTAATAGTGGCTGAATCTTGTCCTAAATTATTACTGAGCAAACTAAATGACATTTAAAAACCTCCTGGAAATTTCATTGTTATGAAAAATGTAGATTGAAATAATTGTAGTTATTTCATATTCTTAATCCACAGTTAAAAAGTTCATCCCAATTCTAGTAGCATTACCCATTTTAAATATTAGAAATATCCGTGGAAAATAACATCTCAAACAGTAATGAACTAAACTGTACATTTGGCAATCATTTATTAAAGCCAACTGGTTGACTGAAGTTCTACTTATCTATACAGTTTTTTGTACAATGCCCATCACCTTGGCACCACAGTGCTTAAATTAAAAGCCCACTGAAGGCAACGGAATTCTTTCCATTGAATTCAGTGGGCTTTGGAGCAGCCCATTAATTTACAGGTCTGTCGCATCTTACGCGCATTTAACATGCGCGATTTCAGCTTTACGCAGTCAAAAAAAAAGAAGAGAAAAATAACAATTTTACTACTGTACCTGTAGTGCAGGCGATTCTGCCCGCCATTACACTCAATGTAATTTTGACTATACACGATTTTTGTTTTAAGCGCTGACTGCGGAACGACCCCAGCGTAAGATGCGACAGACCCGTACTTAATTATCTAAGTAAAAGTCACCTGGTTTTCAGTAGCATTGAGCACTCAAAACAACTCCCACTGACTTCAAAGTCTGTCCGTTGAATTCAATGGGAGCAGATAGTGCTTGGCACCTCCAAAAGTGCCATTTATTTCACAGCCAAAACATGGCTGTGAGCCCAACTCTGGGCAACCAAATTTGAAAATGGTGGCCTCATTGTACACCTTAGTGTGCTCAGTATACCATAATACAGGATGTCGAAAATGTGCCCCATGTGGGATGTCTGCAATTCGGATTGTTCCAGCCATTGCCCTTAAGATGTCAATTATTAAGTCTCTCCCAGAAATAATGTTGTTACTCCACTGCTCAGCTGGAGTCTCTGGAAGTGGCCAGACAACATATGTTCTTAATTCTGCCAGTTTTAATGAACTCGGTATGCTTGTCCATCTCTCCATCCCAGACACTAACAAGTCTCTGCTGTCTTGCTGAGATCAGAATTATCTGAGATAATGCCTCTCATACATAGCTGGCACAGCATTATGCTGCTGTTGAGACACTGTGTTGCACAAAATGGTGCAGACAGTTTTATAGGAAAACAGAAAAATGTATCCTGGTATATCATTTCAATATCCATGAAAATTCCACAAAAAGATTTACAGGCCTCAATGTAAGATATTCATGCCAAACACTGACAAAAGGAAGCTGTGTTTTCAGGGATACAGAAATGTTGCTTCTGCCTTGCTTGTTTCAAAGTTTAATTTTTAGAAAAATAGGTTTTTTTGGGAAAAAAACAAGAATGAGGAACTCTGAGTCAGATACATCATAGTTTGTTCTTAAAAAACAACAACAACCACCCTTCTTCACATGGCAAGGGCTAATAAACTAGCTTTCTGAGTTTCTAGAAGTTTTTCAAAATAGAAGAGAGCTTGTTACAGACCTCAATCTGCAGATCTCAATCTACCCAAATACCTTACAGCTGGCATATTATACATTTATTCTTCTTTAAGGATACAGCTCCCTTACAAGGATACTTGTTTAAAAGAATTTGCTTTATTTGAAATAAAACATCTAACGTACACAGCACTTTACAAACATGAATCTAGACACATTACCTCCCTCTGAATGGCTTACTATACAAGACAGACAAGAAAAACAAAGATTAGACAGAGAATAATCATTTGGGAAAAGGAAGTAGTAGGGAGTTAATGGGGAGGAGAAACTGTACACTGGGACAAACTCCTGGAAGAAGTGGATTTTATAGGAGGGATTTGAAGGAGCAGAAAGAGCACGTTTGGCAAGTTTACTGTACATATTTCCTATTCATAGACATCTTTTCCTAGCCTAGGAGAATGTTCCCCACATAGGGTCAAGTCTAGGAATTAGCAATAAGAACAGCACCTCTTCTATACAGGGGATGAGCTATTCCAGCATGTTGTTGTTATTTTATTTATTGCATTTTTAGTTATATATAAAATGGGTCTGATTTTCCTCTTATTTACACTGCAGTAAATCAGAATTAACTCTATTAACGTAAATGGATTTACACTAACATAAAATCAGTGTACTGTAACTGTAATCAGAATAAACCCCAATGTCTTATTTCCACTATAGTATCCATTATTTCACTATAGTATCTATAGTTCATTATTTTCTCCATCTGAAATATATATTAAAAGTACAGGGAGCTAATTTAACTCCTGTCTCTGATTATCTGTCAATTGTTGAGTGCATAGTTCAGAGGGAGGCCAGACAATTCATAATAAATGCAGTATGAGAGTGGAGTTTATAAGTACTTAGCTATCAAATGAAAAACCACATAAAAGCTGGTATAGTTGAGCATGTGTTTCAATAGTGGCCAGCTGATGCTCTCCAAAACTTACATTTTTTTTATAGGAAATCCACCAAACATAATCTTCATTGTGACATAATCCTCCATCACCCAACATGGGTGTGTGGCAATTCTCCAAAGAAGACCATATTTTTGGAGTTTAATGTATCCACCCTACACACCCACATGTACCATATATCATTTGAAAGCTTATTTTATGTATGTTTAGATGAGATATGATACAGAGCTGTCAAGTGGTGCAATAAGCTTGTAGGCAAAGTGAAAAAATGGTACTTAATTTTTTTTGCAAATTTCCAGAAACATTGCAAGACACCTATGACTGCAGTTTTTACTCTGTAAGTTAATTTCAACCCCTTAATGTGGTATACTGATGAAAGTTACCAAATAACAATGTATTAAAATATTTATATTGGTTTTGCATGGGCAAGTATTCCCCCCCTTCCCCCGAAATGATGAAACATTTAGTGTGTGGCAAAAACCAGGTGGGTAGATAAATGTACGTGAATTCCTAACGTAATGCTTTTCCATTTGTAAAGTTTTGTACATACAATGTAGCATCTAGCATCTAGAAGGTTTTAATTTGTAATTGTCTATGCATGTTGTTCTAGAAACTAGCTTTTTAATTCAGTGACACACACAGATCAGTATTAGTGCTAGAGATGACAACACACAGCTTCATATTATGAATATGCAAAAGCTATGAGACAAAGAAATGGCCAACAAGAAGCAGTGAAGACAAAGTCCACGAACAAGTTCTTGCCTCTACAATGAAGAGGGATGAAGAGCAAGTTACAGCTCTTACCAACCATGCCATTAACTACTGTCATTAACAAACCCATTTGATCCTGAATCACATCCAGAGGTGCTTATCAACCTATTTACTGGATTGCATGTAACACCAGATGTACAAGTGTCTCTACTGAAAATAGCAGGTGGTAGTGAAGAACAAGTGGAGAGATTTGAGAGAGGTGCACTTGACTCTGATGGGACATGTAGATTCTTCAGCCCAGTCAAGAAATCCAGCATCAAAACATTTGATGACATGACCAAGACGACCAAATTTAAGTCTGTCAAGGAAGGGACAATCACAGAAGCTATCAGTCCAGAAATTGTTTTCTGCAGAGGTCTATCCTTAGCAAGAGATGATGTTTCAATGGTAACTGTTCTTAATCACCCAATGGGACCTGTGCCTACATCTGTCTGCCATGGAACAATGAGAAGAACAGACAAAGCTGAATTAGGACATTAGCTGGAAGCTCAAGCTGAAAGAATCCATGAACTAAGAGTATGCAACAAAGAAACCACAGTATTCATTAGAGATGCCATTGCTTTTATACAAATGATGGCTAGAGATAAATTGCACACATTTCGATGAATTGGCTGCTGAGTACTTGAGGCAGGTCCTAAAAGGATTTTACAAAGTTAATTCTCTAATCGAAATCTTTGACAGATATGACAACAGTAACACTCTGAAAACTGCAGAAAGACAGTGCCGGAGAGAATAAGGCTGGATGCAAGAAATGCCAGGTGATTAGTGGACACCCTGTGCCTTCAAGGAAAAAGTTCTAAATGTTGCATCCAAAAAGCAGTCATTTGTAAAATTCTTCTGTGAATATATGATTCAAAATGCACCTGAGTGTGTAGGAGCACAACCAACACAAACACCCCTTGCTAGAGGCTTTTCCAGTGGTGAAGTCCATCATCATAAGAGGTGTAGAAGAAGCTCAAGATCTGTACAATACTCAGAAGGAAGTACACACAAAGATGTTTCTGCATGCTGTATGTGCCAATATGGCGTTTGGGTCTTTTGGCATCAAAGGAGCCATTGTAATTAGGCCACCTGATACAGCTGTTTTTGTCCTTGCTGTTCACCGCTTTCCAAAAACAAGGCACCATTTTCAGAACAATGGACAGGCATCACTTCATACATGTGCATGTAATTTGTGATCCACTCACTCCTGACTTCTGCAACACACTTCCTGCTGTACATGTATTAACAGGATGTGACTCTGTATCAACCCTATTCAATATTGGGGGAAAAATGTGTATAATGTTATCAAAACAATGGGTTCTTACTGCTTCAGAGATCTTACCAAATTGGGAGAAAGTGACGGACAAGCCACAATTTCTGCAGCAAGGAATTTGGCAGCAGTGTTATATGGCCAGAGCAAGAAAGAAAAGGAAATCCACACAGAGCCCTGAATTGCTTGTGCCTCAATCTATCCATCAAAAAGGACGTCACTGGCCAAACTCCCATCATGTGAAGAGAATGTCAAAAGAGAATCATGGAAAACAAAGATTTGGATGCCTTTGCACATAGGTGAATCAAGTATTGGCTCATCAATGTAACATGCTTGGAAAAATGTGGATGATGAACTCCTTCCTGTATTTTTCAAGGGCCTAATGGCATCCGTAAGACCTTATTTGTGCCTGTACCAGCAGGAGTCACAGCACAATCAACTATGTCTGTAGTCAGAACAATCTTCCCTGCACAGAACTGTGTATATGCCAAGGAAATGAAGACTGTGGTAATCTACATACTTTCGACAAAGATCATACTGATAAACAAGATGATGATGATGTTGACAAGAAATGTCACTAGAACTATTACATTTCAATTACACTTGTACAGTTTTATTATTAGATTTTGTTTTACCCTTTAGATTGTTGTTGTGATGCTTTGAGGCTTCAAAGAAACCCAATTTTATATCTTGAACTAATACATAGTCATTTACTTATAGAAACACATGCGAATATTTCAGTGGTCATTTTAACATTTTGATTGTGTCACAGTTTATCCTCATTTTGATGGCAACAGCACTACTTGACCACTCCACATCATACTTCATCTTAAAGTAGACAGAAGCTTTCAAACGATGTATGATGTGCATGTGTATAGGGAAGGTACAGTGGTATCTGCCTCTCGGCTATCATCACCCCATCCCCCCACTCAGTCAGTAACTGAGATCAGAATAAGGCTCTACAACTAAAACCAGTCAAACTGGACTGCAAGATCAGGCCCTTAAAACCCTAGATGGGCCATCAGCTTTTTAGTTAATGATTCCAAGGGTTTCTAGGTTATGTCACTCAAACAAGTTCATAATGTTATACCCAATTAGGTACAGTAAGAACCATATTTATCACCCATAGATGTTAAATTTACCAAAGCCCTGAGATGTTTTCCATTGTAAGTAGGTTGAATATTTTAACTACTATGGTAAAAGTGAATAAACCAGTGTACTGTGAACTCTGTAGTACTCACCTTTGATTACCTGTTCACTCTTACAGATCTTATGCAAATGCAGAGTCTGTAACAGAGATACACCTTGAGTTGCTTTTAACTTAGGGGTTTTATAAAGACTGTTTAGCCTTTCCCTCATGTATGTGTCTACGGCAGGGATCGGCAACCTTTGTCACGCGGCCTGTCAGGGAAATCCGCTGGTGGTCCGAGATGGTTTGTTTACCTGCAGCGCCTGCAGGTTTGGCCAATCGCAGCACCCACTGGCCACAGTTCGCCGTTCCAGGCCAATGGGGGCTGCAGGAAGCAGTGGCCAGCACATCCCTCGTCCTGCGCTGCTTCCCACAGCCCCCATTGGCCTGGAACGTGAATCGCGGCCAGTGGAAGCTGCGATCAGCCGAACCTGCGGACGCTGCAGGTAAACAAACCGTCCTGTCCCACCAGCAGATTTCCCTCATGGGTCGCATGCCAAAAATTGCCGATCCCTGGTCTATGGTATTATTTCCTTATCACTTCTCATGGGATAGTAAATCACCTACTTAAGAAGATACCTGTCCTTACTTCACAAGGTCTTTTCCATCATTTCCATTCCTGAATAGCTAATCAATCTTATATAAATATGCACCTCTATGCCTTATTTTAAAACTGATTAGGTTGCAAAGACAAATAGTACAGCTCCATGCAGTTCATACAGGTTTTACTGTATTCATCCAGGTTAATTGGGGGGTGCTCTATTATCAAACTGACCTTGTTTCCCAGCAAGTACCATCTTAATAGCTCTAGATCCCATTTCACTGCTAAGCATTCATTTTCCAGGGCAACATATTTTTGTTCTCCCTTAAATGATTTCATGCCTTCTCTGCTGAATAGATGTCCTTCCTCTTCAAACCCTTTCCTGAGTACAGCACTGACTCCAAACTCTTAAGTGTCAGTTTGCATTATAATTGCTTTTGGTCAAACATGAGAAAAGCTCCAAGCCAAAATCTGTAAAGGCACCACCTCTTCCCACTTCTAGCCCAGCCTCAAAACTCATTTTTGCCATATAGAGAACTGCAACCTGATAATGGTTAGACAGATGGTGATTTGGGATCACTACTACTGAATGGCTAAGAACTGCTCCCATGCTATTATATTTGTTATCCTGTCTCCCCCTTCATCTATTGTTTGTCTCATCCACTTCCTGTAAACTCTTTGGGGGCAGAGACTATCATTTATTATATGTCTGTACTGTGCCCAGCACTATGGGGCCCAGCCTAGTTGTAGCCATTAGATGCTACCACAATATAAGTGTCAAATCACCATATTCTATCACTTTTCCCAATGCAATAGAGGTGTTGCTTCCAGTACTTGGATCCTAATCCCACATCCAAATAAACTGCATTATGGAGATGCCAGTTGCAGGTCTGTACTTCAGGTTGAGGTTTTACACTTAAAGCAGAAACTCAAACACGTTGTTCTGTATGAAAAATATAGTTTATTCCCCCAGATATCACAATGCCTTCTGTTTGAGTATAGAATGAACTTTATGAAAATGTAAAAATAAAACTGTTAATTAGTTAAAGTTAATTAAAAGTGGGTTCTTCAAAAAACATTACTCTGTTAGGTCTTTTTTTGTCCTGAATGATTTTGGAAATGCAAGAACACACTCTTCAAATCTCTCTCTCTCTCTCTCTCTCTCTCTCACTCACACACACACACACACACACACACACACACACACAGAGTCACTGAAATCTTGTGCATAAGCTATATTAGAACATTTCCCCATAGTATTAATGCTCACTTTTTGCCATTATTCTTCATAACTGAAAGTGTGTCCTGCAGCTGAGGTTGAAGAATAATCCTCTTCAAAGAATTCCATGACAAATTTCCCTCTTTAAAAATGGCTGCCACATTCTATTATTCTCAAAGGTTATGTCTACATAGCAGCTGGAAGGTTACTTCCCATTGCGGGTAGACAGACATGTGTTAGCTCTGCTTGAGCTAGCAAAAACAAATAGCAGTGTGGCCATGGCAGCATTTTATGCATGAGCTTCTGCTAACAGATAAGCATTCAGTTTGAAAAATAATAATAATGGCAAAATGTCCAATTTATCCTAAAAATCTATTTTTAAAAAACTATCCTTTTCATCAGATCTACTCAATGGGGACGGGGTGGGTGGCACCAGGGAAGGGTACACTAGGGGTGCGTGTATATGTGCATATGCAGAGGAATGTTGGGGAAGGAAGGTGAAACTGGGGGGAGGAGTGTGTGTGTGTAGGGGTGCAGAAAGAAGTGGGAATGTGGTATGTGTGTGCATGCAGGGGAATGTGGAAGGAGGGAGGGAGAAAACTGGGGTGTACACTCTGGTTGGTTTGTGCTACTCTAACAATAACAAGCAGCCATAAACCTGGTTTAACTGGTCAGTATGTCCTGAAAGATCTCTACTACTCAAAAGCTAGAGCTGGGCTAAATTTTTTGGCTAAAGCCTTTTTTCCATGTGCAGTCAGATTCCAAAGAAGTTTGCCAATACCTTTTCATTTGATTTAATATATTACAGCTGATATCTATTTGAACTGATCAATCAATTCATCAGTGCTAGTTAAGGATAACCCAGTTTTTGGTACAATAGTAACCTTTTCAGAATGTATATAAAACATTTAAGTTGGTTTTGGGGACAACATACAATCCCAAATAGTTAATTCCAAATGATACAACATGGTTCTGATTCGCAAGCTTATCATTTGCTTCCCTTACAAGCCTCTCATTGATCGATGTTCACTGTACCAACAGAATAACTAACTGCCTTCTTAGTTTATCCTAATTGCAGCCAAGCACTGTATAACCAGGCAGCACACAGTAATTTTTTAGACCCAATATTGCAATCATCGTCTAAGAATTGATCCTGAGAAAGACTGAGAGTGTGTGCAAGTGAGAACAAGAGAGAAAAACAATGGGGAGTATTGGAATAAGCATTAAACGAAAACTGTCCAATGTAAAAAGTTCACAAGGTGAAAAATACTTGCAACAATGAATAAATAGTGAAAGGTGATGTATTCATTTACATTTCTATTGATATTTCTGTGTCTATTGTTAGAGGCAGACATCTTGCTAAAAATAATGTCATTTGTGACCCCATAATTTGACAACTGAAGAGATTAAGTCAATTTGTACCCTCATGAAATATAGCTAAGCTTTTACAATAATTTTTAAAAATTGTCAAGATAGATTTGATATATATTTTGTATTTTGTTTAAGAAACTACCTAGTTCCCAAACTTGAAGCCCTCCAGCTTTATTCAGCAAGGAAGAAAAAGTTACTCACCTTATGCAGTAACTGTGGTTCTTTGAGATGTGTGTCCCCAAGCGTGATCCACTCCAGGTGAGGATGTGCCTCTCAAGCCCTTGATCAGAGATTTTCTGTTAGCAGTGTCTGTTCAGCACATCTATGCACTCTGTACAACTTCGTGCCACACTCCTAGGGGATATAGGGCTGTGCGGGTGAACCTCCCTCAGTTCTTTATTCAAACATTCGAACAAGAACAGTGTGAAGCAGAGGGGAAGGAGGGCAGGTAGGGGAGGCACCCACAGGGACACACATCTCGAAGAACCACAAGAAGAACAAGATGACTAACTATAGAGTCCCTATAGGTGCTTCACTTCAGATGTCTCCCAAGCAGTATCCTCACAGGAAGGAGGGAGCTTCAGTCTTCCAAGACTGAAGACAGTACAGGAGAACCAAGTGCTGCATTGGAACTGATGGCATGGATCAAGGCATAAGTGTTTAGAAAAGGTATGCAAAGAAGCCCATGTGGCAGTTCTGCATATCTCAGACACTGCAAAGTTTTTGAGTAACACTCAGAAAGTTGCTTATCATCTGGTAGAGTGTGCTATAATCCTTTGGGGAAGCAAAGTGCCAGCTGCATCATAGCAAACAATAATACACCCAGAGATCCAGCTCAACAGTCTCCATGGAGAGATCGTGGACCCCTTTGCTCTTTCTATGATGGAGACAAAATCTAGATGATTTCCAAAACTGCTTGGTCCTAACTAGCTAAAGAACAATACCCGTCACACTTCTACCATATGAAGGGAAGTCTCCCACTGAAGGTGAGAAGTGCTTTTCCTTTGGAATCTGTTGTTTTCTAATTAGTTTGGTGGTTCTGTGAAAACCAGAGAACTGAACTGAGACCTGCTAAATTTCCTTTTGTTTGTAGGGTGAATATACTCAGAGATCTCAATGTGGCCCTGTAGTACTTCAGCATGTACAGGGATTCGTTCGTAATTCCTGAGAAGAGCTTCTGACCATCAAACAGGAGGTCCTCTACCATATTCCAAACGCTTCTCAAGAATTCCAACAATTGAGCAAAAACACCCTGCACATCATAGGTGTTGACTCCGTGGGTGTCTGGGGCTGGAGCACCCACAGGGAAAAATTAGCAGGTGCTCTGCACCCACCGGAAGCCAAGCTCCCACTCCTCACCTCCTCCCCCCCCCGGCCCAAGCATGCCATGTCCCTGCTCCTCCCCCTCCCTCCCAGTGCCTCCTGCCCGCCCGCCACCTAACAGCTGTTTGGAAGCACTTAGGACTTTCCAGGAGGAGAGGGAGGAGTGGGGACGAGGTGCGCTCAGGGGAGGAGGCGAAGAAGAGGCAGGGCGGGGGGGGGGACTTGGGGGAAGGGGGTGGAATGGGGGCGGGAAGAGGGCAGGGCTGGGGTGGGAAAAGGTGGGGACTTTGGGGAAGGGGTGAAATGGGAGTGGGTCAAGAGAGGTGTAGGGGTTGGAAGAGGCAGGGCAGGGGGTCGAGCACCCATCGGGCAGAAGGGAAGTCAGCGCCTATGCTGCACATGGCAACTTTTGTGGAAATGGAGCTAGCAGCAGTGTCTGTGACATTCCAGGATACTTGGAGAGAGCTTCTGTTTAATAACTGACACTCCTTAACAGCCTGGATGTGTTCTCTATCCCGTGGAAGATCTTGGCCACTATCGCCTGATAGTCTGTGAACTGAAATTGGAGGGTTGCAGATGAGTAGGCCTTCCATCTAAACAGGTTTAACCTTTTCAGGTCCTTGCCATAATGAATACACCTGGAGTAATGCTAGCCACCCCACCTATTTAAAGCACCCAATGCAGGGAATTATGTGGTGGGTGGTAAAACAAAACTTCTGAATCCCTGGCGGTGAACATAATATTTCTTACTCACCCATTTACAAGTTGGTGGTAGAGTGGTAGGAGTTGCCATACAATCTTTGATTGATCCAAGAGCGCTTCATTAATGGGTAGCACAACCTGGGTGGGTGTCACTGACTGCAAAATGTTCTGGAGCTTGTGATGTGAATCCTTACCTCAAGAGGTATCTGGAGGGTGTCCACCACCCTCTTCACAAGTTCCTGGAATTGACAAAATTGTCATTCGTCGATAGTGGTGGAGTTATGACTGTCTCATTGGGAGACGAAGATGAAATAGCGATAGCCTCTTTCTCTGCCCTAGTCTCCTGTTCCTCAAAGGTCTCCTCATGTTGGGGGTTTGGTTGAGGAGATTGTGTGACTCTAGTTTTAAGTGCAGTGGAGCTGGAGGTCTGGCAAACTGCTACCAATATTGGCCAAGGAACCCAGTCTGGCCATTGGGAAGGCCCATATGGGAGAGGGAGTGGTAACCAGGACTGATCCCACTATCCCTGATGTGGATGAGGGTGTTTGTCAAATTTCGGGTTCCTGTGATGATGTGGAAGAGGCCCTGCACAGATAAGGAGGAGACTGATTGAATGTCTCCTTCATCCTCCTCAATGTCCTCCAATGAGAGGGCCCCAGTAGAAAAAAGTGGAGAATCCTGAGGCACTAGGAAGCACTGATAATTCACAGACTAGGGTCTCACTACCAGGAATCATTCATTACCCATAAGCAGTGTGACTCCAGCTGGTCTAACACTGACAAGTCCCTAGAGAAATGAAATTCCTGCAGTACCAAGTGGTTGGTACCGATGCAGCAGTTGACTTGGGTGGTACCATAGGTTTGGAGTGCTGAAGGTGTGTGCTTTGATTTTGTCAGTAATGACAGAGTCAAGTGGGAAAGCACCACTGGTAAATCTCAAACAGACAGTGCCAGTCTGAAGGCAGATGGTACCAGGGTCCTGACAGGGCTATGTTTCTCTGGAGTGTTCTGGGAACTCCCCACTCAGCCAGTACCAAAGGAAGAGTCATTTCCCTCCACATTAACAAGTCAAGAGGTCGAAGCCTCACACCGTAGACCTCGCAGGAGATTGGGACTTCTTGGGAGCTGGCTCCTTGTGGTGGGAGGCCAAGCTCCTCTTCTTCAGAGCATTCCCTGAGTTCTCTAAGATCTTCCCCTTGTCAGGCAAGAGCTTAGCCAAAGTTGAAGGGGCACGGATAAGTCTGGAGACAAGTACTGGAGTAGGGGGAGGGGTGGTGGTGGTGGAATCTTCTGACCTGACTCAGAAGCAGGTCAAATGAAGCACTCTATTAGCAGCAGCTTCAGTTTGGTCTCCCAGTTCTTCTGAGCTCTAGATTTTAAAGCCAGGCAAAAGTTACACTTTGGAGAGATACTGGACTTTTCCAAGCAAAGGATACAATTAGTGTGGCTGTCACTGATCAGGGTAGTCTCCCAGCAAGACAGGAGGCAGCATTTGAAATCTGGTGAGCCAAACATGCCCAGCCAGGCCAGATAAGCTCCCAGGAAAAAGTGAGGGATAAAAAAGGAGGAGAGAAAAAAGTGAAACCTCTCACAACTATCTAACTAATTGTATACGAACAACAACTAACACTGACTAGAAACACTAAACTAACTAAACAACAACTACAAAACACACTGAGGCACACACATTAGAACTCCATCGCAGGCCAGGGTGGTAAAGAGGGAACTGAGGGTGGTTTGCCCTCAGAGCATCTGTGTCGGACAAACGGACACTACTAATGGAAAATCTCCAATCAAGGGCTTGAGAGACATATGCGGACCTGAATGGAGCATCCAGAGGGACACTATTCAAAGAAGAATGGGAAATACTACTCTAAGAATACGTATTCTTGATAGATTTTACATATTAAAAGAAGAACCCAATGTATTTAATGGCTACTGAAGCTGAGAAAGCCTCTAAAGTGTCTTTGCAATATTGTCAATTAATCAGGATGAGCTCCAGACTTAACGAATGCAAAAAAGAGGAGAAAGTATTTCACAGAATTTTGTTCTATCATTTTCCTTTCTCTGAACGTGACAGATATAAGTACTCTACCTTTACATGTATAGACTGCATCCCATAGATTCTTAGTATGCAAAATTAGCAGGCTTTTGGCACAATCATCACAGAATGACTGAAAAAAGACATGTACATTAGGACCTCATATTTGAGAAAAGTGGTAAACGTGTTGCCATCAATGTCTTAGCATGGCTTCTTGTTCTAAGCTATGCATGTGGAAATGTATTAGACAGTGAAAGAGATTTACATAGTGGATAATTGCTCCTGATCATTTTTTATGTTTGTCATACACTTCCTAAGAGAATATTCCTACCAACAATTCAAGTTAGTAGGCCAAATTAATATCTAGCAACCCACAGAGAGATTAAGACCATACTATGATTTTAGTGCTATATCCTTTTCCTTCTTTTATAGAATTTGTAACCTACATGGGTCAAGAGAGACTTGGGGCAATAGAAGACCACAATAGGGGAAAAGTGTCTCTCATTTCAGAGGTCAGTGTCCCACACTATGGCCTTGGGAAGTTCAGAGGTATATTTGCAGCAGCTGTTGTCTTTCACTGCAATGTCACTGCAGAATCTTATATATTTGAACAAAGAACATGTTCACCAAAATTAAACATCTCCATGAATAGAATGCCGGCACTAATAAGATCTGTGCCATGTCAGTCTGATACTGAATTGTGTGTGGTTTAGGACTAACTGTATGTTGTCTGTACTTATGAAGCAGGAATTGTTTTCATTGTAAAGATGTGCTTTTTTCTTCATCAGAATCAGCACTGTTTTTATTTTGGATTCTTAAATAAATATCCCAATTTGGTTCTGACTCAAATGCTAAATTCCTCTGTTATAAAGACACCTATTTATAAAGAGAGAATTAGAACAAATATATTTTCTCTGTGTGGTTATTTCCTTGGAATTAAAGGGTGCATGCAAAGGTAAAGCAGTTCAAGATGCTAAGTAATATATTTTTTCCATTTCCACTGAACAAACGACCTCCCTATTTATTTGGTAAGGCTGCTTAAGAGGCATAACAAAGAATTATAACACCTAAGTTTCATTTATATGTGCTCATATACCAGCAAAACATGCAAGAGATTAAAAGCTAGTGCCATTAAAAGGAGAAATTAGTTATGTGGCCATTCGCAATTTTCTCAAATCCCTCATCCTCCTAAATTAAGGAACAGAAGGGCTGCCTAATTCAAACACAAAAATATATGAGGTGTGCATTTATCTAATGGCAAGAAAATGAAGTTGAGTCAAATGTGACTGAAATGTAAAGATGTGAATGCACAAAAAAGGAATATAAATTAGGTAAGCTTAATGTGATTTACTTCAATCCTCTTCTCCCCCTTAAATCAGGAATAGAGGCATGCTTAATTCCATAACAGTTAGCTGACATAAGCAGTCATCTGTTGCCACCTGAGTGAAGTTTAAGTAACTCTGAAGGAGTGGATACAAAATGTATCAGGTCTATGAAGAAAAAAATATTCTCTGATTATCATGAGCCACAATCAAATTCTTCCTGAGGTTTCAAAAAAAAATAATCTCACAGTAGCCTGGAGTGATTTGTGTTCGACAACAGTTGGCACTAAGTATCTCTGACAATTCTGTGAAGTGGGCGTTTCTGTGAACAAATTGTATTCATTTTAACTGTGGAAATCAGAATTGTTTCCCTACAAAAACCAATATAAGATTTGGGATTGGATCTTGTTCCTACTTAAGTCCCACTGACTTCTGTGGGAGCAAGCAGAATTCTCAAATGTATCACATGTTGTTGAACATTTCACATGTGCTGAATCAAGCTGCCTGTTCTGCTACAATGAAGCAAGCCAAAAATAACAAGTCAAAAACTAAGACATGCTGGGATTTTGCCACTGATTTCAATTTGGGTGGGATCCTGCCTGAAGTCCTTTATATAATATCTATTACATACAAAAATACTACTGGAAGGAACATTAAGATTGCAAGTCAAGCACTCAAAAAATTAGGAAATGCCACAATTAAGGTTGCCCGCACCACCTTAATTTATCCCCTGTGTACGTAGGCATTATGATACAGTCCTTAATTATATGACCACATACTATTTTTACCCATCCCCTCTGGCCCCATGTCCTAGTCTCCTGTCTTGCTGGCCCTGTCCCACCCATCCTGGCTCCTCACCCCTCTGCATTCCAGTCAGGCTGTTTTTTTCTCCTCCTCGCTGCCTGGGCACCAGCAAAGGAAGCACTAAGAGCACAGGAGAGACAGCCGCCTTGTGCTTGATTTCTGTGCCCAATGCAACACCAGTTCCCGTATGCTAAGAGGACCAACTGTAGGAAAAGTTCAGTTCAGCACCTGCCAGTACCAGGATGAGGGATTCTTAGTACACACATAATCTTCAAAGAATCCACCTGCCAAAATAAGAAATCTCCAAACCTGCAAACTGAGATTTTCAGAGCCATATGATTTAGGCGGTTTTTCATGGGGATGGCAAAAGGCAGATCCCTGATTGTAGGGGTGACCCTCCCTGTCAAATTTCATAGAACTATAGAAATGTAGGGCTGGAAAGGAACTTGCAGGCGCCCTCTGCGCTGAGGGAGGACTAAGTAAACCTAGCTCATCTTTGATAGGTTCAACCTGTTCTTAAAAACCTCCAATGATGGGGATTCCACATCCTCCTTTGGAAGCTTTTTTCAGATCTTAACTACCCTTCCAGCTAGAAAATTAGAAAATATCTAACCTAAATCTCCCTTGCTGCCGACTAAGCTGATTACTTCTTGTTTTATTTTCAATGGACATAGAGAACAATTGATCATAAAGCTCTTTATAACACCCCTTAACATATTTAAAGACTATCAGGTGCCCTCTCAGCAGGGCCGGCTCCAGGGGTTTTGCCGCCTCGAGCAGCAAAAAAAAAAAAAAAAAGCTGCGATCACAATCGCGATCTGTGGCGATTCAGCGGGAGGTCCTTCGCTCCAAGCAGGAGTGAGGGACCCTCCGCCGAATTACTGCCGAATAGCTGGACGTGCCGCCCCTCTTCGGAGTAGCCGCCCCAAGCACCTGCTTGCTAAGCTGGTGCCTGGAGCCGGCCCTGCCTCTCAGTCTTCTTTTCTCAAAACTAAACATGGCCCTGTTTTTTTAACCTTTCCTCATAGATCAGGTTTTCTACACCCTTTATCTTATTTGTTGCTCTCCTCTGAACTCTCCCCAATTTGTCCACATCTTTCCTAAAGTGCAGTGCCCAGCGTACTCCAACTAAGGACTCACCCAGTGCCGAGTAGAATGGGACAATTACCTCCCATGTCTTACATACAACTACTAGTAATACAACCCACAATATTAGCCTTTTTCACCACTGCATCACATTGTTGACACTCATTCAATTTATGATCCACTATCCTTTTCAGCAGCACTACCACCTAACCAGTTAAGTCCCATTGTGTAGTTGTGTATTTGATTTTTCCTTCCTAAGTTCTTTGGACTTATCTTTGTTGAATTTCATCTTGCTGATGTCAAACCAATTCTCCAATTTGTTACAGTTGTTTTGAATTTTAATTCTGTCCTCCAAAGTACTCCTCCCAGCTTAGTGTCACTCAGAACTTTTATAAGCATATCCTCCACTCTGTTATCCAAGTCTTTAATTAAAATACTGAATAGCACCAGACCCAGGACAGGCCCCTCCCAGTTTGACTGCAAAACACTGATAACTCCTCTTTGAGAACAGTATTTCAACCAGTTGAAATTTTATCTAGACCACATTTCCCTAGTTTCCTTATGATAATATCCTGTGGGACTGTCAAAAGTCTTACTAAAAATCAAGATATAATATGTGCACTGCTTCCCCTCTATTCATGAAGCCAGTAACTGTACAATGAAGAAAATTAGGTTGGTTTGATCTGTTCTTGCAAAATCCATGCTTGCTCTTCCTTATAATGCTTTTTCAAGTCTCTACTCAAAAGCATGGAGTTGCCAGCTCTTCAATGAAAAACTTCTAAGAGTTTATTAATATGGGAAAACCAACACATTTTACCCTTATCTTGTTCTGAAAAACAGTTGAATTTTAGGTTGAAGGAGGGTGCTCTGCACTGGGACTGAGGGGTTTGGAGGGCAGGAGGGGGATCAGGGCTGGGACAGGGGGCTGGGGGATGGGAGGGAGATCAGGGCTGGTATGGGGGGGTTGGGGCATGGGAGGGGATTAGGGATGCTAGCTCTGGGCAGTGCTTGCCTCAGACAGCTCCTAGAAGCAGGGGCATGTCCCCCCCTCAAGCTTCTACATAGCGGTGCAGCCAGGCGGCTCTACACACTGCCCTGTCTGCAGGTGCTGCCCCCGCAGCTCTCATTGGTAGCCATTTCCAGCCAATGGGAGATGGCTCTGGGGGCAGAGGCAGGCAGTGTGCAGAGCTCCCTGGCTGCCCCTATGCCTAGGAGCCTGAGGGGGGACATGCTGCTGCTTCTGGGAGCTGTGTGTAGCCAAGGCAGGCCTGCTGTGCCACCAACTGGACTTTTAATAACCTGAGCTGCCAGGTTGAAAACCGGACACCTGGCAACCCTAAGTGAAATGGATGTGTAGTGCAAATCAAGAAGTTATTCACTGTTGGCTTTTGGCAAAATTTGAAGACAGAGGTGGGAGGAAATGAATGCTCCAACACTGGAAAGACAGAAACAACAACACAGAGAAAGAAATCACTGAGCACAGGCTTGCTGGACAAATAAGCATTTTATTCTAAAGAGGAGAATTTACACAAATGGAAACTGAAAGCCTGAAAAGGGAGTTTAGTAGTGTTGAACCACATACAGGATAAACAGAAGCAACAAATGGAAGAAATATCGAGGACAAATAAGAGTGAACAGTGTCTGAAGAAAATATGGAAAATATGAATGATTTGTTGACTGAGATACTGTAGAGTGTAAGAAACATTGCGCACTGACCAGTTCTACCAAGTATGATGTTTGTAGACCCGCAAAGACTGAATGACTTAGTGCATGCATTGAATGAAGCGCTCCAGGAAGCTGTAGGACTGGTGAGTATTAGCCAGTTGAATCATACAATTTATGCTACAGCAATAGTAGCAGCTCATTGACATAACATCAAGCCAGCTGAGGATGTCAAAAACTGGAAAGCTCCCTATATTCAAGAACATCCATGGAAATGCAGGTTAAACCAGAAGATTAAGCTTTTATGTTCAGATATAAGCCTATTGAATGAATTTGAGAAAAACTATTTGAAGACAGAAGCAAATGGCCCTGGAGATGAAATATCAGCTGAATGAAAGGGATATGAGAGTTGTGAAGGAACAATGTAAACAGAAGCTGATTGCATGGAGTCACAGGCTTGAAAGATATTCAACATGAAGCGCTCACTATCAAGAGAACAGACCTTTCACAAGAGACCCTAAGAGATTCTTTGACCAGAGTGATGTTAAAAGGAGAATAGGAAAAATAGGAGCAAATATAAATGATGTGGAAGAGTTTCAGCGCTACTGCAAGGAAATATGGTCTGAGGATGTATGGACAGATGATTGGATTAAAAATGTGAGAAAAATTTGAAAATCACACAATAGAGGAATACACAGGACTATCTAAGAAATAGATG
This sequence comes from Mauremys reevesii, assembly GCF_016161935.1. Taxonomy (NCBI): domain Eukaryota; kingdom Metazoa; phylum Chordata; order Testudines; family Geoemydidae; genus Mauremys; species Mauremys reevesii. Next base: position 337,119,559 of record NC_052623.1, read on the forward strand.
AGGTACTGAAAGGAATGAAAAATTGGAAAGCACAAGGATCAGATGGGTTGCATGGATTCTTGCTGAAACACCTAACAACTATCCATGACTGTTTACTTGAACAACTTTATAAATGTTTGAAGAACGGATGGATGGTGACAGGGAGAACTGTCCTCATACAAAAAAAAAAAAGAAAGAAGGTCATAGTGCTCCCATGAATTATAGACAGAACACATGTTTACCAACTATCTGGAAACTTCTGGCCAAGAAGATCTGGATAATGCAGCTCACAATGGAATGCTGTCTCCTGAACAAAAAGGCTGCACAATAAACACAAAAGGGACAAAGACCATCTCAGGCTATATACGAGGATCACAGAAGATGTTAAACAAAACAAAAAAAATGTAGAGATGGTGTGGATAGACTACCAAAAAGCACATAACAGCATTTCATATTTGTGGATTGAGACACTGAAAATGTACCAAGTTCATCTAAAGGGCATTTCCTTTCTGCAGCAATCCATGGTTAACTGGAGCACTTGACTCTACCAGGAAGAGACTCTCACTGATGAGGTTCAAATTAAAAGAGGAATCTCTCAAGGGTATCACCAATAATGTTCGTGGGCGATACTGCTGCTGACATAGATGCTTCGTGAGATAACCACAATTTAGCATATTGGCAAAGAGCAACAACCAATTAACCATTTTTATACATGGATAATCTAAAATTATAGGGACAGTCACAAAAAGAGATACCGAGGTTTATGAAGAGTAGAAAAGTTTGGTGAAGATACAAAGCTATGGGTTGGTTTGGCTAAATGTGTGTTGGCATCTGTAAAGAGGGCAGACTGGAACAATCAGGTGGCATACAAGTTAACGAAGGTACTATCTGAGATCTCTCTCAGCATCGCCCCTACACATACTTTGGAATCAGGGAACTGTCAGAATTACAACATAAGGAAGTCAAAAAAGAAGTGAGGAAAGAATACTGCAGACGAATAAGAACTACTCCAAGGACAAAACTCAACTTGAAGAATTTGTTCTGAGTTGTTAATATGTGGATGATACTAATAGCACAGTCCACTGCTTGAAGAGATCAAGTAGGAGAAGAAAAAATCTGAAACAAGAAAGAGTAATGAATATTAATCAAGACATGGGCAGGATGTACATCCTACAATGTGATAGAGGAAAATATTTGCTGTCTGTGGAAGAGTCAATTGACAATGAAAAATATAACATGAAAATATGGGTAGTCAGCCAGAGTAAAAGATCATTTGGTCATGATAACAAGCAATGGTCGAGTCTGCATCCCAGACCAAGAAAGCATAAGAAGAAAAGAGATAGTAAATAGCTAAAGAAATGCACAGACATTAGTGGAAAGAGATTAAACCCATTAGCGATTGAAGATTAACAAACTCATAGCTTGTAGAAAGATACCCCAAAAGAGAGACAGAAAGCCTCATTATGATGCACAAGAGCACTCCTTATGGCTTGATTACGTTCAAAACAAAATTAACTGACAGAACTGTTCCCCAAACTGCAGAATGTGTTCTGAAAAGGAAGAGATGGTGGAGCATGTGTTGAGTGCCTGCAGGAGCCTGGCTGGGAAAGAATATATGAACAGACACAATGAGGTCGCCAAGTGTCTGCATTGGAGCTTCTGTGGCAAGTATGGATTTAAACCAACCATGTAGTAGTACAACTACTGAATCGAAAGCACTCTACAGAATGAAGAGGCTAAGATTTTACGGGATCTGACAATATTCACAGATCAAATGGTGCAGGAAAAGAGGCTGGACACAGATGCTGTAGAGAAGACAACAAAGACCATGTTAATTGATACTGCCATCCCAGCAGACAAACATAAAAAAGAAAAAAGAAGAGAAGATAGTGAAGTATGAAGAAGATAGCAATGTATGCTACAAAATGGAGCAATTATGGAAAACTAGAACAAAAATATCCCCAGGACCTAACTGGACCAACTAATAAAAGATATTACCTCACACACCTTGTCTCTGTAAATGTCCGTTACTTTACAAACATCAAGAACATTCCCTGTCACTAAGAGCTCTGGTAAACAGAAATCTTAGATAAAAATCTCTGGTAAATAGCGCTTATAAATTATCTCAAGAAAGTAAGGATTAGGAGGCCTGATACCAGGAAGTACTTAGCACTACTGAGAAGAGCTGAGGCCCAGATCCTTAAAGGTACTTAGGCATCTATCTGCCTCTTGAGGCACCGAGGTCCACCACTTAGGTGCCACTGATATTTCCCAAACAATTACTCATTTGCAACTTAACCTTGCAGGTACCTAAGTCCCCATAACACCTAAGTTTCTGCTGGTTTGCATTTATAAAGCTTCCTATGCACCAAAATCACCCAACAAGCTGCTTGGAGGCCCAGTTCAAGCCAAAGCCTTGGAGGCCCAAAGCTGGATTCTCAAACTAGGAGGGTGAATGCCTATCTTGCTAGCAGTGTCCGATCCTGTAGGCATGCTCAGATCATGTCCAATACCTGTTATCTGCCAGCCCCCAGATCAGGAGGGGCAGCAGAGTGCCAATACAAAAGACAGCTGGCAGGCACAGGGAAATGAAGGGTGAGTGTGAGGGGAGTATCGAGCATGAGCAGGAGACAGAGAGACTGCATTGGCTGCTTGGGCATGGGCTACTGACGGAGCTGACCTGGCTCCAGGAGAGGGTTTGCACTTGGGGATTCCAAGCATAGATTCATAGATTTTAAAGCCAGGATGGACCCCCGTAGTTATCTATTCTGACATCCTGCATGACGCGGGCCATAAAACTTCCCCCAAATAATTCTTGTTTGAACTACAGCATATCTTTTATTATAAAATTGCCAGTGATGGAGAATCCACCACAACTCTTGATAAATTGTTCCAATGGTTAATTACCCTCACTGTTAAAAAATTATGTCCTATTTGCAGTCTGAATTTGTTTGGCTTCAACTTCCCTCCATTAGATGTTGTTATATTTTGTATGCTAGAATGAAGAGTTCATTATCAAATTTTTCCCCATGTAAGTACGTATAAACTGTAATTAAGTCAACCCTTAATCTTTTCTTTGTTAAGCTACATAGACTCAAGGAGCTCAGTCTATTACTATAAGGCATGTTTTCTAAACCTTTAATCATTCTCATGGCTCTTCTCTGAACCCTCTCCAATTCATCAACATTATTCTTGAATTGTGGGCACCAGAACTGGACACAGGATTCCAGCAGCAGTTGCACCAATGCCAAATACAGAGGTCAAATACTCTTACTCGAGATTCCCCCGTTTCTGCATCCAATGATCTCATTAGCCCTTTTGGCCATAGTATTGCACTGGGAGCTCATGTTCAGCATATTACCACTATGGCTCTCAAGTCCTTTTCACAGTCACGTCTTCCCAGGATAGAGGGAGATTCCTATCTCTGGCTCATCAGCGAGGTGCACCAGGGCAGCCACTGAGGCCCTCTCCTAAGCATTTCACCCCTGGCTAGATTAGGCAGCTCCCCACTCAGCTGGTCAGCTTGTGAAAATCCCTTTCTTAGGTGCCTAATTCTCCCCATGCATTGTATGGGGAGCCAGGGCACTCGGGTCAAGGCTGAAAATTCCACTAGGCAGCAGGGCCCTTAGGGGTGAGGTGGGGCAACACTGAACAGGGCATTGCCAAAGTACCTTAGAGGCACCTCTGTTTAGATCCTTAAACTCCTTTTAAAGTCAATGGGATTGGAGGGTCTACAGTGCCTCTCAGAAGCACTTAGCACCTTGCTACACAGTCCCATGCACTAAGACGCACCCCAGTTCAGCAAGATACTTACATATGTGTGGAACTTTAAGCATGAGTAGGCTCACTGTCTTGAATGGCTGTACTTCAGTGCTTAAAGTTAACCACAGGCTTAAATATATTGCTGAACTGGGACCTCAATACTAAGTTACACATTTACCCCATGATATCATGGGAATTAATACTGTACTTGGTGCTAATTTATTATACTCTAGGAATTAACATGACATTTCTCCTGGTAATTTTTGTGGTGTCTCAAAATTGCATAATTTATACTGATACGGAGAAAATTTTTTGTATTAAAATTTGGTTGCATATAAAGTTGGTGGAAAACACAGAAATGAAAAAAGTTTAATAATGTATTAATCTCTATTTTCTTTATGCTAATCAAACAATGCTACTTTGATATTGGCCACACACTAACTGGTCAAAACCATATAAAGGTCAAGTAGCATAAGTTACGACTTGGAAATAGTAACTGAACTTTTTCTTTTTTAATTAAAAAAGCGCAACTTGGACTAGCCTTTGTAAAATCAATTTTATAATAAATTCTAAAGCAGAATGCATCATGCTTACAGCAGGTGTTTGAAATATCACACTTTTGGACTTTGATGCTGAGTAGTCCAGTTGAAAAACTGCTGTTTAAAATATACTGCAAAGTTTGAAACAGATTGTGTCAGCTCACCATCTTGAATGATTAAACCAAACTTCTATGAGTAGCAATCTAATAGACACACAGAGCACCAAATATCAATTATTATAAATGCAGAATCCAGTGATTATGTCTCAAAGTTATATCTGATTCAGACCCATTATTTAAATAAAGGTAGAAATAATACTATAAACAATTGCATCTCTTATATAATAGATAGCTGCATTTCTTTATGCAGAGACCATAGCTACAATTGAGCATGATCTAGAAAATATCCTCAGCCTGATACACAGAAGATAGCTGGAATGAAACAGATAACAAATAACTTTACCAAAGAAACAGAGACCCTTTTTGAAAGTGTCATCACTATCCTAGACTAGATTTATAACTATTATACAAAAAGTAGGAATTTTTAATTTGTTTTTCCCCTCTGCCCACATTTTAATATTAAAATGAACAGAAAAGCATAAAGAAATTATCCCAGCAAATGAATCAGGCAAATATCGTTGTGTAAAATGTCTAAAAGTGTAACACTGTACAAATTTCTCATTGAATTTAACAGAAGAGTATCAAGAAAGTCTCTGGTGAACTAAATTACATAAGATCAAATATAGGGCCAAATCCTTCAATAGGAACAAGATTTGGGGCCTGTTCCAAAGCCAATTAAAGTCAATAGGAGTCTTTACACTGACTAGCCCTCGGTGAAGAAAAGCCATGTGCATTGTACATGAGGCCAAGACTCAAATGAGAAACCTTGTGTTCTCTAGCTACAATGTGAGCTGTGTTTAAAAAATACCTGAGCAGGAAGGTGTTCTTGGTATATTTTTGCAGTGAATGCAATCCAGTGAAATGGTTTAGATAGAATTAGATTTCAATGCTTGGGCATTATGGTATTAGGAGATTTATGTTCTGTTAATTCTCGACCATGGCTGCTTTTCCCATTGTGAATCATGATACAACTGGTAGTAAAATTTGAATAATTTTGGCATGTATATGATCCTTAGGGCACCTTCTGTTAGCCAGTATCATTGATTCAGAAATGAAGACTCATATAAAGAAAGCATAGCTACCCTGTTCATAATGGGGTCTTTCCACACGGACTTTCTGGGAGGGGATTACGTTTATTAGGAATATTAATAGCTTATTAAAAATGGTAGCTGCAATTGGGAAGCCAGTTTAGAGACTTTTAAATGTATATTGCTGATCATATTGGATAGAATCCTGTGCCTATTGAAGTTAATGGCAAAACTCTCGGTGACTTTAATGAGCTACAATTTCACCCACTGGCTATTAAGATTGCTTAGCAAACTCCTGTGTCAATGGACATTATCATTCTCAATGGAATACTGGGCTAGATGGCCCTTGGTCTGACCCGGTATGGGCATTCTTATGTTCTTACGAATTTAGTCAGGACACAGGGGAATCGAAAACTGTTAAAGATTGCTTAACAAAGAAATCATAGAAATGTAGGACTAGAGGAGACCTCAAGAGGTCTACTCCCTCCATCTGTGCTGAGGCAGGACAAAGTATACCTAGACTATCCCTGACAGGTGTTTGTCTAGCCTACTGTTAACCAATGACAGGGATTCCACACCTCCTTTGGTAATCTACTCCAGTGCTCAACTATCCTTACAGTTAGAAAGATTTTCCTAATATCTAACTTAAATCTCTTCTGCTGCAGATTGAACGAATTACTTCTTGTCCTACCTTCAGTGGACATGGAGAACAATTGATCATTGTCCTCTTAACATATTTGAAAACTGTTATCAGGTTCCCTTCGCAGCCTTAGTAACGCGAAACATGCCTTTTTAAAATATAGTCAAGACTCAGTTTTATCTCTTTTCTGAAGATAGCATCAATAAAAGCCCCTACCATGAACTGGTCCAGTACTGACTCCCTAACTTCACTTCCAGTACCACTTAAGAGTTCTTCAGAGATCTCATGTCCAAGCACAGACCCAGCCAGGTCCTGCTTGGCATTTGAGAACTGATGGGTTTGCAGCACATAATGGAATGACTTCAGGCCAGTAACTTCCAACAACTGTTATCTTTTACTCACTGAAATAAGCTATCTTGCTTTTGTGCGGACTGACTCTATTTATCCAGTGGCTTACACATAATAGCATAGCACAAGGCTCCTACCAGCACTATTAACGAATTCTCAGAAAATTCACCTAAAAAAAAGAGAAGGCAATTTAGTTTTCTTACTGTCTCTGTCTTTGCTTCTGCAAGTACTGTCAGATAAGCTAAATAAAGCTACAGTAGATGTGAGGTACACTGATGCTGATTGCAATCCAAGAGGGATTTATCTGAGACCAAAAGAATTTTAAAATTCCTTCCATTAGGAGCTCAGATAGAATCAACTACATTCTCAGGAGTAAATGGTTGCTGCTTAATCTCACAAAATACATCTGTGTTTAAAGATCCTACACTTTACTTTTTAAATGCACTAGTCATTTTTTTATGTCAGAATTATCAGTTATAATGGAATCTGGAAGGCAATTTATGTAACTGCTGCATAAAGTTTAACACAATTATCAAGTCTGTGTGAACATTGAAACTGTCATGCTGGATCAGATCTGTGGACCATCTAGAGCAGTATTCTGACTCTGACAGTGGACAATGCAAGATGCTTTAGAAGAAGGGGACTTTTTCTTTATAATCTCTATCAGATAGAGGCTTGCTTATTCCCTGGAGCATGAGGTTTTATATCCGTAAAAATATTTCCTCTTATCTAATATAACCATGGGTGTTTCCACTGTATACCACATGTAAAGCATCAGAGTATCAAGACTAAAAACAATTTAGAAAGCTGACAAAGAGCTGGTTTAGTATATGATCTAGTACAGGGGTTCTCAAATTGCATTGCATCGTGACCCCCTCTGACAACAAAAATTACCACAAGACCCCAGGAGGGTGGGACTGAAACCTGAGCCCAAGCCACACTGCCCCAGGGGGAGGGGCAAAAGCCAAAACCCAAAGGCTTCAGACCCAGGCGTGGGCCTGTAACCTGAGCCCCGCCATCCAGGGCTGAAACTCTTGATCTTTGGCTCTGGGTGGTGGGGCTCAGGCTTTGGCCCCGGGCAGTTCCCTGGGCCCCAGCAAGTCTAATGCCAGGCCTGCTACCCCAATAAAACAGGGTTCGGACTCACTTTGGGGTCCCGACCCACAGTTTGAGAACTGCTGATCTAATACGTCTACTTTCTTATGTATGCCTGTCATCAGCATATAGGAACAGGAAATCTGTCCTGATATCTAACTAGGCTTTTTCTCAGCAATAATAAATACTAATTATTAATTATAATAAGTACTAATTACGATAAATGTTTTGTCGCAAAGAGCTTTACAAATCTCTGAAATGATCATTCTTGTCCTTTCAGCAATGGGGAAGCTGAGGTACAGAGACGTTAAGTAACTAGCTCAGTAAAACATTTGCTGACAGTTACCACACACTTACTGAAGATATCGCCCTTTCTCAATATAAGGGGGAAATTGTCTGGAAATAGCAATTTGCACGTTAAATTCCACATTAGCAAAGGGGCCTTAGCTCAGCCTTTACATTTGCATCTATAAACAACAATTTTGCTTGCAAATGGGTAATCTGATATTAAAACACTAACATCAAACTACTTGATTAATGTACAAAATTTCTATTTGGTTACACAAATTCACAGGTTTTGCATACAGGTGATCACACAACACAATTGCTGCAAAATGAAAAACAGCTTTTGAAAGCCTCGAGCTGGACATTTGGGGTTAGTTCGTAAATGTGAATGTCATAAAATTCTGACATGCTAGCAGAACAAGATTATAAAAAAATAAAATACTTAAAACAGAAAATGTAATATGTACTACTAAAATGAAAACACAGGAAGAATGAATGCACAGAAACACAGAAGTACAGAACTGGAAGGGATCTCCATAGGTCATCTAATCCAGTCCCCTGCACTCAAGGCAGGACTATGTAATAACTAGACCAGTGGTCCCCAACCTTTTTCATCTGGCGGGCGCCAGATGATGAGCCATGGAGGACCTTGGCGGCCGATGAGCATCTGCCGAAATGCCGCCAAGTGGCAACATCAATAGGTGTCGGCGCCGAAATGCTGCCGACAAGCGGCAACGTTGTTAGGTGTTGCCGCTGACAAGCAGCGTCATCCAGAGGTGTCACTGCCGAAATGCTGCCGAAAATCAGCGGCATTTCGACGGCGACGCCTCTGGATGACGCTGCTTGTCGGCGGCATTTCGGCAGATGCTCATCTGCTGGCCAGTACGCGGGCGCACTTAGACGCCCCGGCAGGTGCCATGGCGCCCACGGGCACTGCGTTGGGGACCCCTGAACTAGACCATTCCTGATAGGTGTTTGTCTAACCTGTTCTTAAAAACCTCCAATGACTGAGAACACAACCTTCCTACTAATTTGTTCCAGTGCTTAGTTACCCAGACAGTTAAGAAGTTTTTCCTAATGTTCAACCTAAATCTCCCTTGCTGCAATTTAAGCCCATTGCTCAGAGGCAATGCATAGAGGGGACATGCGGGGTCAAGTGCCCCCACAACCTGATTTCTGAGAGTGCTGAGCTGCCCTTGCAGGGCTTGCTCTGCTCAGCCTGCCAGGAGGGGAGGGAGGCTCTATCCCTCTCCTGCTGTGCCTCCCCTCTGGCACTTCCAGCTTGCTTGGCCCCTCCCCTGGCAGCTGGGCCTGGGCAGGGAGCTGAGGGGATGGTATGGAGCCTCTACTCATGCCAGCTAATTCCACTCAGGGTCACTGTCTATGAGAGAGCCCAGCTGGGGCGGGTGAGGGTGGTCCACCCCCTCCGCTCCTCACCCAGACCCAGCTGCTGGGGACAGGGGCCAAGAAAACCGGAAATGTGCTGAGGATTGGGGGACTCCAGCTTGCACAGCCCCTATCCCTATCAAATTCTCAACCAGTTCCTCCTTAGTTGTCAAAATCAAATCTAGGGCAACCTCTTCCCCAGTTGCTTTCTCCACCTTCTGAAATAAAAAATGGTCTCCAATGCATTCCCAAGAACTTGTTGGATAATCTGTGCCCTGCTGTATTATTTTCCTAACAGATGTCTGGATAGTTGAAGTCCTCCATTACCAAAAATCCTGTGCTTTGGATGATTTTGTTAGTTGTTTATAAAAACCTCATCTACCTCTTCTTCCTGGTTAGGTAGTTTGTAATAGACCCCTACCATGACACCACCCTTGTTTTTCACTCCTTTCAATCTTACCCAGAGACTTTCAACAAGTCTCTATGTGCTATTTCCAACTCAACCTCAGTCAAGTATATATATCTTTGATATGCAAGGCAACACCTCCCCTTCTCATAGAATCATAGGACTGGAAGGGACCTTGAGAGGTCAACTAATCCAGTCCCCTACACTCATGGCAGGACTAAGTATTATCTAGATAATTCCTTACAGGGGTTTGTCTAACCTGCTCTTAAAAATCTCCAGTGATGGAGATTCCACAACTTCCCTAGGCAATTTATTCCAGTGCTTAACCACTCTAACAGGTAGGAATATTTTCCTAATGTCCAACCTAAACAGCTCATTGCTTCTTGTCCTATCCTCAGAGGTTAACAAAACATTTTTTCTCCCTCCTCCTTGTAACAACCTTTTATGTACTTGAAAACTGTTTTCATGTCCCCTCTCAGTCTTCTCTTCTCCAGACTAAACAAACCCAATTTTTTCAAAATTTTCAGGGTTTCAATTTTCCCTAATAGGTCATGTTTTCTAGACCTTTAAAACATTTTTGTTACTCTTCTCTGGACTTTCTCCAATTTGTCCACATCTTTCCTGAAATATGGAACCCAGAACTGTACACAATACTCCAGCAGAGGACTAATCAGCACAGAGTAGAGCGAAAAAATTCTTTCTTGCTTACAATACTCCCACTAATACATCCCAGAATGATGTTTACTTTTTTTTGCAAGAATGTTACATTGCTGACTCATATGAAGCTTGTGGTCCATTATGACCCCCAGATCCCTTTCTGCACTACACTCTCTATGCCATTATCTAAATCATTGCCTGTCTTTCCTGAGCAAGCTGTACCCTTCTATACCAATATTCCAGTCATGTGTATTATCCCACCAAGTCTGTGATGCCAGGTATGTTATAGTTGTGAGTATTCACTAGTATTTATAGTTCTTTATTGCTCATACTTCTTACATTAGTATACAGACATCTAAGATACTGATTCGATTTCCCCTCTATGTTCCCTCTTGTCTCTCCTTTGTCCCTGCTATAATTGCCCATGGTCCATCCAGATTCTGACCTTTCTCCCAGGTCTCCATGCTTTTGACTTATCTGTGGGCTTTTGTCTCCTGCTTCCTATCGAATGTAGTTGGAAAGCCCTCTTCACTAGGCATTAGTGATGATATTGAAAAAGATAGGTTAGATTATTACATTTGACATTACATTATAAAATTCTCCTTTTCCCTGACATCATGCTACATAGAAAACAGCTTCTTTCCCACTTCTTGATAGTTCTTGTTGTTAAGCAATAACACACGCTTTGTCACTATTCTTGAACTAAAGGGTACATTAGATGATCATGACTACTCCTATTCTCACCAGACATTTTTGTCTGTTCAGACCAGGGGCGGCTCTAGCAATTTCGCTGCCTCAAGCATGGCGGCACGCCGCGGGGGGCGCGCTGGCGGTCGCCGGTCCTGCGGCTCCGGTGGACCTCCCGCAGACTTGCCTGCGGAGGGTCCGCTGGTCCCGCGGCTCCGGTGGAGCATCCGCAGGCATGCCTGCAGGAGGTCCACCGGAGCCGCGGGACCAGAGGACCCTCCGCAGGCATGCCTGCGGGAGGTCCACCCGAGCCGCGGGACCAGCGGACACTCCACAGGCATGCCTGCAGGAGGTCCACCGGAGCCGCCTGCCGCCCTCCCGGCGACAGGCAGAGTGCCCCCGCGGCATGACGCCCCAAACACGCGCTGGGGTCTGGAGCCGGCCCTGGTTCAGACAAACATAAAGCCAGATCATGTGAGAGACATATTAATGACATTTCATACAAGAAAATTGTTTCTGCAAATGGAGCACTTTTGGTAACTACAGAGTTCAATGAGTGTTGCTTTTAATGGAACTGGCAACTTGCAAAACTTGCTAAATTTGACCTGATAAAGACGAGGTTATACAATAATGTATTTATCTTCCACTGAGCTAAGTTACATCTCTTGACCTAGGAGTCTGCAGATATATTATCATGATTTCAGATGGAGGAGTTAAGCTAATGGATTTATGAGAGTTGTATTTCTTCATGCACTGGCATTCCATATGACAACAAGAACAGCCAAATGGGACAAAATTGTCTGAATATAACCATGTATCTCTCCTTTCTAGAGAAAGGAATACATTGTTATCCTCCAAAAAAAATCTTACAATTCTAAGAGCTCTAATTTTGCTTTGTAAAATATGTAACAAAAATTGCATATCACATGTTTTTCATTTATGCTTTTGGCACTTTTGGACATTTTTTTTCATAATTCCTGACCTTTAGTTATGTCTAGGAACTTATTCTGACATTGGAAATAAGAGAGTGGAAATTAAAACTCTCACTAATGTAGCTAAGTGTAAATTACTATCCATCTGTGAAAGGTTATTTTAAGGAAATTAAGCACAGAAAAATGTGCATGAAAGAGAGGATACATATTATACAATGGTCCATATTTCAAATCCTATCTGTGTTTATCACATTTGCCATTTTAATTCTTAATTTATTATATTTTATGGTGTAGTGGCTCTAAACATGTCATTATCTTGTGCTCTGGTGAGGATAAGGGAGCTATGATCAATAACAGTTCATCCCCATTAGCTTTGATGGTAGAGGCCTGTGTTCTTGATACTGAAGGACCAGGGTTGTACAATCTCCGCTTTCTCTGATTTATATAACAGTGCCAATTATTCACAGCAAATGAATCATTTCAGTTTGATGTGTCCTCCACCTGGGATTTCTGTCCTGGATCTCTTTGTTTGTACTATGGTCTCTGTTCCCAGTTAAGAAAGGTTCACTGATTTACCTGCAAACACCTTTGGTTTCTAGGCTGCATGAAAATATCTCATCGTAACAGAATGAAGGGGGCCAGAAACACAGACAGTAAATGCATTACACTGGTGGGCAATCATGGGTACACACATTCAAACAACACAGTCAGCAGACTGCATATGCAACTTCTCAGTTTCTATAAACCCATGTTTCCATAGAGAGAGCTGAAAGAGTACCTCTAATAGATTAGCCAGTAGATATAACATATATTATACATGTGAACACACACCTGCTCATGTGTATAATATATGTTACATCCAACAGAGGGCGGTGCTATATATAGTCCCACAAACCAGTGCATAACACGTTCAGTGAATTTTACGCCCCTAAAATCTGAGTGTCCCAAGTCACAGTTTGCCAACCATAGGGCCAGCTGTGCAGCATTATCTGTGCAGCATCTGTTTCAGAACAGAAATACTTGCCACAAACTATGTCTAATATGAGCCATCTCATCTTTCTAAACATATCTTTTATCACAAGAAATGAAGGAAGAACATTCTGCCTATCCAAAACCCCATTACATTTCTACATGTTAACGTGGTTACTGAAGAAAACAAAATAAAAATGTTGAGTTTAATATTCATGTTGCTCACAATACAGGGCAGAAATTGAATCACTTATACTATTACATCTTGAATTCCATGGATATTTTATATGGCCCAGAGTTCAGTCACATAAAGATGTCTATAAAAATAGCTATATTAGAAAAAGGCTAGTAGCTATTTAAATGGTCAGTTTAAATTAGGTCTTGTTTTGCTGTTTTTCCGATGGTTTACAAATCCACATACGGGAGCAATTAATTGGGCAAGGGGGTGTAAATTAGCCCTAGCTTGCAAAATACTTAGGATCAGACATTCTTTTGTTGCTTTATAAAGATGGTAAGAATGAATCAATGTACAGCTGCTTTGATGGATGAAAGTGAATGAAAACACTACAGCATCTTGAATTATGGGGTTAAATTAGGATTAAGCCAGAACCAGAGTCCATTCAATTCCATTTGTGCTGGTAAAGAAAAAATAAAATCATCCAAATGAAGTCAGACAGTGTTTGCGAGGTAGAGACATTGGGTAAAATTTTCTACAGAGCATCAATGACTTAAAAATCCAACTCCTGTTTTCATAAGTGACTTAGACACTTAGGAGTTTAAGTTTCATTGAAATTCAACAGAAATTAGGCCCCCAAGTGTCTGAGTCACTTTTTAAAATGGGAGTTAGACACCTAAATACCTTTGAGGATCTTGGCCTGAGGCAAAAGTTTTTTCGACAAACTACCTTTATGCAAGACATTAATAAAAAACAGATTTAATTCCAGATGATTGAGAGCATTAAGGAAACTAAATTAACAGCTCTCTTGTTGTTTTTACTGGTGATCAGACTGGAGAGGAGGGGAATCAGGGAGGACTGGGAGTCTGGACTAAATGCATAGGTGACTCAGATAAGAGCAGCATGGGAGAGTCTGGAATGGATTAGAAGGGCAGAGATGGGAGCAGGATGCATCAGAGAAGAGGGCAGGGAGGAGATCCATGCCTAAAGAAAAAGAATGGAGAGAGAAAGGAGACACACATATGCAAAGTTGAGAAGAGAAACTGGGTAAATTTCTGGTTCCACTGAAAAGCCTGGTTGACTTCAACAGGTTCAGGATTTCACCCAGGGAGAAAGGCAGAGACACGGAAGAAAGCAAGCAAGCATGTAGATATAAGAGCACAAACAGATTGTCACAGCCAGGTGGTTGGCAGTCAGACTTAGTAGTCAGAGCCAATGTCCACAGTCATGAGACAGCAGTCAAGAGTTGGCTGGATCAGGATTTCAAGGGGTCAGAGGCAAGAGACAAACTGGAGATCAGAACCACGAATCCGATTTCAAGAGTCATGCTGGGTAGGGATGCCAAGAAATTAAGCCATGGGAGTGAGAAGCTCAAGGCAATCCAGAAGCACACAGTCCAGAGCAGAGTGGAGCCCAGTTGTTCAGACAGCTTCCTGTTCCTGCTGCTGGCTTATATAGGGCCAGCAAGCCAATCAACCACTCTAGTACTTCACCAATCAGACCTCAGGGCAGAGCCTCACTCTGGGTCTGGGATTTGTAGGTCCCAGGTAAGCAATTGTCAGCTGGCTGCTGGAGGAGGGTTGGAGTGCGGCCGTTCCCATGAATCCTGTGGACCCAGGATTGAGACCATGGATCATGACACAAATTTACTTTTGGTAATGTTTGGGGATTTAGTCACAAGGGGCTGAATACTCAAAATCAATGGACGTTAGGAGCCTAACTCCTTTTGAGTATTCAGCCCAGGGTTGGCTACCTGTACCTTAAACAGGTTATATGAAGGGTTAATAATAGATGTTTTCTTTTGCTTCCCCCACACCACCACTAGTAACTGAAATATTGTCACTAGAGATGAGCCCAAAACAAAACCCTAGGGAATGGTGTTTAGATGCTAATCTAGACCTATATCTCTGTAACACACTGGCCCAAAACCTCACATCTGGACAATCACAAACTGTGTGATGTTTGAAATCCAGATCTAAGTTTTGCAACTCAGGTCTATCTCTGGCCTGGTTTTCACAAAATGCACAAGATGTAGCAATCTTCTTGGTACTGAGAAAATAAAAAAAGTATGAAGAAAATGCAATAAAAACAGAAACCACATGAGGATTTGAATTCAATAATTTTGAAATAAAAACAGATACTTTATCCAGAGTCTTGGTTAACTCATTGGGAATTTACAGGTATTATTTTTGCCACTGGAGAGAGCTCACATTGTATAAAGGCAATAGAAACATTGAGAAGTATAAAGAAAAATTAATTTAAGAGAGATGAACACAAAGACTATAAAGTTCAAACAAAGTGCATCTTCTCCCTTAGGTCATATTACTAATATCTGGTCACATGTGAAGTTTAATGAACAGCATACTTTAAAAAAATGAAAGTGAACAAGATAAGATCCTCTTCATAGTATACAGGGCATTATTAAATAATTACATATAAAATAATGTTATCACGTAAATTTTTGCAGTATTGCCAATCTCAAGCATTCAAAGTCATGAGGCAGGCCCTGAAAAATTAAGAGACTGGCAAAAAAGATGAGATTTTTAAAACTAAATTTGGTATTCTCTTTGTTTACTTTCTGGTTATTGAGCCTTTAGGGTGCACTCTGGTCACATTTTCAAGCAGTTCTCTGCAAACAAGAGGGCTAGAAACTCACTTCTTTAAGAGGAAAGCTGAGATTCTCAAGTAATCACTTGACTCCAGAAGCCAAATAAATAGAGACTCATAATAAAATTGTGAGAGTTGGCAACAGTATGTATCAAAGGTAGTAAGTCAGGTAAAATCATAAAATTAATTTTTTCCTTTTATCTCATAAATCCAGAGTTTTTGGCTTTAGTCACATGGTAGGCAGGGTTTTTGTGGGGAAGGACAGGCGTGTGTCTCCATGGCCACTAATCCAACCAGTGGCCTGACATAACATCCCTAGACCCTAGTTTTACTTATTCAAAGTGGTAGGTACACTGAATTTGCATAATTGTCCATCTTTCACTGCCAGCCTATTTGCAGTAAGGAGCCTACAGTCATCACCATTGAGGGCAAATGTCAACCTTCAGTAGCAGGGAGGCCTTGCATGGGCTTCCTTGCTAAGGCGTATTTTATCCCAAAACCAGGGCCGCCCAGAGGGGGGGGCAAAGGGGGAATTTGCCCCGGGCCCCGGGCTCCGCAGGGGCCCCCAAGAGAACAGCGGGGGCTCCCGCCTCCGTCCCTCTCCTGGAGCCTCAGCGCATCAAGCGCCGAGTCTCCGCCGGGGCCCCTGAGCCCCGCCCCGCTCAGAGCCACGTCGTCAGGGGGCGGGGCTGGGAGCTCTGGGCTGAGCTCGGCTCCCTCCGCTCGGCGTTGAGCTCCCAGCCCCGCCCCCTCACCACGCGGCTCTGAGCGGGACGGAGCTCAGGCCCCGCCGGCCACACGCTGCGGCTGTTCCGGCGAGGCGCTGAGGCTCCGGGTGAGGAGGGAGTCGGGGGTAAGAGGCTGGGGCCGGGGCGGGGGGGAAGCGGGACCCGCCGCCGAAGCGCAGCCGGGTCTTCGGCGGCGGGGGGCCCTTCGTTCGGGACCCGCGCCCGAAGTGCCCGAAGACCCGCGGTGGGGGCCCCGCGCCGCCGAATTACCGCCGAAGACCGGGCTGCACTTCAGCGGCGGGTCCCGCTTCGGCGGTAATTCGGCGGCGGGGGGGGCCCCCGCCGCAGGTCTTCGGGGCACTTCAGCGGCGGGTCCCGGAACGGAAGGGCCCCCAGCCGCCGAAGACCCCGAGCCCCCGGAATCCTCTGGGCGGCCCTGCCCAAAACAATAAAGATCCAGCACCTATTATTGCTGCAGAATCTTGACTTTGTATAGACTAATAACAATGGTCCCCCTGAGATGGGCACAGTTATTACTTTGACACAAGAGGCAAGAAAAGTGTATCATAGGAGGTGCTGTTTTTTAGAAACACACAAGAAAAGTACATTTATATAAAAAAGCCTTATTCTTCATCCAACACTTATTTAACTTACAAAGTAGATTTGTGTCCCACAATGATTTAGAAACACTGGACGATTTAAAATAATAGGTAAGCGAACAATCTATTTTCTGAAATGGCTCCAAGGAGGACTATTTGGCAGAATGTGAAGTGCAACATATCTGAAGGTGAGCAGACTATGAAAAGGTGTCTGAGGAACAGGAAGCACAGTTTAGGACACATGCAAAGGAGTGGGAATGAGGAAATCTGGGTTATTTGCTACAGACCTGTTTTATAAACCTTACGTTTTTAAATATCCCTGTTTCTCAGTTTACCCATTTATAATATGAAAATAACAACACATCCCTACCTCACAGGGATGTTGTGTGAGGCAAAATTCATTAACCTGAAACTCTTGGTTTATTTTACTCAGGTGATAACTTGATAATCAGGGAGCTGCGGGGAGTCAACTAAGGGCAAAATTTAGCTCAATATGTACTTTAATGCATATACATATCAGGTTTATTGAAATAATAATTCTGTGTTTTGAAATTCTCTCTCACCTTTACTCCTTAATTTCCTTTCATTTGTGGTTTTCAATAAAATCTTCAGTACTATTTTAATGTAAGTTTTTAAAAAAATATATTTCTTCATAAATGCCCATCTGAATAAATGTGTTTACTTATGCTAGACAATCCGTTTCACCTTGTATTTAGCAGTGACATTCTAAGTACATTTCCCAGACCTGAAGAATTCTGTGTAAGCTTTAAAACCTCGTCTCTTTCACCCACAGAAGTTTATTCACTTATATTACCTCACCCACCAATATATGTATAATATGTTACAATATATTAACTCACCCACCTTGCCTCTCAATAAATGTTTACAACAACCACCATCAGTGTTGCAACTGACCAATCATGCAGTTTCAGTATCAGGCTCTAGTTTAGTTGAAAAGACACTCAACCATTCCACTCAGATTATTTCATAGGAATCCTGCTTCAAGTCTTAATCAAAGTATGCTGGGTCATAACAACCTGCGAAGCCCTCTGCTGCAAATTAGGCAACATGAAGATCAAGGCACAGTTCAAGAGCAATTCATTGGTTTTACTGTTAACAGGATTAATTAGTCTCTTCTGAGCATGTCTCTGATGCACCATTTCTTCTATTAATTAGCTTCTTGAATTTTAACCTTGTGTACCAAATTGCATTTTGAGATTGATATCAACAATGCAACTAAAGTTCAAGCTGATAGAACAGTTACAAGATTTTACAAAAAATAAATCTATATTTTAATTTGTTATATCTGCTGGCTGCCACTCTTTACTTGGCATCAGAAACCTTCCACCATTTTAATGGCATGTTTTGTGCAAGAAGGGCATTTTAAAAATAGTCAAATTCAGAACCTCTACAATTCCTATTTGCATGGTCTTACAGAAGTTTATTTGGCCTTACAGCACCAAGAGTAGTTTGAGGTGGTATATCCCGACATTTTTATGGTCCGGGTTATTCCCTCCCCCACAAAAATCTGCAGAAATGAGGACTGAGGGAGTAAATCTGCAAGGATCCCCACATGGTGTGCTCTACATGTGTGTACATCGGGCTTTCCCCTACCATAGATTAGACTACCCCTATGACTCTGATTTCCGGTGGGGGGCCCTGCAAAGATAATATAGCCCCAGGTTTTATCTCTTCTCTAAAAATCTCTGTCAGGATGGAGGGAGAACGACATGCGTGTCCATCAGTCCTTCCTACAGAAAAGAAATGGAGTTTGAGTCTGTGGCCTGTGTCTCCACATGCATGGAATCCTCATGGGTAATCTGTTGAGAAGAGCATCGCATCTGAGATCTGCTATGCAGATGTGAGAGAATTTTACCCTAAAGAAGTAAAAGTTTGCTTCAGAGATCTTCATCACAGGAAAATATTGTGAGGAAAAAACAAAAGTTTTCCTTTAATTTCTAGAAAGAAATACTCCAGAGAGATACTTCCATTGGGAAATATTTTCTGAGGTAGAGATATTGCTCTTGCTCCAGAGGTGGATGAAGTCTTTGTCTAAAAATCTTTTTTGGGTGAAAAATGTAGATTTGGTGACTCCAAAATTTTTTGCAAGTGTGTCAGTTTTGCCAAATTGTTTGTGTGAAAACAAAACAATTTTTTTTGAAAAAAAATTGTTTTTTTCTTGATATGACTTTTAATTTTGAAATTTCCTTCAGTTTTATTAAAAGAAACAGTAAACCTTTTAAAAACCTCTCAAAATTTAAATGAAATGTTTCATTTGACCAAAACCAATTTTTTCTAACTTTTTGACTTGCTAACATTTTAAAAACATTTGTTTTAGGTTGACCAAAAGTGATTATTATTTTTCAGAATGGCCAGCAACCCAAAACACTAATTATTCACACAGCTCTGCTTGCACCTTTCAGAATACACACCTGCTTATTTCTGCACTTTAGAAAAAAGTGCTGCTCAAAATCTAAGGCTGAAAGTCTGATAATTATATCAAGGAATACAAGAACCAACTTAATTACCTGTTTCCATTTTGCCATCCTGTGCTGCAGGCCCATCAGGAATTACACTCTTCACCTGTAGAAACTCATCTGGCTCATCCCCACCAATGATGGTAAATCCAAAGCCCATGTTGCTCTTCTTGAGAGTTGTGCTGAGGAAAATTCCCTTCAGTTGTGATGCATCACGGGTGAAGAGTGGTTTTTCTACATCAGTCAACACAAACAAAAAGAAAATAGTTCCAGTCAAGTCATAATATAACACAAACAAAAACAAGAGAAGCAGCAGCAATAGTAGGTGGCAGTGTGGCATTTTGATATTAAAGGAAATAAAGAGTGTAAGCATTCCAGGAGAAATAAACACATTAGTGAGTCCTTATTTTATATTAATACAAAACCAACTAAGGAGGATTTTTCTATCTATGGCAGAACAGTCTTGGGGGTGGAAGGGCTAGGAATGCTCTTTGATATTGGAAATAAGTTTAGAGCTAGATTGTTGTGTAGCTAAAATATTTACACAATGATAAAAATAATATGCAAGGTAACTTTGAACTCTTAATAATTATTCCTAGCCTATCAATTCAGCTTTGTATACCAAATAATTTATCATTAGTTTCCCCTCACACCCCCAATAACAAAAAAATATCCATTTATATCAGTAATTCAGACAAAAGGGTAAATTCCAAATAATCTTTTCACCCCAGACAAATGGAATTTCAGTTTCTGACAAATGACATTTACAATCGGTGTGACAGTTCAGTGACCTTTACATCTGTTTTCAATGTGCGTCAGTGTAAATTGTGAAAATTACCATCAGGCAAGAATAAGCCTCACCTGGCTTCCAGTGCCTCTCTTCTGTGCTTTATTTTGCCAAAAAAAGGTATGAAAAAGGTGAAAAGGTTTGTGACTTAACTTATCTCACTACTTTTACAACAGTGCAGCTTGGCTAACAAGCAGCACTTGGACATACCATACAGACTGTACATTCCAGCATTGTCCCGCCGACACTGAGACAGGTCATTCACACTGCGAGACCTCTGAGGAGCAGGATGCGGGTGAACGTGTTTAGGCCTAGGTAATGTTGATGAGGCGCTTTCTACTGTTACAAAGAAGAACAAGCCTCATTCTTTGGCTACAACCTTATGTCAAAACTTACTCATCTATCAATATTGACTTTTGCTAATACATTTCTTTCTAAGCTCAATCACTTTCACATTATCAAGATTCAGTGTTCTTGTAAACTCCTACAGCAATAGTGTCTGAGGCTTCAATTTAAATGATGTTTGCTAGATAGGCTATCTTAGAAACATACTGAACACCAATTAATGCTAATTCACAGACTATGTTATTTTAACCAGACTATGTTAAATCATTGTCATAAAAACAGGAAAGTATAGCAATTATTTTCTTCTTAAATCTGACATGGTACTGTACCTCGGAAACCTGGGGCCTGCATAGGCTTTGTTCCAAGTTCTGCGTTGGGCATGTTATGCTGCTGTAGCTTCCTTTTTGCTTCTAGGACAGGATTTTCAAACTGTGTTCTTCTATTTATGTGGCTGAAAAAAATTGGTAATGATTAAAAATTGAGTCCATTTTGTGAAAAATTATTATTTACTTCATGGGATCATCATGTGGGTTACCTGTCTGTGGCTGGATTGTGCAACCCTTACTCCAGCTTAATAAACAGTTACTCACACAAGTAGTCATGTTGTAGTGAATGAGAATGCACAAGTTAGTGCTCATCAGTGCAAGTACGGTATGCACAACCTAGCTCATAGAGGAAATAATTGGGAAGTAGAACAGGTCAGGAATTTTTTGACAAAACATTTTTTCTCTGGAAAACGCCAATTAGCCAAAACTGAAACTGTTAATGGGAAAAGGTCAGTTCTGACAATTTCTTAGTTCAAACATTTTTGGAAAAAAGTTTTGAAATTATCAAAAATGTCCCATTTCAACATTTTCAAGATGATTTTTTAAATAATTATATTAAAACAAATATAAACAATAAAAAAGGCCAAAAGCAAAACAAAATAATTCAAAAGTGTGAAAACATGATGTCGCAATTTAACCTAAATTTAAAAAACATATTTTTCATTTGTGAACATTTGAGATTCTACCTCTTCCTCTCAATTCATGATAGGAAAATTTTTCATAAACTTGAAAATTTTCTCTGATTGGTAAAACTGTTTTCTTCCTAGCTCCATTTGGAAGTTCTCTGTCCTTTCAACTTGCTGCACTCTGCTGTAAGTGTAAAGTTTCAATTAGGGCTGTCGCTTAATCACAGATAACTCACGTGATTAATTAAAAAAAATTATCGTGATTAACCACAGTTTTAATTTCACTGTTAAACAATAGACTAGCAAGTGAAATTTATTAAATATTTTGGATGATTTTCTACATTTTCATATATATTGTATTCTGTGTTGTAATTGAAATCAAAGTGTATATTATTTTTATTACAAATATTTGCACTATAAAAATGATAAAAGAAATAGTATTTTTTTAATTCACCACATACTAGTACTGTAGTGCAATCTTTTTATCGTGAAAGTGCAACTTACAAATGCAGATTTTTTGTTACATTACTCCACTCAAAAACAAAACAATGTAAAACTTCAGAGCCTACAAGTCCACTCAGTCCTACTACTTGTTCATCCAATCGCTAAGAGAAACAAGTTTGTTTACATTTACAGGAGACAATGCTGCCCTCTTCTTATTTACGTCACCAGAAAGAGAGAATGGGTATTTGCATGGCACTTTTGTAGTCAGCATTGCAAAGTATTTACATGCCAGATATGCTAAACAATTGTATGGCCCTTCATGCTTTGGCCACCATTCCAAAGGACATGCTTCCATGCTGATGATGCTCTTTAAATATTAATACATTAACTAAATTTGTGACTGAACTCCTTGTGGGGGAATTGTATGGCCCCTGCTCTGTTTTACCCCCACCCTCCAATTTATTTCATGTTATAGCAGTCTCAGATGATGACCCAGCCCGTGTTCATTTTAAGAACACTTTCACTGTAGATTTCACAAAACACAAAGAAGGTACCAGTGTGAGATTTCTAACCAACCTAAGGTTTAAGAATCTGAAGTGCCATCCAAAATCTGAGAGGGACGAGGTATCTCCTGCAAATCTAAACAAGCTTGTTTGTCTTAGCAATTGGCTGAATAAGAAGTAGGACTGAGTGGACTTGCAGGCTCTAAAATTTTACATTGTTTTATTTTTGAATGCAGATATTTTGTGCATAATTCTACATTTGTAAGTTCATCTTTCATGATAAAGATATTGCCCTATAGCACTTGTATTAGGTTAACTGAAAAATAGTATTTTTTGTTTGTTTTTTTTTACAGTGCAAATACTTGTAATAAAAATAACTATAAAGGGAGCATTCTGTGTTGTAATTGAAATAAACATATCTGAAAATGTAGAAAACATCCAAAAATATTTAAATAAATGGTATTCTATTATTGTTTAGCAGTGTGATTAATCGCATGATTAATTGAGATTAATTTTTTTATCACTTGACAGCCCTAGTTTCAATCCATGTGACTATATGCTATTCTGCAATATCACTGAAAAATACTCCAGCAACATAGTTTTTCAAGTCTTCACTACATGTGATTTCTATGCATGATTCCAAGAGAGAAACAGGACAGTGTTTGTCATAGTGGTCCTGGATAAGCTGAAAACAAAATTAGTTGTTTATAATGAAATAGAAATCTTAACCCCAAAAGTGACTGTAGAGGCAAATTGCTTAACAAAGTAACGAATCCATTATGTGCTGGATTCCCACAGCAGCAAACAAAATTATACTAAAGATGAAATTTTAACACTCTACTATATTTCTGTTGTATTTTATAAAAGAAAACAAGGGGAAAAGTGCAGAAACTAATTCATGTAGTATGAGAGCACTGAAATATGAAAAAATGTCATTGTAATGCCATAACTTCTCTCTTAATATGTAACATTTCCCATGGCCTATTAGCATGTGTTCTTCATTGATACTGTGCCTTTGATAGCCTGTATCTCATACATAACTTTCTCCCATACATTATGTTGCAGAGCATGTTATCAGGAGGATACATTTTTTATTGATGAGGGAACAAATCCAGCAGGGTGGGGATCATCTCCTGTGTCATGTGGCATGCTTCTCCTGATGAAGGAAGAGGATTTGAGGGCACTCAGAATCAAGCAGGGTTGGGCAATTAGCTAGATATTCATGTGAAGTTGTTGGATGTGTTGTAAATTACTGTTGCTCCACAGAGGTAAATATTTATGCACACAGGACCAGCTTTTCCAAAGAGCTCTCACAGAGAGCTGCAGGGAAAATCTGGTCCTGATTGTGGATGCTAAACACTTGAAGATCTGACCCTGAGCTCTCTTAGAATCAGAGACTGTAAAAGGTGCTGAGTACATGTAACTTCCATTGAAGTCACCTGCATGATCCCATGCTAAGCAATTCTCAAGGCCCTACCCTCTAGGCAGTGTTATTTAAAAAAAAAAAAAGAAGAAAAGATTCCAATGTTCATTAAACCAAGGGGATAGAAGGGATACAGCAATGTATCCTTAGGTGACCTAATATACCTGGTAATCCAAAAGGCGATGTCAGGTGTTCGTCACCCAGAAAAAATTTCTATTGAAGTCAACAGGGACATTTGTTTTAAAGAGTGAAAGTGAAAGAAAGTTGCCAAACTTTAAAGCTGCTATCTGCTTAACAAAGTAATCACTTGTAAATGTGGCGGTTAATAATAGGTAGAGCTGCAGGTTTGTGTAATGGGTGACACTCACCTCTTGTGAGTGCCTCCTAGAGTCTGGGTGTGGTACTGCAGGCCTTTCCTGGCATCCCCTGTACGTTGTTAGCCTTGCTTGGTGGGTCTTCAGTGTCTCAGCCCTCTGGCCACATCTCACAATCAAAAGTGAACCCCTTTCGGGAGTATTAAAGTCCAAAACAAACACAACATTCTTCAAATCCCAGGCTCAACCTGGACTCAGCCCCTCCTTCCTCAGGTGCCTTTGCTCTTCAGCCCCTCCTAGGCGCCTTGGAGTCTCTTCCTGCTCAAACTGTCTGCCCTCAACAGGTTATCAGCCCCATCTCTGGGTCCTTTAAATCTAGCCCTTTGCTTGTGCTTCTAAAGGAGACCTGTGGCTTAGGTCACTTTGGTAGCAGGGCTGCCCACTACTCTGGGTCCCAACTCAGGGACCCTATAAACAGCAGCCATGTACAGCTGCCTCTATTTCACTGTGGCTATTTCATGGGACTTTCCCCACATAGTTCCATTCTCTTCACCCTTAGCTCAGGGCTGAAGTTCTCAGATCCTCTCTCCATCAGGTCCAGTAAATGCAGCCCATCAACCCCTCTGGCCAGAACTGAGCACCCTTTCTTGCCCTTCCGGTCCCAGCCAGAAACTGACCTGGTCAGGCCCTGCAGCTCCTTTTATATGAGCTTGCTGGGCGCTGATTGGCTGCTTCTATGTAACTTTTCTAGGCAGGACTAGAGGACCCACCTTTGTTGCTCCTTTCCTGAGGTGAGGTGTGGTAGAACCATGAGGCCTCCAGCAGGGAGCTTCAAAGGGCCAGGTGCCCACCATCACAGTTTGGCATTAGATGGAGATGGCTCTGAGTTACTACAGAGAATTCTTTCCCAGGTATCTGGCTGGTGGGTCTTGCCAACATGCTCAGGGTTCAGCTGATCACCATATTTGGCATTGGGAAGGAATTTTCCCCCAGGTCAGATTGGCAGAGACCCTGGAGTTTTTTTGCTTTCCTCTGCAGCCTGGGGCATGGGTCAATTGCTGGGAAAAGCTAGAGTAAATGGTGGATTCTCTGTACCTTGAAGTCTTTAAATCATGATTTGAGGATTTCAGTAACTCTGCCAGAGGTTCAGGTCTATTACAGGAGAGGGTTGATGAGGTTCTGTGGCCTGCAATGTGTAGGAGGTCAGACTAGAGATCACAGTGGTTCCTTCTGGCCTTAAAGTTTATGAGTCACAGTGGTAAAAAAGCCACAGATATAATGGTTTCTCTGTTTGACCGTGGCTTTCCTTTGTGTCCATGACTTCAATAAAGCCATTGCAGAGGGGAGGCCCGGGGCTGGAAAGCAAGCCCACCCTGGCCCGGTGAGGAAGGGCTGGCAAACAAGCCCACTTGCACTCATCCCACAGCAGTGGCTTTTGTCCCACAGGGTTGGGCCTGGCTCCCTGTTTTGGACAATGCAACCTGGTGCATGAGGTCACAGCGCTGCACCTGTGCTGATGATGATAGTATGGAAGTCAGCTGGGAAGTGGAGTTGGCAAAGGCTGATTTAACTAATGTGGCCTCAATTGCTGTTTTATTTTTCCTTAAAAAAAATCCAAATATTTCATCTAGATACCGAAATTGTGTTTAAAACAAGTATTAATGGACACATTTATTGAAATGAGCATCAAAATGTAAGATTTAGCTACTTTTTTTTCTTAAAGACAAACAGAATTGCTGAGAGAACATGTTATTTTCTTACATAAGCAGTAACAGAGTGTCAGATAGAAAAGATAAAGAAATATTGCACAGTTGAGGCAGGATGCACAGTTTACAATAAGTATCCATCTGGTTAGTTTAGCTGTCCTATTAAGGAGACCATGTTTGAAAATTGAGCTCCATGTTGTAGTTAATCAACCATAAAGGGAGAGATGCTCTTTTTTTGACTACACAGCTGAAAGGGCCAGCACAGCATAATCATTCCATCTGGGGCTGTGGAAGGAAGGCGGCTAGTGTTTAGTCTTTAAACCACAGGCACTGTTAGAAGGTTGCACAGAAATTGACCCAGTCACAGTAGAAAGTTTCACCTACTCGAGTTAGTGCAAAATGTCCATCCCATGCAGATAAGTTTGGATCTGCAATAGTAAGGTGAATTAAGAGCATATCCATCCATTGAACTTTACTTATCTATAATGGAGAGAAGCAGCAGCATCTGGCTCCTCACACTCTAGAGAAAATTGCAAATATTTTGTGCTTAACTGAGTGTTAAGAATTCAAATACTCCTTATGGCTGACCACTGCAAGGTGTTACACTGAATCTGATTACTTCAGTGGTTTATCCCCGCCAACTGCCCCACTTTATTTTAGAGAGATACAAATGTAGGATATTCTTTCCTTGACAGTTTTAAAGTGATTCCTATAAAGTTGGATTGGATTTGAATATGCAAAGGTTCATAACCTAACTTTTCATGATTTATCCATTTTATGACATAGTTAAAAGAGTTTATTGTAATGTGATTTCATCTAGTTAAAAATGAAGTCATCTGTTAAATGCTAGTAATAAAGGAAGGTGTAACACTGTCACTTTTTATAATGAAAAATGGAAAACAATTTTCACTACAAAATTATTGAGTTTAGAAAGCAGATTAAAATACAACTCCTTATATTGACTATAAAAGCCTTTATAAAGCTAGTGCTGTTGCACTTTTAACGCCGGTCTACGAACATCCATTCTACTATTCAAGATCTCTGCTAGATCCCATTAAAGCTTTTGTATTACAATAAGTACAGTATGTCTTTAATGTATCCTTTCCCTCCCTTATATTTTGTCTGTGGGATGAGTGAATTTGGCAACAACAGCCTAAAAACACAACTGCATTGCAGCATTTGGGGCAAGAAGCCTGTGTCTGCCTGACTGAGGGTGGGCTTAAAATGCAGACAAGTACATGCTCCATTTTGGTTCCATTGACTATGTAATGGAACTGCATAAGCCTTACCACTGCCAGAATGTTTTAGGCAGTATTTAGCTCAAGGGAGATGCCTCAGTGACAGCTTAATGCACAGGAATTGCACACCACCTGTTAGCCTTTAAAGTACATAGCCACTTGTGCAGAAGATCATTAGTCATTATCAGCAGCTGTACAAATGTATATTTGGGAGATATGAAGAGGATTATTATAAAGAGATATGAGAACACCATCATTTATTACCCAGGAATATTATAAAAACCCAAGCATAAGGACAGAGAGGCAATTTCTCGGCATTATTCATTATATACAGGGCTTCAAAAATCTACTCACCTGTTTGTTTGGGGTAGGTAGGAATTTGGACAGGGTGAATGAGTTGGGTCGGGGCAGAGATGATGGCTCCTTCACCTCATGGAAGAGGACAAGTTGGGGAACACAGAGACCCAGGGCAGCTGCTTCTGCTTTACAAAGGAGTCAGCAGGACAGTGGCCCAAGTGCTGCTTTTGTTTTTGTGATGGGGTATACAAACCCCACACTGGACCAGAAAGGGTTAAAGGACAGTACTGGGCCCAGGTATCCCCACCCCTGACCCCTGCAGAGCGTGCTCCAACTGGAGAAGTGGTTGAAAAGAGAGCAACCCAGCTCAGAACGGGGAAGGCTGGGGAGAAGGACAGACTTACCCTGAAAGCTCCTGACAAGGGTGCTGGAGAAGCCTTCCTGAGTGAGGCTATATGCTGAGCCCAGTTTGGGCTGACAGTTTGGTTACCTTTCCTTTCTCTTTACACCTTACCTGGGACTAACGGCTGGGAGAGAAAAGCAGTGGTAGGAAGTGACCCAGGAAGGGTAACTCAGAGGGAACCGTCAGTGGCCAGATATTGTTGACTCTCTTAGGGCCCTGGGTTGGAGCCTGGTAGAGTGGGTGGGCCTTGGCTTCCCTACCACAGCCTTCATTACAGGAGAGACTCAAACCATCATTACTCCTCACCACACCTCTGAGTAAAGGAGAACCAGGACCAGGACTGGCCCACTGGGGTGTGGGGAGCACTAGCTGTACTAACCACTAGGCAACCCAACCCAACTCACCAAGGACTCTTTCTTTTTTGTTTTTGTTTTGGGAGGTATGGAGGAGCAGGAGAGAAGGCCCAAGTGCTGTGGCTCTTTTATCAGCTTGGAAGGGAAGCCCTAAAAACTTGGCTCCTAAATTCTCAAGGATCTCAGAGGCACCTTGCCATCCTCCTGCCCAAACTGATGGCAACAAGGCTCTGCACTGCAGTTTGGAACTAGGAAAGCATGAGAGCGGGTATATCTCCAAAATGAACCAGCATAAATGTAGTGTTGGTATGGGATCAAGAGACAACAGGGTATCAGAGAACTATGTGATAAGCAAACTGTAAAACACTGTAATTTGTACTGAGTAACTCTGGAAACAAAGTGAGGCTCTCAGTGTAAGGATCTGAGTTTGGGTTTTTCTTTTCAAAACCTTCTTCTGGAAGATCTTCCC
The DNA here is from genome assembly GCF_016161935.1 of Mauremys reevesii. NCBI lineage: Eukaryota > Metazoa > Chordata > Testudines > Geoemydidae > Mauremys > Mauremys reevesii. The sequence continues at coordinate 337,148,211 of NC_052623.1, forward strand.
TCCAGAATAAATGGATCTGCTATTTGTTTCATAGAGTTTTGTCTGGTGTGCTTGCCCTTTCCCTCAATTGGATGAGCTGTGACCAAGAGAAAGTGAGTTGTTAGTTTCTGGGATTGATTCTCCATGGCCTTATACCTTGGGTGGTCTATGACACCTGTGCAGAGAGAGACTATAATGCCATTATTTTGATTAGGTATCATTTTATTGCCACTTTAGACTCACTTTGCACAAGTGTCAATGGCTACACAAGATAAAAGGCAGAGGAGAAGCAAGCCCTGTTTTCATCTCTCTCAATTCTTGGGTATTTTATGAAAGCTCGAGTTAAGTTGACTAATAAATTACACCTATTCTTTTGGGTAGTAATCTACTTTACCCCACTGCACAAAGACCTATACTAAATGGAAGGGAGAAAGGATCTCTTCTCTATTTTGTACACACACCACGTTCTCCTGGAAAAATGCAAGCAGGGATTGTGCCATTAAAATAGAAAACTACATTCTCCTTTTCTAGCTGTGCCTTTAGGTGCAAAATTACAATGCCATGAGTGAGCATAGAAAAATTTCACATAACATACAACCTGCACTCATATAAAATAATGTGACTCTCAGACTTACCACAAAGTAAGACTACTCAGAAAAGTATCATTATGAAGCAAAAATGATTAAGTTTTATTCTGTTCCTGGATTGGCAAGGATCTGCACCTTGTTTGATGTGTGTCTAAAACTTGTTAAACAGAAAATAAAACACATTTGATTTAAATGCTCCCCTCAACCTTCCCCCCAATATTTCTGGAATACACAGGATGAGATCAGGGCTCAAGAAGAAGTGACAGAGTAACCAGTTTGAAAGATACTGAAAATGTTCAGTCACTTCAACTATATTGGAGTCTGATAATTCCTGCATAATCTGAAGTCAAAGGGGAAAATAATTATGCCCTCACCTTTCCAATTCAAACATTGCACAGGATATTAATATCAGGTTATGAAATATTAACAGCAAATTAATATTGAAGTTGGGAACTTACTCAACATAATAAGTGCCATAAATGGGATCATCAATTTTCTCCCAGCCATATGGAAGCTCTGAAAAACAAAGAGTTATCTCTCTCAGTAAATACAGCACAGAATGCAAAGTTTTCTAGTAATGAAAAAGTAGAGTTTTATTGGGTGCTGAGTGTAGCAACTGGATAGCAAAGTTGAATATAATGCTCAAAGCCAATGCCAAGTTTTAGACACATGCCATGGCAGCGGCAAGTAGTAGTGACCTGAAAATTGGCATGCCAACCCAGAATTCTCATTCTTTAGAACAATACATTTTAATTTAGCTACATTTTTATTCTGCAGACAGCCAAGCCAACCAGCAATAGCAGCATATCATATATAATTTCATTGCCCGGTGATATGTTGGGATTCTTCTTCCAAAGGTACATAGAGCATACAGTTGTATTTATTTAAAGGGAAGCTGTCAAAGTAAAAATCATATTAAAAACTCCGAACACTGTCCCAACACTAACCAGGACTTAGGAGTATTACAACTGTAGTCAGGAGCGCAAAAAATCAAACTAAAAAAAGTGAATAATCATTAATGCCAAGGCAAGATAAATTTGATGGAGGTTTTGACTCACAAATCTATAGGTATTCCTAACCTATTCCTATTTGGAGTGGGAGTAGATGAGGGAAGAGTATGTGGTCATGTAAAGACTGAGGTTGCATTGACAACCTAAAGTCTCTGCCATGTACATTGGCCAAACCGGACAGTCTCTACGCAAAAGAATAAATGGACACAAATCACACATCAAGAATTATAACATTCGAAAACCAGTAGAAGAACACTTCAATCTCCCTGGTCACTCAATAACCAACTTAAAAATAGCAATTCTTCAACAAAAAACCTTCAAAAACAGTCTCCAACGTGAAACTTCAGGACTGGAATTAATTTGAAACTGGACACCATCAAATTAAGCCTGAAGAAAGACAAAAACTAATTTCCCCCTACCGTTACTCACACCTTCTTGTCAACTGTTTGAAATGGGCCACCCTCAGTACCACTACAAAAGTTATTTTTCCTCCCTTAGTATTTTACTGTTAATTGAATTGTCTCATTAGATTGACCTCCCCCTCTTGGTAAGGCAACTCCCATCTTTTCATGTACTATGTATATATACCTACTACTGTATTTTCCACTCCATGCATCTGATGAAGTGGGTTCTAGCCCTTGAAAGCTTATGCCCAAATACATTTGTTAGTGTCTAAGGTGCCACAAGGACTCCTTGTTGTTTTAACCTAAAGTCTGACATTTCTTAGCTTTGGAGTGCTTGACTTTGCAACTTTATCACACTTTTAATATAGTTATTTTGAATGTAGTAAGTCTATAAACCTAGGTCAGATAGAATCATCATAGTTCATATGCAATGTAAACCATTGGCCTAGTATGAGGTCCACTTGCATGACTTGAACTTAGCCCTTTGTTTCACAGCTATACTGTGGCGATTCACCCCTTGATGTGCTATAAAAGGCTGACAGAAAAGAAAGATTTAAATGACAAAGAGTGAGCCTGAAAGAGCTGCAGATAAGAACAGCTTTTAAAAATATTCTCTGCTGGATACCTCTCAAACAATCACATCTGAAATAGTAAACATTGGTTCTGCTCTGACTGAACCTGTTTAGACTGCTGTGGCATCTTAATGGGTAGGCAGAATTTCTGGCAACAGTACTTCATGGGCAGGTCTTCCTGTCACACTGTCCTGTGCAGGAGTTTCTGCTTTGACTGTCCCTGAAGCTATAAAGAATGAATAATCCTCCTGTGAAGACTGGCAGATGGTATTTAATTCAAAGAGGAACTCCACAGATGAGTAATTTAAAGCTCAAAAGCCTGTACCTTAATTTTCTTAGTCTAAGTTTTTCTACTATGACCATAATCAAGTCTTTCTAAAGTAAATAGAACCTTTTTTGGCAATCTGAATTTGAACAAAGTTTGTGTCTCTTTTCTGAGGTTATTTTAAAATTGCAATAGCAAATGCACAAATGCAAAACAATTTATTTAAATAATAAGGTGATCAATAGTGGAAGGTCCTGGGGTTGTCCCCTCCAGACACCTGACCAGAACTTTAAAATAATAAAAGAGACTGAGTCTAGAAAATCCTTTACCAGTTTCACAGAGCCCTGTGCATCTTGGCACTTGATTTAGGGAGCCTGGTCCATGCTCCATGAATATTCACACGAGACAATAGTGCATAGGTCCTGTGCTGACCATCAGTGCAGAGGTGAATTTTACCCTCAGTGCATATATGATCAATACAACTCATATTTATGTCTTGCTACGAAGGCTCAGTGCTTTGCTTTAAAAAGCTCCTGCTCACCTGGGACACAACAATACAAAGGATTTGTCTTACAAACATAGACACACACTTTATTTTATCTGCATCCTGTGAGGCTTTCCTATTCCAGTGTATTGTGTTAACGTAATGATAATAAAGATACTCTCCAGGAGAGAGCAAATTAAACAGGTAGCTAGTAAATATTTATATTTATATAAATATATATAGTGTGTAAGGATATATATAAAAATAAGCAATTCTCTAACTGTCATTAGGTTTCTTCCATTTGTGGAATCTTTTCAAAGTTTATTGCAGTGTACTTTTTGCTGGAATTGGAAGTACCCCGTTTCTCTTTAGAGTTATACACTCTTAAGATTATACCTAAAGAACTTAGACACAGTGGTTGTATTTTCTGTGAATATACAAAAATAATGTGATGATTTATTATTAGCCTTTCCGTCCATGTTTTTCTAATGTAATGATGCATAACAGTATTTGTGAACTAGCCCAACTACTGATATTTCAGATGGACAATCCCATTTTCTAGTGTAAAAATCTGTAAACATTTAACGAACTGGGCATATTATAGAGAACCCATTTTATTTTTTGAAATGGATGGATTAAATCACTAATTATCTAACATCATAGCATAGTCATTGATTTGGAAAAAAATAAAATTTAAAAATTACCTTTGTGTACAATAACCATAGATATAAACTCTATACAAGGGTATGCCCTAATTTCATTCTTCCATTTGAGATGCAGCCTGAGAGCTATGTTTGATTAAAATTCTACACAGACCAGTCAAATGGATTTGCCAGAGCGCAAACGCTGCTAGCTGAAGTTTGCAAGATAAGGTTAGCAGAGCATAGTTTAGTGCATAGCTGTTGTTAGAAGAATCTTCTGATACATTTTCTTTAAGCAGCCTCATGATTTTTTTCCCTGTCATTAAATAGTGGCATCTATTCTGTTTTCACTGTGGAACTGCAAGATTACACGCGGGCAATACTTTCATGTTTCATAAAATAGCAAGCTAGACATTTGAACAATGTTGGATGTGTGCATTGCAGTTATTCTTCATCATTTGGTTCACTGTGTTTGGTGCTGATTGTCAGGGATGGGAAGCAAGCAGTAAACATTTATAAAAGGACATTATTATAAACACAAAATGAAAGAGGCTACTTCTCACAACTGTAATTTGAGTTGGGAAGATGACTAACTTACATTGTGCTTTCCAATTTTCCTTTTGCGACAATGGGATATGAAGTTTTATAAACTTTACATAATTTCTGCAACCAGCAGCATCACAGAAAGAACAACATTGTGTCAAAGATCTTTGCATTAATGAGACAAACTCTACTCTTTTTTATGCTTCTGAAACACCATTGACTTCAGTGGGGTTACCCTGGGTAACATAGGGGAAAATTTAGTTCCATGTTGTTTACTTGGTCTTTTTAAAATTAATATAATATTTCACCTTCAGGGTTAGATCAGCATTCTGATGGGATTTCTTCATATGATCTAGCAGAGCGATTGCATCAAGAAAATTTGTAAAAAACATAAAGGTGAAAACCAGCAATAGTCTTTTGCAGGGTTTGGACAATACAGATATCAAGTTTGGACATAGAAATTCCTCTTTTTGCGACTATATATGTGCTGGGTATACAGTATATGCACAGTGTAAATTGGTCATTTTACATTTCATCCATTGCCAGAAAAGTAGACTCCAGTTAGCAGCACAGTGATCATTGTCAGTTACAACAACAACAAAAAAATCCAAACGACATAGCAACATTCAGGTACCTTGCTCACGATGCATATGAGCCAGATTTTTAAATACAGAATGAGTCACCTTCTTTCAAATGTGTTAGTTAAATGCTCAAGTATTAACAAAAAGTCCTAAGTTTTCCACCAGATCCAACAAGAAAGCTTTTAAAAAAAAGATAAAACAGCTTTAATTTGCATACAAGCAGGTCATTTTAATAATTGATGGCAGTACCACCTCATTGCAGCTTGGTTATAGTAACAATCCAGATGCTACGTCTGTTATCTGAAAAGGTGCTGCTTTTCACATCCATTCTTAATGGTTTCACTGTACATTCCCAGGGGATGGAAAGAAGGATAGCATTATGGATCTTCGTATACTGAGATGAAGAAAATCCATTACCACATCACCAACAGGAAGGACTCATATTGTTGTAGTTCATGTAGTACTTGCTGTACGCCACATTGGGGAAGAGACACAAAAGCACTCCAAAGGTTTTGGAACAACAGCCTGCATTGCATCACTGCCCTATTATATATATGTCAAGAGATTAATAAGAGAACATCTGAACAAAAGGACAGTGGGATTTTCCTTGCATCAGTCATAGTAAAAAGAGGTTGAAAAAGAAAAATATGCCTGCTGCTACTGAAAGTGATTTTAGAGGCTAATACATGGAAGGAATTGTTCAAGAAGAATTCACCCTGGTGAAAAATATTATCCCTATAAAGCTATCAAAGTCAATGTCAGCTTGGGTCACTTGCTATTGAAAAAGCCAGTCACACAAATTAGGACTCCTTGTGGAACCTATACAACAGACCTTCCTGATAATATTGAGTTTTTCCAGTCACCAATCTGTGTTCTTTGCTCATTTTGTGTTGGCTTGACTCCTCTCTTCTCTTTCCCCATTCCCTATTCAGCTTGTGTCTTCATAATCTAACTACATCCTGGACAAGTATCTCATTCATGTTGTGTTAAAAAAATAGTACAAGGAACATGTACTGTAGTCCAACTTGAATTATACACAGTTGAAGTTTCTATAAAAGTCCTTTCTGAATACTAGTTAATCATTTAAGTTTAGATGCTCAGTTGATACTACAAACATCCAAGAGAATGTTCACATTGACTACATGAGAGGTTATATGAAACAAATACAATAGCTATGTGGTTGCCATTTGGAAAGGGTTACAGGTCACCTTACAAAACTCAGCAAAAATGTATCAGATATTGTATTTTCATTCTGACAATTATTCAGCAGAAGTCAGAGAAGTCCTTATCGGGCAGCCATTCATGTAGCTTTTGAAAGCCTCATGTTGAAACCCATCTTCAGTCTGCTACAGCCCTCTAAACTAACAGTTTGAGAAACCTGTCCAGGTCTGCAAACAGTGACCGTATTTAAAATTAAAAAATGCAGATCACTGATCCCAACTACACTATACTAACTTACAAAACAAAAGATATGAAAAAAAATGAACTAGATCAAAAACTGAAGGCTAAATCTCTCACTGTCTTAATAACTCTTATCACACAGATATTAGGACAAACAACCCTGCAATCACAAAGAAAGCAGCTTCATTCTTCAAATTCTTACAGACTCTTACAAACCACTCACTTAGAAAACCCACCAGCTCTCAGTCAAAACCATGTTTACCCAATTCAATCCAAACACCAAAAAATAACACTGTTCTCCAACTGCCATCCTCATGTGTGCAAATCCCACATACACATTGTCGTTGCATTCCACATCCTGTCTGTAACTACAAACTATTTCACTAACTATTATTCTCATGGATATGAGGTTGCATATCATTTTTCCCTGTGCAATTGAAACATTGAGTGCCTGAGTAGGTAGAGTACTTGCACTATAAATATATTTCAGATCTATTAAATACATTGGCTGTAGGGCGTTGACTTGACAACCATTTATTTCCTTGTATACTACTCACTGCAATACATAATCATCTTTAATCATCCACATCTTGTGTCAATCAGTTTCAGAAATTAGTAATATTTAGTCTAGTCTATCCGTTTTTGTTTTCTCTTAGAGTTGCTAAAATAAAGACAGTTACTTACCTATATGGTGACTGTTGTTCTTTGAGATATGGGTGCAGACGTGTATTCCACTCAGGTGTGTGTGTGCCTAGTGCACCAAAGCCAGCAAACTTTACCTAGCAATACCCAAATGCCAATAGTTGAGATCCAATGGAGAGGGGTGGAGGATGGAATACACATCTGCACCTACAGCTCAAAGAACAACAGTTACTCTATAGGTTGGTAACGATCTTTTCTTCTATAAGTGGTTGCAGATGTATATTCCACTCAGGTGACTCACAAGCTGTAGCAAGTGAGCTTGGACTCTGCTTAAAGAATGACTGCAGAACTACCTTCCAAAGTTTGCATCCAATCTAGATGCAGCCATAATTGCATAGTGTTTGGTAAAAGTATGTGTGGAAGACCAGGTAGCAGCCCTGCAAATGTTTAATATTGAAACATAGTGAGAAATGTCACTGACATCACTTGGGCCCCAGTTGAATGAGTCCCTAACCTTTGTGAGGTATGGCCTGAGCTACTCCAAATACTGTTGTAAAAAAAGGAAATTATCCAGCTGGAAATAGTCCGTGAGGAGACCACCCAACCTTTCATCTGATCCGCATAGGAGACAAAAACATGACATGATGAACAAAATGGCTTAGTTCTCTCCAAATAAAATGACAGTCTCACATCCAATGCATGAAGGAGCTGTTCATCTGTGTTTGAGTGTGGCTTAGGAAAGAATATAGGTAAGTATTTTATCTGGTTCAGGTGAAACTACTTCAGACAGATGCAGTCTTAGGAACACTTTGTTTTTGAAAACTGGGTATATGGGGGTTTTGCCAAGTTGCCAGGGGCTCAAACAGAGTACCCAGAAGGTCAGCCATCACAATATTAAGGAACTGCTTCTTTAACAAGTGGAAAAATATGAATGATTCCTCTTAGAAATCACTGAACCATGGAGTTTGAGAAAAATTGACTTCCCTTGGATCAGAGGATGGAAACCCAAGATTGCCACTAAGTGGACCCTCTCCCCCCTCAATAAATGAATAAATGTCGCTTGAGAATTCTTTAAGGAATGTAACATTTTGTCAGTTTTCTCTGAAAATAAAAATTGACTGTCAAAGGGTAAGTCATCAATTGTCTGTTGGGCCTCCAGAGCCATACCAGAATTCTGCAACAAAGAAGCCTTTCTCAGAGTTACAGCAGAGGCCATAACTCTAGAGGAAGGAATCACCATGTCCAAAGCGGACAGTAGTGACTTACAGATTGCTGCTCAATGGCCTTGCACAATGAAAGCCTTAAACCCTTACCCGGAGGATTCTGGCAACTTATCTGTAAATTTTGCCACAACTTCCCAATTTATAAAGTTGTACTTTGACAAAAAAATTTGCTGATTGGAAACATGTATTGTAAGGTGTGGGAGGAAAATTTGTTCTACTTCATCAATCTTTTAGAGTCCTTGTCTTTTGACTTATATCTCCCCTGTCTGAACCTCTCATTAGCTACCATTACAACAAATGAGAGTTAGACATCAGATGTGTGTAGAAGCACTCAAAGCCAGAAAAAGGCACATAGTATCTCTTATCAGTACGCGTCACTGTAGATGAAAGGATGCTGGGGTGTTTCCTAGAGTCTTTGCAGATCCAAGTTCATTCACTTATGGGGAAAGACACTCTTCCCTTATGGAGGGTATCCTGAACAAACTTAGCCTGAATACCCAAAGCTGAAGCCACATACCTCAGGAGGTCCAATATGTTTTAAATTCCTCAGGTACAAGGGAGGAAGAATCTGGCACTGCAGAGTCATTTGGTGGTAAAGAGAATAACAGAAGCAGAGCCAATGGAATCTCCTGTGGCGCTTGTACAGGAGTGCTGGAACAATTTGTATAGTGGGGGTGCTGAGAGCCATTGGACCAATCTGTGAACCCTGTATATGATGGAAACCACTTCAAGCCAGGGGAGCAGCAGCACCCCTAGTTCCAGCACTTATGCACCTGTAATAATGGTTCAGCATGAACTAGTTCAGTAGGAGCAACCTTCGTATGTGACTGCAGCATTGGAGGTTCAGGAGGAGAGGCTACAGGGGGAATAGGTGACCTTACTTTGGCTTGAGCCAAGGATTGGGATCTCACCAACTGTGGAATATCCCAGCGGTTCCAAGGAGGCCACTGGGGGTATAGGTGTGGCATTGATGGCCAAGAGGAACTGGGACAAGGATCCCATTCTTGCTATGGGAGCGGTGCTGATATCAGTACCAATGGTGATTCCTGGGAGGTCTCAACAACTTTTGAGAGTGATACTAAGAAGGCAAGCGAGAGGAGGAAGACGTCTCTGAGCATGACCCCATGGAACCTTCCAAATAGTCCACTGACAGCAGAAGGGCAAATAAATGTCTAGCCTCAACCAAAGTCCAGAATGCAGGGTGCACTGGTGCTGACAAAGGTAAAGCAGTTGGTGCATTAAGTACTGATAGGAACCTTGCATTCATGCTCAGTACCCAGAGCTGACATTGATACTAAGCTGGAGCCAGCACCGGTCCCATAGATGCAGTGCGCATGGACTAGTCATTGGCACCAAAGATAATACCTTCCCTTCAGTACCAAAAAGGTGGGAGATCTCAACTCTGCACCCTGAATTGGAAAGGTGCAGAAAACAGTGCCAACAATAACGGCAGGTCTGCAACAACTCCAGATGGTGCTGAGGATGCCATAGTAGTCACTACAGTGGAATGTTCCTGAATTAATGGAGAGCCAGGAACAGACAGACAAAGCAATTCTGATGCAGCCTGATCCACCTCTGGTATGGAAACAGTCAGTGCTGACACCATCGTCAGTCCTGAACTTCAACAAATGCCCTGCAGATCATACTGGAGCCAATGGTTTGGAGTCCACCTGCTCTTGTCATGGAACTGAGGAATGCATAGACAGTCCTGCTCTATCTTACATACTGGGTGAAATCACAATGCTGGTCTGCACTCCTCTTAGAAAGGGAGGAAGAATCTCTCCTAGCTCTGGAATGGTCTCCATCAGTTTTATGAGATCTTTTTCCTAGAACTGTCTCTCTTCTTCCTGGGAAAGGAATCTGAATCTGTCTGAACAACAGCCTTGCTGGCTTAGATGCCCTCCGGCAACCTGATGACCTGTGAAGGTCCCTGGTGCTGAAACAGGCCTCATGACCTGCTTCAGAAGGTGCTGATTCAAGAGCAATTTTCTGACCACCCGTGTTCTCTTCTTGAATGACTTGCAGATAGAGGACTTTTCTTTAATATGTCCTTCCTTAGAGCTCAATAAACATCAATATGCAAAAACTTTATGGCAAAACCTGAACATTTTGGAGGAAAGTGGACACTGAGAAAAAGTTTTAGTCAAAAACCCAATTTTCCATTGAAAAAATATTTTGCTTTTGTATTTCCCAGTCCTTCATCTTTACTACTACAGCATTTCTCACCCACACTTGTTGCATAGTATCTAATGTTTTAGGTGGTGTTTTCAAAATGATTCAGTATTGGCCTAAATCAGTTCCCATTGAAGTCAGATTGCATTTTACCAATGATTGCCAATAGGAAGGGTTTGGCCAATGCTGAACACTTTGAAAATCCCACCCTTAAATTGCAAGCCCTCTGGGGCTGTTTTGGTATGTATCTGCAGCATCCAGTGTGATCATTATAATACACCTCTATCCTGATATAACGCGAGCTGATATAACACGAATTCGGATACAATGCAGTAAAGCAGCGGCTCCGGGGGGCTGCATGCTCTGGCAGATCAAAGCAAGTTCGATATAACACGGTTTCACCTATAACATGGTAAGATTTTTTGGCTCCCGAGGACGGCGTTATATCGAGGTAGAGGTGTACTTACATGTAACATAGATAGTTCCCAAGGATAGTTCAGGAGTACTGTATTTTGTTGATCCTGTGGTTATGACATTAAGTCATATGGTATTGCACTCTCCATGTAGCTAACTCATTTTGCCCTTGGAAAAGGAGACTACAGTATATAAGCTCTATTCAATGTTATCAATTTGTATTACTCCGTTCAGTAGGATTGCTGTATTCCACTTAAAGTTCTGACCTGGAACACCATCCCTTTGAAAGTGATTTTATTAAAACAGCTTTACAATGGTAAATTTTTTGGACTTTGAAAACAACATATTGGAAAATTATATTCTTTTTGATCTTTTGAGTGTTTGAGTTTTTCAACCTTTGATACCTGATTACTGACTTTATAAATTCATCTCTTTTTACACACTGATGTTTGCTGCCTACTAGGTGACTGATCTTATTACACTGGAATTTCTTTTCTCACATTTGCTTTTCAACCTTTTTTTTATTTCTCTTCCTATGTCCTTTAATATTTAATAATCTACACTAAGAGCGTATGGAGTTTCTGACCACTCTGAACTATTATTATAACCTAGAAACTTTAAATTTGGTTACTGACCCAGCAAGCCACATGAACAATTACAGTTTCTAGACCCCTCTGGGACACAACAATCTGCTGTTCTGCATACAAGCATCTCAAGTCTGCAGCCAAAGGCTAATGCCTATCTTTAATATAAAGATAGTTGGCTGCCCACATTCTTGCTCTTGGTACAAATGAGGAAAAAAGATGATCACTCGGGTAAAAAGAACAAACAGGATATTTTTATCTTTCATTTTCACTGCTGATATTTACCCCAAATACACCAGGAATATATAGATTCCATGCACACATGCTGCAACCATTCTGGAGGAGTGTAACTTTATGATGATTCTTCTGCAATTGCTTGGTAGATTTCAATACATTATATATTCAATTTGACTATAGTTCCAACCAATTAAAAATCCATTGCACACAGTTTATAAGCGACTGTCCAGTAATAATCTGTGATCTAAAATTCCTCAAAAAAAACCATATAACATGAAATATATGGCAGAATGCCGGTAAAACAGAACAAGGAGACATACAATTCTCCCTCAAGGAATTCAGTCACAAATTTAACTAACACATTATTTTTTTAATGAGCATCATCAGCATGGACGCATGTCTTTTGGCATGGTGGCCGAAGCATGAAGGGGCATATGAATGTTTAGCATATCTTGCACATAAATATCTTGCACCACCAGCTACAAAAGTGCCATGCAAAATACCTGTTCTCACTTTCAGGTGACATTGTAAATAAGAAGCAGGCAACAATATCTCCCGCCAATGTACCCTGGCAGGCCGTGTGCCAAAGGTTGCCGATCCCTGGTTTAAGACCTAAAATTTCAAAAGGGGCTAGTGATTTTGTGTGCCTCAATTTTGTACGCCCAATTAAAGACAAAATTGTACGCCCAATTAAACTATCCTAATTTTCAGAGGACAGGTGCTCACACTTTCTGGAAATCAGGCCTCATTAAGGTGTTTCAACTTGGGCTACAATAATTGAGGTAACCAAAATCACTCTACACTTTTGAAAATTTAGGTTTAAGTGACTTTGGAGCCTATATTATTGCACCACCTGTTGCTTACCCCAAACACCTTTTCAAGATCTGAAGATACGTTTCCTCTGAAATGTATAAAGGGAGAACATTAATGAGCAATCTCAGTTTGCTAGCAGCTTGCTTCCCCTCAATAAATCTTATTTGATCTTTGTGCACAGCTGAAGTTATCATCTGTTCTACTCAGAGGCAGAAAATTTCACTGGTATTTTCATACAGTAGATAACAAGAAATATTGGCTTAAAGCTTAAGATGACTTAAGATTCAGATTTTCCCCTCTTTGGTAATAAATTATTACAACCTCCATCAAAGGAAGGAGAAAGTCCTTCATATTATAGTGCCCCTTGATATATATTAGCTAAAACTAGGGCCACATGTTTTTTTGTGCATTGTAATATTCAGTAGGTAGCCCTCTCTGGGCCTGCTGATATATAGACTCCTGCAAATCTGCGGATATCCACGGACCATATTTGTGGATTACAGATCGGATGCGGATACAAATTTTGCATCCATACAGGGCTCTACTGTTATATATTCAGATTAATCTGATTTAATTAATGTAGCCTTGCAAATAACCAACTAACTTTTCTATCAAACTCAGAAAACCTTTTTTACATTACGACACCTGCTCTCTAAAGTCCGCAGACAACTTTTCAAAATGTCATTAAGCACAATACATTTCCCCTTTGTTTTCTTTCCTGGGGAATTCTTCAGAAAAAGTGGCTATTCTATATTTCAGGTCAGTGAATCAAATACTAGAGCCTTATTATTAAAAAGGGATAGATAAATGTATAATCAACAGTACCATCCAGATAAGGCTAAAACTAATCAGATCTCATGCTTTGAGGGATAAACTGAGTGTCTGCAAATGGTCAGGAAAGAATTCCTTCTTCGTCTCCCATATCCATCTGTGTAAAATTGGATAGGTGCGTTTATCAGGGATGGGGTGGGGAGGGTATTAAATTCCTCAGAAGCATCGGGTATTGGCCATGATTGGAGACAGGACCTAAGAGGAAATGGATCAATAGTCAGATCCAATATGGCAAATTTTACATTTCTTTTCTTTTCTGTACCTTGTGACCACTGCAATGGTATGCAACCACACTGCAGTGCCTTGCACTAGGTACCTCACCAATTATTTACTACCATCCCTGGAGTATTATAGTTTTTAGTAACATGTTCAACAGTTCTGGACAGTAGCCATAATTCTGGATTAGGTGTTCAGATACTATGATGAAGGGCATGGTATAAGAGTATTAGATATCTATGACAAATAAAACAGATTTGACAGTGATTAAGATATTAAATAAACTAGATTTACACTACTGGATTGGAGATTAGAATCTGCATGTAATTTCTCAGTAGCTCCATTGTTTTTCTGTAGAAGTCTAAACAGACGATGTAAAAATCACTTTGTATTTGTTTTGGTTTGTTGCACAATAGATAATACTCTGTTTTAGTTATGTATAACCACCTTCTGAAACTTATAGTAATAATTTACTCATCATTATACAATAGCATTAGTTATATTTATGAGGACACTCAAATTGAGTCATTCCAAACTTTAAATATTACGTTAGAAATCCCTTGGCATTCTAATGACAAGGAAATATGTATGAATCTGGAAGATTATTTTCCTTTTATTTCAATTATAATACCATCTGCCAAAACTCACTGAGTCTCAAAAATGTTTCTTTTCTGACAGCTTCAGAAAAGAACTTTGCATGAGAAACAGGCATCTGTTCTTTACTTAATCTACAAATGACACATTTTGTTTGCATTCACAAGGGCATTTTGCAAATTTAGTGTCAATTAATATGCCAATTGGTGACACTGACAAAATCAGATTCTTAACTAAGGTACATTTCCTTCAACAGTTTTAACTCTATGGAATAAAAATAGAGTATATTAAAAAGGTCTAATCACATTTTGAGTATTCATTTATTAAGATTCTCTACCTGTAATAATGTTTGAACATACCAGCGCTTATATTACATATGAGAAGGCAAAATAATATTTGCACATTAACATTCTAATGGTTTGCATCAATTCCCTTTTTTGTTTTGTTTTGTGAGATGTCATGAAACTGAAAATTGGCAGCAATTTGCATCACATACATTCCCTCCCCCTCCAATGTAGAAAACTGCAGGAGGCTAAAGTTGTGTAAACCTTTTGTTAGTGAGACCTAAACCGCACAAAGCTCAGCTGTAGTTCATGGGAACCTTTCCTCCCCACTCCCCCATTTTATAAACTTAATGCACTAACTCAGGCCACCTGCCCCACAGAGGCCTCTTGAATATTTGGAAGAAATGTTTGAGATCCACTTTTCCAGTCTGAAAACTAAAGCTACTCTCAGAAGACACTCAGGTGCAGGCAGTTTGGTAAACCACTGCTCTCTCCTACCCAAAGACACGCAAAGGAAGAGGGGAGCACAGCCATGTTGGAAGGCAAGGAGGACTTGTTTATGAGGCAGGGTGTGTGTCTGTCTCAGATTGTCATTTATGGAAGAAACCAGGCAAAAATCATGACCATTTTTTAGTTTTCCAGTTCCCTTGTGGGCTAGGGTCTCCAGACTTAGAGATACAAAGATACACTTCCAACAAACAGTCTTCCTAGGGTGAAGCCATGTAATACAACTTACATGAACTTACTGCATTGGTTGTAAGTATTATTATTCCTATTATAACTTTCAGAAAACCACCAGTGCCACAGCCTCCATGACATGTGTGAAACAAAGGAGCTCTTGTTGTCATTGGCTCAGTCAAATTCAAAGGATAGGGGAAAGGGAGAGAAAAATAAAGAAGAAGGAAAAATGGAGTGGAGCATGGGAAAGAACTGACAGGAGAGTGACAACAAAAGACGAGAGACTCGCACATCTGTCAACGGAGCAAGGGATCTGGACAACTCACAGCCATGTTGAAACAGGGGCTTCTTCAGGAAGACATCCAACCCCAGTTGGATCCAATCCCAGTTGTTGTTTGACAGTCCCCCCCCTAAATTAGAATGAGGTTCTCTCTTCCCTCCCCTCTTCTGTTCTCAAATTTCCTCTCTTCAACATCCCCTTTGAAAATGTCCCAGTCATCTCTAACTAAAGAGAAAAAGAGAGTAGCAGTATGAAAAAAAAAACCACAAAACTTTACTCTCACCGCTTATGTTCCTTTATTGCTAAACAGCAGAGTTTATCCTGCAGCAGCAGCTGCATCATGAAATTAATTCAGACTGTAACTACAAAGAGAAAAACAAATATATTTGTATAAGTTTATAGTTTGTTAACAAACTGGCAAGTGACTGCCTCTGCCAAAGGTGCTGCAGATGCACAGTGCCAACTTTGTTTTACAAATATGGCATCTTCACAAGCCAGGGAGGGCTGACTGTCACTAATATCAGTGGAAGGGAGAAAAAATAAGCCCCTAAAATGCATGTAGCATACAGTTCTCCACATTTATAAGGGTTTTTATGGCAGATTGGGGGCTTATTTTCTTCTCATTGTACAATTATAATCTTTCAGTGGGAAAATAGACCAGTGAACCAGATGTGAAGCTAGTCTGTGAAATGCAAGGACCTAATTACATATCAAAGAAGAAATCAGGGACCAGACTATATCCACAAATCCTGTCTGAAATTCAGTACAAAAGACAGGTCTAGGAATTGATCATATATATATTCTGTAAGCATACAGAATTTTCTTCAAAGAAATTAAGTTCTTCAGGCAAAAACATATCTAATTATTGATCAGACAAGTAAAGAACAAACACATGGAGAGTTACACACTAACTGAAATACCAAGGGAAATAACTTACCTAAGCCATAGGAATAAACTAGTTATGTTGCTACTTCTGGGTTGAAGGTCATGAGTTATAATCCTACACTAGGATTGGGTTTTACAGAAGCATAGACAATGCAATACAGCACTAAATCATGAGAGGTGTCAGCCTTTGGAGGAGATGCATAATTAAGGTCCTTTCTACCTTGCTATTATTTGCTGTCCCACGAAAATTGAAGACCCCATGGCCCTTCTCAGCAAGAATAGGGGAAAACCCTGGAGTAACGACCAACACTGTATCTCAATCAAAACACAATCTAATGATCAAGGCTGAGTAGGAACTATTGCCAGGTGCATACTGGCTGCTCCATTCAGCTACAAGAACAATGTGATACAAAAGTCTGTAACTCACATGGGATAAAGTGCTTTGAAATATCTTGAGTGTGACAGGGATTATATAAAACCACAATTCTATTTGCTTTAACTATGTCCATCTAAGGCTCTCCAGAGAATTCTTGAAGTTCCATTTCTTTTCTTTTACCAAGAATAATTAAAACCATTTACCTATTTCAGGGCCATGGTCTCAAACATTACAAAGTTGGCATTATTTTTCTTCGGATGCAAGCCCACTGCTTGCATCCGAAGAAGTGGGTGTTCACGCACGAAAGCTCATGCTACAAAACATCTGTTAGTCTATAAGGTGCCACTGGTCAAATTTGCCCAGTATATGAGTTTAATACCCAGTCCACTTCTCTCTCAATGTGAAGAGGACTATGCACACTTGTAGTAACCAAGTTGAGATTTTCCGCAGGCACCTTAGTCAAATGCACACTGATTTGGATTAAAACATAAAATAAGTTTATTAACTACAAAAAGATAGATTCTAAGTGATTATAAGTGATAGCAAACAGACCAAAGCAGATTACAGAGTAAATAATAGAACCGCAAACTGAGCTGAACATACTAGATAATTAGGATATAAATTATCAAATTCTCACCCTGAGTGATAAACGGGCTGGCAGTATCTTAAGGCACAACCTGACTTTGCTTTGCAGCTTGGGTTTCCCAGGTTTTCATACACATGCTAGAAATCCCTTTAGCCTGGGATCAAGTCACCCAGTTCAGTCTTTGTTCCTCAGATGTTTCCAGATGTGGTATTATAAGGAGAGCGAGGTACCCTCATGATGTCATTTCCCCCTTTTATATCTTCTTCCCACTTGCTGGAAAGCTTATTGTGACCTGGGTCAAACAGTTCCCATTGTGTAGTGCTATTTCTGAGAAGTTTCTATTGTACACAGTTCCTGGGGCAATCCTGTGCATGTATGTCTTCAATAAGCCATTAACACTGTTTGGCCTTTTTACTGTTGTACCTGAAAGGCTGCTTGTGGGTGTTTTCACCCTCACAACATGTTTCAGTAACACATACATAGCCAAACTTCATAACTTCACATATGATAGCACATACAATCCAATGAGATATTAATATATAGCAGATCAAGATTTTTAGAATGATACCTCACAAGGCACACTTTGTACAAAACGTATCCTAATTATATGACAGTGGTGAGTAAGAGGGTGTCAGGGCGTCACAGAACTCACACTGGATAAAATGTCCACCAGGTGATGTGAGGACTCCCTAATCTCCTCAACTTGTACACTAAAGTCTGCAGCTGCTCTCTTTAACAGCTCCTGACAAACTGTAAAATCATCAGAAGGAGGTGAAGTTGCCCTGGATGAAATGGCTTCGTCTGGAGAGAATGAAGAGGAAGCCAAAACTGGAAAGGGTAGAATCTTTTCTGTTGGCTGATGCTTGGTACCAGGCCCAATACTGGACTCTGGGGACAGAGCCACTCGGTGCACAGACTCTCCCTTTTAGACAAAGGCACTGAGTACACATGGTGTGGGGAAGATCTGGAAGCTGGAGGGAACCCATGGGGTTCCAAAATGGCCACTGGTCTCGGCCACATTCCCATGAATTCCCACAGTTCCACTGAATGGTCCTGGTGGTAGGAGTGAAGAGAGGATCTTTGAAGAGACCAACAGGTCCTGCTTTGGGGCTGTGAGGTATAAGATCTCACCTCTGAGTCCGATGAAGAAGATTCTATTTCATCTGACCATGGTGGCACTGATCCATTTGGTGCTGGGGATTCATGCTGAAAGCTGGGCAATAGGTAGAGTGACATCATCATTGCAGGCTTCCCCTTGCATGGTATCGAGGGTCCACCTGCCTGGGAAGCAGGGAACTGTGGTACTGGAGGTTAAATCATTCTCAGATGGGGCAACATTGCCACAGGATTGGACTCTTGTAAGGAAGGAGACACCTGCACAGAGAGGCAGAGCAGACTTCTTGCTGCCACAAACAGCTCTGGGGTTGTTGGCACTGAGTCGGTCCCTTGTTGCAGTGCCGAAGAAGTTGACAATGCTGCTTCTGGCCCTGAGCTTGATGGTGCTCCTTGCCACGCTGGAGCCAACTTAGGCACCTGTCTGGAGGAACAGTGCTTAGGTTTCAGGTGCACTCTACTTGACTCCTTCTCACCCCTTTACTAGACTTAGTGGGTGGAGACCCTCCCCTGGCTAGGGTTCTAACTATCAGATGGGTGAGGTTCTGGAACCACCTCCCAATAGGAGTTCTGGGGCAAACAATTAATTTTAAGAGGGAGCTAGACATTTATGAGTGCAATTGTACAAGAGGGCTGCTTGTGCTCAGCAGTGTAGGGAATCACTTCCAGTTTATGTCTCACAATTATTTTCCTGACATTGCAGGGGCCTCAGGCATTGGTGCATCTCAGTCCCTCCTGTTCTCTGCCTGTGGTACATAACAGTCTAGTGTCCTGTGGTCTGTAATACTTTGGTCTAATTTCTGTTGTTGGGTTTAGTGTGCTGGTGCTGGGTGCTGCTGATGGCCTGCAATATGCATGAGGTCAGACTGGATGATCTGGCGGTCCCTTCTGGTCTTGAAGTTAATGATCTTTCATCTCTTAGTGATCTCATTGGTCATTTATGAAGCCCTTTGAGTTATTTGGACCCCAGAGTGCTTTACTGGGGTAAGACACCATTTTCATTACTACTATTGCAGGTACCCCCTTGAAAATAGGTAATCAGTTGAACTGGACAATGGAAAGCAAATGATTGTGCATCTGCAAACCATGAAACTATTAAAGTAAACTTTGAATTATTTTATGCTCAGTTCCAACAGCCATCTCAGAACATATTGCAGACTAATGATATCAACAGATTGTCTTTCACCTCTAACAAAGAAAAACATCTTACATACACGGGTGTAGTTTGGGGGAGCACGGGGGGCATTGCCCCCCCAAACTGAGGCAAGGTGTGTGTGTGGGGGGGTTATGAGTGGTCATGTGCCACTTCCTCCCCCGTTCCGCCCCTGATTTCTGTGAGCACTGAGCTGCCCTGCAGGGCTTGCTCTGCTTGTCCTGCAGGGAGGAGGGGACACTGGTGGGGTGGGGAGGTAAAGGGAACTGTGTCCTCCCCACTCCGTGCCTCCCCCCTGGCACATTTCAGCTCATGGACAGCAGAGGTGGCGGGATGGAGCAACTGCTCTTCTGTGCTCCCGGATGCTGCCTCGGCAGCTGGATGCTACCTCCTGATTCCTAGTGCCTGCCCGTTTCCCATACAACGGTAAGTGCCCGCGGGGGTGGGAAGGGCAGGGCAAGGGGTGTGGTGGAGTGGAGGGAAGAGACAGTGAGCAGGGGGAGGAGGATGCGGCAGGAGACAGTGAGGAGAGGAAGGGGGAGGCCGTGGGGATGAGAAGGGGATATGGGAATGGGAGATGAGCAGAAGCAGGGACCTGGCATGTGGCGTCCACTCATCAGCAAGAGCAAGGAGGTGGCCGCCAGCAGCAGCTGGGTTTCCCCTGGTAAGCCAGCCTGTCCCCCTCAGCACTGGCAGCCCATGTACCACTCCAGGCGGGGGGGAGAGCGGCAGTGACCCATGGGAACTGGCTTCAGTTTGCACATGTGTGCGTGCATGGGGGGCCCCTGCTCTGCCCCCCTCCCACTAAATATAGCACTCAAACTATGTCTTTGCTTACATAACCCCATTAGTATGCACTGGATGTAAGATGTAAAGGATCAAAGTGACAAAAACAGACAGCATGGCCATATGTTCTGGTACAGTAGCATGTTATAGCCCATTAACACCCCATCACCGCCACACAAAAAAAGCTGCAAAGATAATGTTATCTAAAACATCCTGCTGAAGGGGTGAAATAAGGATGAGACAACGACTGTAAATTAAATATGACCAAAATAGCTATTGTTTTCCTGTCTCTTTCCCTCATGACACCCAACTCGCTCTTCACTTCTGCTGCCCACTCATCACCACTGAAGATTCTACCACTGTTTCCTTTGCTACTGCAAGGTATCTTGATGTTATCCGTGACCAGTAGCTCCATTTATATTTCACATGCTGTTACATCTTGCAGAAGTTGTCTTCTAAATAGCTCAAGTAGCCATAAGTTCTTAATCCTGGTCCCCATACTGGCAACCTCATGACTCGGTTTCTGCAATGCTCTCTATACTCATGTACCAAAATTCCCTCTTCTGTCAGCTAAAACCATGCAGCACATCTAATGTAGGTTTCTTTCTCGAGTCTAGGTTTGCTAACCACAGATGAGCTGGAACCCTTCCTATATCAGCACCAGAGGCAGCTGGAGCTTGTACTGAAACATAGCGAAGGGGCTTTCCCATTAGGCTCTTGCCTATGAATGTACTGCCACCAAGATAGCATGCCGCAAAATACAGCTCTCTTTCTCCCCCTTTTCCTTCAGAAAGAAATTGTTACTCACCCCATACAGTAACAGTGGTTCTTCAAAATGTGTTCCCCTCTAGGTGTGCTCCCTGTGTCTCTGATGGAGATTTCCCATGGCAGTGTCCATTTGGCCAGCACAAGCATGTTACTCAGTCTCGTCCTTCATGCTGTTGTTAGATAGCACTGCACAGGCAAATCGCCCTCAGTTCATTCTCTGCCATGAAGCTCCATAGCAGAGAACTCTGAAGCTGAGGTGAAGGAGGGCAGGTAGTGGAGTATCCATCAGGACACACATCTCGAAGAACCAGTTACTACATGGTGTGAGTAACCATTTTCTTCTTCTTCTTCTTCTTCTTCGAGTAGTGTCATGATGGGTGCTCCACTCTAGGTGACTATTGAGCAGTTCCCTTTAAGGAGGACAGGGCTTCAGAGTCGAGTCCAGTACTGAAGAAAGTATAGCCGAGATGAATGCAGCATAGGAAGCTGCCATTGGTTATTGTGTAGTGCTCAGCAAAGGTATGTACAGAGGTCCAAGCTGCAGCTTTACATATTTCAATGATGGGAACATTTCTGAGAAAGGCTCATAAAGAAAAAATGTCTTTGTCTCCCTATTTATGTCACTTGTCTTCACTTCATATGCTTTCTGTCCAGATGAACTGTTGCCTTAACATTTTCATTCCAATATTTACAGTGTAGGTGCTTGAAGGGCAGTATGTCCAGTGTCTTATGAGAGGAGTCTTGGGTCTTCTTCGGTGGCTCAACAGCTTTTAAAAAAAATGACTTATTTGGCTAGATCCTGTTTTTCTTCCACGCGTTTTAAAATTGAAATTTGTTGAAGTAAAGAGAAAATTAGTTTGCTTTTCTGCTTCCCCAAAAGATTCTCATAAACCTTTATCAGCACGTACCATCTCATTCAGGTCTAAACTATAGGACTGTTAATCACACTCAAGGCTCAATTCCAATCATGCAAGTAACATTTTATTGAACTACTGGAGTTCCAGCTCATTAAACACAGATGTTCTCAATGATTTGGAAAAAAAATAGGCTAAAAACCTGTGACATGAACACAGTGAAGGCAAGTGGAATGGATTTAAACTTCCCTGTTGATGTGGACACAGCAGCAAAACGAGGACAGACACATACATGGAATTAAGTGGCAGGCCACAACTTTTATTATTAAACACCCACACTTTCCTGTACCAGGCATTTAACTGATTCCAGTGCAAGAGTTAGAGAGCTCTTTACTGTATAATCTGTATCTGGTGCAATGGTTACAGGGCTCCTTACCATATAACCCAGGGTTTCTCAAACAGGGGTCGCCGCTTGTGTAGGGAAAACCCCTGGCGGGCTGGGCCGGTGTGTTTATGTGTCCCATCCGCAGGTCCAGCCGATCGTGGCTCCCACTGGCCACGGATCGCTGCTCCGGGCCAATAGGAGCTGCTGGAAGTGGCGTGGGCCGAGTGACATAGTAGCCGCTGCTTCCAGCAGCTCCCATTGGCCCGGAGCAGCGATACACGGCCAGTGGGAGCAGCAATCGGATGAACCTGTGGACAGGGCAGGTAAACACACCGTCCCGGCCCGCCAGGGGCTTTCCCTACATAAGTGGCGGCCCCTGTTTGAGAAACCCTGATATAACCCATAATGCGGGATAGGCTCTTCTCATCTTATACCCCAGGTCTCAGCTCTCTCTGAGTTCCAGTACCCACCCCCTTCTCCCATGAGGGGGACATATGGTGCAGGAGGTTGGGGACCTGCGCCCATGAGAGCCACAAAGTCTGATCTTGGCCCATGAAGGCCACCAGGTTGCACTCTATCACATGAGCCCAAGGCCCATCACCAAAATCTCAGGTCTCTTACGTCTGGGAATCATTTATTTTATTTTCTTAACTGCACTGGAAACCGACCACAAGTGGTGACAAATAAACAATGTCATCCCAGTACCTCAGTTAGGTACTAAGTGTGTTCCTGCTTAACCCACCGTGGCTTGAAGGTGCTGCAAGGAAGGAAAAAAAACTCCCTGGTCCTCTTCCAATTGGCCCATGGGAGAAAACAATTCCTTCCTGACCTCCAAATGGGCAATTGGCTAGCTCCACAGCATCTATCAGGCTGAGTTCCCATTCCTAGTTTGGGTGGGCTGCTGGGTCAGAGCCAAAAGAGATTCCACCCCTCTCCTCCAACTGGCCAATGGGAACCAGAGACTACCATGGGGAGAAGCTATCTAAAGTCCCTTGGATAGTATCTTCCTCCCTTGTTACTGGGACTGTCCCCCTTTCACCGCTGGCCCCACCAATTTCCCCCCCCCACACCTCCATTGATGCAGGTGGGTGGCATTTCTGCTCTCAACTACTCCCAAGTTTCCCATTGCATCACATTGTAACTTCAGATGCACATGCCCCACTTCCACTTAAGTAAAAGGACTAAACACCACCCTCGTTTACACTGAACAAATATGTGTATCTGAGAGTAGAATTTATCCTTTTGACGCATAAGGGCTGCCCAGGGGTTTACTTAGCTTGTAAGCTCTTTGTGGCAGAGATTGTTTCATTGTTATACATTTGTACAGCACCTACACAATGGGGCTATGGCTGCAAGGTGGTATTGCAATACTAATTAATAACAATAATAGTAACAATAACAAAGGTAACCAAAGACAGAACTGGGTCCAATGTAAATTATTTTGTTCTATACCAAAAAAAGGAGGTTTATTTTTGACATCTGCAAAGCAAACATGTTAAGAAAAAGAAGGGGGGAAGGAAGGATGTTATAAAAGTTCATATCTGAGACAGATAGTGAAAGGAGTTAAAGGGAACAGGAGAACAATCCTATTTTCTTATCAGCAGGTGAGGGTAGTAGCATACTGAGATAATTTAACTGTGTGTGTTCAATGTTATTTTATCTTCTAAAACAGGTAAGGCCAAATTTTGCCTTTGCTCACAATGAAGCTTCCAATGAATTTCAAGGATCCTTGGAAAACACATAAGCCACAATTATCTACAGGAACAGTTTTTCAGTGCTGGTAAGGAGTTTTACATTGGTCTTTAAACTGCTTGCCAAATGCAATACATGTAAAAAAGGTGTGATTATAAACCTATCTTTTCCATATAGCATGGTAGAATATTTTACATACAAGTTGGCAAACTCAGCTACTTTTCTCAGCTTCCTCCTCCACATCACTACTGTTGCATGTTTACAGATTACTCAAAATGTTTACAAATTACCTTATCATCATGTTAAGGAAGCATTTATGTATCCTAGCCTAAAACATACATTTAATTTATGATATTATAGGCAACAGAAGAGTTTAACCAGTCAAATAAAACGAAAAACCTAACAACTGCATCTTTTAAAAAAAAGAACATGGAGCTGTTATAAGTGGTTCCATAGCTAAGGTTGCTTTGAGAGCTGTAGTTATAGCTGGTATTAACTCCCTTTGGGCCTGGTCCTATTCCCATTAAAGTCAATGGAAGTCATGTTTACGTGTACCATAATTCATTGAAAATTAATCCCTGATATTTATAGTTGGTACAGATAGCATGTGTTGGCCATCATATAATGTAGCAATGACCATTATAATGACTGTGGACAATTAGTAAGGGGAAAAATTTCAAAGGCACAAACAGCAGTAGGTGTTTACCTCCTATTGAAAGTCATTTGTGTCTTTGAGATTCTCCCCCTTATTAATACTTTCCATTCTGACAGGGTGGTTGATAGTCTATTGAAAACAGTAAGAGTCTGGCCATTATATTCAGTGGCAACATGAGCAGGCTCATGATGTCTTTTCTCCAAGGATCTCACAGTGTTTTACGAATATTGATTAAGGGTATGTCTACACTGCACGCTCACTGGCAGTGGCATGTAGCGTAAGTGAAGCTACACGCTGCAGTGCAAAGCAGGCTGTGTCCATACTGTGGTATGTAGCTACATGCAGCAGCGAAAGGCTCTGGAAGCAGGGAGGCAGTGAGAAAAGGCTCCGGTAGCTCTCTGCAGCAGAGAAAGACTCCTGTCAGAGCCTTTCCCCACTGCCAGAGCATTTCCCCATGGCAGGAAAAGACTCTAGCAGCAGGACTCTAGATGGGGAAGCACTACTTAGGCATTTAGATAGCCATGTACAGTACATACCCCAAGGTTCTGGTGCATCTTTACTCTACTCGCCTAAGCAGTGCGTCACCATCCACACCGCTATTTATACCCATACTAGGAGGGCATGTAGTTTATGTACTCTACCTGTCACTGTAAGGAGTGTGCAGGGTAGACACACCCTAAGACTACCAAATCTCCTGTTGGCAGGCAAATACTATTATTCTAATTTTACAAATGGGAAACAAGCACAAAATGATTGAGTTTCTCAAGGTCACACTAAGTCAATGCCTGGAACATAACCCAGGACTCCTGATTCTTTAACTACTAGACACCCGCACCTCCTAGCAGCATTAGTCAAAGAGCCACCCAGAATCCCAACAGCTAGTCCTATAGACCATTACTCAGCAAAGTAATTACTCAGGAAGGATCATGAGCAAGATTTATTCTACAATCATTTTTTTTTACCTTTATTCTATTTTCCAAGATTTTTCATTGAGTAACAGACTTTGAGATTAGCAATTTTTACCTTTCAGACAAAGATGGATTATGAACCAGGTAATACTATTCACAAGTAATAAGATGGTCAGTTCTATTGTAGGTTGAGAAGTTACTTGGAAACTCATTATCAACTGAAAGTCAGAATGATGCACACATTAGAAATACAAAACCACAGAAGTAAAGAATCAAAATAGGAGAAATGCAGAAAACATTTGGCCAGAGTGACAAAATAAGCTGAGTTAGAAATTCTGCCACAGGAAATCGTTATGCTGTGCTCCCTGCTGCCCTTTTGATCACGACAGCAGGAAGATCATGTAAGACCTGTGTCAGCAAAGCACTTAGGCATCCGATTAAGTCCCATTGACTTCCAGGAGATTGAAGCATGTGCTTAAATGCTTTACTTTATCAAAGATTTAGTTAGCGCTTCTGATTTTCATTTCTGACCAATAAGCACGGATCTAACACCCTTGATAAGAAAAGAAAAAGAAAAAAAAATTGTGCTTATCCTATATGTATCAGAAAAGACATTGGAAATAGTTACACGTATCTAATGGCTTTTCTACACGGAGCAGAAATGAGGGTGTGATTGCTAAAGTGCACTAACGTGTTGTGCATTAACTGGTCTGTGTAGACCCTGCTGGTGCACACTAAAGTATCCCTAATATGCTTTAACATAATGCTATTTGAAACAGTACTATGTTAAAATGTACTAGAGCACATTACAATGAAATTAGTCATTATCATAGATTATTAGGGTTGGAAGGGACCTCAGAAGATCATCTAATCCAACCTGCTGCTCAAAGCAGGACCAATCCCCAAATGGTCTCCTCAAGGATTGAACTCACAACCCTGGGTTTAGCAAGCCAATGCTCAAACCACTGAGCTATCCCTCCCCAATAGATCAAAACAATTTAATAATAATATAAATTATTAAATTACAGTATACACAAAGAGAAAGGAAAAAAAACCCTGATTTTTGGACTTCTACATATATCTTAAAAATTACTAAAAATAAGCTTCAAAAATGAAATCAATAAATCCTAAAAAACAAGCTCTAGACATTGTGTATACATCAGGACTTTGATTTACCATGTTATATTTTAAAATGGTGACAGTTGTAGCTGAGTGAATAATCTAAAACGTTTACCCATGTATTGGCAGAGGTGAATAACTGAATGCCTCACCTCTTTTCACACCCAGTTTGTGTTTGCTTTCTGTGTATACTCCAATGAAGGAGCTGACTGGCAAGAATGTCCATAGAAATGGATAATTTTAAATTAGACAATATTCGTGGAGAGGTAATGAAACTATAATGGCAATTATATGCACCAAAGTGATGCTCTTTCAATTAAGGAATAGAAAAAATACATTGTGATTTGTGTTTTGTGAAAACTGGCCACTGAAGTTGAATTTTGGAAAAAGCATTTTCTCAAAAAAACATGTTAATCAGCAATTGATAGCCCACAATATATTCACAAAGATTTACTGGTGAATAATTTTGAATAATTAAAATTTTCAAGAAAAGTTATAAACTGCTTATAGGCAATTTGTAAACAGAAAAATAGGCAACTAAAATACTTGTCTGTTAAATTATTTGCTGAATGATTTGCTCCGCTTTCAGACCTTTATACATCTACTGATTATAATGTGAAATTTGCTCAGCTCCAGTTGATGTATGTGTCTATGATTAATATATGCTAATTCCATTTGGACTGAGTATCTGTGTTCAAAATGAAAATCAAAACTGAAGTGTGAAAGCCAAAAACTACTACAGCGATGTTCTTCGATGTGGAGTTTCAAAAAGCAAGAGCTATGTCCCAAGTTACTTGTGTCATGCTGTGCAGATATCTGAAAATTTCACACATACACGAACAAATGCTCCAAAAAGAAAACTTTGGTCCTGTGTGTTTTACTGTCCTTAAAACAACAGACTGTACCTAGAGCAGTGTTTCTCAAATGCAGCCACCATGGCGGCACGCGGCCACCAGGGGCTTTTCAAGCGGCCACAGCCTCCAGGGCTGTGATGGGGTAGAGGTGGGTGGCCTCTCCCCACCCTCCCATTGCTCCTGGATGCACTGCCTTGGTGTTGATTGCTGGGACTGTCAGCAGGGGTTGGGCTCTGCCCCCTTTAGAGACACCTGGGGCACAACGTTGGAGGAGCAGGCAACCAGTGAATTCCCCACCTTCCCAGGGCAATGGGGCTCAGAGTTTGGGCCTCAGCTCTGGCGTGAGGGGGTGGAAAGTTCTGGCCAAGGGGCTTTGGGCTCCAGCTCCAGGCTTTGGGTGTGCAGGCCCCAGGTTCTTGGGCTTCAGGCTCTGCCCTCCCCCCCCCCCCGCTGCTTCCACCAGCCGCCCACCCAACAACCCCCATTGCCCCGGCCCCCGCTGCCTCCCCCAACACCCATCCAGGACTTAATTTTTCCTCAGGCTTGGCAGGGCTGAATAAGTCTGTAGTGAAAAGTGATACTTTTATGTTTGTTAATATCACTTTTCACCACAGATTTACTAGCTAACAATAAATAAATTACAATGATTTGGACATGTAAATGTGCATATTTATTTGTTTTTCCTAAAGCTAATTAAGTATTTTAGGGAAAAGTGTGAGAGTGGCCACCAGCAAGAGTTGGTGGCCGCACTCTGAGACCACCAAAACATTTTTCCTGAGAACCCTAGACCTAGAGCCTACTTTTGTGCTGATGTTTCTAGAAAGATTTTATTCTATTCCCATCCCTTTGCATTTCTATCTCCTTTCCTTCTCTGGCACTTTGTAGTAAATATATTGTATTTTAGAAATCTCAGTAATACATAATGTAATGGTTCTGTTTTTATTAGGGCTGTCAATCACAGTTAACTCACGTGATTAACTCAAAACAATTAATCGCGATTAATTGCACTTATAACAATAGAATACCAACTGAAATTTATTACATATTTTTGGATGTTTTTCTATATTTTCAATATTGATTTCAATTAGAACACAGAATACAAAGTGCACAGTGTTCACTTTATATTATTTTTTATTACAAATATATGCACTGTAAAAATGATAAAAGAAATAGTATTTTTCAATTCGCCTCATACAAGTACTGAACTGCAATCCCTTTATCGTGAAAGTGTAACTTACGAATGTAGGTTTTTTTGGTTACATAACTGCACTAAAAAACAAAACAGTGTAAAACTTTAGAGCCTACAAGTCCACTCAGTCCTACTTCTTATTCTGCCAATCGCTAAGACAAACAAGTTTGTTTACATTGACGGGAGATACTGCTGTCTGCTTCTTATTTACAGTGTCACCTGAAAGTGAGAACAGGCATTTGCATGGCACTTTTGTACCCAGTGTTGCAAGGTATTTACATGCCTGATATGCTTCACATTCGTATGCCTCTTCATGCTTCGGCCACCATTCCAGACGACATGCTTCCATGCTGATGATGCTCATTAAAAAAAAAGCGTCAATTAAATTTGTGAGTGTACTCCTTGAGGGGAGAACTGTATGTCTTCTGCTCTGTTTTACCTGCATTCTGCCATATATTTCATGTTATAGCAGTCTCAGATGATGACCCAGCACATGTTCGTTTTAAGAACACTTTCATGGCAGATTTGACAAAATGCAAAGAAGGTACCAATGTGAGATTTCTATAAATAGCTACAGCACTCGACCCAAGGTTTAAGAATCTGAAGTGCCATCCAAAAACTGAGAGGGACGGAGTGTGGAGCATGCTTTTAGAAGTATTAAAAGAGCAATGCTCTGATGCGGAAACTACAGAACCCAAACCATCAAAAAAGAAAATGAACTGTCTGCTGACTCAATGATGAAAATGAACATGCGTCAGTCTGCACTGCTTTGGATTGTTATCAAGCAGAACCCATCATCAGCATGGAAGCACGTCCTCTGGAATGGTGGTTGAAGCATGAAGGGACATATGAATCTTTAGTGCATATGGCATGTAAATATCTTGCAATACCAGCTACAACAGTGCCATGTGAATGCCTGTTCTCACTTTCAGGTGACATTGTAAACAAGGAGCAAGAAGCTTTATCTCCTGCAAATTGTAACCAACCTTGCTTGTCTGAGTGATTGACTGACCAAGAAATAGGACTGAGTGGACTTGTAGGCTCTAAGTTTTACATTATTTTATTTTTTAATGCATTTTTTTTACATAAGTCTACATTTGTAAGTTCAACTTCCATGATAAAGAGATTGCACTACAGTACTTGTCTGAGGTGAATTGAAAAATACTATTTTTTTTTTGTTTTTTACAGTGCAAATACTTGTAATCAAAAATATATAGAGAACGAGCACTGTACACTTTGTATTCTATGCTGTAATTGAAATTAATATATTTGAAAATGTAGTAAACATCCAAAATATTTAAAATAAATGGTATTCTATTGTTGTTTAACAGCACAATTAATTGCATAGTTAATCGTGATTATTTTTTTAATTGCTCGACAGCCATTATTTTTATCATTCAAAATTAAACATTAACTTGCAAATAAATCCCGTTTCTAAAGTACTGTGTATTTACTGCATCAACATGAGGATATTTGGCTGAGGATAAAAATCAGTGTGTGCCTCCCTAATAAAGACATTACAAATTTTAACACAAACATTCAGCGTACTTCACAAACTATTACACAGCAACATCCACAACTACTATGTAATGCAATGCACATCAGTGCCTCTACAGCAAGTGTTTTGGTTATAACTTTATCAGGAGTCCCTAACCATGTACATCAATGAGCCAGTATCATGTTGCTATTACACAAGCCCCTGCAGATAGCCCCATGGAATGTGTAGGAATGATACTCAGTGATGATTATATTAACAAAACTATTTGTTACAATGCACTGAAATGTCACTTATTTCAACAGCAAAGTGACAAAATGAACAAACAGCCAAGTTAAAACACTGGCGATTTTGGAGAATGCCATGCAATCCCACAAAATTATGAGAATATTCTCTTAAATCCAGCTCAAAATTTTGTCTCTTAAAGGGCTCTTGAAACAGGAAGTACAAAAACATTTTAAATGTTATAAAGGCAGGAGAATTGGTAAACATCTAAAAAACCTAGGTCAACATTTTCAAACCCTGGGTGCCTAAGTCTAGGCACCCACGTGGCCTGGTATTCAGAGGTGCTGAGCAATGTCAGTTCCTATTAACTTCAGTGATAGTGACCCAAAGGTATACAGTACTCCCAAGTCTCACTGTGTCTTCACTGGACATATGTGGCATAGTTTGAATTAGGTGACAAGAGGTATAGAATGGAGCAGTGTTTGGCTCAGAGGGTTTAAACATTTAATGATTTTCCCCGACAGTTTCCAAAGTCAGCAAGTAGTGGCTTTCAAATGGAGAGTCATGGATGACTAGCAAGTGCTGCATTGGGCTAGGACAAAAGGAAGGTGACATTCTCAGAGGTCCTGTGAAGCGAGATATCTCATGATACATGCAAAGCATCTACACTACAAGAAGAATTGCAGTCACAAGGCTCTCTGCTTTGAGGTATCTCTGGTCTATCAAGATTTTTAATTGTGAGACTGGACAGAAAGGCATGGTCTATAACTGTATTAGGGAACAATGCTATAGATTGCACCTTGACCTTAACTGAAGCAGAATGTCATGCTAGTGCACAGTTTCAATGGGACTCTACACAATAGCCTAGCATCCCAACACACCACGAGAGGCTGGTGCTATATAGCATTACCTTTTTACACATACCATTTATGCCCCTTTCCTTGCATGAGGAGCAAATTAGCTGGAAACTGATCTTAAAAAACAACAACAAACAACAAACTTGTTAGGACTCTGCCTATGAAATTCATATTTAATTAGAAAATGTATAATATCGGGGAGAGCAGCAAAACTGGATATTTCTGCTCTGACCAGAAGAAAGTGGTAATCTACCACAACTGGGCTATTCAGATGCATACTGTGTGTTATTATTTGAATGGAATTTGCAGAAAGCAACTGTCACATCTCAGTAGCAGTGAAATCACACACTGCGGGCACATGAAACAATGGGGGGAAAAGAAAAATACACTTATAAAATGTGTTTTTAATCCTATCTTTATATTAGTAACAACAAACTTGTCCAAAGTCATTTCATGGGGAATTAATGACAGCCTGGAAGTAAGAGTCCTTGGTGAACTCTTCAGGTTAGTCATTACTCCCCAGAAAATGCCTAGAACTTGACTGTTACTCCTTGAACACTGAATATGTTAAAATAAAAGTTACAAATGGGTATAATCACCTTTTAAACCAATTGTGATCAGTACTGGGCTTATTGGTGGTACCACCCACTGGTTAGTTCACTGGGTCTGAGCTCTCCTCCATCTCTGGCACCTCTCACCAGCAATCACTCCAACACTGTGGCAGTCCACCTTTTGGGTTTCCCTCAGACACAGTCAAAGCCTAGACTGTGGTTCACCTCAGCTAAATTCTAGAGAGGTAAAGAAAATAGCTTCCTTTGTATGGGAGACGGGGGGTGTAATGGGGAAAACTGGCACTGTATCAGTGATGAACAGACACACAGCTCAGACAACTATATCCTAGAGCAGAGTGCATTCTGGGTGCTGAGAGGCACAGTGAAGTTTCAGATCACATCAGAGATCCATGCCATCGTTGCAGCTAATGGTAAAGAAACCTACATACGAAACCAAGAGAGGTCACCAACTTTGAACTCACAGTCTGTGACACTGAGACCATATGCATGGGTGGCCATATAAGTGACACTAGAGGGAGCCACTTTATTCATTTGCCCCACCCAGTAGTGAAGTTCATCACTCTAGTCCACCTGAATTCTAGAAGACAAAGTAGGGTAAGCACTACTACACAGACCTTGTTCTGCAGAACAACCTAAAAGGGTTGAACAAACTTCTAATGCATCATTCTCTGACTGACTGCCTCAAAACCGAGCTGTTGGCTGAGAAAGAAAGCCAAGCCATTGGAGGTAAAGAACATCTACCCAGAAAACTGGTGGCATGAAGAGACACATCCCCCCCATAATGTCCATCCCCACACCCCACTGGTAACTTTATTTTAAAACTAGAAGGATCTCAATTCCATGCAGAAACTGAAGGGATGTAATATCAGTCCTCGGGCTGAGTGACTCTGCTGGCCCTGCATGGGGAAAAGAGAGATTAGAGATTTGGCTTTTGTGTCAGGGATTTGCCTTTTGCCATCCCTATGAAAATCCACCCAAATGTGGCAAAGTTACAGGCCTTTGAAAAAATGCAGTTTGCACATGATCAGTAGAGACTTAGAATCACAGAAGATTAGGGTTCGAAGAGGAGACCTCAGGAGGTCATCTAGTCCAACCCCCTGCTCAAAGCAGGACCAACACCAACTAAATCTTCCCAGCCAGGGCTTTGTCAAGCCAGGCCTTAAAAACCTCTAAGGATGGAGATTCCACCACCTCCCTAGGTAACCCATTCCAGTGCTTCACCACCCTCCTAGTGAAATAGTGTTTCCTAATATCCAACCTAGACCTCCCCCACTGCAACCTGAGACTATTGCTTCTTGCTCTGTCATCTGCCACCACTGAGAACAGCCTAGCTCCATCATCTTTGGAACCCCCTTCAGGTAGTTGAAGGATGCTATCAAATCCCTCCTCACTCTTCTCTTCTGCAGACTAAACAAGCCCAGTTCCCTCAGCTTCTCCTCGTAAGTCATGCGCCCCAGCTCCCTGATCATTTCCGTTGCCCTCCGCTGGACTCTCTCCAATTTGTCCACATCCTTTCTGTAGTGGGGGGCCCAAAACTGGATGCAATACTCCAGGCACGGGCTCACCAGTGCCAAATAGAGGGGAATAATCACTTCCCTCGATCTGCTGGCAATACCCCTACTAATGCAGCCCAATATGCCGTTAGCCTTCTTGGCAACAAGGGCACACTGCTGACTCATATCCAGCTTCTCATCCACTGTAATCCTCATGTCCTTTTCTGCAGAACTGCTGCTTAACCAGTCGGTCCCCAGCCTGTAGCGGTGCATGGGATTCTTCCATCCTAAGTGAAGGACTCTGCACTTGTCCTTGTTGAACCTCATCAGATTTCTTTTGGCTCAATCCTCCAATTTGTCTAGGTCAGTCTGGATCCTATCCCTACCCTACAGCATATCTATCTCTGACCTTATCTGTGAAGACTGAGGCAAAGAAAGCATTGAGTACTTTAGCTTTTTCCACCTCATCTGTCACTATAGCAGACAGTCTATAGCACACGCCCACCACGACATCACCCTTGTTGCTCTCACTTCTAAACTTAACCCAAAGACTCTCGGCAGGCTTTTCTCCAGTTTCATACTGGAGCTCTGAGCAATCATACCGCTCTTTTACATACAATGCAACTCCTCCACCTTTCCTCCCCTGCCTATCCTTCCTGAACAGTTTATACCCATCCATGACAGTGCTCCAGTCATATGAGCTACCCCACCAAGTCTCTGTTATTCCAATCACATCATAGTTCTTTGACTGGGCCAGGACTTACAATTCTTCCTGCTTGTTTCCCAGGCTTCTTGCGTTCACGTACATGCACCTAAGATAACTAGCTGATTGTCCTGCTTTCTCCTCGTGTTTCCTCCCAGTATCCCACTTCCCAGAGCTTAATGGCTAAAATTTCTGAAGTCCATCCTCACTGAGCCCCTCACACCCATAGTGCTCACCAGCCTGTACATGCACCAACCCTTCATAGCTCTTGTGTGTGACCACACTGTGAATGAGCCATCCCCACAGGGTGACTGAGCATGCTCCATCTAAGGCCATGGCGGCTGATAAAGATTTTCCTTGTGTTGGCTGATCACAGCTGCTCCTAGGGGCACTGGAAATGAGTTGGGCTAGAACTGGTTGGGCAAGGAAACTGGGACATGAAGCCATGGGAGTGAGACTGGGATTGGGAGCTGGTAAGGAAAATTGTGGATGGCCGAGGGACACACTGAAATGGGACGAGGAGCTGAGGAGAGTGGTGACTGACTGGGCAAAGAAACTGGGCCCAGGAGCCAGGAAAGGAGTGGAGGGATTGATTGGATGAGGACCCCACATAGGGAGACTGGGAACAGAAGTCAGTGGCATAGAAGGGTGGAAAATCCAATGAGGAGTCAAGAGAAGGGAACTGGGATTGGCTGGGCAAGAATACTAGGACTGGGAGAGAGACTGTGGCTTAGAGAGTGATCTTGGATGGAGAGACTAGGACTGGCTGAGCCAGGAAATTGGGACTGGAATGAAAAGCATGAAGTGTGGAGATTGGGACTAGCTCAATGAGGAGAATGGGATTGGGACAAGGAGGAAAGAGCCAGGACTAGGACAGGGATGGAGACAGGGACAAGAACAGGTTGGAGGTGATGGGGAAGAAAGGGGTCAAGCTTGGGGGAACAGACAGAAGAGTCTATACCACAAGTGGAGTGGCCTGAAAGGAACCCAAGATTCCAGAATCTTACCATTTCTCAGCAAATATATGTGATACACATTGGCCAAGTGTTCCATCCTCTTCTACAGCTGGGCCACATAGAGGATGACAATCTACTACTGCTATCAGTTACTCTGTTAGCTCAAGTGGCAGAGGTTTGTGTGGTAGATCTAGGGGTTCCAACACTACTGTGCTGATGAACCATGAGGGTGTCTAAATGGAGCCACATGATGGAATTTCTGTTTTTTTAGTTTGCTAGTTTTAAAAACCTAGGCAATTTCACAGAAAAATAACTATGTTAAGAAAACATTATTGCCACAGGGCTTCAAGTTGGTACCCAGAAAATGAGGACTACAGAATTAGTGACCACTTCTGAAAACTTTGTTTTAAATAACTTGCTTATCATCATACAGGAATTCTGTGGCATAGGCAAGGATAGAATCCTGTTCTCCAGGACAGCCTTCAACCACCTTAATTATGAGACCACCCTTTTTCTTCCTGTAATCCCTTTACTTCATTCACTTGTGTAGCAAGCCTTTGTTACTATAGCATCCTGACTCATCCCCACAACAGGTTTATCTTGTGCACTGAATGAGGCAGGGCTCCTGTGGAAAAATAGCATGTGATCATGTAATTAAAGACTGTAATATGGGGAGGAGGGGACATCCTTAATGGAGGCATTTCCTAACTGTTGAGCGCTTGACTTTACAGCTTTAATAATGTTCTTTTAACAGAGGTTTTTTGGTGTATAAATATAATGTAAACTGGGCCAAGGTCTTGTTCTATCTGTAGGTGTCTGATACTGAAACACTAGAAGGAAGTTATCACATGGCGATTTCTTCATCTGAGATTTCCTTCAATAAACTCGTAACACACATACACAACACACACACATAGAAACAAAATGTATTTCTCCTGCGGGCTAGGAAAGAGTGCAGGGAGAAAGAGATTTTGTTTTTTAATTACTTGGGAGATGGTCAGATACTACAGCGATGGGGTTGATATAACAGCTATAATGCTGAATTGAGCTTTTGTGAATATCAGCATGGTGGGAAGGGAAATTTTCCAGTCTAGAAGCTCTCTTCAAATGCTTAATTAATAGAACTGATAATATTTAACAAGTATTCAGCTGAATCTTGTTTTCCTATTTTTCCATTTCCTTCTGGCATCATCTTAAGAGAGATTTATTTTGCAGACTTGAAGCCAGGAAGCAGTGAAATCAACTTCAGTGTTTGACGTGCATATGATTTCCTTGTGCTATTTAAAGGGAAAGAGAATGAAAAAATATAGACATGCAACTGTGCTTAATATATTTATATTTTGTACTCAGTGCTGGGAGAAATTGTAGGTAAACCAAATAGGGAAATCTGGACTGAAAGTGACACAAAGCATCCATCAGTAAAGCAGGCTATTAACTGAAATTTACATTTAAATGAGAGAAAAATCACTAGCCACACTATGAAAAAATCCAGGAAAAACCAGGGCAATTACTTTTAAATAAACAAAAAAAGGGAGTGTGGGGGGAAGAGAACATTTAAAGAAGTTTTGGCTAAATATAAAAATGGTTGTTTCTAGAGAATGTGAATTCTTTATGTTACAGTTACATTAAAAATAGTTTTCTGAGTAACCATTGCCTGGAATCTTTTGATGTTTCTGTAACACCAACAGACCCTGGTCGTCGTCGGGCGGTATCGAACCTGGGGCCTTTGGAGCTTAGTGCATGAGCCTCTACTGCATGATCTAAAAGCAATACGGCCCTTAGCTAAGACTGTAGAGTTGACTCATTAATCTCTCTCTCTAAGTGGTCTCGATGCCACTAGATGGGACAGAACACCACACCCAGAAAGTGTGTGGGTTACACTTCTCATTCTCTCTCGTCAGAAGTCAACTAAAAAGTGCACTGCAGATTTAAAATTGGAATTGGACAAGGACAAACTGCAGCTTGGCTTTAAGAAGTATGATTGTATCCAAATACCCTAGTCAGGTGGCAAAGAAAAAACATGGCATGTGACAGAAAGTCGTTGCTACTGATTCAAAACTACATTGCTCTAAACTGCAAAATAATTATCAACATGCAGTATTTATTAGCCAAAACTTGAGCTACTGCAAGTCAACCCTGCTGGGATTAAAACTTGTGGTTCCAGAAATTTTAGGTATTTGAAACCATTGATTTAGATAAGGGGTCGACAACCTTTCAAAAGTGGTGTGCCGAGTCTTCATTTATTCACTCTAATTTAAAGTTTCGCGTGCCAGTAATACATTTTAATGTTTTTAGAAGGTCTCTTTCTATAAGTCTATAATATATAACTAAACTATTGTTGTATGTAAAGTAAATAAGGTTTTTAAAATGTTTAAGAAGCTTCATTTAAAATGCAGAGCCCTCTGGACCTGTGGCCAGGACTGGTCAGTGTGAGTGCCACTGAAAATCAGTTTGCGTGCCGCCTTTGGCACACGTGCCATAGGTTGCCTACCCCTGATTTAGATCAGTGGTTTTCAAATTGTGGGTCGCAACCCAGTACTGGGTTGCAGAATGTAAGGCACTGGGTCGCGGCAGCTCTTGTCTGTCGTTAAAAGTCCCGTCGGCGGTGCTGCCCAGCTAAGGTAGGCTAGTTCCTACCTGTTCTGACACCACACTGCACCCTGGAAGCCACCAGCAGCTGGTCTGGCTCTTAGGCGGGGGAGCCACAGGGTTCCACGCGCTGCTCCCACCCCGAGCACTGGCTCCGCACTCGGCCAATGGGAGCTGGGTGGTGGTGGTGGTGCCTGTGGGTGAGAGCCATGTGGAGCCGCTTGCACGCCTCCACCTAGGAGCCGGACCTGCTGCTGGCCGCTTCCGGGGTGCAGCGTGGTCTGCAGTGCCAAGAGAGGCAGGAAGCCTACCTTAGCACTTCCCCTGCGCTGCTGACCAGGAGCCGCCCGAGGTAA
This sequence comes from Mauremys reevesii, assembly GCF_016161935.1. Taxonomy (NCBI): domain Eukaryota; kingdom Metazoa; phylum Chordata; order Testudines; family Geoemydidae; genus Mauremys; species Mauremys reevesii. Next base: position 337,186,215 of record NC_052623.1, read on the forward strand.
GCCCGTGCCCCAACCCCGTGCCCCAATCCCCTGCCACAGCCCTGAGCACCCCAAACTCAGACCCCCCTCCTGCACCTCAAACCCCTCATCCCTGGCCCCACCCCAGAGCCTGCAACCCCATCCCAGAGCTCCTCCCACACCCCAACCCCCTGGCCCAGCCCAGAGCCCTCTCCCACACTCTGAAACCCTCATTCCTGGCCTCACTAAGCAGCCCTCACCCCTGCACCCCAACCCTCTGCTCCAGCCCTGAGCCCCTCCCACACTCCAAAACCCTCATCCCCAGCTCCGTTGGGTCATGGGCATCAACAATTTTCTTCAACTGGGTCGCCAGAAAAAAAGTTTGAAAACCACTGGTTTAGATCACTTTCAGAGTCCTTAAGCAATACCAAAATGCACTTATCCCTGAAGGGACTGAATGCGCAGCCACTGAAGTTGCCAGCCAGCAGAGAAAGGCAATTACTGTATATTTATACATGCACTGACAGAAAGGCAAATTAAGTTCATCAGTGTTTAAACCTGTTCTAAAATTAGCTAATGGGTTTTAAATAGTTTTTAAAAATCTCAGTGCTACAAAATAGCCAAAACAGGTAAATACAAGGGAGAACTGTTGGTAGGATAATATCTCTTCAGAGATTCCAACTGATTATTAAATTAGACATCCAAATAATAAGGTTTTACTAATTCTATTGTCTGAGGCCTACATCAGGTAATGTGACCTACGTAGAAAGGCTGAATTAGATACTAATGAATTTCATTCAGTAACATACTTTACAGGAATATAGTACCAAACAACCCAAAATACAAATATAGTTAGCATATTTATTACTTAAGTAGCCCCAGGTGTTAATTATTTTTAATGCTTGGTATCATTCCAACTTCTTTTTTGATAATAATAAACATGCATTTGCCTAAGCTTGATTTTATTACACAGTTATCTCCTCACCTTTTATTCTTGATATGGGATATTTATCCTTCAGTTTTCAAAACACTGCATATAGCTATAGCTGTGCAGCTTTCACTAGGTCTAGAGAGAGTTGTGTATTTCAGTTTCCTTGAACTGCATTCATAGCAGTGGAGGTTAATTTAGGTTCAGAATTTTACTTGCAAATAGCACTTACAGTTTGTGATTTCTCAAAAATTTCAGACATAATATGAAATTAAAAACAAAACATAAAACAAGGAATACGACCAGGGATCCTAGAAATCCGTTTGTCAAAGAAAAAGGTGGAATTTGGATTTGTACAGAAAATCTTTAGTTTTGACATTTTGTGAAAAAATAAAAACATGTATCAACTATTAATTAAATTTTACTGAAAGTGCCAGTGTCACTTATTCAATGTGCACAACCTCCCTCTCTTGTGGTTGATTTTTGAATGCACTTTAAATTTACAGTGAACCCCGTATATTCAATCTAATTGGATAATCAAAAATTGGGATAATCAGGAGAATTGGCAAAGAGCGTTCTATCCCTTATTTTAAGATGGGCGGTGGGGCCTTGGGCTGTCAGACCTGCATGGCTGCTGGTTCAGCTAATATGGAGAGCCAGATAAAGGAGGCTCAGATAAATGGGGTTCAACTGTTGACCTTGTTGTGTGAAGAAATACTTCCTTTTGTTTAGTATCAGAGGGGTAGCCGTGTTAGTCTGGATTTGTAAAAGCAGCGAAGAGTCCTGTGGCACCTTATAGACTAACAGACGTTTTGCAGCATGAGCTTTCGTGGGTGAATACCCACTTAGTCAGATGCATGTAGTGGAAATTTCCAGGGGCAGGTATATATAAGCAAGCAAGAAGCAGGCTAGAGATAACGAGGTTAGTTCAATCAGGAAGGATGAGGCCCTCTTCTAGCAGTTGAGGTGTGAAAACCAAGGAAGGAGAAACTGGTTTTGTAGTTGGCAAGCCATTCACAGTCTTTGTTTAATCCTGAGCTGATGGTGTCAAATTTGCAAATGAACTGAAGCTCAGCAGTTTCTCTTTGAAGTCTGGTCCTGAAGTTTTTTTGCTGCAGGATGGCTACCTTAAGATCTGCTATTGTGTGGCCAGGGAGGTTGAAGTGTTCTCCTACAGGTTTTTGTATATTGCCATTCCTAATATCTGATTTGTGTCCATTTATCCTTTTCCATAGAGACTGTCCAGTTTGGCCGATGTACATAGCAGAGGGGCATTGCTGGCATATATTACATTGGTGGACGTGCAGGTGAATGAACCGGTGATGGTGTGGCTGATCTGGTTAGGTCCTGTGATGGTGTTGCTGGTGTAGATATGTGGGCAGAGTTGTCATCGAGGTTTGTGGCATGGATTGGTTTCTGAGTTAGAGTTACTATGGTGCGGTGTGCAGTTACTGGTGAGGTTGGCAGGTTGTCTGTGGGCGAGGACTGGTCTGCCACCCAAGGCCTATGAAAGTGTGGGATCATTGTCCAGGATGGGTTGTAGATCCCTGATGATGCGCTGGAGGGGTTTTAGCTGGGGACTATATGTGATGGCCAGTGGAGTCCTGTTGGTTTCTTTCTTGGGTTTGTCTTGCAATAGGAGGCTTCTTGATACACGTCTGGCTCCGTTGATCTGTTTCCTTATTTCCTTATGCGGGTATTGTAGTTTTGAGAATGCTTGGTGGAGATTTTGTAGGTGTTGGTCTCTGTCTGAGGGGTTGGAGCAGATGCAGTTGTACCTCAGTGCTTGGCTGTAGACAATGGATCGTGTGGTGTGCCCGGGATGGAAGCTGGAGGCATAAAGGTAGGCATAGCGGTTGGTAGGTTTTCGATATAGGGTGGTGTTAATGTGACCATCACCTATTTGCACCGTGGTGTCTAGGAAGTGGACCTTCCGTGTGGATTGGTCCAGGCTGAGGTTGATGGTGGGGTGGAAGCTGTTGAAATCGTGGTGGAATTTTTCCAGAGTCTCCTTCCCATGGGTCCAGATGATGAAGATGTCATCAATGTAGCGTAGGTAGAGAAGGGGCGTGAGTGGCCGAGAGCTGAGGAAGTATTGTTCCAGGTCAGCCATAAAAATGTTGGCATATTGTGGGGCCATGCGGGTGCCCATAGCGGTGCCACTGATCTGAAGATATCAAATTTGAAATAGTTGTGTGTGAGGATAAAGGCACAGAGTTCAGCAACCAGTTGTGCTGTGGCATCATCAGGGATACTGTTCCTGACAGCTTGTATTCCATCTGTGTGTGGGATGTTTGTGTAGAGAGCCTCTACATCCATGGTGGCTAGGATGGTGTTTTCTGGAAGGTCACCAATGCATTGTAGTTTTCTCAGGAAATCAGTGGTGTCACGGAGATAACTGGGAGTGCTGGTGGCATAGGATCTGAGTAGAGAGTCCACATATCCAGACAGTCCTTCAGTGAGAGTGCCAGTGCCCGAGATGATGGGGCGTCCAGGATTTCTGGGTTTGTGGATCTTGGGTAGTAGATAGAATAACCCTGGTCGGGGCTCTAAGGGTATGCTGATTTTTTCCGGTATTAGTGTAGGGAGTGTCCTGAGTAGATGGTGCAATTTCTTAGTGTATTCCTCAGTGGGATCTGAGGGAAGTGGCCTGTAGAATTTGGTATTGGAGAGTTGTCTGGCGGCCTCCTTTTGGTAGTTAGACCTGTTCATGATGACAACAGCACCTCCTTTTTCAGCCTCTTTGATTATAATGTCAGGGTGTTTTCTGAGGCTGTGGATGGCATTGCGTTCTGCACGACTTAGGTTATGAGGCAAGCGATGTTGTTTTTCCACAATTTCTGCCTGTGCACGTCTGCAGAAGCATTCTATGTATAGGTCCAGACTGTCATTTCGACCCTCAGGAGGAGTCCATGTGGAGTTCTTCTTCTTGTGCTGTTGGTGGGAGGGTAACTGTGTATCAGTGGGCTGTTCAGTGTTATCCTGAAAGTATTCTTTGAGTCAGAGATGGTGAAAGTAGGCTTCCAGATCGCCGCAGAACTGTATCATGTTTGTGGGGGTGGCAGGGCAGAAAGAGAGTCCCCGAGATAGGACAGACTTTTCTGCTGGGCTGAGTGTGTGGTTGGATAGATTGACGATATTGCTGGGTGGGTTAGGAGTACAACGGTTGAACTAACCTCGTTATCTCTAGCCTGGTTCTTACATGCATCCGACTAAGTGGGTATTCACCCACGAAAGCTCATGCTCCAAAATGTCTGTTAGTCTATAAGGTACCACAGGACTCTTTGCTGCTTTTTCCTTTTGTTTGTTCTAATCCTGCTGCCTATTAATTTCATTCAGTGACTCCTGGTTTGTGTGTTATGTGAAGTGGTAAATAACACTTCCTTATTCACTTTTTCCACACCATTCATGATTTTGTATGCCTCTTTCATATCCTCCCTTAGTCATCTCTTTTGTAAGATGAACAGTCCCACTCTTTTTACTCTTTCCTCATATGGAAGCTGTTCCATACCCCTAAGCATTCTCATTGCTCTTCTCTGTACTTTTTTTCAATTCTAATATATCTTTTTTTCAGATGGGGCAACCTGAACTGTACACAGTATCCAAGGTGTGGGCATACCATGGATTTTATATAGTGGCATTATTTTTTTATTATCAATCCCTTTTCTAATGGTTCCTAAAATTCTGTTAGCTTTTTTGACTGACATTGCACGTTGAGCAGATGTTTTCTGAGAACTATTCACAATGACTTCAAGATCTGTTTCTTGAGTGTTAACAGCTACAGAATAACTAGGTTTTTATCAGTCCTCTTTATCTGTACTGCAGTTTTCCCTGGGCCAGTTCCTATCGAAGGCTTCTTGCTTCCCCTCTGGGTCTCCCAGTTTCTTCTCTGTTTACTCATGGTCTCTTCCCAATCCTCTCTGCCTGGAGGCCTTTTCAGTCTCTTTCCAGTTTTGATCAGGATCTCTTCCAGGCCTCCCTTCCTAAAGAACTTTCCTCACTCTCTGTGCTTGGTCATGGTCCCTCCTAGGCCTCCCTGTCTAGGGAGCTTTCCTCCCTGTTCTGAGCTTCCTTTCCTGCTCTGACTGGTCATCTGACTCAGGGTCCTGTAGGAGCCTCCTTGCTCCCTGCAGTCTCTTCCCTACAACTCTTTCCCCAGCTGGAATCTATCAGTACTTAAACTTGGCTCCTTTTATACAGGAATCACCTTAATTTCCCATCAGCCTGGCTTGTCCTGTCCTGTCATCAGGGTAGGCTTAGCCCCACAACCTCCTGCCTACCCTATTACACAATAGAACCCTATTATAGTAAACAAGTTTCCCACAAAACGCCACCATTCTAAGTGAAGGATCTCTACCACAAAATGTAGGGGCACTTTGAGTGGACAATGTGTTTACACATCTTGTAAATTGGGCAAGATGTACAAACTAATAAGGGGGAAAATGTCATGGGATTTTTAAATGATATAGATTGTTAGAATCTCTGATTTGTGTTTCATGCAAAATATAGTACTTCCAAAAGCACATTTCTCCCTAACACCATGTTAGGTAATAGGACAATCACTGAATAAGAAAGAAGAGGCAGATAAGATGATTTCATAAGAAGAATAATTGAAAAGACAGGGACTGTTTAGTTTAGAGAACAGAGAGATAAGAGTGGTGTTAGAAATGAAAAATTAATATACAGAAAATGGACACTTTTATTTATTCTATTCCAATAATAAGAGGTCATTCAATTACATTTAAAGGCAACAAATTTAAAACTGATCAAAGGAATTTTTTTTTATAGGAGCTATGGAACGCACTGCTATAATACCAAGAATTTCATAGGATTTAAAACAGATTTACAGATTTATATGGATAATAAAAATATGTGTAAGTACATAAGGTTAAAAAAAGGGACAGAACCTCTCATGATTCTAGGCATAAGCTAACCGATGAAGGTTAAATAAAATAAAACTTCCTCAAAGGGCCACTAGAGGGTTTCCTGCACTTGCCACTGAAACATACGGTACTGCCCAATTTAAGAGAAAGCATACTAGACTAGACCAACTACTGGTGTAATCAAAAAAAGCAATTCCTATGTTCATTAAAGCAACATTGTCAGATTGAAATCACATTTCTACCTGAAAATGTTGTACCTTGTAGCCTATAAGGCTAGCTTGCCTTTACTATATTCAGCAGTAATGCAAGGAATATACAGGCCTGCATCCTGTAAGACATTAACTTCTGCAGTTTTAGCATAAGGCTTGAGGCCTATGAAATTTGTCACAGATAAACAGAAAACCCCAAGTACCGGGGAGATGAAAACAGAGTGTTTAAGGGGGATTTCTGAACACAGGAATGTGAGTCCGACCACAGTAGTGTCATGGCAATAAATTGACATATATAGCAGGGACATGGGTCACAGCCGCAGATACCTAACCACAAGAGGGCCATGGCAACAAATTGACATATATGATAATAAATTGAGATCATTGCTATACTAACCTATAGAAGAAGGATACTCCAACATTAGTAAGGTGAGGAAATACAAATAAGGAAGAGGCGAAAAACCCCTACAGAATATGCATCAAACATAGTGATGTCGGTGTAACATATTATAAAAGTTGTATCTCTGCCTATGGGCAGTTGGAGAGAGAGATGTAGCTCTTGGAACATACCAGAATGATGGCCACTGGTAATAAGTGGGAAGGTGATGGTGATGGGGAAGATGATGGCTAACATTTCAGGTTGTTTTTCAAGGGATGGTGAGAGTATATGGATGTTCAGATGTTTATTCTGTAGTAACTTTATCTACTTTACTGAGTTGGAGTATTTGTGACCATGATAAATGTATTAAAACTATTTGTAAATACAGGAGAGTCCCTACAGTGTGAGTGTTGCAGCCGTGCATGTCAGGGTTCCCAACTATATAATAATTTGAATAATACTGGGCCTGATCTTGGGACAAGAGCCCGTCAACCCTCAAAGTGATAACTGGGAATTCTTAAGTAATCAAGATAATTAATACATAATCTATAGATCAGGCTACAACCCACAACCGCCACAAATAACCACTAAGATTATTACAAAAAAAGGTTAAGGAAAAGTATTTATAATTTTTTATTTTGTTTACTTTGTGCACTAGGCAGCACTTTATGCAGTCTCAGTTTCTCTGTTTTGTTCACGGTGCACACCCTTCCCTACACTCTGAAAGAGGATATTTATCAGTAACAGCAGTAGCAAAGCTTAAAATGAAACTTAAGAGACAGCAGGCAGAAGTGTGCACAGAAAGAAAGGGAAGTGAGAAAGAGACATGGACCTGAATATATTTGGTATACTTATCTCAGTTCTCATCAAATGATCTTCTGAACATCAGCATGGTAGTAAAAAAATCCTTATTCATTTTTTAAAAAGAATGTTGTTAAAAGTCAGGACACATCACTTAAAAGGTGCTGTATCAGACTTTTTTTTTCCAATTATTTAATTACAAAAATTCAAGCTGAGTGTACTCTTTTAAGGTTTTCACAGGAAGTTTCCCATCTACTTACTGATCAGGCATGGCCCTGCTTAGATAAAATGATCTGATTAGATATTAACGTAACTCACTACAGAAATTGTTCTGTATTGTTCTCAGCTCAACCAACCACTTTATATACTTTTTTCATGAAATGAAGCTTAGTTACTTCTTGTCCTACAGTACAGTTTGCAAGCATGGGTGAGTGTTAACCCACTGTCCCAACCAAATTCCAGCTTAGATAATTACATTCTGTGATCCTAAATTCCCCTGCAGATTAAGTGGGATACAATATTCTATTTCACTTCCTATCCTAGAATGTTGTTTTAGTAATACCCCACCCAAGAGGTAATATGAATTCCAATAGTATCACAGGCGAGGCAATCCCAATAAATCTCATATTTATCTATTCTGGATGTTGTGTGACAATATATACTTGCAGAGCACGGGATATTCTTGGACAAAGAGCGCTACAGAGATGCAAAGTAATATTAGAGAGTTAAAAAGCCCCTGCACCCAAGTTCTTCTAAAGTCATTTTCTTATTATCAGGGACTAAATACAGTACAAAATATTTACATTAACACACACATGAACATTATTCCATTTACTTTCTCATCCACAATGTTCTCTTCCTTTTCTATTACCATATGAGGTTGCCACAGTCTAAAAGTTCAGAAAAGGGCAACGAACATGATTAGGGGTCTGGAACAGCTTCTGTATGAGGAGAGATTAATAAGATTGGGATTTCTCATCTAGAAAGAGATGACTAAGGGGGCATATGATAGAGTTCTATAAAATCATGACTGGTGTGGAGAAAGTAAATAAGGAGGTGTTATTTACTCATTCGCATAACACAAGAACTAGGGGTCACCCAATGAAATTAATAGGCACCAGATTTAAAACAAACAAAAGGAAGTATTTCTTCACACAACGCACAGTCAACCTATGGAATTCTTTACCAGAGGATGTTGTGAAGGTCAAGACTATTACAGGGTTCAAAAAAGCACAAGATAAGTTGATGGAGGATAGGTCCATCAATGGCTATTAGCCAGGATGGGCAGGGATGGTGTCCCTAGCCTCTGTATGCCAGAAGGTGGTAATGGGCAAGAGGGCAATCACTTGATGATTATTTGTTATAGTCATTCCCTCTGCGGCACCTGGCATTGGCCACTATGAGAAGACAGGATACTGGGCTAGATGGACCTTTGGTCTGACCCAATATGGCCATACTTATGTTATGTTCTTATATTAAAAGTTGTTTTTCCAATGGCAAATCCTAAGCATTCAGTAAATCCCCATTGTTAATGATTTTTGTAGCTCTGAAGTAGCTTACAAGTCAGCTATATTCTTCAGGCAGTAGGATGTTGTTTTGCTTCTCTCCCAGGCACAATTTGATTTTGAAGTCACCTTTGATTATGGAAATGTGTACACTTCAATCCATTTGAGAGTAAAGGTCGCAGGTTTGAAAGCTGAACAAACCATAAGCTAGTGGTTAAAAAAAGAGCATAAATTTAGAATTCAGAGGAAAGGAAAGTCTCCTTTTCTAACAGAAGCTGAGACCCACATTTGCACCATAATAAGCCAGTTGTAATTTGAAATAATAGGACAGAAATGAATGCTGAACACTTTCCTTTAACTCATACTAAGGTGATTTTCTGTTGTTGTTAGGATCCATTTAACTAAACAACTGGCCTACAATGCGAAACCCTGTGAGCACAAATTACTACATTTTAGACTGATATATGGGGCTTGCAACAAAGCTCCTGAGGCAACAGCTAGAATTATTAAAAATATATATTTCTACACAAATAGGCCAAACTTTAAATTTGGCACTGTTAAATAAAAGCATTGATTTTTGACAACACAAATCTTGAGTTAATTTTCTTATTATTATTGCGGATTATATGGGTCAACCTCATTATTTCCTATCTACCTAGGATAATTCCAGCTTTCTGTTCATAAAAGCTGAATGCTACAACTAAAGAATAAATAAAAAAAATCTGCCTAGTACTAAAGCTATTACACAGCTTCTGCCAGAAATAGGACTTTTTGTACTTTACCTACAAATTCAAAGCCCAAGTTGAAATTTCCCACTAAAAATTATATGTGATTAAACTGGATCCTGGCAAAGACACAAAACCAACATTAAGAATTCAATCATTTTTAAAAAATCACTTAGGCAGATGTTCTGCAATTCAGCTATGCATATGTCACACAAAACAAAGGGGTGAATTCTGAGGGGCAGATCTCGGTGTATATTATCAAATTCTGACAATTTATACCATCTGTCCTTGAATGCCCAATACAAAAAATAACCAACTACATATGTTACTTGGAAGCAAGAATGGTTGACACAATATTACTGAAACTCGTGACATTCCACTTTGAAAATTCCAGAATTTCAGCAGCAACTTGCAAGCCCAAATTCCAACTTCATTGTTAACTGGTTTTCAATGTTTTTTGTTTATTTGTTTGACAAGCAGAATTTACTTAAAATCTCTCTATCACTGGCTGAATTTAAAAATTGCAGAGTTTACACCAACCACCTTTATAAAAATAATAAACAATATTAAGAATACCATTAATAATAATGAAAATAAGGATATATACTAGATAAAGATAAAGATATTTTGCACCTTTAGAATACTATATAAATTTTTAAAGAGCTTTATCTTGCAATTTTAGGGCCAGAGCCTCAGTTTCATTGGTTTTAGTAGAGTTCCAGCAATTTACACCATCTGAGAATATGTACCTCGGGTCTGATGATCCTAGCCCTTTGAAATCCTGACAGCAACATGTTCATAAGGGGGGCAAAGTGAATACACACTGGAAAATTGGAAGCACCGTAGTAACTGAATAGTGAATGGGCAAAGAGCTAGAATATTGTGCAGCTGGTGGTACTTTATTCTGAAATGGGCCTAATTCAATTGAAAAATCATGTAATTATGTAAGATTTTCTGTAATGCACCAGTTGAAATGTCATGCTCTGGGCAGTCAATCAATTCTGTGAATATGCTGACTTTTCATCACTACAAGACACAAACTGCTGGAGTTGCTTCTGATCACAACATTCAAGGGTGCTATGATCAACGCTGTTTGACTGCACAGAAAAGGTTGGAGATCACATAATAAACCAAAAACTGCCTTTGGAGAGCAAAAGCCTTTTGCATTTTTTTAATGAATAATCACAGGGTATCATCCAGCAAGCCCTTGATCATGCAAGTAGTTCCATCAACTTCAACAGAACTACTCACATGAGCAAAGATGAACTGCAGTCAAAATTGTGTCCCTCTTGAGTTGAGAATTTGCAGCGCTGGAATTGTTTCCATAAAGGGTTTGCAGGATTGGGCCCGTAGTTTGCTCTAAGAGCACCTCTTCATGCTGACTCAATAAATATGAACATCAAGGTGAAGCTCTTCATTTAGGGAAGAAGCTGAGCAGTTCAGAAATAATTATGGCCACTTAAACACACAAAAAAGTACTTAACAGAAGCTACGTGTTCTGCTTTTACATGACTTGGATACTAATGTCTTTTTGCAGGAGCAGACATTTATTTACAAAGTAATGCCTTCAACAGCAAAAAGACAAGAAGGCAATTTGAGGTTTCAGATATATTTGGAATATTTAAAGGACTGAAAGGGCCTAATTCTATAATCCCATTGAAGTTAACAGGAGTATTGCTTGAATTCGGACCGAGAGGCGGTATATCTTGACTTTTGATACTGTCTCCCATGACCTTCTCATATATTAACTAGGGAAATGCAACCTAGCTGGAGCTACTATAAGGTGGGTGCAAAACTGGTTGGAAAACCATTCCCAGAGAGTAGTTATCAGTGGTTCACAGTCATGCTGGAAGGGCATAACGAGTGGGGTCCCACAGGGATCAGTTCTGGGTCCGATTCTGTTCAATATATTCATCAATGATTTAGATAATGGCATACAGAGTACACTTATAAAGTTTGCCAATGATACCAACCTGGGAAGGGTTGCAAGTGCTTTGGAGGATAGGATTAAAATTCAAAATGACCTGGACAAATGGTTTGAAGTAAGTAGAATGAAATTAATTAAGGACAAATGCAAACTACTCCATTTAGGAAGGAACAATCAGTTGCATGCATACAAAATGGGAAATGACTGCCTAAGAAGGAGTACTGCAGAAAGGGATCTGGGGGTCATAGTGGACTACAGGCTACGAATCAACAATGTAACAATGTTGCAAAAAAAGCGAACACCATTCTGGGATGTATTAGCAGGAGTGTGTAAACAAGACACAAGAAGCAGCAAAGAATCCTGTGGCACCTATAGACTAACAGACGTTTTGCAGCATGAGCTTTCGTGGGTGAATACCCACTTCTTCGGATGCAAGTAGTGGAAATTTCCAGGGGCAGGTATATATAAGCAAGCAAGAAGCAAGCTAGAGATAACGAGGTTAGTTCAATCAGGGAGGATGAGGCCCTGTTCTAGCAGTAGAGGTGTGAAAACCAAGGGAGGAGAAACTGGTTCTGTAGTTGGCAAGCCATTCACAGTCTTTGTTTAATCCTGAGCTGATGGTGTGAAATTTACAGATGAACTGAAGCTCAGCAGTTTCTCTTTGAAGTCTGGTCCTGAAGTTTTTTTGCTGTAGGATGGCCACCTTTCTTTGCTGCTTTTACAGATCCAGACTAACACAGCTACCCCTCTGATACAAGATACAAGAAGTAATTCTTCCAATCTACTCTGCTCTGATTATGCCTCAGCTGGAGTATTGTGTCCAGTTCTGGGTGCCACATTTTCAGGAAGGATGTGGACAAATTGGAGAGAGTCCAGAGAATAGCAACAAAAATTATTAAAGGTCTAGAAAACATGACCTGTGAGGGAAGATTGAAAAACTGGGTTTGTTTAGTCTGGAAAAGAGAAGATTGAGAGAGGACATGATATCAGTTTTCAAGTATGTAAAAGGTTGTTACAAGGAGGAGGGGAAAAATGTTTTTCTTAACCTCTGAGGATAGGACAAGAAGGAATGGGCTTAAATTGCAGCAAGGGAGGTTTAGGTTGACCTAAACACCCCTTTTAGATAACCATAATTCTCTGACCCAGATATCCACAAATTTGACAATCCTAGCACTCAATAGTAAAGGTAACAGTATTTTGAAAAACATGAAGGGAGTATATCAGACATGAGCAATCTGATTATTACAAAAATCATTTGGAATTGGCATTTTGAAATAGTCAAATTACTTCTATGCTTTTACACAAATAGTCATTTTAAAGATTAGCTTGTGGGAAACTCCCATTATGCAGAAGGAGTCCAAGAACAGTCGCTTACATTCCTACTAGCTGAAACCCCCAAAATGGCCAAAAGAAACAGTGTTAACTTTTGTAAGCCATAAAAAAAAACCCAAGCCCTGTAAAAATTCCATAAGCTCTATAATAAACATCAATTCAGATTTAATTTCAAAACTGACCAATCTTGTAGAATCATTTAAACTGTCTAATTCAAAACACTTCAAATCTGAACTGCAAAAGAGTCTCCTATCCCTGTAACACATATACAAGTTGCTATGCAGCCATGGATGTATCTACTTATTTAAGGCTGTGAGACAGTTTCCCTTACAAGCTTTTGAAGAAACATAATATTTTTTGTCCGCATGTTTGCAAGTCAGAGGGATGGATGCCAGGCTCTACCGGAGAACTTTCACAGGATCGAGAAGAGCCTCGTTGACAGGTAGGGCAATTTTGGAGGAAGATGATGTGTGCAGGATATCAAGCAACTTATGTTGCTGATCTTTCACTTCCTCCAAAGGAATCTGGAGGGAGTCTACAATCCTGCGGAATAACTCCTGAAAGTGCCTGAAGTCATCAGCAGCTGTAGGAGGTGGAGGCATGTTAGCTTCATTGGGGCAGAAAAAGAGAAATGTAGCGTTGGTGGAGCTTCCTCCTCCTGTTCTTCCTCCTCACCTTGTGGAGGTGAAGGTTCAGTCTCTGGTGGGGAAGAGATCAATGGAGAAAGGAGAGGTGTAGGTCTCCAGCTTTGCTCCATGGGAGGCTTCCTGAATTATGCCCTTAGCATGGCCCTAAGGGTCCTAATATGGCCAATGTGGAGGGAGTGGAATATGTGGTTGCATCCACTGTGGTCCATATCAGGATTATGATGTGGATATGGATTGCAAATAATGAGGATGTGTAGATGAAGTCATCGAAGTCTGTCTCGAATAAGAGAGCATGATGGAACACTCCTCTTCCTCTTCTTCTTCCTCATCGCTGGGGAAGGAGAGGGTGGCATTCTCAGGGGAGAAAGGGAGGAGTGTTGTGAGTCCAGAGAGGAGGGTGGAAGTGGTGCAAGGTCATGTTTGAGCACAGGTGACTCAGGCATATAGGTACAAGCAGGTATTTAGGGTATCTGAATTCCCGGTGAGGAGGAAGGAGCATCATTGGTACCAGTCATGACTCTGCTGAGGGAGAGATGCATTCTCCTGAACAGCCAGCAGGTGGACGCGAAGACTTGGTCGGTTCCAAGGAATTGTTCGGGGCTGAGGATTTGGTTGGTGCCAACAGCTTTGTCAGCACTGAGGACTTGGTCAGTGCTGGCAGCTTCAGTGGTGCCAAGGACTTGTTCTGTGTCAATGGCTTTGGCGGTGCTGAAAAGGATGCTGGTGCCAGCAGTTTTGTTGGTGCTGTAGCTGCCAAAGTTGGTCTGTCTCGGTCTCTGGAGCTGAGAGAAGGTAGAGGAAATAGTGCCCCTGTGTGTTTCTACTACCCATATAGGGGACTACCAAAGACACCACTCAATTCTAGATACTGTGTACTCCACGGTGGAGCCAGAAGCAGAGCTGAAAAATCTTCCTGGTCAGACCCAGGAATTAGTTATAACTCAAGGTAGGTAGCCCAGAGCCCTATGATGTTCTAATAAAACTTCCTCCTATAAGAGATCAGACACATGGATCCATCAGCATATGTATGATGTCAGATTCAAGGCCTATCAGAATGGTTCTCGTAGCCCCTTATATAGTGCTCTAAATCTAAAATAAAACCTACAACACTCTACAGAACCGTGGCAATGCACCTTTATTTCCTCAGAGTTAGGAAGAGGCTCTGAAGACAACAGGCAGTCCTTTCTGGACCATCAGATGGATCCTGCGACACCGTAACCTGCGTCTCCCACAGAGGCTGTGTAGCAAAGACGTCTTCAGATCTATGCATCTCAGAATCAATAGAACTAAGAGTATCCTCAAATCCTAAGGGAGCCTCCACTCTTGGCATCAGTTTCTCATGAACTCAGTCTTGGGCAGCTGAATTAGCCCTTAGGAATGGGATGGGAGTTCAAAAGAACTTCAGTGATTTCTACACAGAACCAAGGAAACTGGCAGTTCTAGGACCAAGTAAACTAGTGTTTACAACTCTGATAGTAAAAGAGTCCAAGAGTGTATCAGTCCCTCGCTTCTCACCTACAGGTGAGGGTTCTTATAGATGGGACATCTATAAGCACAAAACCTTCTTCCAGACAACCACATTAAGTGCATGCACTCAAGAAACCCAGAACAACCCACCATGAAAACACTATCCTGTAACTCAGATTCCCACCATTCCAGATCTGTAATACATTTCTCCTTCCCAGTGTTGCAAGGACGTCTACACTGATCTGCTTGCTTACACCACTATGTTGACAATCAGTAGGGAAAGCAGTTCTGCCTAGATCATAGTGTTGAAAATGTAGTACTGGATTCCACTGACCTAGGGGGTCTAGGGCCTCAGTGGTACAGAGCCACTAGACAAGTGACTCTTTACAGTCAGAAATGTCACACTTTAAAACTGGCTGGATCCCAGGTAATTGGATCCCTTCTTGCTAATTGCACCTGGGAGTCCTTCATGTTGGACTGGATTCAGACTCTGACCCTAGTGCATTTGGCTCCAAAGCCACACTTATCAGCCATGGAGCTGTACACAGCTTTTTTTTTTTGGTAGGTTTTGATCCACCCTAGGCTGCTGGATCCAGATCTGGGTTTTGCAGCCCTGCATCCATGCTTGGCAGCAGAATCTGAGCTCTGCAGATAGGTCTTCTATGTCAACCTGGAGAGAGCCAGGGACCTTGAGAGAGAGAGAGGGAGGGTGAGTGGCTCTTATAATGCAAGTACCTTGATCCCACAGTGTGAATATACAGAGGCTTCTCGAAGGACTGGGTGAAATTGTATGCTCTGTGTAACACAGGACTTTGGACTAGATGTTCTAATGATCCCTTCTGGCTTAAAATACAGTAACTCCTCACTTAAAGCCATCCTGGTTAACATTGTTTTGTTGTTAAGTTGCTGATCAATTAGGGAACATGCTTGTTTAAAGTTGTGCAATGCTCCCTTCTAATGTTGTTTGGCAGTCACCTGCTTTGTCCACTGCTTGCAGGAAGAGCAGCTCAGTGGAGCTAGCTGGTGAGTGGTTGGAACCAGGGTGGACCAACAGCCCCGCTATCAGCTCTCCCTATCAGCTCCCCAAACCCCAAAGTTCCCTGTGCAGCAGCTGCCCAGCAGGCTAGCACCTGCACTGCCATGTGCTGCTCCTGCCTTCTGCCTTGGAGCTGCTCCCCGAGACTCCTGCTTGCTGTGTGGGGAGGAAGAGGGGAGCTAATGTGAGGGTGTCTCCCTCCCCCCTGCTCCTGCACCCCACTTACCCCATCTCCCATAGAGAAGGGGGGACACACGACAGAGGGAGCTTCCAGGCTGCAGCAGCTTTGGTCCGGTTCCAGCTTACTGATCTAATTAACAAGGCAGTGTACTTCTGACCCCACTCTTCATACTTAAAGGGGAAATGCACATCTCTCTCTCTCACACAGACACAGGGTGTGTGTCTCTGTTTGTCCTCCCTCCTTTCCTGCTGCCTTGTACAGTAGAGTGTGAGAGTTAACCTTTGAGGGCTCAGCCAATTGCAAGTTCATCATTTAGCAGTAAGGCATTCCCTGGAAATGTCCCACCCTCTGACTCCTCTACCTCAACCAAGCTTCACAATCGTCACTACTGTGTACCAGAATTAAACTGTTTGTTTAAAACTTATACTGTGTGTGTGTGTGTGTGTGTGTGTGTGTGTGTGTGTGTGTGTGTGTGTATATATAATATAGTCTTTTGTCTGGTGAAAAAAATTTCCCTGGAACCTAACCCCCTCATTTAAGTTAATTCTTATGGGGAAATTGGATTCGCTTAACATCGTTTCACATAAACTCAAATTTTCCAGGAACATAACTACAATGTTAAGTGAGGAATTACTGTATATCTATGACTCTATATTTATTCAGTGTGTCTCTTGCCTCCCTGGGAAATTACTGATGCATTCAACAGTTGGGAAAAGGATGAGACAGAGGGTGAGGAGGAAAAGCCCTTCATCTACAAATATCTATAGTAATTAGTAGGGTTGCTGAATAATCACAGTTAACTCACAGGATTAACTCAAAAAAATTAATTGTGATTAAAAAAATCAGTCATGATTAATTGCAGTTTTAATTGCACTGTTAAACAATAGAATACCAGTTGAAATGTATTAAATATTTTTGATGTTTTTTCTACATTTTCACATATATTGTATTCTGTGTTGTAATTGAAATCAAAGTGTATATTATATTTATTACAAATATTTGCACTGTAAAAATGATAAACAAAAGAAATAGTATTTTTAATTCACCTCATACAAGTACTGTAGTGCAATCTCTTTGTCATGAAAGTGCAACTTACAAATGTAGATTTTTTTTGTTATATAACTGCACTCAAAAACAAGACAACGTAAAACTTCAGCACCTACAAGTCTACTCAGTCCTACTTCTTGATCAGTCAATCGCTAAGACAAACAGGAGATAATGTTGCCCACTTCTTATTTACAATGTCAACAGAAAATGAGAACAAGCATTTACATGGCACTTTTGTAGCCAGTACTGCAAGATATTTACGTGCCAGATATGCTAAACATTCATATGCCCCTTCATGCTTCAACCACCATTCCAGAAGACATGCTTCCATGCTGATGATGCCCGTTAAAAAAATAATGCGTTAATTAAACTTGTGACTGAACTCCCTGGGGGAGAATTGTATGTCCCCTGCTCTGTTTCTGCCATATATTTCATCAGTGTCGGATGACGACCCAGCACATGTTGTTCATTTTAAGAATATTTTCACAGCAGATTTGAAAAAACACAAAGAAGGTGAGATTTCTAAAGATAGCTACAGCACTTGACCCCAGGTATAAGAATCTGAAGTGCCTTCCAAAATCTGAGACGGACGAGGTGTGGAGCATGCTTTCAGAAGTCTTAAAAAAGCAACACTTCAGTATGGAAACTACAGAACCCGAACCACTAAAAGAGAAAATCAACCTTCTGCTGGTGGTATCTGACATGCATCGGTTCACACTGGCTTGGACTGTTATTGAGCAGAATCCATCATCAGTATGGATGCATGTCCCCTGGAATGGTGGTTGAAGCATGAAAAGACATATGAATCTGGTACGTAACTATCTTGCAACGCCGGCTACAACAGTGCCATAAGAATGCCTGTTCTCACTTTCTGGTGACATTGTAAAGAAGAAGCAGGCAGCATTATCTCCTGCAAATGTAAACAAATTTGTTTGTCCGAGTAATTGGCTCAACAAGAAGTAGGACTGAGTGGACTTGCAGGCTCTAAAATTTTACATTGTTTTATTTTTGAAAGCAGGGGTTTTTTTGTACATAATTCTACATTTGTAAGTTCAACTTTCATGATAAAGAGTTTGCACTACAGTACTTGTATTATTAATTGAAAAATACTATTTCTTTTGTTTTTATAGTGCAAATACTTGTAATAAAAATAAATATAAAGTTAGCACTGTACACTTTGTATTCTGTGTTTTAATTTAAATCAATATAATTGAAAATGTACAAAACATTCAAAAATATTTAAATAAATGGTATTCTTTTATTGTTTAACCGTGCGATTAAACATGCGATTAATCACAAGTAATTTTTTTAATCATGCAGTTACTCAAGATTATGTTTTTTAATCGCTTGACAGCCCTAGTAATTAGAAAACATGCAAGAAGAGTTAGTAAAAGTGAAAGGTAAAGTGGTGGATGCCCAAAAGCATTAGACATTACTCTGAAACGCCCTCTCTCAATGCTCAATGAAAGATTTTTAGTGACTTCAATGAGTAGTGGGTCAAGCACTTCATTAAAATACTGAATTAATTGTAAAAGCTCATATTTTAAGTATCACACCAAAACAAAACATGCCCTTCAAATGCAAAACAACATAACACTCACTTTTTTATGTACCTGTACTTTGCAGAAAGTTGGTATTTATGCACACAGATTTGATTTGTCTAATCTGTGTGGCTGGCACACAATCCAAGGTGACACTGTCATTGGCATGGCAATGATTCAGAGCTAGTATTTTCACTAAGATAATCTGTCATTGAATAATTTCTACAGTGATTACAAACATACTTTAGTATCAGGCAATTGTGTTTGGGTTCTCCTTCACATTGTACAGCCACATTTATTGTGGCCAGTGCAATAAAAATCCTGTTCATTTTATAATATCGCTCATGTTAAGGATTGTTCCAATACCGCTAAAAAAAAACTGTTTCAAGAGCCCTGTGCTACAGAGCATCTGGTAACATGTACTAACTTTCTGCATCTGTAGCTCTATCTTTTGGAGGGTGGAAATAGATTTTCCTTCTTTAAGCATGTGAAGAACCCAGCTTACCCCATCACTTGTGGGTTTACGAGAGCAAAAGATATGGGTGCATCAGCCAAATGTTAAGGCAGTTCTGCCTCAGCAGACTAGGAAATCAATCTGTTCTTGTTCATTACACACTGATGGAAGCCTCCCCTGTTGTGGTTGCACTGCAAACTAGAGTGTTCAAGTACTAAATAATCACTATTATAAATCTTATGTAGTTGGCTAGTCAGATTCAGGTGCCCACTGAGCACTCAAGCACCTTGCCACAGGAACAGGATTGAGTCAATGATTTCTAAGTCTCAAGGGTGGGATGGGATATACGGAACAGGCAACTGGGATAGGAAAACAGAGTCTAGATCAGTGGTGGGCAACCTGTGGCCCATCAGGATAATCCGCTGGCGGGCCACGAGACAGTGGCCGCAGTTTACCTGATTACCCTGATGGGCCACGTGCAGCCCGCGGGCGCAGGTTGCCCACCACTGGTCTAAGTTGTTGAAGAACAGCATAGGCTCAGCATTTTCACACTCATTCCTTTTAGGCTGTGGTGGAAGAGGGGGAAAGAGC
This sequence comes from Mauremys reevesii, assembly GCF_016161935.1. Lineage (NCBI taxonomy): Eukaryota > Metazoa > Chordata > Testudines > Geoemydidae > Mauremys > Mauremys reevesii. Next base: position 337,205,826 of record NC_052623.1, read on the forward strand.
AAGCGTGGGCAGAACACTAACACCTATGCAACTGGAAGTTCTACAGTTTGTCAGACTGAGCCTGGCCAAAACATCTTGATTTTGGATGGGAACTGCAGTACCTGGTGGTGCAATGGAGGAGGAACTCATGGACACAGCACAAAATAAAGACAGCAACATGTCTGGAATTAAGCAGCAGGCTGCAACTTTTACTGAACTTTAACACGGGGAGGGGCGATACCCACTCATCACCCATACTCTCTTATTCCAAGCATTTAATGGGTTCCAGTGCAGGGGTTACAGAGATCCTTGCCATAACTGGTGCCAGGACTCCTTATCATATAACCCAGGAGATTATACATACAGTACAGTAGGTCCAAGCCAGGCTGAATCCAGTTAGAACATAAGAACGGCTGTACTGGGTCAGACCAAAGGTCCATCCAGCCCAGTATCCTGTCTACCAACAGTGGCCAATGCCAGGTGCCCCAGAGGGAGTGAACCTAACAGGTAATGATCAAATGATCTCTCTCCTGCCATCCATCTCCATCCTCTGACAAACAGATGCTAGGGACACCACTCCTTACCCATCCTGGCTAATAGCCATTAATGGACTTAACCTCCATGAATTTATCCAGTTCTCTTTTAAACCCTGTTATAGTCCTAGCCTTCACAACCTTCTCTGGCAAGGAGTTCCCCAAGTTGACTGTGCGCTGTGTGAAGAAGAACTTCCTTTTATTTGTTTTAAACCTGCTGCCCATTAATTTCATTTGGTGGCCCCTAGTTCTTGTATTATTGGAACAAGTAAATAACTTTTCCTTATTCACTTTCTTCACATCACTCATGATTCTATATACCTCTGTCATATCTCCCCTTAGTCTTCCCTTTTCCAAGCTGAAAAGTCCTAGCTTCTTTAATCTCTCCTCAAATGGGTCCTGTTCCAAACCCCTAATCATTTTAGTTGCCCTTTCCTGAACCTTTTCTAATGCCAGTATATCTTTTTTGAGATGAGGAGACCACATCTGTACGCAGTATTCAAGATGTGGGCGTACCATGGATTTATATAAGGGCAATAAGATATTCTCTGTTTTATTCTCTAGCCCCTTTTTAATGATTCCTAACATCCTGTTTGTTTTTTGACTGCCGCTGCACACTGCATGGACATCTTCAGAGAACTATCCACAATGACTCCAGGATCTTTTTCCTGATTAGTTGTAGCTAAATTAGCCCCCATCATATTGTATGTATATTTGGGATTATTTTTCCCAATGTGAATTACTTTACATTATCCACATTACATTTCATTTGTCATTTTGTTGCCCAATCACTTAGTTAAGTTATTATAATGTAGTTTGTGTTATTTTTCATTGCTTCATAATACTATGAAAAAGTAAATATTTTGTTTTTCCTTGTTTTCAGTTTCTCTACCCATAAGAGCACCAACTAAATTGACATTGTTTAGAAATAAAATAGTTTTATAATAATTTTCCTTAATAGTGTCTAATATTCTGTCCCTGCCTCTTCCCTCCCCCCCACCCTGTGCCCTTGTTATGTAGTATGTGTGGATTTATGATTTATATGAGAAACAGACTATATTCTACTGTTGCATTTACCCACTGGATTTACAATAGTTTAGAAGTTTGGCAAATATGATTCAGCATAACTTGTAATATTTATTTGCTCTCTCTCAGCTGTCATTTTAATCCCCTCAATAACAAGCTTAGACAACATATTATTATAATGCTTTGTGAAGCTTATTAATATTTACTTAGATTTATTTTGGGGAAAAGTATCCAAATGGTGCTATTTAACATAATTGAGCATTAGAATTATTTGATTTGCTGGCTCATTGTTTTAGAATGCTAATTTTAAAAAGAGAAGTGTATTCATGCAGACTACAAGAGATTAGAGATCCATGTTACCAATGCAGAAGAGCAAGTTGCTTGCAATGCATATTTAATGTGTTTTTTCTGTATTGACAGTGTGGCACACTGTCTATCATTTAAAGTGGCACTGAAGAATGGCATGTGATTTGTATTCAGTTTCCAGTTACCGACCACTCAAATAAGAGCGCACTTTCAATTTTCATAACAAATGCTTTCACCGCTCTCTCACTTTAAGTAGATTATTAAACAGCACTACATATGAGAATATGCTTTCTTGATAAATCACCTGGATTCTGTATGTTGTACACACAAGCTTAGGAAAAACATTTATTTTTGCTTTGTGAAGCCACGCATTTGATTAGTACTCAGTGGAGTGATAATGGTGACACAAATGGTTTGCACGACCTTCATTCTAAATTGGGGGCAGATCCTCAGCTGGTATAAACTGTCACAGACAGATTGTCACTGACTTAGTGGGGCTATGAAAATCTCCACTAGCCAAGGATCTGCTCCTTGAAGTATTTTGAGGAAGAAATGACTGGCATTCCTTTTACTGTATGTCCACGTTTCCCAATGTGGGTAGACAGACACATGCTAGCTATTCTCAAGCTAGTGCATGAAAAATAGCAATGTAGCTGGGGATAGCATGGGCAGAAGCTTGGCCTATCTGCCTGAATACAAACCCACCCACACCCGCTGGGTACATTCTTGGGAAGATTACCCAAGGCACTGCCCATGCTACCCCGGCTACACTGCTATTTATAGCGCACTGGCTTGAGCTGAACTAGCTGGTGTTTGTCTACTTGCGCTGGGAAGCACACTTCCAGCAGCAGCGAAGACATACTCATGCAGTGGTCACTATGAAAATGTCACCATTTGTCAGCTGTCACTGTACCATTGTTTCTGAGACACCTCAGTTAGATCTCGATGCTGCAAACTCAATCACACTAATGTAAATGGTGCTACTCACCTATATAAAGTTTCATGCAGCCTTAAGTACTTCAAGGCTCATGGTTTTATTTACTATTGTAAATATAGAAGAATATTGTGGTATACTGGACACCATTGTGTGGTAAGTGTATATTGTCTGTTTAATAGTGACCACTATCCAGCACATTGTATAAGTAAGTAAGAGGAGGAAGGGACCTGAGGGAGCTTCTGTCAGCTCTTCTTGTTTCTAAAATCAGAAAAACCAAATAATAAAAAAGTACATGTAAATGCTAGGTCAGGGGTCGGCAACCTTTGACACGCGGCTCGCCACGGTAAGCACCCTGGCAGGCCAGGCCAGTTTGCTTACCTGCCGCATCCACAGGTTTGGCCGATCATGGCTCCCACTGGCCGCGGTTCACTGCTCCAGGCCAATGGGGGCGGCAGGAAGCGGCCGCCAACACATCCCTTGGCCTGCGCCGCTTCCCGCAGGTTTAACTTCAGTGAACAAAAAGATCCTGCCGCCTGTATCTCTCTCTCTCATATATGACACTTGTAAAACAAAGAATACATATTTCAGAGGAGATTTTTTTCCAGTCACATACATAACTCCAGTAAATTTTAGGTCCAAATGATTTAACGTCATCCTCTGCCACTTCTCCTTTGCACTGTGGAGACAGCAAACTCATATTTTATTGCATTTCTAGTCAACAATATGAAAGTAGCTGTTGTAGCAAGATTTAGATTTACCCAGAGCTTGACTGATAGCACAGAGGAGAAAGAAGGTTCTTAAAGCCTCATCTGACTGAGTAAAAATATATGGTATCTTTTCCCTGAAATATAATAGACATGTACACACATGATGGTGTAATGGCATGGGGTAGAGATGGTTGCATTACTTATGAGTGATGAAGTAGCAAGAGAGAGATCTAGGTCATCCAGAGTGAGTGCCAATAAAGCCTTCATCACCCTGCCCCCTCAAGTATATTGTAGAGGCCTCACATTATACAGAAAAGCTATTTTAGCAGTGTTTCAGGAGGATTATTAACAAGTTTAATTTAAGGGATTATTAGTTTTGTAACCCTCCACCACTAAAGCCTGACAATTTAGTTACCATGAGTCCAAAAGGACAGGGTCAGAAGGAGCTATACAAAACAACCTAAAGTGCCCTGAAATAGCTTTTAAATTGCTAAAAATATTATGAATGTAAAGTCTACTAACTTAGGCCTTACTGGGAATAGAAACTAGAACTACGAAATTCTCTGTTCTATTTTTAGCCCCTCAAGACAGCAAGATATTGGAATTTAAGCTGTGACATTTACTTACAGAAAAGCTGTCAGTGGTGAGAGGTTGCAATGTCAGCCAGTATTTTTTTATAGTGGTGGTGAGTAAATTCCACATTTGGGGGTGGAGAAAACATTTCACTGGCAGATTGATCTAGAAACCGCTATGGCTGTTTCTACAATATATCTGGGCATGTAGCCTTTAGCGCTTAGGAATTTCCAGCTGGCACAGAACACTGAAGCATGTGTCCTCTGCAACACTGCCTACCATGAAGACATAAAAGCTGTCCCCCTCCCTATCCTGGTTTCAGATAGAATATCAAATCAATTTCAAGATCTCTGTGTTTATCTTCAAAGTGCTCCATGGCCTGGTTCCAGGGTATGTAAACGTTTGACTAAAGCTTTGGGATGAAGACCGTCATTGACTACTTCGCTCCTCTGGCACAACAGAACTTTCCACAATAAGGGTAAAGCTTGTCTGTGTTGGAGACAGCTTTCTTGTGGGTCATCCCAAGACTGTAGGATGAACTCATCCAGGAACTAGGAACCATCACAAACCTCTTTACCTTCCACTCTAAATGCAAGTGCATTTCTTTAACCTTGCCTTCTCTGACAAAGATACATAGCATTGAGTTTTTTATTTTTTATATAATTCCCAAACAAAACACTCCACTGCAAACATTTCTCCACCTGAGGAGAAGATGGGAGAACAAATACTTGACAGATGTAGTGCATTAAGCAACATGACTACACAGGAAGGTGCTCAAATACTACCACGATGATCATGGTATAAGAACCTAAATCAAAGTGAATCAAATAGAATAGAAAGCTACTCAAGGGATTGGAACATTACAGTAGGTTCTGGAGGGAAGAAGAATTAGTAGGCTGCTAGCAGGTGAGGTGATCAAAGATGCATGATAAATTCATTTATCACATGGGTCCACATATGTGGTGTACACACACAAGTACACACATAAATACATGTATGCAATATTACAATATGCATAAATTACAATGGTTTAAAATGCCAAACCAGTAAAAAAAGCAGCTGAATATATGTGCAAAGTTAAAAGACACAAATACTTGAATTTTCTCAAGGTATTTGAATGCATCAGGCTGAAACCTGCCAACATAATATGTATTCATTGCCTAATAGTGCTGGTCAACCACTATGCATTAGTCACCATACAAAAGCTGTATTTATAGAAGGCTGGTGCCTTTTCTGCCTCCTAATTCCAGCCTATATTTTTCTTCCACCCCCTTTGTCTCTTTATATTTTAGTGTGATAAGTGATATCTCGATACATATCTGAATACGAATAGTTACCAATGGAACAGTTATGAGGCCAAAGGGTTCTAATACCAGGTGATGCATAATCTCTGGTTTGTGTTGCTTTCACAGTTTGAGTTTGCTTGTAAAATTTTCTCTTCATATAAATTGGTCAATCACATTTTCAAAATCTTGGATGTACATTTACATTTTGAAATAAAGTCTATAAAAATCTGCTCGTCCATTGACTTATCTGAGGTCAGCTGAATTCAGAGTTTTTTGTGTTCCCTGTCCAGTTTAATGGCATCAGTATGAAGCAGAAGATTTCCAAATTACTACTACCTAAATAGTAGACATTGTTTTGTATGAAGCATTATTAGTATATTAATTGATCCTAATCCATATCTTTCCATGTCATCACCTCTTCTGAGCCTGGTAATGAGCCCAAGAAATTCTTGGGACATCTGGCATCCATAACAGTACTCATACATCTAGCTATGGTTGTTTTTCTACCTGGGCAGACTCCATGTTGGTACAGGGGTCTGCACTGACACATTACATTGCAGGTGTAGCAAACAGAGCTGTAAACAGGGGAGTCTGAGTGGAAGATGTGTTGGAGGAAAAGGGAGGAACAAGCTCCTGGTCCTTAAGGGCAGAGAGTGAGTTTTTTGTGGGTGTTGTGTGTGTTTTTCTGTTTTGTGTGGGTTTTTTCCTTGTTCAGTTTATAGAGGCTGGTAGGAAGCAGTGTGTTGTGATAGAAGCAGAGTCCTGATTAGGAGGCAACGCTTCCCTGATTAGAGGGCCTGAAAAGGCAGCCAAACAGCCAGCCAGCAGCACAGGAGCAGCAAATAGAACTGTAAATAGGAGAGTTTGTAACGAGAGATTGGGGCTGGAGGTGTGGTGTTCTCGGTTTGTTTTGGTGGTTTTTGGGTCTCTGTTTTTTGTTTTTTCCCCCTTGATAGGAATTTAAGCAGGAAGGCTATGACAGGTACAGAAGCAGCAGTGGTAGTGACCGAAGCGAAGCCATGGAAGAGACAATGAAGATGACTGCATGTGGAAGCTGAGGGATGTACATGATCTTAGAGCAGATACTTGAAAAGAGCTTCGTTCGTATTAAGTGCTGCTTGATAGAGCTGATGAAAGAGAAGATCTGAGGCTTGTAGATGCAGGTGATTTGAACAGATGATGAAGCAAAGGCAAGAGGAGGCTGAAGGGAAAAGTCAAGACCTCCAGATGCAAGCTGGACTGAAAAACTCGGTGGGGAGACTTCTGGGTGAGAAAAGTGGTCAGTGGAAGCATGTGACTATGAGAACCAGGCAGAGGAAATGACTGGCTAGTGAAGGAGAAATAGAGCAGATTTGCTGAGTTGGAAAATTAAGAAGGGTTACAGCAGGCAGTAACAGAAGGTGGGAGGGCAAGGAAGAAGAGAAGAAAAGTGGGGAGAGCCAGAGTTCAGAGCTGCAGGAGGATAGAGGATGACTCGCAGAAGGCTGCAAGAGAACAAAAGGCAAGAGGACTTGCTGCCAGAAAGAGAAGGAGAAAGCCCAGAGAATCACACTAACAGCAGGAAGAGGCAGGTCTATGTGATTGATGACTCCCTAATAAGAAGAACACACAGGCCTGTCACCAGAGCTGACATGGAGAACGGAAGGCTGCGCTGTCTGCCGGGAGCCAAGATACAGGATGTGGACCTGAGGTTGAAGAGGATCCTAATGGGAGCAGGAAAGAATCCACTGATTGTCCTTCATGCAGGAACAAATGACACAGCTAGAATCTCTCTGAACATATCAAGGGAGACTCAGCCAGGCTGGGGAAGATGCTTAAGGCAATGGAGGCTCAGGTGAGCCAGGAAACTACAGGCTTGTTAGTTTGACCTCAATTGTATGCGACGTCTTAGAACAAATTTTGAAAGAGAAAGTAGTTAAGGACATAGAAGAGAATGGTAATTGGAATAAAATACAACATGATTTTACAAAAGATAGATCGTGCCAGACCAACCTGATCTTCTTTAAGAAGATAACTGACTTTTTTAGACAAAGGACATGTAGTAGATCTAATCAACCTGGAATGTAGTAAGGCATTTGATACAGTTCCACATGGGAAAATATTAGTTCAATTGGAGAAGATGGGGATTTATATGCAAACTGAAAGGTGGATAAAGAACTGGTTAAAGGGATGACTACAATGGGTCGTACTGAAAGGTGAACTGTCAGGCTGGAGAGAAGTTACTAGTGGAGTTCCTCAGGGATCTGTCTTGGCACCAATTGTATTTAACATTTTTATTGCTGACCTTGGCACAAAAAGTGGGAGTGTGCTAATAAAATTTGTGGATGACGCAAAGTTGGGAGGTATTGACAATACAGAGGAGGACTGGACTATCATACAAGAAGATCTGGATGACCTTGTAAACTGGAGAATAGAGATAGGATGAAATTTAATAGTGCAAAGTGCAGAGTCATGCATTTAGGGACTAATAACAATAATTTTTGGTATAAGCTGGGGACTTATCACTTGTAAGTGACAGAGGAGTAGAAAGATCTGGGTGTATTGGTTGATCACAGGATAACTATGAGCTGTCAATGCGATGTGGCCATGAAAAAGGATAATGCAGTCCTAGGATGCAGCAGGGAAAGTATTTCCAGTAGAGACAAGCAAGTGTTGACATCATTATACAAGGCATTGGTGAGACCTCATCTGGAATACTGTGTGCAATTCTGACCATGTTTAAGAAAGATGAATTCAAACCGGAACAGGTTCAGAGACGGGCTAGTAGGATGATCCAAGGAATGGAAAAATCTATGTTATAAGAAGAGACTCAAAAAGCTTGGCTTGTTTAGTCTAACCAAAAGAATGCTGAGGGGAGATATGATTGCTCTCTATAAACACATCAGAGGGATAAATACCAGGGAGGGATATGAGTTATTTAAGTTAAGTGCCAGTGTGGACACAAGAACAAATGGCTATAAAATGGCCATCAATAAGTTTAGGCTCAAAATTAGATGAAGATTTCTAACCATCAGAGAAGTGAAGTTCTGGAACAGCCTTCCAAGGGGAGCAGTGGGGACCAAAAAACTTCACTGGCTTCAAGCCTGCTTGATAAATTTATGGAAGGGATGGTATGACGGGACTGCCTATGATGGCATTTCCCCCCAGGTTGGACTGAGGTTTTTCACCTTCCTCTGCAGCATTGGGCATGGATCGCTTGCAGGTTTAAATTAGTGTAAATGGTGAATTCTCTATAACTCGAAGTCTTTAAACTATGATTTGAGGACTTCAGTAACTCAGCCAGAGGTTAGGGATCTATTTCAGGAGTGGGTGAGGTTCTGTGGCCTGCAACGGTCAGGAGGCCAGACTAGATGATCATGATGGTCCCTTCTGACCATAAAGTCTATGAGGATAAAGGCCCAAATGCCCAGAGAACATCTAGACTGACCAAGATAAGGTGTTGTTTTTCAGGTTCTGGAGGCAGCACCCTGGAACGCTATTAAACCGTGGAAAATGAATTTGCTGTTTAGTTACAAGTAAATTGGTGAAAAGAGCAATGATTCCTTAACTTATCGCCAGTTCTGACACTATTGGAATCAGTTCTATTAATTCAGCCTATTTAAATATATTCTTTTCCACATTCCATACCATCCCTCGGCATATCCTGTATGCAAATACCAAAATCTCTTCCTCTTAATGTGTTTATAAGCAATTGTAGCTACCTCCCTGTTTGACACTGACTGCAGCTGCCATATGGTTGAGCCACTTAAATGCTCCAGAAAGATAGTCCAAATGGCAAGAACTACTGTTATATGCTTTGTTACCCAAATTAAATTATGTGATTTTGCATTCCCTGCCACTGAGGATAGCAGGAAAATAACGGAATCCAACAAAATGAATTTGCAGGCAAAACTCAGCTAGCTCACCAATGATAGAATTTATTCTCTCTTTTTCACTCCAGCAAAAAAATGTCAAAAGTGCTGTCATAAATATAAAGGGAAGGGTAACAACCTTTATGTATGCAGTAACATAAATCCCTCCTGGCCAGAGGTACAGAATCACTTACCTGAAAGTGGTTAATCAATTAACCTAGTTCAATTAACCTAGTTAGCACATGACGAGAAGGACCAATGGGGAAAGAAGATACTTTCAAATCGGGGGATGAGGGGGAGGCTTTGTTTGTGCTCTCTTTGTTGGTTCCCTCTCGGGATAAAGAGAGAGACCAAGCAGGTAACCCAGCTCCTAAAAAGGTCCTGAACTGACAGAGCTAAAAAATACAGAAATAGTAAGTAATAGCAAGGAAATGCGTTATTTTATCTTTTGTTTTAGCTTGTGAATTTTCCCTATGCTAAGAGGGAGGTTTATTCCTGATTTTGTAACTTTGAAGTTGAGTCTAGAGGGGAATCCTCTGTGTTTTAAATCCTTTTATTTACCCTGTAAAGTTATCTTCCACCCTGATTTTGCAGGTGTGATTCTTTTACTCTTTTAAATAAAATTCTTCTTTTAAGAACCTGATTGATTTTCAGCGTCCTAAAAACCAGGGATTTGGTCTGTGCTCACTTTGTTAACCTATTGGTTGGTATATTATTCTCAAGCCCCCCCAAGAAAGGAGGTGAAGAGGCTTGGGGGGATATTTTGGGGGAGATAGGGCTCCAAGTGGCCCCTCCCTGAATGTTTGTTTACATCACTTGGTGGTGGCAGCAATACCGTCTAAGGACAAGGAAAGGAATTTGTGCCTTGGGGAAGTTTTTAACCTAACCTGGTGGAATATAAGTGTAGGGGGTCTTTAATGAGGGTCTCCACATCTGTACCCCAGAGTTCAGGGTGGGGAGGGAACCCTGACAAGTGCAATGATCCTCTATTTGACCTTTATTTTCAATGGGTAAATAATGTTAATACTTTCTGAATAAAAATAATAGAGCTAGCCATAAAAGTAATGCTGTAATTTTCCCTCTAATCTGTGTGTGTGGGCCTAAAATATTCCTACTTTTTTCTGTTAGAAAGTATTATCTTTGAAATGGCAGAAAAAAGAAGTAGGAATCTTGCCTTGTTCCTTTACCAAATATATAACCTTTCCACAAACAACCATGTACAATTATATTTGCCTTGTGCTAATTATACATGTGTTTAAACCATTTGGGATATTTGTTTCCAAATCCATTTTTTCCAACCAAAGTATTCTTCTACTTCTCCCAGTTAAAGGCCTTCTCGTATCTAGAGTTTAAAAAAAAAAAAACCCAAAAATAAAAGTAGATTTTTTTGATCAGGTAAGGTGGATAAGACTAAGGCCTTGATGTTTATCCATAGTGTGTACTTTTTAAAAAACACCACCAACTTGGTCTTCAGGTTGTTGCTAGATTTCTACTTGTAGGTTTGACTGCCATAATTTTGGCAACAACCTAACAATACAATTTTTCTACAAACTAATCCAATTTGAAGAAAATTGGTTCTGTTATGCATGTTTCAAGTTAGCAAAAACACTCTGAACTCAGAAAAAGAGGTTCAGATTCACAGTTCAACCCTCAAAGATAAGTGCTTCCTAGCCCCATAATGCTCCAAATCCCTCTAGCTTTGAAATGATCTACATAAAAAATGAACAAGAAAGGTTCAACTTGATAATTTTAAATATTTATAACTACCATCATGATTTTTCTTACCCTTGAATTGTTTGAAGATATCGCTGACACATCAACATCTTGATTGACTAATCTGGGCCTGATTCTCCACTTTGTTACACTCATTTTTCATCTAAGTGACTCCATGGACATTTTTGCATTTAATTTTATTTTAGAAAGCATGAACATTAAAATTAATCAGTTATCAGCGGACAAGAGACTGAGTAAAGAACTGCAGGCTGTATAAAGTCAATTATTGCAATATAATGCCCAATCATTTTCCTTATGAAAAGGACCCTTAGCATGGATCTTGCCCTTTGCACATAGGAGGAATTCAGTTGCCTCTCTGATCATCTTCACCCAGCCCTATGGAGTATGAACTCCAAAGTCAATAAATTCAACCCATTGCCACAATAGATGCACTGTTTCTTTAAATTTGTAGCAAGAAATTTAGACTTATTAGAAATAAGTATTAGGAAATGAAGTGGTGTTTCTCTAGGAAAAACATACTAGATATGAGGAATATAATTTTCCCTAAATTCTAACTTGTAGCAAAGGGCTATACTAACTGTATGTGATTATTATCCTAATGTCTTGGTTATTATTAGTTTTCAACTTTAGTATAAATTACTGGGCATGTTTTAAATCTGAAACCAAAAACCTTCTAATGATCATGCACCTAATCTGAAGGAAAGGCACATTCCTATAATGTTAAGATCCAACTTTAAAAAAATCAAAATCAAAATGTTCTTTCACTAAAGTTTGTGTGCAATTCCTGCATTCTGAGTACATTCATTCACCTGTGGAGGTTAAGTTTAAAGCAGAGGGAAGTGGTTCGTTCTTAAAATTATGGAAATGTAATTTAAATTTAACCCAAATAAATATCCAGAGTCAATTTCTGTAGCCCAGGTGAAAGGTTTGAGGTCTGCAGGTATCCCAAACAAAGTACAAGTAACCTACAATCCTGGTAGTAAAGATCTAAGGCCTGAACTCACTCCTACTGCAGTAAATTGCAGTTGTGCCATTCATTTTAATGAGAGCGAGAGCACAGCCCTACTTTGGTAGTCTGACAATCTCTGAAAAATACCTGGTGTATGCTCTGAAAAGAGCATAATAAGAAGAAGGGAGTCAATGTAAGGAGCACACAGCTACAGAATCACAAGCCAGCAGATGCATTCACCTGTCTGCGTCAGTGAAAGGAGTAGTCACATTTCATAGGGGAAAACTTCCTTGCTGGGTTTTATTCAAAGAAATAGAAACCATCAGCCTTACTGCATTCCATAAAGAAACATCTGACAGATTAGACATATAGTTACTGTAACTCTTGAAGACACTTACCTCTATTTCAGGGTAAAAACTAGGTTTTTTTTTAAAAAGTCATAGAATCATGAAAACCGATGATGAGAAAGACCTAGAAACCCATCTAGGGTACCTTTCTGCCCAGTGCAGGATTGGTGCTTACAGAATACATTAAGAAGAGTGTTATCCACTTTACTGTTGAGTGAATTTGTAATTTAAGCCTTAAATTTTTGCAAATGCACACTGCCTTTTCCATCTCTCAAGTTTTGGGAGGTATGTCATCCTCTAGTGGCTGCAGCTTGCAGAGGATCTTAATCCTAAACTACTGTAACTGGGAGAGAGGGGCTGGGCTTTAGTTGCAGAAGGTCCCAAATTCTATCTTAATTGAAGACATTTTATCGACAGTGTGGGGACGAGTGGATGACTATCAAGTCTATGCAGACACGGAATATTTACAAACTCCAGACATCCCACACTTTCCTTGCAGATGTCTCTGTAGTTTATAAAGTGTACGGTGTTTAAAACAAATAAAGGAAAATAATGCAATATGAAAAAAGCATAATTTCTATATGGAAAAAAACCTGATGCTTTACTGGGAAAGTTCTCTAACTCCTCTTAAAGGATTGTAAATATTTTCCAAGTTTAAATTCTATATTGGTGAACATTTGTCTTTAGAGAAATATACGTAGCGTGTGTAGGAGAGGGGAAGCACACTGCCATTTTTGCTGACTTCCTTCTATGTATGACTCAAATGTGGAGGTGGGCAGAACTGTCTTTAAGAAGTTTCTTTAAGAGAGGTCTTTAGAAAGAGTTTGGGAGTTGGGTGAGAGTCTGCATTGAAGAGGGATGTGGAACCAACACCGGAGGTTCAGGTACAGGGAGGGGGTTGTTTAGGAGTGTTTGTTGTAGGATCTGATGTGGTCCAAGCAGTAAACCAACAGAGATGTTTTCTACACTGCTTTCACCTTTAATCATTTCTCAGAAGGATGGGGGTGGTAAGCAGGTAAGGAAGAGAAAAAAGAAAGACAATTCTTTGCCTCCATTGTCACATCCCCTAAATCTCAATACATGGATTTGTTTCAAATAATGGACAGCATAATTAAGTTTGATAATCTTTGATTTCTGGCTGATACAAGGTCTGCCCATTGTGAGGAAATTCCATGTCATTTTGCAAATAATATCAAGGAATATTTCAATGGGCGGTGTTATCCTGGTGGTTCCCATCTCCTCTCTGAGACTCCATACAGCTGGGTAACTGAGGCACGGGGAGGCTAAATGACTTGCCCAAGGTCACACAGGAAGTCTGTTCTGGAACAGAGAATTAAACCTGGTTTGCCATGGCCCAAGCCTGTGCCCCAATCACTGGATCATGTTTCCTTCCCATAGACAATGTCAGTTAATTTTTTTAAATTTTGAGTTACAACTACACAGTGGTTCCTTAATAGAAGATGGCAATCTTCCCTCCCTAAAGGAGGCATTGACAATCTTCTGCAGCCATGGATCCAGTTCTCAACCACTGATCATTACTAGTTAGGAATAACATGAGTCCAAAGACAAGATGTGGCAGAAAGTATTTCAAATACTTCTAAAATCCCAATGAGCTACCTGACCTATCCTCAAAAAGAACAGACTACCCCCTTAAGATATTCTTCTGATCCACAGTATGAGAGAAACCCACTTTTTTTTTAATCAAAGCCCTTACATACCCATAAAAGGTGATCAATTGTTTCTTCCACTTTGCAGAGTGCACACAGTCGATCTTTGTGTGTTTTTATTCTACAAAGATTTTTGTTTAAATCACAACAGCCAGTTAGTACTCTGAACAAAAGCACTCATTACTCCTCTACAAGCCCTAAAGTATGTCATAATCCTCAGTTCTAGGGCACAATTAAAAAAATCTTTATCTTTATTCATTAATTCAAATTTTTTGTGATTCCTCTTTCAAATTGTTCTGCACTAGCTTTTGAATTCCTGTTTACTCAAGGGTACTTCTATGTCAATCCTTCCATTTCTTACAGCATTTCTAACTGCTTTGTCTGTCATTTCATTCTCTCTTAGCCCAGTAAGTGCTGAGAGCCAAGCTACTGCTACATATACCCCCATCTGTACTAACTCTATAATTAGAAATATAACTTCATTGATTAAATCACTTCTGCATACTGAGATCCTTTTTTATTGCCATAAGGCCTGAGATTGAATCCGGAAAAATGACCGCTGCTGCTGCTGGGCATACATCCCAGATCCAATTTAATGTTAGCATTATTGATATTAGTTCGGCTGTCATGACGGCTACATAGTCAGACATTCTGTTAGATGTGCTAATTCTCAATTTTGGTGTACAATATGCTGTCCCTACTCTTCCTGTTTTTTTCTTTTTTGGACCCATCTGTATATATTTGACAAAACCGGCTCCACTATTCATCTACATACTGGTATACTTCATTTTTAATATCTACTGTCTCTTTTTTACTCTTAAGTTTACAAAACAAATCTAATTCCATGTTTGGACATGCGACTTTCCATCCATAACTAATTTTCCCATGACTGAAAGTTTTTACTTCATTCAGCTTTTCCTTGTCTTTCAATTCCAGCATCCACACTTCAACTTGAATGGCATTTGTTTGATACTTTCATCACTGCAGTTCGCATTAACTTTGACCTAGAAAGTTAGGTCCAGTAGTTTCATTCATAGTGTAACTGGCATTTCACTAGAAGCTATTTGTAGAGTGCATATAGGTGTTTTAATAAATGCATAACACACAATTCCAAATGCCTGGGCTTGTATTAAATCTAATTTTTTTAAGTTCTGATTTTGATGTAACTGGTCTGATTAAGGCTCTGTATCTCATCAGCAGTGCTTTCTTATCTGCACCCCAATTAGTCCAGCAAGACTTTTAAACTAGTTAATCCTTCCTGTACATTTATCTTTAACATAGTTTATATGACCTTTCCAAAGTAATCTAGTATCAAATATTAACGCTAAGAATTTGATTCTTTTAACTATATCTATTTGTGCTCCATTCCTTGGTAACTTTCCTTTTAATAAAGATCAATCCTCTGGTTTTAGCTTTAGAAAAATTGAAACCCCCATGCATTTCCTTAGTCAGAGGTCTCTCGTAATGCTTTGTTGATTCTCTTTTCTGCCACCTCAATATTCCTTCTCCTAACCCACGGAGCACAATCTTTTGTGAATAGTGATACCTACCCCAGCAAATATTTGTTTTGCGAGATCATTTATCATTATATTAAATAAGGCTGGGCTGATAACACTTCCCTGTGGTGTACCATTTTAAATAGTATATATATTCGAAATAACTTTCCCAACTCTGACCTACATGGTCCTTTTGCTCAAAAAGTCTTTAGTCCACTCATACATTCTTCTCCTTATCCATAGTGAACTTATTTTGTACACTAAGCCTTCCCTCCGTAGCACATCATATGCCTTTTCAATATCTAGACAGACTGATATCATGAAACCCTTGTGCCCCATACTTAATTTGTATTTCAGTTTCTAAATTAGCACTGTGATCATTCTCCTAAAACCACTCTGGAGCTTATCTATAATGCCATTATATGCCAAATAGGCAACCACTCTTTCATTCACCATTCTCTCCATAATTTACCCAGACAGGACATGCAGGCAATTGGTCAATAGGCATCCACTTTGTGGATAGTTTACCTGGTTTTCATACTGGAATGACCACTGCATGTTTCCACCCTAGGTATCAATCCTTTTCTCCATATGGTGTTAAATAATTCCAAGAGAACCCTCAAGCTGCTTTCAGAGAGCTATTTAAACATTGTTACATACATTATCTTTACCTGAGGATGAATTTTTGCTGGTATCCACAGCTTTCTCCAGTTCTCACATATAAAACCATTCATTTGGCATAGCACCTTTATGTTTACCCCAAATACATAGTAGATCATGATTCTCTATAATGAATTGTCTTTTAAGGTGGTGGAAAACTTTACTTTGTTTTTCATCATTACTCACCCCTTGGAAAGTTTCTGCCAAAACTTCTGCTCTCATTATCAGAACTTCTAATTACATTGGCAGCCCCAAAAGACCTGGGATATGGCTTTTACTCTGAATTCCATTCATTCTTCCAGTTGGACTGTATATTTCTAATGTCTTGGTATCTTTGCTTATTCACCCACAGTACTTCCTCCAACGCTCTCTTTGCTTTTTTTAAAAAAAATCCTTTGTGCTATTGCCTTACTTCTTTTATACTTAATTAGATCTTCACTATTCACTGTATTTTTTACTTTTATATAGGTGTTGTTCCTTTCTTTAAGGAACTGCCATTTTGCACTCCTCATTCCACCATGGAGTGAGTTTTAGTTTTAGTGTACTTCAGTATGCTAGATATGGCTACAGCGGCTGCTGCTATTAATCCATTTGTTACGTTATCATTGAAATTCTCTATGTCATTACTCACACAATGATTATTCACAAATTCAGTACATTTACTTGTAAATAGCTCCCAGTTAGCTTTCTTAAAATTCCAGGTTGGTAATTTTCCATTACTTTCGACCTTACCTGCCCTTGAAAAGTTATAAGAATATGGAAACAATCACTTCCTATTCTTTCTTTCATATATATTTCTCACTTGCATCCACTTGCAATATCTGCTGTTATAATTCCCAGGTCTAAGCAGGAAAAATTATCATCTACTACATTAAATCTAGTTGGGATGCCATTGTTTAAAACCACTAGCTTATGTCAATCAGTGAACTTTTCTAAGCATGCATCATTTTTATCAGCTGTCTTACTTCCCCACACTTTATTATATTTCGGTCACTACATGTAGTAGAAGGTCTTTTAGCATTTTTTCACTATTTCTTGTAGTGCTGAACTTTCTATTTTCCCATATGGCTATTTCCCTATCATAGCTCCTTAAAAAATATTACTCTTCTGCATTGGGAATCTCACTAGCATTATAGTCTAGGCTTAGTTCTTCATTCTCTACTGGTATGAAGTTTAATCTTTCCATTAAGAGAAACCCCTCTTCCTCATTTTCAGTCTTGCCTAAAAAGGCAATATACCCTGCAATTTTAAATAGAAGCTTTTCAACCAAACATGTTTCCCAGACACATATGACATCTGGTTTAGCTTTAATTTCGAGGATATTTTATTTGAACTCTTGACTGTTTTATCAGACTGTGTGCATTCTAACAAAACAATGAGATCCCCATACTAGTCATATTTCACCATTAACTTCGTTCAAAATTGCATGAATACAGTCCATTGAGATGTTACTAATATACCAGTATTTTTCTGCTGCCCTTATATATTTTTTCTGATTATTTCTCTGCAATAAACCTTTTTCTTCATTATTAGTGTTATCATCACCTATTCCGTTTGCAGTATTTATTCTTTATAGAATGAAGCTTGTCTGCAGTTCCCCTTTTCCTGTGCTCGTCTCTTCTTTCTCTACCTGATGCTTTGACAGTCTCCTTACAGCTTCCACATAAGATATGTTATTAATTTTTGTCTTTTATATCTCTTTAGCTTGCCTTACCGCAATACACACTCTATAGGCCAGATTGTGATCACCACCACAGTTACTACATTTGACCTCTGTCTCTATGCAATTTTCACAGGAATACTCTCCCCCACATTTACATATTTTATTTTTCCTTAACAGACATCTACGACATACCTATACCACTGGCACTTATAACACTTTAAAGGAGGGGGGATATGTGGTGTGATTCTGAAAATCTGAAACCCTACTGTTACTTTCTCAGGTAGAGCCCTTTCCTTAAATGTAATAAGTACAACTGTTGATGGCTTGCTTCCTCTTCCTTGTTTACTAATTAGTCACTTACTTTACTAACACTTTATCTTCCCCAATGCTTTTGGTTCTCTCATCACTGGTCAGCCCTAAGGGCATTCCCTTTATTTCAGTCAAATACCTTGGTAGCTGGCAACTTATTTATCTTTCCCAAGCATTTTAGTTTTTTAGAGTTTATCAGCTGCTCATTGTTTTTACAATCAACTAAAAGATCACCATCTCTCATCAGCATCCTTGATCTTACAGTATCCCCTGTGCTTTTTTAAATTCAGTCAGCTACTTTCACGGGGTTTTTAACATCACCTAATCTTATTTCTTTGGTTAGGGATTTTACAATTATAACATTTTGGTTTATTTCCTTCCTCAACTTAGTTTTTTTGCTGATATCATTATCAGCTGATTCTGATTCTACACACTCTCTCTCTCTCCCCACTTTGTATCCATTCTCCCTTTCTAATAGACTCTTCTTCAGTTTCCAGAGTGACATCATTTGGGGTCAGAGAATCCTCCATCTCCTGCAGCTCAGCCATCCCCCCAGCCCTTACCACCACCTGTGCTGGTTTGGTTTGAGCATTGGTTTGCTAAACCCAGGGTTGTGAGTCCAATCCTTGAGGGGGCCATTTAGGAATTTGGGGATTGGTCCTGCTTTGAGCAGGAGGTTGGACTAGATGACCTCCTGAGGTCCCTTCCAACCCTAATAATCTATGATTCTAAGCTCCTCCTTTCAAGCCTAACATCTCAGTCATGTGTGGTGGGGTGGGGCCACCTGAGCCCATATTAGCTCATTAACCCTATATTGCCCAGAATGGGTTTGCCTATTTGCTTCTTGGTGAAGTGCAAGGTGCTGGTTTGGATCACCTCTCTCTCTGTGCCATACTGTTAATGTTTATGGTCAGCAGTGACACCTGAGCTGGAACTTCCTTGGTATAAAACAGATAATGCTGCAAGCGGTGCATTTTCAATAAGGGATGTTCATTTTTGAAATTTCCTTTCCTACCTTAGTATGAAGGGTAAAATTTGCAGAAGCACCTAAATGACCTAGGAACCTAAATTCCATTTTCAAAAGTGACTTATGGCCAGATTTTCAAAGGTATTTAGCCACTTGAAGATGCAGGTAGGTGCCTAGTGGGATTTTCAAAAGTACCTAAGATGTTTAGGTGCCTAACGCTCATTCACTTTAAGACTAAGGCACCTAATCTTTTAGGCACTTTTAAAAATCACACTAAAAGCCTATTTGCATCTTTAGGGGCCTAAATACCTTTGAATGCATGGGGCTTGGGAGCATGAGTCTCATTGAAAGTCAATGGAACTTAGTCACTTTTGAAAGTTGGACTTAGGCTCTAAAGTCACTTAACCACATTTGAAAATTTGATCCAAAATAGCTCAAAAGGCACATTGCAAGGACTTTGGGAGGGGGGGCCATGAGATTGGCTGATAAGTGTGGGTGAGGTCTGGTGTTCTGCTTGTGTTCAACTTCATCGCTATTTTTTCATTTTCTGGTTTTGAGGTAAGCAAAATTCCTGGATTCATCTTTTATGGCACTTCGCTTTTAACTATGTTAAAGATACCTAAAACTTGAGATAAGTGTTTTCCTTTTACTCATTATAAACTGAAGTAGACAGATAGAATGAAGAGCCACACCTCT
Source organism: Mauremys reevesii (assembly GCF_016161935.1). NCBI lineage: Eukaryota > Metazoa > Chordata > Testudines > Geoemydidae > Mauremys > Mauremys reevesii. Next base: position 337,225,512 of record NC_052623.1, read on the forward strand.
ACTTGTTCCTGTAGTTGAAAAGTAATGAGCCTGCTGCTTTCTGACTGAATTAAGTGGGAAGTCATGGCATTCTGTCATGTTGACGACCTTGGATTATTGAATTCTGATTAGTACTGTGTGAGCAATGGTTTGTGGGATGTATAAGTACTGATTATTAGGACTGTCAATTAATTGCAGTTAACTCAAGCAATTTAACTCAAATCAAATTAATCCAATTAAAAAAATTAATCATGATTAATTGCAGTTTTGTTTGCACTACTAAACAATAACAGATACCAACTGAAATTGATTATAAATATTTTTGGATGTTTTTCTACATTTTCAAATATACTGATTTCATTTACAACACAGAATACAAAGTGTACAGTGCTCACTTTATATCATTATTTTTTATTACAAATATTTGCATTGGAAAAAAATGTGCCTTCATGCTTTGACCACTAGTCCATAGGACATACTTCAGTGCGGATGACAGGTTCTGCTTGATAACGACCCAAAGCAGCATGGACTGACATGTTCATTTTCATAATCTGAGTAAGATTCCACCAACAGAAAGTGGTTTTTCTTTTTTTGGTGCTTCGGGTTTTATAGTTTTTGCATCAGAGACTTGCTCTTTTAAGACATCGGACAGCATGTTCCACATGTCATCCCTCTCAGATTCTTAAACCTTTGGTCGAGTGCTATAACTATCTTCAGAAATCTCATATTGGTAACTTCTTTGCATTTTGTCAAATCTGCAGTGAAAGTGTTCCTAAATTGAACAACATGTGCTGGGTTGTCATCCGAGACTGCCATAACACAAAATATATTGCAGAATGCAGGTAAAACCATGGAGCAGGAGAAATACAATTCTCCCCCAAAGAGTTCAGTCACAAATTTAATTAATGTATTATTTTTTAATGAGTAACATCAGCAGGGAAGCATGTCCTTTGGAATGGTGACTAAAGCATGAAGGGGCATATGAATGTTTAGCATATCTGGAACATAAATACCTTGCAAACTCAGCTACAAAAGTACCATGTGAACGCCTGTTCTCATTTTCAGGTGACATTGTAAATAAGAAGCGGGCAACATTATCTCCCATAAATGTAAACAAACTTGTTTGTCTTAGCAATTGGCTGAACAAGAAGTCGGACTGAGTGGACTTGCAGGCTCTAAAGTTTTACATTGTTTTATTTTTGAATGCAGTTTTTTTTTTACATAATTATAAGTTCAACTTTCATGATAAAGAGATTGCACTAGACTTGTATGAGGTGAAGTTACGTAAAAAAAAATTCTACATTAGTAAATTGCACTTTCACAATAAAGAGATTGCACTACAGTACTTGCATGAGGTGAATTGAAAAAAACACTTTTTAAACTGCAAATATTTGTAATAAAAAATAAAAATATAATAAAATGAGCACGATACACTTTATATTCTGTATTGTAATTTAAATCAATATATTTGAAAATGTATATAACATCCAAAAATATTTAAATAAATGGTATTCTATTATTCTTTAACAGTGCGATTAAAACTGTGTGATTATTTTTAATCTCATGATTAATCACGATTATTTTTTTATTCATTTGACAGCCCTACTGATTATTACTAAATAGAAGTATTATTACTTCACTTTTCACCCAAGTAATGAAGGCAGGGTTTTTCCATCAATAATATTTGGTTTGTTAAAATTAAATTACTTGCTGTGCAAATATTTAATCAATTGGAATTTTAACTACTGCTACACAGGCACTATCAGAGAGTTTCTTGGAAACATATTTTCATTAGCATGTTTTAATATAAAAATATAATTGATAAACAAGTAGCCAGCTGTTCTATTTATTGATTTGCTGAAAGATGTCTGAAAATTAAATTTTACTGCAAAACTGTCAGCTTCAAGTGTCAAAACGGAAAAAAATTACACGGAATTGACACGTTAAAATATTGAATAACAAATGATCAGTACATAGTAATGCTGTCACATGCATTAAGAAGCAAAGTTTACTAAAATATATAAATTCTGATGAAGGAAGTTAATAGAGCAAAGCAAAAGGCCAAATTTTTCTTCCACATGCTATTCATATGGGCAAAAGGATTCAGACTTTCAAAATTCTTATAAATATCAAAGACCAGATTTTCAAAAAGAGCTCAGCATCCACAGCTGTGCCCAGATTTTTAAAAAGAGATTGATTCCCATTTGGGCACCAAAATAGGTGCCAAATTTTTATAACAGCTCAGTATATTGAGTGCTGAACTTTTGAAAAACTGACCTCAAAAGTCTAAAAGGGAATTGAACACCACTGAAAATCTGAGTACCTACATGGAAACAAAGCTCTTTCGAAAACCTGGCTTTGACTGAGGATGCTGAGTATTTGAAAATCTACCCCTTAACTCTTCTGAAAATCTGACCCATAATGCTTACATTCTGCAGTTTTGTTTACATATTTTCATCATATTACACATTAACATCAAGACAAGACTTTTACACACAAAAAATATGTCCCATGAATAAACACTGTTGCAGTGATTGATTTAAGCCCTGGTCCTGACAGCTTGCTACTTGCTTGAAGTAATAGATTTATTGGTTGCTTTTAGAACTTTAATGAATTGCATTAATATGTTGAATTGTAAAAGTTGGATGCAGTAGTCTAAAACAAACAACAAAAATAACACATGTAGTATATCTACCTTAGAGAGTGCCATTACTGACCTTTTGGGATAACTTCTGAATAAATTAATATTACTTCAACATGCAAAATGACAATACTTGCCTACTTCATACTAAAAACCATGGTCCCTTTACAATCAGTGGGTAGTTTTGCCATTGACTTCAATGGGACCAGAATTTCAACCCATTTCTTCAACACAATATTATGTTGGAGAATATCTTTCTTCCCTATGGCATACAATGCGCTGAGGAAAACAAACAATATGATCTCTGATGCTGTTGAAAATTAATTGAAAACTCAGAATTCACTATCACAGTGTAAAAGCAAATCCAGGAATTCAAAATGTGTTAACAAAGACATCTGGGAAAATTCAGCATTTGAACAACCTTTCAATGTCATTTCTAAAGCTACACACATAAATCTGGCCAAAAACCCTTGAAAGGCTTTTATATCTGGCTTTAATATTAGAGTGGAATAAAGCATCTGATGCTTATTTAAATCAAATAGATATTAGCCACTATATGTTTTTAGGATGTATTTATTTACTGAGTAATATTTCAGTATGTGAATGGTGGATTGAAGGCAGATAAAATTTAAGTTATCATGTATCATTTTTAATTGTACTGAATTAACTTTCCTTTGCAGAAATAAAAAAAAATTAGATTAAACTTTAATAACATTTTCAATTTATTTTCTTTCTGGAGGCACACATATTAGAACACCTACCTTTGTAAGAAATATTAATATTTTAATAATCTTGAATCCAAGGAACATCACACACAAACAGACATGTTTTCTTAAAGTGATACCATCAGACTAAGTGGCACAATACCAAGAACCCTTTTGGAATTCTCCTCACAATTCTGTTAAAAGGAAATCAGTTTTATAACAATGTGACTAACTACTCTGGAATCTCAGGGAACTAACCTCTGTCTTTGCCACAAATCTGCTTCCATGGTTACAAATGACACCTTTATGTAGACATTTCCAAAATCTATTCCTTCCACGCATGGATCAACTCCTTCCTGTGAGGCAAACCCACAGCCAAACCAGGGCTGCTCGCTCAACTGCCTCTCCAACAAAGCTTTAGGAGAAGGCAGTGTTGGGTTAATAGATTAGGTCCCATTAGGTCCCAATAGATTAGGTCCTACAATCTGATCTATGCAGGTGGACTCCTATTCCCATGAAGAGCCCCATTGATTTTAAGTTCACCAGGGCTCTATATGGGCATAGGGGTTTGCCTGCAGAGAACAGGTGGGGTAATTTTTATGGTCAGGGTCTTAGAGTTAAGATAACATAATAAGAAAGGGTCTAAATAGGCAAACGACTCACTAAAATAGAAGGGTTAAAATAGAAAGTAAAATATAGAACAGGTGTAATAAATAAAAAGAGAAAATAGGCAGTAGTTGTAAAAAAAGGAAAATATGGGGGGAAAGAAAATAGATGTTATGAAACAGAAAGAAAGAGAAAGTAAGTAGAGTCTGAAATACAAAAAGAGGGAGTTAGGTGTGGAGTTCAATAAATTTTGTGGAAAATATTTCATTGTGTCCCTTTTCTCTTTTATTTGTGATTTTTCTAATTAGACTGTCTACTTTTCAGGCCTGTATTCTTGCATGTCAGTGAAGCACTCACCATGCTTTTGTTGCACAAATACTAAATAATAGTAATACAGCTATAAACTGTTAATTACCCAAATACCAATGAACATGGGATATACATTCTCTTACACAACAATATCCAAGTATGCATATACATATTCATTGCTAATGCATCATCACTAGGTGATATGTCAAACACTTCCACAGCTTTCAAATTGCCACCATTTTAGAATACGAAGAACCTGTCATGCATATTTTTCTTCTCCACCCTCCAAATGGGGCTCAGAGAAAAGCCTGTGATTAAAAATAGCAATGGTCTGAGATCCAGGACTGACACTGTTCGGTCCTGAATTAACAAAATCTGTAAAAGCTGATAAGCACAGCACCTGACTCTTGATATCCACCTGATATCTTTAACATTTAAAAAATAATAAGAAAAAAGAGGATGGATAAGAAATGAGGAAAAAGGTGAATTATGAGGCTGGTAGACAAGGTCTAACATCTTTTGGAGGAGCCCTTTTAGCCAAGAAGAAGGAAAAGATTTAAAGAAGGCAAAGATGCTAATTTTAGAAAAGTTAAGCTACTTCAAAAAAGCCTGTTTTACATCCCATTTCATTGGCCAGAAGGGACCATTGTGATCATCTAGTCTGACCTCCTTCATGACACAGGCCACAGAACTTCCCCCAAAAAACTGATGATATATCTAGTGATTCTTAAAGAGCAGAATACAGTCTTAGCACTTCCATGACCAACAACATTCTGTAGGCCTGTAAAATCACTAAGGCAGCAAAGTCCTTTTAAAATAGATCCAAAATAAAACATAACATTACATATTGTCCCCATTGTTCCTATATTCCTGTGATTTCAGGGGTATTGGAAGAGTGTAACTGAGGGCAGAATTTGGGACCAAACCTTCTCCATCATTAAATCACTCCAATATGCTTAATTACCACAGAGGTTTACTGTGTTCTCTTATATACCCTGGGCCAGTTTCTGATGGGTGCAGAAGACACTCACTACAAGATGGCAGGACCAGTCCTGAGGTCTGTCCATCATTCTGTGGTCAGCTACCACAGCCAGACATGGTCTTCCTACTCCCTTCACTGGCCAGCTATGGATCTGGGCTCCTTTGTTTTCCTCTCTCCAGCCCAATGAAGACTATTAAATTGAAGGCTGCAGTAATCCCTCTGGAAGGACTTGCAGGCAGAAGATAAAGGAATGTGAGGATGAAGTTGGGTGGAACTAAATGGGTGACATGCTTCTAAAAAGGCAGATAAATGGGAAAGGTGGGGAGAGGATTAGAGGGGTCTTTGTGGGGCCCATGTGTGACCCATGCTCATGAATATCTTCAGGCTAATGGGACTCTGCTCCTGGTTGCAAAAACAGCTGAGTGCATAGGTGCATGCATATACAATATCTAAATTCTAGAAAAATATATTACTTGTTGATTGATACTGTACTAACCAGCCCCCCACAACCCCCCTCTACATTTTGGATTGGTACCAGTACCTTGTTTGCTAAATTTCGATCTGATATGAATTTAAGGAATGGAGATACAAATCTCTGGGAAACTGATTTTATAACAGAAATGGCAGCTCAGTGCTAACTGTAGTTGCACTGCCAGGTGCTGTTCTAATTGATAATAAATAGCTGGATTTTCAACCCACTGATGATATAGTATTTTATGCAAATATTTCCACTACTCATTAAGGGTTAGGTTGTGCCTCTGCCTTGCATGGCTGTGTAGGGGAATGGGAAGGAGTAAAGACTTCTCACCTTTGTCAGGGCAATGTAATGCCTCCCCAGAATCCCACCCTGGCACTCAAGGAGGGCAACAGCTGCACTCCAGATATCTCCCTCAGGAGCAAATGGGTGGGGAGGGGAAGACAGCTGGCAAAGCCGTGGCTTCCCACTTCCATCCTCACATGCCAACCATAGGAGCTGATAGGCCGCACGGGTGAGCTGCATCATGAAAGGGGTGTTGCACATTAACCCAGCAATCCCACCCGCTGCAAACAGGGAGCACTGTGAGGGATTGAACCTCTCGGAGGCACAATATCTCTGGAGCTCCCCATGGTATGATTTGGCCTGAAGCCTCATTCTGCCATGTGCACTCATGCTGAACAGTAGCTTGCAACAGAAATATGCCTTTCTGACATCAATGGGGCTATCTGCTTAGTTAGGTACTACTCAACAAGAGTAAGGTTGACAATCAGGCCCAACAGGCTTGATCTGTGAGGTTCACAATGTTGGGCAGAGGGGTGGGTTTTCATCACAGCTTCCTGATTTAAGTATAACCATTTAAAAAACAGTGTTCTACAAAAATCAAGATGTTCGGTGCCAGTCTCAATAATCCCTACTATTGCAATGGTCACAAAAAGATTTGTTTCAAATTAAATTCTTTAAGAGAGAGAGGTGGGTTTTTTGTCCTTTTCTTCCTGGCTCAATTGCCTCTTATGAGAGACAGAGTAAAAAAGACAAAGAAAAGAATCAAACGCTTCCTTCAGCCCAGATATACTGTAAAATGTTTATATAAAATTGATTTTTGACTTCTGTATGTATTGGGCAACTAAAAAGAGGGACCATTATTTTAGAAAGGACAAAGAGGAACTGCTTTGTCAAGGACTCTCACTGCAGCTGTTGTGCAGAAAGGGACCATTGAATGTTTCAGCTTTAACAGCAGGCAAATTACTAACAAACATCCTTCCATTTGGAAGCCATTGGTTGGCTGCAGGAATTCAATAGAATGACAGGAGCATATCAAGACACTTTTCAGAATTATCCTTATAAAATTCTTAATAGAATGGAAATTAAACAACAACAGCATAGGCCTTTTAAGGGAATGGGGAGTTTCCACTTACTCACTCATGGATTTCAAAGGAGAATTATCTGCTTAAAAATTACATTTGAAAAAGTGACCAAGCAAAATTGAAATTGGTGGTTATTTCTAAAATCTAATATACTTTTCATTAGTTATTCTCTTTGCTTTTTACATGTCTCTATATTGGACAAGCATTTTACATTACTTACTCTACTTACTTCCACTTTTGCAGTTTCTGGTCAATTTCACCATCAAGTTCTCATGCATCAGAACAATGCTGGAATGTGTATCTTGCAAATGGTTTAAATCTTTGGAATTTTAATAAATAATGTCAAGACACATTTCTGCTGGCCTGAGGTTTTGTAAAAGTTTTTTACTTTTACAAAACCTACAATTTTGGACGAAATTTGACTGGACACTGACTCCTTGTATTTGTTATTGAAATTCAAAAAGCCTTCTGTTCCAATGCTATGAAACAACAAGACAGTGCCAGTCTAGATTTAAGGGGAACCTAAAAAGAAAATATGTCCTTTTGGGAGTTCCCCATTGCAGTGTAGAGTTTTGCTATTATCACACAGGCTGTGTCCTTGTCCTTTTGGGAATCTCCAACTGGTAATTTTGATAACAAGCTATTCTATTCATGCCTTTAGTCAATAGTTCTTCTTTTCCCAGGCTAATGGAAATCTTATGAAGCAGTACTTCCCTCATGTCTGCAAGAAATAATTAGTTTAAGTTACAAAAGCTATTGACACAAATATAGAGGCAAAATGCTTTTTTACTGTTAACTGCTGGATCCAAAGGATATTTTCAATGACATTTTAGGTAGACTTTTATATGGCACAGATTCTAAAACTTATAGTTACAAGGTTTGCAGACAGGACTTGATCTTGAGAAATGCTGAAGAGTCACAGCTTCAATTGATTTCAATGGGAATTGTGGGTGCTCAATATCTCACAGGATCAAACCCTCAAATCAATACTATGTAGAGTAGAGACAAATGTTATTTTAATTAAATACACAGGCTTCACAAACAAACATCACTTGAATACTTTGCAGATGCATGCATTTTCTCCTACTCGGTGTGTTCCATCAGCTCTTGCTGGATCCTGTTCTTGAAACATTTAGTTTTACTGAGAATAAATTAAGCTTTCAGGAAAACTCAAACCAAAAAGCTTCCCTGAGGCATTAAATGAATGACTTTTAGATAGTGAACAAATCAATATACTGTTACTATTTCATAAAGCTGACATAATAAAAATATAAGCATACCTACAATTCATACTCTACATCACTTCTATATGTTTGTGTGCGAACACAGCTGTAAAATATATATAATAGAGCACTTATCAAATAACTCTGGCAATCGTTGTGAATGCACAAATAATGAACTTCCTCAGATCTCACACTAATCAAATTACTTTTTACTAATGGGTATCCATGGGGGCTGCTCCCCAGGTTTTCAAATTTTGCTCATTATGTTCTCTAATTTTTCCAGAGAGACAACTCAAGCAACTATTTTATATACAACTGCTGTACCCAGCTGGCTTTCACTTGAGCAGTTGCTTTGATACAGCATCACATGATGATACTCATTACTTTAAATAAATTATTCAGAAACTCCCAGATGCAGAGTCCTGCAGTTCACTAAGCTATGGCTGGATTTTACTAAAACGTGATGTTTCCACATCACAAAACAAATGTGAGTTTGTGAATATTGTATACTCCCAATTAGCTGAAAGATCCCATACTAAATAGTGGGTCACTGAGTTGCATTTTGCTTTTTTTTTTTTTAATAAGTTTCTAGGCCTTTTGGTTGTGGAGAAAGCTTGAAAACATTAACCAGAAGCCAAATAAAAATACTTCCAAATTTATTTTTTTAAACTGTCATGATTTTAAGTCACTCATGATTCTGGGGAACGGACTCAGGACTGTTGAATGTTTATGTTTGCCAAGTCTTCTAAAACAAAGAAAATTAAGAGCTGACTTGATTGCAGTTTATAAATATCTACACGAGAAGACGATTTCTGATAGCAATGGGCTCTTAGCCTAGGAGACAAAGGTATAACAAAAGCCAATGGCTGGAGACTGAAACTAGATAGACAACTGCAGCAGCGCAGGAGCCAGCAAACAGAGCTGTAAACAGGGGAGTTTCAGTGGGAGTTTGTGGGGGAGACTAAGAGAGCTAGGCAGAGGAATAGACAGGCTAGTGAAGGGAGTGGGTGGTGTTCTGCCGGTGTTCTGGTGCCTGTTGGGGATTTGTTTTGCTGTGGGTGGTGGTGGTTTGTTTTGTTTTTCCTGGATTAACAAGTTTTAGGTGGGAAGGCTATGGCCGATACAGAGGCAGCAGGGGAAGACACAGTGAAGATGACTGGATGTGGAAGCTGTGGCATATACATGATCCTGGAGTGGGTACCTGATAAGAGTTTCGTCTGCATGAAGTGCCACCTGATAGAGCTGATGGAAGAAAAGATCCGAGGATTGGAGATGCAGGTGGAAACTCTGGTTGAGTTTAGAAGGGGGTTTGAGCAGCTGATGGAGCAAAGACATGAGGAGGCTGAAGGGAAAAGCTCAGACTTGCAGATGGAAGCAGGACCAAAGAATTCTGAGGGAAGACTGCTGGGTGAGGAAAGTGGACAGTGGAAGCATGTGGCTAAGAGAACCAGGCAGAGGGAAAGACGGGCTAGTGAAGGAGAAATAGAGCTCAGGAACAGGTTTGCGGAGTTGGAAAATGAAGAAGGGGCACAGCAGATGGTTGCTGAAGGTGGGAGGGCAAGGAGGAAGAGAAGAGCAGGTAGTCCTATAGGAAGAGGGGAAGAGTCAATGGAGATACCACCACCAAATATGAGCCCCAGGAGGATACAGGATGGGTTGCAGAGGATTGCAAAGGAGAATAGAAATCAAGAGGACTTGCAGCCAGATGGAACAGGCGATAGACCGGAGAATCACATCATCACCAGGAAAAGGCAGGTCTATGTGATTGGGGACTCCTTACTAAGAATAATAGACAGGCCTGTAACTAGAGCTGATCCAGAGAACAGAAAGGTGTGCTATCTGCCAGGTGCTAAGATACGGGATGTGGACCTGAGGCTGAAAAGGATCCAAACGGGAGCGGGAAAGAATCCGCTGATTGTCCTTCATGTGGGAACAAATGATACGGCTAGATTCTCACTGGAATGTATCAAGAGAAATTATGCCCAGCTGGGGAAGACGCTTAAGGAAACTGAGGCTCGGGTGATCTTCAGTGGGATTCTGCCTGTTCCTAGAGAAGGGCGACAAAAGTGTGACAAGATTATGGCGATCAACAGATGGCTCAGGCAGTGGTGCTATAAGGAGGGCTTTGGGATGTATGGCCACTGGGAAGCATTCATGGACAGAGGACTGTTCTCTCGGGATGGACTTCACCTGAATAGGGAGAGAAATAGACTTCTAGGATGGAGGCTGGCACAACTGATTAAGAGAGCTTTAAACTAGGAATTTGGGGGAGATGTCCAGGTAATCTCCACACTAGAATTTAACATTGAGAGGGAAGAAAACGAAGTAAGAAAGGATACAGCCGTGGGTAGGAGAATGGACATAAGGAGGAAGTGTAGTATAGATACCAGTCTAATAGGTGATACTGGTGGTAGAATGTCTGTGCCTAATCGGGTAAAGAATGTCAGTGAAGCCAAACGGCAAAAATTAAGATGTTTGTACACTAATGCGAGGAGCCTAGGTAACAAAATGGAGGAACTAGAGTTACTGGTGCAGGAAGTGAAACCAGATATTATAGGGATAACAGAAATATGGTGGAATAGTAGTCATTAAAGTCTATGAGTATGACTGGAGTACAGGTATTGAAGGCTATGTGCGGTTTAGGAAAGACAGAAATAAAGGCAAAGGTGGAGGAGTAGCACTGTATATCAGTGATTAAGTAGACTGTAAAGAAATAAGAAGTGATGGAATGGATAAGACAGAGTCTGTCTGGACAAAAATCACATTGGGAAAGAAAGCTACCAGAGCCTAGTAGATAGTGCTTGGGGAGTGCTACAGACCGCCAGGATCGGATTTGGATATGGATAGAGACCTCTTTAATGTTTTTAATGAAGTAAACACTAATGGGAATTGTGTGATCATGGGTGACTTTAACTTCCCAGATATAGACTGGAGGACAAGTGCTAGTAATAATAATAGGGCTCAGATTTTCCTGGATGTGATAGCTGATGGATTCCTTCACCAAACAGTTGAAGAACTAACAAGAGGGGATGCCATTTTAGATTTGGTTTTGGTAAGTGGTGAGTTTCAAGAATCTTGGTTATAAATTGGGGACACATCAGTAGGAAGTAACAGAGGAGGGGAAGAATCTCGGAGTATTGGTTGATCACAGGATGACTATGAGCTTTCAATGTGATATGGCCGTTAAAAAAGCTAATGCGGTCTTGTGATGCATCAGGCGAGGTATTTCCAGTAGAGATAAGGAGGTGTTAGTACTGTTATACAAGGCACTGCTGAGACCTCATCTGGAATACTGTGTGCAGTTCTGGTCTCCCATGTTTAAGATGGATGAATTCAAACTAGACCAGGTACAGAGAAGGGCTACTAGGATGATCCGAGGAATGGAAAACCTGTCATATGAAAGGAGACTCAAAGAGCTTCGCTTGTTTAGCCTAACTAAAAAAAGGCTGAGGGGAGATATGATTGCTCTTTATAAATATATCAAAGGGATAAATATCAGGAAGGGAGAGGAATTATTTAAGCTTAGTACCAGTGTGGACACAAGAACAAATGGATATAAACTGGCCATTAGGAAGTTTAGACTTGAAATTACACGAAGGTTTCTAACCATTACAGGAGTGAAGTTCTGGAACAGCCTTCCAAGGGGAGTAGTGGGGGCAAAAGACATATCTGGCTTCAAGACTAAGCTTGATAAGTTTATGGAGGGGATGGTACGATGGGATAGTCTAATTTTGGCAATTAATTGATCTTTGATTATCAGCAGGTAAATATGCCCAATGGTCTGTAATGGGATGTTAGATGGGGTGGGATCTGAGTTACTACAGAGAATTCTTTCTTGGGTGCTGTCTGGTGAGTCTTGCCCACATGCTCAGGGTTTAACTGATCACCATATTTGGGGTCGGGAAGAAATTTTCCTCCAGGGTAGATTGGCAGAGGCCCTGGAGTTTTTTCGCCTTCCTCTGCAGCGTGGGGCACGGGTCACTTGCTGGAGGATTCTCTGCACCTTGAGGTCTTTAAATCACGATTTGAGGACTTCAATAACTCAGACATAGGTTAGGGGTTTGTTACAGGAGTGGGTGGGTGAGATTCTGTGGCCTGCATTGTGCAGGAGGTCAGACTAGATGATCATAATGGTCCCTTCTGACCTTAAAGTCTATGAGTCTAGCCAAATTTAGATTAAAGGTGCACATTTTTGTAGAGAGGAGGGAGCAATTAACTATTAGAACAACCATGAGATATTGCAAATTTTCCATCACTTGAAGTCTTTAAATGAAGATTGGATGCCTTTCTGAAAGGTATGCTGTAGCTCAACCTGAAGCTATGAGCTTGATGCAAAAACCATTTGGTGAAATACTATGGCTTGTGTTACGTAGGCAGATATATTAGATAATAATATTGGTCCCTTCTGGCCTTAGAATCTATTAATCTAAAAGTCCTATGCTGCTCCTAATCTTCAGAGGAAGGAGCTGCTGAAGTTCTGCAAAGCAGAAGCTCCTGGTTATAGGAACCCCCTGATTATCCAAAGGTTTCCAATTTCCCAAAACACACACACAGGCCATAGCCAGTTATCATTTGGTGCATGAACTTCCATTGAAGTCAATGGAAGTGTTGCACAAGGTTGATGGTAGGACATAGTCCTGTAAGCTTTGGGTTGAGAGGCAAACTTTTCTGACAGAGAAACCTAAGAAAATGACATATAGAGAGCAGCATCGTGAACTGCACTGGGAGAAGGGATATGGAAAACTGTGCAGGAAGACTTGCTGAGAATTCGGCCCTGAAAAGAATAGATTTTACTGACCCTCAGGAACTGTAACTAAAAACAGTACATTAATCCTGTTTCTTCTTCATTTATCTTCTCACTAAAAACAAAACAAACAAAACCACTTCCCAGTGTTAACCTGGTTTGCCCATTTGTGTATTTTTAATATTAGTGAACAACATCAAACATCTTCATTATTTCTAGAATTGACCTTCTGAAGAAACGCATCTGGAGTACAGCCCCATAGCTACGCCTACTCAGTCTGGCGGTGTAATGAGTCACTCTGCCTGATTGGCTGAGGAAGTTAGCAGGCTGATTCTTCAGCCCAGCAGTAGCATGCTGGCTGCTCAATGCACATGCCTGAGGATTCTCTGCCTCTCTGTCTCGCTTTGCTCCAAGCCCTGCTCGTGCCTTGCTTCTATGTTGCTCCCGCCTAGACTCTGCCCTGCACCTGGCCTTGTTCCAGTCCTTTGCCAACCTTGCTCCTCTCTCAGAACCATCTTTACTCCTGACTCCAAGTATTTTGGTTCTGACCCTCAGCTCTGATTCTGTCTTGACCCTTGGTTCTGACATTCAGACTCTAGCTGAGGGGTCAGAACTGAAGTTAATCTGCCTGACTCATGTTCTGACCACTTGGCCAGACTGCCCATGGCCCTGTCTCTTGGCAGAAAGGATAGATTTTTCTCCATTCATAAAGCTGAATCTGAATAAAGTACAGATATTATCATATCTGAACTTTTCACATACAAAGGACCTTGAAATTTAATTCATATGAATAGCTGCTCCAGATACTACAGTGTTATATATGTACCCAGACACTTGAGAGAGAGAAAATTCGGTTGCTGACAAGTTAATACAGAGTGCTGTTCATGTTTTATAACATATTGGTTCTAACATTATTACTTTATATTTTGAATTTTACACTCCATAACACTGACATACTTTCACTCACAAAAGTACCCTGTTGGACTGTGGGAGAAATATTAAGAGATGAAGGTTACATATACACATCTTGTTTTCATTTGAGCTTGTCCCCTTTACTTCCAGTTTAATCTCTTAACTGACCCCATAGGATCTGAAACTCCTGGTACTGACTCAAATGTTTATCTTCATTCTTCAAATCTCTTTATAACTGAACAGCGGGTTAGGGATAGAAAAATTGCTGCCATACCTCCTTGCTGGAATATACCTTCATGTTTAAAGATCTTTTGATGGACTGTGGCAAACAAGGAGGCTCTACTATGGCCTGTTTCTGGATTTCTTATAAAGATGAGGTTAAACAAAGCAGAGGTATTTTGATCTTAAAAGTAGCAGAGAAGGGGTGGGTGGAGCTGCAACGTTCAGTGTTAGGATCCAAACTGCCTATATTTTGGCTTTCATCAGATCTAGGATTTTGGCTAATCCATTACTAAAATAAAGGCCAGCTGCAAAGATCAGATCCATTTTCAAAGTTCCCCAAAGTTTAGATGTGTTCAGATACAGGATTGGCCCTCTGTAAAATTAGGAATCTATGAGCTGGGCTTTCATAGAATTTCCATAAGGATTTTTACTACATTTATATAAATGGTATTTATATTCTTCTTACATAAAGCAGGGATTCATCCTTTTTAAGTGCAAAATTTAATTAAGTGTCAACTAGGGAGTTCTGACCAGCACCTGCATCCCTCTAATACAACATATATTTCAATGATTCTAGCAATGTATTCACAAAGCAATATGCTCTTTTAAAAAACAAACAATGTGACTAACTACTGAAGAAATACTATAGTAAATCACTGGTAAAGAAACTTTCCAGTCTGCCAAATATAAAAAAAGTCTTTAAAAATTGGATCTTTCCAGATTCTGTGGTCAATATTTTATACACTGGCTTGCAAAGATTATATTTATTGATGTTTACAAATAAAAATCTAGATTATACTGCATTCCCACATTGATGAAAAATATTTCCATTGATAAGAGAAATGTACAGATCGGCAAAGTAGAAAAATTGCTGCTTGAGACATATTAAAAGTTTGATTTAAAGATATTTACTTTGTATATTTTGACATATGATGTTGAAAAATTGTGTTTTAAGTTATAAAGTTTTAACTTTTTGAAGTCAATTTCCACTCTTATTATATAATTATTGTTTGATCCACCTTCTTGTCTGACACCCCTCCATAATTTCTTGCAACTGTGAAAATTTCACTAGATAAATTTTTTTTAAAAAGCTTAAAAATAAACAGCTAAATTATCTATTGAAATTATATAAAAATTGAATTCTGCCAAGCCTAGTATACACATTTAGGAGAAAATATTTCCATATTTAGGCACTTTAAGTTGCACAGTTTTCAGAGGGACTGAGCATCCACACGTCCCCCTGCAGTCAATAAGCACTGTGGATATTCAGCACCTCTGAAAATAATGTATTTGTTTCTTAATATGGATTTAGGTGCCTAACCTGGGCAGCAGAATTGGAGCATGTTTGCCTTAGTGACTTATTATGAAAAAGAAGTTTGTATAAAATAAAGTGCAATTTCAAAGTGTGTTAAGGTCAGATTATGCCAACAGCATTCAGGATAACAAAAATATCGCTAGAGTAGGGTGACCAGATGTCCCGATTTTATAGGGACAGTCCTGCTTTTTGGGTCTTTCATATATAGGCTCCTATTATCCCTCCACCCTCTGTCCCGATTTCACATTTGCTGTCTGGTCACCCTAAGCTAGAGACTCTGCATTTGAATTCAGTATTGGTCTATACAAAGACAATAATGTAACAGCAATATAACATTGGCATTCCGTATCAGGGAATCTCATAACTGTGTGTGGCAGAAATGCATGTTGTATGCGCTGCACAATCCCAGAACACATCACATCTGCCATCTCAGATTGGCTCCTTTGAAGGGCTAGTCCCAGTAGCAACATTTAAATCCTGTAGAGAAAGTACAATTTTGGAATTCAAATCAAAGATTCAAATGGTTTTTAAATGCGGTGATGGGAACATGTTGCTTGAAAGGAACAAATCCAAGATGAAAGCCATAAGCAAGTTCCTACCATTAGATTTAAAGCTTTAAACACTTTCTTTGGTATGGTAGAAATCTTTGTATTTGAACATATGTGATGTTGAAATACTTTCTGGCAAAAATAATGTTAAAAAATAGCAGCTAACTCCTTAGAAGGACCAAATCCATTGTGGCAGTATTTCAACCTGAGATCCTGCAAAATCCTGTGCAAAAGCTCAGCTGATGGCACCTTGTCGTACAAAAGGCAGAGCACAACAGCAAAAGCTGAAAAATATTCTCAATTCAAAATTCTCTTCTCAGTTCCCTATTACAGTAATGAACTTTGATATTCTGTTGTGTCTATATATCTTCTGACAGTGACATTACTGGGAGTTCTGCACACATGGGGAGAGTAGAATAGCAAAACGGAATACTAGGAGATCAGAGGCCATGGTGATGAGACTGGAAGAAATGTGTAGGTTAGGTGGATAGATATGCCATGTGGATAGGAAAAGAGAATTTTGTCTGAAATGTCAGTATTAAACTGACCAAAGTGAGGCATTTTTTAAAGACTCTAAATCATGTTTAACTGTAAATCTTCTGAATGCAATACTTCATATACAATATGAATACACAGCATAATTAATTTTATTTATATCAGAATTCTCTTTAGCAACACTTACACTTGTCTTGCAAGGCAGGATATCATCTAAATATCCCCACATGGAACATTTAAAAAAATCTTGTTATTGCTTTTTCAAATAGCAGATCCAAGAAACAAAGGCTGCTTTACATTTATAGTAACAATGCCTAACCATAATTACTTCAGTGACAGCTACGCGTGTTCATTTTCCCAGGAAAGGAATAGATTCCTGGCATTATGTTTTTCTCTCAAATGAAGATCTAAAAAGAACAAACAAACAGCTAGTGCACTTTAAGTATCCTAGCCAGCCTCTCTTCCAACATGGTCATTAGAATAAATATCCCAAGGAGAGAAAACAAGCTATTATGTTATTTTCCAGCTTCTGGTTAGCTCCAGCAGACTGAATCTCAGGAAAAAAACAAAGTAAACATGAGCAGAATATCTCAGTGATGATAATTGGCAGAGAAGTGGTTTATTTTTAAATGTCCACTGTAATCAAGGGAGGAGAGCCAACACAGGTGCAACGTTCCCGCAAGCCATCAATTAGCAGCAACCACTGCCACAGTCATTCAGAAACCATTATACAGGACAGAAGGGTGGGGGGACTTATTATCATAAATGCATAAGCAATGCAACATAAGCACTACTTGCATGCAAGTTTTAAACATAGATTGTACTCCTATCAGCTGCTCTGTTTGAAGAAAAGAAATTACATAAATATAATTAGGGGTATTTTTTGTTGGAGAAATAAAATCCCAACCAGCTTGTTCCTCATCTAAACAGAGCTCTCTTCGTGTCACTATTTGAAGCAGTGCAAATATCCTTCCAACAAATCAAATATCTTTGTGCCTGATCCAAAGTCCACTGAAGTCAATAGAAGCCGTTTAATGGGCTTTGGATCAGTCCCCTTTGTCCTTTCACTACTGGCAAACCCATTTAAGTAGGGTTTTTAAAAATGAAAATATTACTGTTGCATGGTTAATTCAGTTAGAAGTCATCTTAGGTAACCTCTGTATTATAATTATAATTCTTATTAATATGTATTATGATTATTATGAATACTATAAATGAAATGCCAGCAGACCACCTCATCTGTCTTCTTTCCTTGGACGGGTGGGTGTGCATATCCTACCGAGGAAGTGTGAGTTAGCAATGCTTGGGAGAGTTCCACTCAACCTCTGTCTATCTGCTTCACTTACCTGCAATATTAACCATCTGTCTTCATGGTGATCTTCCACATTGCTGCAAATAGGATGGAAGCCTCAGTCTCTATTAGCAAAAGATTCCTTAAGCCAGGAAAATTCCTTCTGGTTCGGCTAATATTAGGGTAAAACAAATGTCTTTGCTTGTGCTGCACACCAGGCTACATTCTACACTTAACTCCCTGTATAATTCCACTGAAATCAATGGGACAGTATGAAGTGCAAACCAGCGCAAGCATTGGCCCAGCTGAGCTCAGCACCAGGTTATTTTTCCCATTCATTGGAAGGAGTGAGTAGGACTGTGCTTCCTATCCAATTGCAGTTGTTGCTCTGGGAATCTGGTATATCTATTCACTTTAAAATGCACTTGGACAATCAGCTATACATTCAAGAGCATTAAATCTTTCATCAAAGATATAGAACTAAGTGGGAACATTCCATTAAGAAACTGAAAAGGAGACTGTAAAGAATTCTCCACTGGAATAATGACAAACATACATACTTAATATAATGAGCAGTTCTCATAATGCTGGGGAGTAATATCAGTCTGTACTTTTAAAGTAAATAGGAAGATTTTGAAACAGAACATCTACACAGGAACCCTAATCAATGAACTTTCGTATCTGATCTACAGACAACTAGCAATGTTCATTTTGCATTGTACTAGGGTGTACTAGGGTGTGTGGATTATATTTATTCCTAAACAAAGGAGTCAAATACCTGTAGCATTATTATAGACTGAGATTGCTTTATCTGGTACTAGAGTTGAAGAGCCATGGTTTAAATTATCTGCATAATCAATAACAGCTTATACAACTGGAACAAGATTCTTAACTTGCTAATCAGGGAAAAACTTGATTTTCCTTGGGGGAAAAAAGCTACTTCCTCATGTTAACAGAGAAGTCTAGATACTGCTGGCAAAAATATAAGAAGGAAAAATAATACTGCTTAAATTCCAGCAAACAGAATGAACACATTACAGTTCTGCTTAAAATGAAAATTACACTAGCTAGACAGAAGCATTAATTAATTCTTTATTTCTCAAAATCTAAGGCTCTGATCCTGCAAACACTCACAAATGTGAGTACCTTTAATCCCACTGAAAGTGACTGGATTACCCACAAATGTAAAGATAAGCACAGGTGTTTTCAGGATTCAGACCTAATCTAGGTTTTTCAATGTATGCAATATCCAAGGACAATAATGTCATTTGTAACTGTAGAACAAAAGCAAATGATGGATAATATAGCAGTATAGTACTTGGTGATTCAAACATAATTTGGATTATAGTGTGGACCCTGAAGAAATGAATCCTGGGTCTGCTGCAACTACAGGAAGAGCAGGGAACTGCACATTAGCTGTCAGGTACAATACTACTAGTCTGTATGAAAAAGCAAGGGGCAATAGGGGAAGAGAGGGGTAGAACTGTGGCGAGAAGAAATGTAAGTTTGTAAAGTTCATAAAGCATTTGAAAAACAACAACAATCTCACCAAAATCTACTGTTCTACGAAACATAAAACCTTCACAAAATTTAAAAAGAAAATGCAATTAAAATGTTATTTTAATGAAACATTAAATTACATCCTGTAGCATGAAAAATATGATCATCTCGCATTTAAAAGAAAACATCTCAGATTCATTGTCCTGGAGTCTGAGTGCAACTCCAAGGGCTAGATCTTTCTGAGGTGCCCTGTGGGTGCTCTCACTGTAATTCCAAGACTCTACCCCTTTGCTTCCCAAGCCCATTTCCCCAGTCTCTATTTTCAAGACCTTCTTATGCCAACAATGCATTTTTTCCTGTGTCTTTCTATGCCCAAATATTCACCTATGTGACTTTAATGAATCACAAACTCAACTCTTTTACTATTTATACTCTGTTTTACCAATACTCTCAGCATCTCGAGGTTCACACACTCTCAGTCTCTCACGGCCATCCAATTCTACTACATATGCTCCACTATTAATTCTGAACACATAGCTTGTTACCCCACCTCTGAAAATGTTCTCCAGCATTCTGGATCTCACGGTGAATACCTATACCATGGGTTCTCAACCTTCTTTGAATCACTCATCACCTGAGCAATTTTTTAAATTGGGGCCCCCGGTCAATGGGGCCTGAGGGGGAATGGTGCCTGCGGGTGAGAGCAGCGCACAGAGCCTCCTGGCCACGCTGCCTAGGACCCAAACTTGATGGTCGCTTCCGGGGCACAGTGTGGTGCCAGGACAGGCAGGGAGCCTGCCTTAGCCCCACTGTGCCATTGACTGGGAGCTGTGCGAGATAAATCGTGCCCCAACCCCAAGCTCCAACCCCCTCCCCCAGCCCTGAGCCCCCTCCTGCACCCAAACTCCTCATTCCCAGCCCCACCCCAGAGACCCCTCCCACACACTGAACCTCTCATCCCAGCCTCAACCCGCAGCCCCCTCCTGCACTCCGAATCCCTTGGGCCCACACCCCAAACCCCTCATCCCTGGCCCCACCCCAGAGCCATCATCCCCAGCCCAGAGCCCTCAACCCCTCCCACATCCCAATCCCCTGCCTCAACCGCAGATCCCTCTTGCACTCTGAATCCCTTGGCCCCACGCCACAGCCTGGAGCCCTTTCCTGCACCCCAAACCCCTCATCCCCAGCCCTACCCCAGAGCCCGCACCTCCAGCCAGAGTCCTCACTGCCTCCCGCACCCTAACTCCCTGCCCCATCCTGGAGCTCCCTCATTTCTGGCTCCACCCTGGAGCCCGCACCCCCAGTTAGAGCCCTCACCCCCTTCTGCACCCCAACTCTCAGCCCCAGCCTAGTGAAAGTGAGTGAGGGTGGGGGAGAGCGAGCCACCGAGGGAGGGGGTGTGTAGTGAGCAGGGGGCAGGGCCTCAGGGAAGGGGTGGGACTAGTGTGTTCAGTTTTGTGCAGTTAAAAAGTTGGCAACAAGTAGGACCAAAAAAGGCCTAAAGAGCACCCTCAGAGGAGTTTAAATGACACAGAAGGGAACATGGGCTTGTTTGTTTTGGGGTTTAGTTATTGTGGGAGTTAGATCATGTTTGTAAGGGGGGTTGTGTTGTACAATGTCCCCTCTGCTCTCCCAGGAGAAGGTCTCAGCATCGACTGAGCTGGGAGCATGTAGCAGGCAAGCAGCAAGGAGGCTGCTGGACTGTAATCCCTTATTCTATGCTCCTTATAGAATAAAGCCTTGTTCCTGGTGGTTTGTGTGAGTGGGTTTGGTCTGAGGTGAACACACAATGACACACAACGCAGCCTCAGACTCAGTTTCCCAAAACTGTGTAAAAAGTCGCAAGGCAGGCTTCCCATATCTTGTACAACCTCATACTGAGTCAGTGAGCAGGAAGGGGGGCTACAGTCAGAAAACACTTAACCCATTATCTGACAGTAAAAAGTCATTATTCCTGAAAGACTGCATCTTTCAAAAGGGCTGCTTCATTTATTAAACCTTAAATCCATGATATCTTGAGATCAAAATGTACTCAGGTATGTTCTCCCATTTCTGGCAAAGCTTTAACTAGCAGGGATAGTCTATGATCCCAGAACGAATTTCACTTTAAAGGGCATGGCATCATGCAAAAATAAAAAGTAAATAAAATCCACAAAGTAACAGAAAATGTTACATCTCTGTGTAACAAACCAGATAAGAGGCAGAAGCTCACAATGATAGAGAAGGATCTGAATCAAAGCCCAGATCCCAACACCCCTGAACTATGAAGAAGTTTAGATCTGTATCTGAACTCTGCAGTACAGGCCTATCAGTATTCAAATATATAAACACAAAAGATTAAACATATTGGCAAAACAGTAAAAAAAACTGCATTAAAGAAATGTCAGATAAAATATGATTTGAGTGGCTGCTACAAACATTAGCAAATTATGTACCCAGTAGGAAAACATCATTTTTAATGACTAGCAAGAAATATATAATAGGACTGTAGGACTGTAGAAGCAGGCAAATTTACTGTCAAAGGACAGAAAATTCTTTTTCCTTCTAAGCTCACTAACCCCACTGACGAATAAAATGAGTCCATTATGAAGATTAATTTTTAAAAAGAATAAACTGTTTCATTCCTTTTTCTTTAATGATCTCTGCTAAAAGTAAGAGCTTTCATGAACAACTCCAAGGGAAGGAGAAATAATACAAATGAGGGTGGCTGAAAACATTGTAATGAATACAATCCCACAAGACTCCTATGTTAAACCTATCATGTTTCATTGCCATTTAGAAGTCAAGCTTGAACCATTAAGGGCATGGAGAGAATTGGATTAATGATCACCTACCATGATTTCTATTTATGATTGAAAGAATATTTCTGTAGGGATTTCAATATTTTATTCTCTCTTTATTTATATATGGTTCTGTAGTATGCATATCTATTCCTAAAAGGCCATGTTGCAAATACTTCTTCGTGTGAGCACAAATTTCCTGAGAAAAATTTTCCTTTAAACAAGAAAGTCCTTGGAAGAACATTTTAAGGTTCCTTTTCTCCCCACACACACCACATAGTACATAAACATTAAGGTTGAAATCCTGGCCTCAATGAAGTCCATCAGAGTTTTGCCATTCACTTCATTGGGGCCAGGATTTCAACTTAAAGCTGGTAAAAAAAAAAATAGGTAAAACTTTCATGAACATTTGTCACCAAAAATTGTCCCTTTTTTTCTGTCAAAAAGTTTCAAAATTTAATTTTTTTCAACTATCTCTAATGAACATATTAGCACAGATTAGGGTGATCAGCCATCCTGAATTGGGCTGTACAGTCTTGAAAAGCAGAGGTCAAGTCCCGCTCCTGGGTTGAATGATTCTGGGACTGCATTTATTCTGGATTTCCTGTGGCACCGCTCCATGCCTGCCTGAGGCTCAAGGGTGGCACCACTCTCTTCCCGGTGGGGGGAATGAGGTAGGCGTTAGCCACCCCCCACAACACAAGCCTAGCCCCCTGCTTCTCCTCCCGCTCGCCAAGGCCCTGCCCCCAGCCAGGCCAAAAACTGGAGCTGGGCAGTAGCAAGCAGGACCATCCTTAGGACTTATGGGACCCTATGCAGTATTATCAAACTGGTGCCCATATGCTCCACTGAAGGTGGTCCCCAGCTGGCACCACTGACCCCAGTGTGTGGAGGTGGCACAGCCACCACCCCCGCCCACGGACCCCCAGAACCTCCTCCCAATGCTGACACACACCAAGCTTCGTACGCAGCAGATGCTGCAGTAGTGGCTCAAGGCAGGCTTCATGCTGTCACATGGGGGTTGCATCTTGCCAGAGCCCATGGCCCTCCTGCAGCCCCTCACCACAAGCATTTTGACAGGAAGTACCAAGCAGTAATAACAACAACAATAATACATGTGTGTGCACGCATGACAGAGTGTGTTTGTTTGTGTGTGTGTGTATATGTGTGTGTCACTTTAAGTCCCCCCACCCCTTCACTCCCCAACTCATGTGGAAGTTTTGTTCCTCCTGTCCAGGCCCCGGCCCGGCCCCCTCCAGAGACCGAGCGGCGCAGGCAGGCAGGGTCCAGGGAGGGACCCTGATCTGGGCGGTTGTGGGCCAGGCCACCACGCTGCTCTGGGCTCCCCAGGACTTGGGCAGCAGAGCTGGAGGCTGGAGCCCTCAGCTGGCTAGCTGGGGAGGGAGGCGATGGGGAGAAGCGCACCAGCAAAGCACAGGGGAAGGGCCGGAGAAGAGAGGATTCCGGTCATGGCCAGTGAGGGGAATGGTGTCCCACATTTTCCAGTGCCCTACGCAGCCACATATGCTGCGTATGCCTAGGGACAGCCCTGGTAGTAAGCACCGCCCGGGGAGTCGCAGTGTCCTGTACCCTTTATCATGCCCCACAGGGCGGGGACACAGGCCAGGGGCCGCTCTTGGGCACCCCAGCTCCCTGCCCAGGGCAGGTGGAGGGTCCAGAGCTCCCTATAGTGGCCCACACTCCCTGGGCCGCTCTTACCATGTCCTGGCTGTGGCTTCTGGCCTGGCCAGGGGGTGGAGTCTTGGGGGTGGGGGAAGGGGGAAGAGGAGAAGCAGGGGGTGGGCCTTGGGGGTAAGAGAGGAGAGACTGGCCATGCAGGGGGGACAGGGTTCCTACGTGTGTTCCATTTTTGCCTTTTGAAAAGGTGGTCACCCTAGCACAAATAGAGATGGGATGATGAAGCCACATTTTGTTTTTCTGTAATCTTTTTGGTCACATTTTGATGTACAGAACCCAAAACAGGGGCTTTTTTAATCTGGGTTTCTTTTTATCTGAGCTATCAAAGTTCAAATAGGAAGGGTAGGCAAGTTTTGGATAAAAAGGCTTACAGTGCCTCGGAAATATCTAAACTGACTGTAAAAGCAGTAAAGAGTCCTGTGGCACCTTATAGACTAACAGACGTATTGGCGCATGAGCTTTCATGGGTGAATACCCACTTCATTGGATGCATGTAGTGGAAATTTCCAGAGGCAGGTCACACAGTGACTGGTCACAGTTTTTACATTTCAAGTTTCACCAAGATCTACACTACCATGGTCACTCTACCATCCCCGTGTAACCTGCCCCTCTAGCTTTGTGTTAACATCGATCCTTTACTGATAAGTTTTTCTTATTCTGAAATTAAAATACAACGCTAAAATAAAGCTTACAATAAGCACCCTTGAAAAGTTACTGTTTAACATTTTGCACACAGCGATGATGATATATATAGCATTCCTCATCCTTAGAATGGAGATTAGTGCATCATGGTAACCACCGAAATGGTTAAATGTAGTTAATACAAGTTTGTTAAAAGGTGGACATTTTTCCACTGAGAATCTCAGACCTTTTTAAAAACAATTAAACTTCACAACACCGATGTGAGAAATGTGTATGCTACACACACACAATGAGACAGAGTGATTTGCATTAGCTCACATGATGAACCAATGGCAGCACCAGGATTAAAACCAATGAATCCTGACTTCCAGCTGCCTAGCTCTAGCCACTATCTTATACTTCCTCCCCTTGATGAGTTTAGCACCTTCAAAACATTAAGATGTTTCTAGTAGTGTCTCCAGTGAGAAGTGTGGGCTAATATCAGGGTGCAATAATAAATACTTATACAAGCAGTACTCCAAGGCAGTCAAGTGATTGCTAAACAGACAAGAGAAAATGGAAACTTTCCTTACTTTAACGAATTTTTGTCTTTGAAATTATCTACATTTAAGATTAGTACTGTAGACCTGTAAGGAGTTCTATTGCTACATGCCCTCTCAGCCATATAAAGGGGCTGATGGTAATGGGAATATTTCATTTAATGGTACACTTGGAGGAGAGGAAGGTGATCAGGAATGGTCAACATGGATTCACCAAGGGCAAGTCATGCCTGACCAACTGGATTGCCTTCTATGTGATGTGATATATCTTGACTTTAGCAAAGCTTTTGATACAGTCTCCCACAGTATTCTTGCCAGAAAGTTAAAAAAGTATGGATTGGATGAATGGTCTATAAGGTGGATAGAAAGCTGAATAGATTGTTGGGCTCAACGGGTAGTGATCAATGGTTTGATGTCTAGTTGGCAGCTGGTATCAAGGGGAGTGTCCCAAGGGTCAGTCTTCATTAATGATCTGACTGATGGGATGGATTTCACCCTCAGCAAGTTTGCGGATGACACTAAACTGTGGGGACAGGAAGATATGCTGGAGGGTAGGGATAGAGTCCAGAGTGACCTAGACATATTGGAGAATTGGGCCAAAAGAAATCTGATGAGGTTCAACAAGGACAAGTACAGAGTCTTGCACTTAGGACAGAAGAATCCCATGCACCACTACAGGCTGGGGACCGATTGGCTAAGCGGCATTTCTGCAGAAAAGGATCTGTGGATTACAGTGGACAAGAAGCTGGATATGAGCCAACAGCGAGCCTTTGTTGCTAAGAAGGCTAATGGCATGTTGCATTATTAGGAACATTGGCAGCAGATCCAGGGAACTGATTATTCACTCTATTTGGCACTGGTGACGCCACATCTGGAGTATTGTGTCCAGTTTTGGCCCTCCCCCCACTACAGAAAGGATGTGGACAAATTGGAGAGAGTCCAGAGGAGGGCAATGAAAATGATTAGGGGGCTGGGACACACAACTTATGAGGAGAGGCTGAGGGAACTGGGCTTATTTAGTCTGCAGAAGAGAAGAGTGAGAGAGGGATTTGATAGCAGCTTTCAACTACCTGAATGGGGGATCTAAAGAGGATGAAGCTCGGCTGTTCTCAGTGGTGGTAAATGACAGAACAAGGAGTAATGGTCTCAAGTTGCAGTGGGGGAGGTCTAGGTTGGCTATTAGGAAATAGTATTTCACTAGGAGGGTGGTGAAGCATTGGAATGGGTTACCTGGGGAGGTGGTGGAATCTCCATCCTTAGAGGTTTTTAAGTCCCAGCTTGACAAAGCCCTGGCTGGGATGATTTCGTTGGGGTTGGTCCTGCTTTGAGCAGAGGGTTGGACTAGATGACCTCTTGAAGTTTCTTCCAACCCTAATCTTCTATGATTCTATTATTATAAACTAAATGGAATGTTAGAGAGGATTCAAACCATTAGAGAGGCTAACATACTGGTTGTTCATTCTCTAGAATATGTCCTCTATTCCCCTGGGATAATCCCAGGAAAAAAAATCATCTGGGGGTTTGTAGTTTTCATGTTTTAGTAGTAATGACAAATTTGATACAGAGATTTTCTTATTTCATTGATGACCAGATTCAGTTGCTGACTCTTTCAGCTGGTCATTATTCTTCAAGAGACACCCTGTTATTGCTTAATTAATACTGAATTGAAATGACAAGCCCATGGAATCATATTTGACATTCACTTAAATGCCAAATAAATTCCTTGTGATCAGTCTTCTTACACTGAATGCTAGCTTGGATAATGGTGGTCTCTTGCAAAACTGAGGGTGTTAAATACTATTTTAAAAATCAGATTAGTAAACTGTAAAAAGAAAAGTATTAACACAAAAATTATGCGGGTGCAATAAGCTTATTGTCTGTAAACACCTGGATCTAGATCACAAGTGAAAATGAAGCTGGTGGTCTCTCGATCTTGTTCTAAATCCTAGTCATTAGTTCATATCACAAAGCCACCAGGCAAAAGTATATGAAGGGCAGTCCCTGTTCAGAAGTGACACAGCCTGGAATAGGAGGGGCTTTGATGTCTGACTAGAAAAAGTATTTGCAGAGCTGCATGGAAAAGTTTGCCTCAAAACTGCTCACATTTTGTCTGGCTTTCTTCACTGCACTCTGAACCTAATTCTACAGGTGCAGGATTTTCTGTATCAGGCAGTATAATTTATCAAGAATAATTCAAAATTTAAAGAAACAAATCCCTCCAAAACACAAACACTCAGCCAGTATGGTGGAGATTCTCAGCCTTTTTAAAAAAAATATTTTAAGTGTGGACTTTTCTCTTAATAGAGAAAATGTTTCATGCGTAACTTGCCATCCTACTCATGAATGTGCATTCCACCTGCCTTCCCATGTGCAATCACATAACATCCTTGTGTTAACTACGACTGCATATATGGGAAAATATTAGCAAAGTATTTACGGTCCAGTTTCCCATTGACTTCAATGGGAGCAGAGTTAGGCCAACACTGCATGTTTCTGAAAATCCCACCAGTAACATTTTTAGATACTTAATGTGATGTAGATGCTGGAACTTTTGGTAATATTTACCAAACTTTTACTGGTACTTCATAGTAGATGCTGGTCAAAAGAGTTTGATATTATTTATTTTCTTATGCTGAAATACAAAACAATGGTCACAGGCAGATACTCAGAGACTTGGGTGGGAGAGAAAAGCTTCATAACAGCTGGTGCTGAAAGACTGAGTTCCAAACACACAAGAGTCTATCACTTGAGTTAAAAGAGAATCAATTAGTAGACAGGATTTTATCCTGTGTATGCCCTCCATGAGGGGGCACTAGTACCCATAAACAATGCCAGTATATTACAGAAGCATTTAAGAAAGCTTAATAGTTGTGTCCAGTGGGAACATGAATTTAATAACTCAAGGAAATTAGAAAGCCAATATTTATATCTTTTGGTCCAAAAGCCCTCTTGAAAACAGCAGAGGACATAACGATGGAAATGTATTTCTTTTTACAGAATTGTAAAGAAAGTAGAAACTATCCTGCTTTTATTTACTCTTACTGTGTTTGTGATTTAGTCTATATCTAAGCCCCAGTCCTGAACAGATTTACACACATGCTTAACTTTACTACACTGGACACATTGTGTAAAGTTAAGCATGTGCATAGATCTATGCATGATCAGAGTGGTTTCCAAATTGTGATTTCTGACAGAGCTACTCAAACATTCTGGTACTGGGCAAAGCAGAGGGGAAAAACAGGAGTGTAGTTATGTGTGGGAAATACCTACTCAGAAATTAAATTAACTCTGTCACATTTAATTTTTGTTATAAATAATACTTTGTAGGTGTTCCAGCTGCATTAGAACCGCAAGCTAGGTATTGCAGATTTCAGACCATCTGCTACGTACTACATATTCAAATCAGCTGCAAGACTGGTACCTTTAACTACAAGAGTAGAGGTCTATTCGGTTGCTTATTTTTATGTAGGCGTGCGGGACTCACCCCTGCGGCACCTAATTCATCTTGGGAATTAGCTCTTCCATCCTCTGGAGCGCCCTCTGCAGGCCGGTGTCCCTCTGCCGCTGGCCCCCTGTGTCCCTCCCAGGACCAGGTGCCCCCTTACCCTGGGGCTGCCTCCTGGCAATCTCTATGGGTCTCCCCTCTCTGGAAAACCCCCAATCCTATATCCCCACCTTGCTTCAGCCTATGGGCCAC
Organism: Mauremys reevesii; assembly: GCF_016161935.1. NCBI lineage: Eukaryota > Metazoa > Chordata > Testudines > Geoemydidae > Mauremys > Mauremys reevesii. Next base: position 337,254,181 of record NC_052623.1, read on the forward strand.
TGCCAGTCACCATCTAGCCCACTTTCACTGGGGCCGACTGCAGTCTGGATAAGACAGTCATCATAGGCAAGGGAGGTTTTGACCTGCTGCCTTTCCCTGCAACCCAGTATCTCCAGGGGCCTTGGACCAGGCCCTGCAGCCTGGGGAGTTGCCAGCCTGGAGCTACCCAGCTCCTCTGGTCTTCCCCAGCCCTGCTTCACTCCAGTACCCTTTAGCACTCAGGTAGCCAGGTCCATTTCCCTCCTTAGCTAGAGGCAGACTCTTGGGCCTTTGGCTCACAGCCTTTTTATACAGGCCAGCTGTGGCCTCATTGGGCGTGGCCCAGCTGTGGCCACTTCCCCAATCAACCCAGCTTTTCCTCTCCCAGGGCTGTTTCAAGCCCTTCAGGGCAGGAGTGGGGTGACCACCCCACTACATTTAAATAAAACAATCTTCAACAACAATTCTGAGATAAAAAAAGCCACTCACTCACCCAAACACACTGGAATCATTAAAATTATGCTTTTCCATTGGTGGATTTGTTTAATCATTTACAGTTTATTTTTCTCTTTGTTTTTCCATCATCTTTTTTCTTAAAAGAAAAAAATAAGTACCAGCTAGCGAACCATATGAAGAAAAAAAGCAGCTAAACTGAAGAGTAATTTTAGTATAAGTTCTTTAAAGTAAGTACAGAAAAATTGAATATGATTTAAAATGTGTAATATCACTTGCCAGGAACTTTTTGTATACATCTTATGCAACTGAATATATCAACCAACTGAAGTTCAAATGGAAAAATAAACCAATTTTTCTATTGGCTTAGTACCATTAACTCATCATATAATTCAAAACTCACTGAATGTATGTGACAAGATCCATACCTATTTAGTGGGCTATCCTGTTAAAAGACCATATTTCCTCATGTGCAGACAGAGTCTTTTAGCTGAATGCATTTATTAAATATTAATGATATTCTTTTCAAGGAATTCTAGTGATGTTTAAGTAAATATTTGCTTGTTTAAATTCACAGTAGTGTTTTAAAGAACAATAAAATTGCACGTGGCATGTAATAAAATGGCTTCCCCTTCATCACTTGGCAGTCAATTAGTAACTCTTGCTGGAGCAAGAAATGAGTAAGACAGGTGGTGACTCTTGACTGGAGAACAATAAAGGGGCCACTAGCCAGTAGCTAACTGAGCTTTAGTTACCTCTAATTTTAGCTATGTGGGAGCATTTAAGAAGGGGCATTTAAAGAGTAAAACAGCAGCTTGGGACAGATACATGAAGGCGTATTTGTATGACACAGGTGAAGTGATACGAAAACAACAGTCACCCTGCAGCAAGGAAATTTAACGATATCAGTAAGAGGGATGCATTCAGAGACTGAGACTACAAAACATCTCGCGATTTTAGAACTTTTTCTTAAATCTTCCCAGTACCACACAATGTAAAATTTCCAAAAGTGAGCATATGCCGAACATGGGATGAACTTGTGTTCCATGGAAGTAATGACCAGCCAGGAAATAGGTTGCACTAAGGTGGAAAGAAAGTAAGAAGGACAGATCCTACTTAATGATCTGAAGGGTTATTATTTTTCCAGGATACTGATAAGTCTGGGGCTCCAGCTAGCTTATACAAAAAATAAGCTGGTATCTTCCTGTATGGAATTTCTAGAATGGCAGTTCAGAGTTGTTCATTGGAAAGGACCATACTGTTGAATTTGTATTGTTTTAAAAACAAGTCTATATTAATAATATTACAGCTTTCCATTGTTTTGGCAAGAGGAGCATGTGGTAGTGGTGGCCCAACAGGATGATGAATGTATGTATGGCTGCACAGATGGTGTAGATGGGAGGGCTTCACCTTCCTTGACTGTGGCATGCTGTTCCAGGAAGGAGGACTTCTGGGAAGAGATGGGTCCACCTGATGAAGAAGGGAAGAGTAGCACCATGCACCAACTGAACAACCTAATTACGAGCTATAAACTAGGTTCAAAGGGGGCAAGCGACAAAAGCCTAGAGGTCAACATAACAAAAAAAGATAACTTTAACAGAAGTCTAGATGTTGGGGGACAGAAAACTACAATAGGGTAATAGGAGCAACCAGAAGGAAATCACTGGGGGATCTGCTCAAGGTAAAGCTTATGGGGAACAAACTGGAAGAACTGGAAGAACTAATACATAAGCTAAAATATGACTTAAATGGTATCACAGAGACTTGGTGGGATAAATTTCATGACTGGAATATTGGAAGCTTGTTCAGGAAGGAAAAAGGGGATGAGGTATGGCATATACATCAAGAATATAGACACTGATTAAGGTCCAGAAGGAGGTAAGAGGCAGATCAGTTGTAAGTCTCTGAGCAAAAATAAAAGGGAAAAAATAGAGGTGATGTCACGGTAGGTGATGGTGGTGGTGGTGGGTTTAATATAGACTACCAAATTAGAAAGAAGAGGTGGTGAGGCATTTCTAGAACAGAAATATCCAAAACGTAAGACCTGGTAGTAATGGGGGACTTCAATTACGCAGACATTTGTTGAAAAATACTCTCGCAAAACACAAAATTTCCAGTACGTTCTTGGAATGTATTGGGAACAACTTATTGTTTCAGAAGGTGGAGGAAGTAACCAGGAGACAACCATTTTAGACTTGATTGTGACCAACAGGGAGGAACTAGCTACGTTGTGGAAGGCAATTTGGGTGAAAGTTATCATGAAATGGCAGATTTCATAAATCTAAGAAAAGAAAGGAGTGGGAGCAACAGAATAAGGCAATAGACTATTTTAAAAAAAAGCAGACTTTAACAAACTCAGAATTGGTAGGTAAGGTCCCATGGGAAGAAAATGTAGGGGACAAAGGAGTTCAGGAGAGATGGCAGTTTATCAAGGAGACAATATTAAAAAGGCACAACTGCAAACTATACTGATGCAAAGGAAAGATCGGAAGAATAGTAAGAGGCCAATTCGGGTGCATCAAGAGCTCTTTAATGACTTGCAAATCAAAAGGGAATCCTACAAAAAGTGGAAACATGTTCACATTGCTGAGGAGGACTATTAGGGACAAAAAAGGCTAAGTCACAAAATGTATTACACCTAGCCAGGGACATAAAAGAAGAGGTTCTTTAAATACACTGGGAGCAAGAGAAAGATGAAGGAAAGTGTACACTTCTACTTACCAGGGAAGGAGAGCTAATAACTGATGACATCAAAAAGGCTGAGGTTTTTAATGCCTATTTTGCTTTAGTCTTCAGCTGGACTACTATGTCCATATCTGGGTGCCACATTTTAGGAAAGATGTAAATAAATTGGAGAGAGTCCAAAGGAGAGCAACAAAAATTATAAAAGGTTTAGAAAACCTAACCTATGAGGAAAAGTTAAAAAAAACTGGCCATGTTTAGTCTTAAGAAAAGAAGACTGAGGGACCTGATAATCTTCAAATATATTAAGGGCTCCTATAAAGAGGATGGGGATATTTTGTTTTGACAATTTTGATCAAAATGAAACATTTTGACATACCTGGTATTGAAATGTTTCATTTTGGTTTGTTGAAATGCATTTCAACATTAAATTGCATTTCCCTGTTGCCTTATGGGAAATGTATTTCTGCCCCCACCCATTCTCTCAAGGCTCCATGGCCAGATTCTCTCTTCCAAGAAGCACTAAAAAAATCATATGACTCCCATGATGCACTATGAGAGGATATATAAGTCACTTTTCCCCCTCTATGTCTCAGTTTCCCCATCTGTAAAATGGAAATTATGATGCTGAAATAAATGACCTCCTTTGTCAAGCGCTTTGTGATGTACTGATGAAAAGCATTATATAAGAGGCTATGAATTATTTATTATTATAATTATTCGTTTGTTATTATGGGAGATGTAGTCATTCAGGGAGTCTGGTCCATGGGAGGGAATGGGGGCCAGAACTACAACTCTCAGTGCATCATAAATAAATGCAGTATAATGCTTTTTTGAACTGATTTAAAACTAAGTGTTTTGGGTCCTGTTTAAAAATGAAAGGAAGTATTCTAATTCAGGTCAAACAAAATATATTATTTCAATTTTCCCAACAGAAAATCAATCTTTTTGGCAAAAATCAAAATTTTGGGTAGAAAATTGAAATTCTGCAAAAAACTACCTTTTCCGTCAGAATGATTTGTGATGGAAAATTCCTGATCATCTTTATTTAGTAGTATTATGGTAGCACCTGAAGGCCCCCAACAGAGATCAGGCCCTCATTGTGTGAGGCAGTGTATATACACATAGTAACAGACAGTCCCTGCCTCAGAGAATTTACTGTCGGAATAGATATGATAGACGGGGAATCAGAGGCCCAAAGAAGTGAAGTGACTTGCCCAAAGTCACACAGCAGATCAGGGCAGAGAAGAATAGACATCAGGTCTCCACACTACCTCTCTGATGGGCAGTGAGTGGCAGGTGGGATTATAGGAGAAGAGTGAGCAGGAAGCCATGGTTTCTGTGACAGGGAAGGAGGACGAGGAGAGGTTGTCTTGGTGGATCTTGTCATTTTCACTGAAAAGGTCAGTGAGAACCTGTGCAGAGAGGGTTTAGAGGATGCCAAAGGTAATAAATAAGGAGCTGGGACTGGAGGCTTGGGAGTCAATAAGAGTGGAGAATTAGTGTTTGTCAAAGAACACAGAACAGCCGAAAGCAGAGGCTTTCTCTGTCGTGGAGGAAACCCTAGTGGTCAGCAGCCCAAAAATGTAGCAATCACATGTTATGGGTGGATAGACTCTGAGGTAGAAAAGGAGTAGAAAAGAATCCAGGGTGGCAGAGAGAGTGGAGTGGAGGGATTCAGCAGCAAAAGAACAGGAAGGAAGGGGCTGAGAGTGGCAGAAGGGGCTAAGAGTGGCAGAAGGGGCTGGGTCAGGAGAATTGCTTACAGAACTGGTTATATGGTGTGGCCAGCATAAAACATCCCCTTTAGCCGATGCAAATTCTAACTGCAATGAAATAAAGCACAAACTGTGAGTGACAATAAAACTAACTTGCAGAAACACGAACCCTAAAAACAACAACAATATAGAAAACAAAGTATGTATCGTTTCCTATTTAAGCACCATTGACTTTTGTGACAAAGTTCCTCCTCTATCTTGGTGGGTCCTGTGCTTATAGGTGGATTTGTTCACCTCAGAGATTCACCATGTGGGTCAGGGAACAGCCCAGAGACCTTCCCCTCTGGTAGAACCCACAGTCCAGGTCAATTCTTCCTGTGTCTGATCAGGAGTTGGGAGGTTTGGGGGGAACCTGGGCCCACCCTCTACTCCGGGTTCCAGCCCAGGGCCCTGTGGACTGCAGCTGTCTAGAGTGCCTCCTGGTACAGCTGCGCAACAGCTACAACTCCCTGGGCTACTTCCCCATGGCCTCCTCCCAACACCTTCTTTATCCTCACCACAGGACCTTCCTCCTGGTGTCTGATAATGCTTGTACTCTTCAATCCTCCAGCAATATGCCTTCCCACTCTCAGCTCCTAGCGCCTCTTGCTCCCAGCTCCTCACATGCACGCTACAAACCGAAGTGAGGTCCTTTTTAAACTCAGGTGCCCTGATTAGCTAGCCTGTCCTAATTGATTCTAGCAGTTTCTTCTCAATTGGTTCCAGGTGTCCTAATTAACTGCCCTGCCTTAATTGGTTCTAGCAAGTTCCTGCTTGTTCTGGAACTGCCTCTGTTACCTTACCCAGGGAAAAGAGATCTACTTAATCTGGGACTAATATATCTGCCTTCTAACACTCTCCTGTATCCATCTGGCCTGACCCTGTCACACTTTCTAGAAGTCCAAATCTCCACCTAGAAGTGAACTTTAGTAGATCATAAACTGTAAAGAGCAAATAATTTCTTTGGCATAAAACAAATTTACGCAGCTTTAGCTGAAACCAGTATAAAGTTAGTACTTTAATTGGCATTAAATCCAAAATCTTGTGTGCCAAATTAAACTCCCCAATGTCAGATGTTAATGGCAGGCTGGTAACACTCCTCACAAACATCTGCCATTTTGAGGGGCCTGTATTTCTGTGGAGACTCAAAAAATTAAAGAAACCAAGCAATTTCTATCTTGAGCAAGCAAAGAACTACAGGAAAATTGTGTATGTTACATCAGAGAGCTTTACTTTGAGAAAAAGAGCATAAGATCTCTCCCTAAAATCTTTTATGCTTCACTTCAAGTACTTTGCATTAATGAGCTGAGCAACTCTTGAAAGCGAGAGGCGACCCAGAGTGCTATTCAGTAACACCCTAGTCCAATGGCTGCAAAATAATCCTATAAATAATCTGAAATGATTTCAGTTTTTGACATTACAGTAGTTGTTGCGGTTTCGGTGAATTGCAACTGCCGGGAAAAGAAGCAATATATATTTGTTTTCAACAATGTCTGATGTATCACTGTCTAGATTTGTTTTGTTATTTAAACTCAAGACAATGCACCACTAAGCACTGGGCAATGATATGTCATACAAGTAACATGTGTGAGACACATTTCTAATGCAAAACTCAAGTCCCCTTGTTTTGTGTCAATAATACTTCTACTGTATGCATTGTAGCACTTAAGACATGGGGAACTAGCATTATCAGTGCTAGAAAAAATGTATCACAAAATTATTCAGATGTGATATTTTTCATATCAGAAGAGAAAGTCAGGATTACTGCTGAAATGGGGAGAGATTCTTGGAATGAATGGGTACTTAAAAACTGCACAGATTTATATAAAATAAGAGAACATTTTGTACCATACCTCTGACCTTACATTTTATACATCCAAATATTCATCAATGATTCTCTGTCTTTTACCAGCGCAAAATGGCATAAAATTACCCTTCTACTGATAATGTTTACATTAATCAATATTAGGTATAATGGCAGTTTCACATAAATCAAATGAGGTATATGAAAACATCTAGTATTTTATGTTAGTAATTAAACACATAGTCACAAAATAAGTTTTAAACTAATGCATATACAATGCAGGTGTAAAATCCCCTGTATCTTTTTCTATTGCTCAAAATAAATAATAATAATTAATAAATCATTCCCTTCCCACCTTATGATACCTGGTGAGCTAAACCAACACTGAAATATAGGACAATTTAAATATACCATCTAAGAAAAAGATTCATTAGAATGCATTTATTAACATAATTTTATTAAATTGTTTTAATGACAGAAACTTTACTAGAGAAAATCTGAAAAGCTATAGAGTGTACATAAAGATATACAGTTTGATGAGAGCTATATCTCACAGTTGATATATTTTTAACCAAAATCCACTTTTATCTGTTTTTCATAACGAATATATTTCTTTTAAATGTCTCCAATCTTATTTTTTGTTTTTATTTTTCAAACTATTTTTATTGTAACACCAAATATCTGGCCTGGAACTGTAATAGTGACTGTTCTCCTGCCCCCACCCCCAGTTCTATCAGACACTGTTTTGTTTAAATACTAACTAGCACAACACTGTGGATTTAAAATCAAATCAAATAATATTCATTTCTCATGGTGCTGATGGTTTCCCTTATGAACTGCATTTCTTGTAGACTGAAAGCTCAGAATCTTAAAAGAGATTCTGTTCTGCAGACCAAAGTTCTCAGTGGGAGATAAGGGAGAGGGGTCAGTCAAGGAGTCAAAAAACAAAACAGACATAAAACACACTTGCGATCCTCAGCTTTAGATATCATCAGAAAGTGGGAATAAAAAGCAGAAACACATGGCACATTGAGAATACTGTATCACTTATGGCTTATAACCAAAGCAGCAATTAAACACCTTTTATCAGTCCGTAAAATGCTTTCCTTTTTTAAGAATTCAGAGAGACACACACACAAAGACAAATCCTTTCTGAGCAGCAATGAAAACTTAATAACCTACCATTTTCTTTGCACTCTTCAGGAGGTTTAGCCTTTTTCGCAAGTCGTGGATCCAGCCATGATGTTGTCTTTGTGTTATGGCTGAAAAGAAAAAAGATCACTCTGAGCAGACACATACTGAAAGGAATCAAGTTTATTCCTTAAGAAAAAAAGGGTTAGTCCAACAAAATTGCAATCGATACACTTAATTTGCTTACTGGTTCTAAGTAGCCCTGAAGGAGGTGTAAGAGTAATTGTACAAGGCAGCTGTAAATTTGGCAACCTCAGCTCCCTGTCCTCAAAGCAGCTATTTTTATTAAAATCAACTAGAATGTTGCCAAGTTAACCTCATTGAAAATGCAGAACTCATCCAAAGCAAAAGGAATTTATTACAAATACAGTGTTCTCTAGCTGAATGAGTGCAGTCGACAGGATTCCATACCATCCTCAGAGTTTTTGGATAGAATTATTTTCATCTTAAACCAGTCCTTTTCATACATACGTGTTTGTTATTTCTTAACAGCCATGCTGGCAAGGCATTGCAAAAATGATGCAAATTACAGTGTGCTCCTGCAAAGTATACATTTTCTAACAGAGTGATTAATGACACTTTGTTTAACCAACCTTTATCTATTCCATATCTAATTCTCCTACCACGATAAGATGTATTTTGCACAAGCTGAATGAATCATGTGGCTATTTTGCTATACTCAGAATAGATCTTTCAGGAATCAGCAATGAAATAGTCTCTGAATTGGTACAAATTGTTTTCCAAGAGAGTATTTTGCCCAATGAATTGACACACAGAGAATCTAATCAGAGTTAAAACAAGCTTTTTTAACGTATACCCTTTCCACATCCTTTTGAATTTGGAGCCAAATAAAAATACAATGCCAAGAAAGGAAGGCTATAAAACGGGAAGGAGATGTAACAATTATTCTCATATTTGCACAGGTGCCTGTCTTCTAACACTGATATCCCTTTCTAAGGCATGTTTTATTTATCTAACACATCCTAGGAGGCTGCTCACTTTGTACAGTTTTATATATTATTGAATTATTTAGATTATTAATATAACATTTGCTGTCTAATTTAAAATTTATTTAAAGCATTTGTTGTAAATGTTAGTGAAAAGCAGACAGAACCAGGCAGCCAGTCAAAAATTGATCTGGATACATTTTGTAATTTATCAATTACTCATATTGATTTATATACATAGTGAGATCTGGTCCAGTGGTGTGATCCTTCCATTAAGCATAAGAAAGTCCTGCATTCTAATCCTTACTCCTATCCTGACTGCCTATGTGCTCTTGGGTATGTCAATTCTCATCTTTGCCTTGATTTCACCAATAATAATAAGGCCAATTTTCATATTTGGATGCCTGAAGTAGCCACTTAAATTTGTATTTCGGCATTTAAATACCTATTTTAGGCACTGGGAGCAGGTGGCTTTCCCACCCTACACCAAAACACAGTCTACAGATGTTGAACAGAGTAAAGTCCCATCCTCCTCTGGGTTGTGGCTTTCTGTATGTAGAAATTAATAATAATAAAATAACTTCCAACCCAAGCCTTTGGCCCATACTTTAAATCATCTGTGGCTAGGGTTCTTTCCTGAGGACTGTTCTGCCTAGAGCTTCTCTAGAACCCACTTGCCTGTAATCTAGAGTAGGGATAGTGAGCCCCACTTGCTACAGTGAGTCAGCAGGAATCCACCAGCACTTTCCTTCAGGCTTCCTCGAATAATAATAAATGGCTCTTACATAACGCTTTCATCAGTAGATGAAAGCACTTTGCAAAGAAAGTCAGTATCATCGCCCCCATTTTACAGATAGGAAAAATTGAGGCACATAGCTGTGAAGTGACTCCCCTAAAGTCACCCAGCAGCAGAGCCAGAAATAGAACTAAGAACTCCAGAGTCCCAGCTGAGTGGTCAATCCACTAAGTCACTTTGCCTCAGCCTAGAGCAATTTAAGAACTCTCCAACATGTTACCAAATCTATATGTTGAGTTGATGCATCATTTAAATACACATTTAAGTCAACTCTCATAGTAGGTGTCTAAAATGGGTATTTATTTAGGCACCAAAAGGGACATTTAGGTGCCAAATTTAGGCACCTGAGTTTGAAAACTAAGAGCAATATTACTATTTAAAGTGTGAACTAGTGACTTGCATTTTCCAAGTCTTTTGTTGAATCTAAGAAATTAACCAGCAAACAGTTAAGTACTGTTCCAACATAGGTGTGACTTTCCTAAAGACTCAACTTCTCCTTGTTTTGTAAACTGTGGCCAGGATAAGCAGTTAATAATCTAATTAAAACACCAAAACCTAATCAGTAAGCATAGCAAACAATAGAAGAGAAAGAGGAAGGCAGAAAAAGGACACTATATTAATATACATAATAACAACACTAATATCACACTGTTACACAAACTATGTGCACACATTAATGTTGATGAACCATTAAAAAACTTTTAAAATTATTCTTAATATCAGCTGTCTACACTGCCACTCACACTAACCCTGAGTGGTCAGCTGGCTTCTTGCAGGTGTCGTAACAGATGCGAGTCCCGCGGACAGATTTGAAAGAGTAGGTAGTGGTTTTACAGATTAGTTCAGATTAGTCCATTTATACAGGGCAGCTTGAGAGGAAATGCAAAGGCAATAGAGAAAGTGCACAAACAGGCATTCAAGGCTGGTATCACTGACTGAGTGAAAGGGGTGAGGTGATGCAGTAAAAGCATCCAGAAAGAAATATAGCTGCAGTGCAATTAACATTTTTCCCTGGCTTCTCTTCGGTTATTCAGCAAAGAACCCTACTTCATTACTGGAAGGCATGCTCAGCAAGTCTCCCCTACATCATTTCCATGAGCCTGATTATTGTATGTGGTAACTGAACTGAAAGGCAGGTGTAAAATTCCTGAACAAAATTACATCTCTGCTACCGAGGACAAGATTCCCCCTTGAAATCAAAAGCAGCTTCTTAAAGCCAAAAGCCATTGAAAGAGTTTCGATGTCGAAGTTCCCATAGGCTTTTACACTATGCCAGGGGTTGGCAACCTTTCAGAGGTGGTGTGCCGAGTCTTCATTTATTCACTCAAATTTAAGGTTTCACACGCCAGTAATACCTTTTAACGTTTTTAGAAGGTCTCCTTCTATAAGTCTATAATATATAACTAAGCTATTATTGTATGTAAAGTAAATAAGGTTTTTAAAATGTTTAAGAAGCTTCATTTCAAATTAAATTAAAATGCAGAGTCCCCTGGACTGGTGGCCAGGACCCAGGCAGTGTGAGTGCCACTGAAAATCAGCCCGTGTGTCGCCTTCGGCACACGTGCCATAGGTTGCCTACCCCTACACTATGCTATGCTCCCGGAACATGGTAGTAGCGAAAGATTTTAATTCATCCTAATTTGTTTATCAGTGTACAAGGGAGAAATTGTGCATAAGCCTAGAGTCTACTGTGAATTTGCTGAATAATGCCTAAAATACAAAATGAAAGTAGCTAAGCCTAATAATGTAGCCAAAAATCAATTAAATAATTATTGCTGTTTTAACTGAAATTGCCAATACTATGTACTGGTGGGCTATAGAAATGTTTTATTATAACCAAAGTATGATATTAACATGGGAAAATTATGACGTTTCATGCAAAATTTATTCTCCATCTGGATTATGTGGAATGAAAGGAAGGATTGTCCACTGGTTAGGGTGCCAGCCTGGAACTCAGAAGACCATGGTTTAATCCCTGCTCTGCTACCAACCTCTTATATGACCTTAGACTCCTTGTGCTCCTGTTCCCCAGCTGTAAAATGTGGATAATAGCACTTTCCTACCTCACCAGAGTATTGTAAGGATACATACGTTTCAGAGTATGAGGTGCTCAGATACTGTAGTAATGGGGGCCATATATGTGCCTATGATAGAGTGACAGAAATAGATGGTAGATCTCCATCTATTTTCAGGAGCGTTGGGGGGCACAACACAAAATCTACTATCACAGTTGGCACCACTAAATCTAGGCCTGGTCTATACCTAAAACTTAGGTTGATCTAGCTATGTTGCTATATGGTAAAGCTGACCTAAGCCCCAGTGTAGACCTAATAGTACCTCTTGGAGAAGTGGATTTACTAGAGCGATGGAAGAAGCCTTTCCATTGTTGGAGAAAGTGTCTATGCTACACTACATTACAGCATCACAGCTGTACTGTAATGTAGCAGAGCTGCACCACTGTCGTGTTTCTAGTATAGATATACGATAACCCTAGATATCAAAGGTGAATGGTGCCATAAGATATACATACACAGGAATACTAATAGTACTCTCTCACCAGAAGGGGAGTGGAGATTGAAGTATCCTGTTACCGCTAGGGTGGTGTCCTTCTGGAGCGGGCAGCAATGCAATACAGCAGTGCGAACATTACTGCTGCTCATGCTGATGAGGCCGCTATAGGGCTATCCATTTTCACATAACCTGAGTCCACTTAAAAACAAAATTTACTGCATGCTGAAAATGTACATAGAAATTTGCAGGTTGGGACCAAGTTACAACTTTTGAGAAAAACTGCTCTGGACAGGGGTTGAGGTTCACCTCTAAGTGCAGCAGAAAAGCAGGAAAATGCACACAGAAGCATTAGATGCCCATTACTGAGGCACAACAGGCTACCTAGCTAATGTTACTATGTGTGCCAATGTCCTCAGATATTGGACACTGAGGGCCAGAGGAAGATATGTGGTCAGCTAAAGATACAGATAGGCAGCTTGTGCGATTTTCAAAAGAACCTAAGCCCTTAACTCCCATAGGAGTAAGGCATCTACGTGCTTCTGAAAATCCTACTGGGTGCCTATCTACATCTTTAGGAGCCTAAATACCTTCATAAATCTGGCCTCAACAACGCATTTCCTAATTTTTGTGGATATGTGCAAGACACTGCACTATTTTAGTGTAGTTTTTGTTTGATGAAGTAGCATTAGCAATGTGTCAGTTTCAAGCGCTTTGACAGATTCAATCTCTTGTATTAAGAGAGACTTCAGACAATCTTCTGAAACATTTCTGAAAGGAATATGGGCTGTAGTTTCCAAGAGTAATTGTCTTTAATGTCTTGAAAACACCATAAATTAATTGAAAACAGTGGCTCTCTCCAGCTATGTAGTTTGCATGTTATTGTGAAATGCCTTATGATAGGGGTATTTGCCACTATATAGTTCAAGTCAGCTGAGAGACAGATCACATATGGGTTTTTCAATGTACTGCACAGCATTCAAGAAGGTACACAATGTAAAAGCTCAGGCAAAGGAGAATATATGAGACAGACAGAGATCCAATATCCCACTGTATTTCTCCTGCCTTTTTGATTTTTTGTTCTAAATGCTCAGCCTTTTACTCATAGCTCAGGCAGAGCTCTGGATGTGTAACATTTTTCAGCTGGATTAATACTGATTTCAAGCAGTTTAGTTAAGATCTGCGTGGGTACAGTGACAGGAAAATCGGGCATTGGAATTGCAATTTTGTAGTCCCTCTTCTGCTGGCTGTAATCAGGGGGAAAGTAACTTAAAGGACTTAGCGGTACACCGGAGTACTGAGCGGTGCCATGGCCTCAACCGGAACAGGCGGGGCCTTTCACGATTTAAAGGCCCTCGGGCTCTGGCTGTGGCTGGGAGCCCCAGGGCCTTTAAATCACCCCAGAGCTACCAGCTGCAGAGGCGGCTGGGAGCTCTGGGGCTCAGGGGCAAATTAAAGGTCTCGGTGCTCCTGCCACTGTGGGGAGCCCCAAGCCCTTTAAATCACTGCTGGAGCCCCAGGGGTAGCGGCAGCAGGGCTCCGGCCACTGCAGGGAGCCCCGGGCCCTTTAAAGCGCCGCTGGAGCTCCGGCAGCGGGGCTCAGCAGCGCTTTAAAGGGCCTGGAGCTCCCCGCAGAGGCTGGAGCTCCAGGCCCTTTAAATCCCCGCCCAAGCCTGGAGCTCCGGTGGTGATTTAAAGGGCCCGCGGCTCCCCACAGCTCTTGCCAGTACGCCATACTGGACCAGACCGGCTTACTTTCACCTCTGGCTGTAATTCAGATTTACTGCAGACATTTAGTTCTCTACCTCATGGTGGTTCTAGTTCATTAAATCCAAAGTAGATGTATTTTGATTGTAAGTGTAAAAGTAGAAGAATAGATTCCAAGAAAAACAGAACTGACTCTCATATTTTGGGCGTGAAATTCCATAATATAAACCCCAAACTTGGTGGGTTGGGTTAAAATAGAAATCTGCAACGTGGGGGAAGGAGGGATCTTGGAAGAGGGAAGGGCTGTGAATGAGAAAGTGAAAAAACAAAACTTGAGGTCTGACTGTAGCCTGGTTTTGGGATTGAGAGGATGTTGGTGTAGAGGTAAAAGAATGATAGTGATTTGGAGAAAGGAGGAGAAAAAGACACCACTACTGAGAAAAAGTTTAAAAAAAAGAGTCACAAAAAAATTCCTTTTTTTTTATTAAATTCACCAACAGGACAGAGTCTCTGTCACTGGGTAAAAATGGAATGGGGAGAAGAGAACAAGTCAAGGGTGGCTTGTCTTAGTTTCCTACTATGAGTTATATTAGGGCCCCAAGATCAGAAGCAGCATACGATCATACTATGCTTGATAGGAAAATCATCAATTCAATGGGGCATGTAAATATTGTACAAGAATAATGGGAGTCTAGGAATCAATCTCAGAAGAGCCTGATGATGCAGAACTCTACAGGAGATGATGGTGATACGGGTACAGACAGGCCTCATTCACAGATAGAGGAAGAGAGGCCTCTCTCTGAGCACCTTGATGAGAGATGCACAAAAAAAAAGCTACAGGAAAGGGGAAGAGAGGAGGTTTGGGTTATTTGGGGGTTGGGAAAGAGAACCTACCTAAGTCAGTCAGTTTTCAGTTCCCAGCAAAAGCACAAGCAAAGCTTTTAAATTTTATTTTGCTTGCATGGATTTACTGAACATGTTACTTACGACTTACTTATTTAAATATTTAGTAAATGATTTGCTAAATGCTTTATTTTTATGTTTTTTATTATTTTTTAATATTGTTGTATTTATCTTAATTAAAATTGATTTAAAAGTGCCAGTGCCTATTGAGTATATTGCCACCTTTATAATACAGTTATACCTCTTCTTCTTCTGCATTCTCTTCTTCTTTGAAGCGTGGAGGGGAGCAGGGAAGCTTGGAGGGCTAGCTTTTTTTTTTGAAAAAGAGAAAAAAAAGAGAAAAAAATGAAAAAAAAACAAATGATTATGACTGTTCACACAACAAGAGAGTTAGTCAAGTGGGGAGGAGAAGTGAGAGGGGGGAGAGGAGGCATTGTTTCTGTTTTATTTTAATGCATTTTTTATTTAATTATATTATTTTTAATTTATATTAAAATTAAATAAAATTTTTAATAAAAATAAAAATGTGTGTGAATATTTGATTTGAATATTATATGTATATATATGATAAAATATAGGGAAGGAGGCTGTAAGGGTGTGAATGGTGTAACAAATATTGGTGAGCATCACATAGAGGTATGTGCTTCCTGTTTTTTCTCTTAGCCTATTAATGTTAACTCACCTAGGCAAACACACAGTCACACACCTATTTCAAAAATGGAAACCAACCAACCAACCTATGTATGCTCTATAGAAGTATCACTGAGTCATCCTGAAAACTTTGTGTCTGAAAAGTCTTGTCTAGTTAGGCCTAGGGGCAGAGACACTGCCTTCCAATGTGTTTTATATGGTGCTAAACTGGCCATCCATGATTAACAATAATAAAGTATACAGATAGTGATCCTTCTTGTTATCAAATTGCTTTTGTTTCCCTTCTAAGTCAGCCATATTCATTCCAATGGGAGTGTTTTGATACATGAACTTGCTTAAAAATTTAGTTAGGTTAGTTTGAGGAGAATGTAGGAAAATATTCTCCCCTTGAAATCTAAATCCTCTGGGTATACCTGGGAAAGCTAAAGAATCTGAGATCACTTACTGCTTGGAGTCCTTGGAGTTTAAATGAACAAGTCACAAAAACCTCAAATGTAGCAGGAATAGAAACTGCACAGTAATGACATTTTTTCACCTAGTGTGATTTACATTTTAAAATGTCTGTTTTTATCTATAATTTAATAATCATGATATGGTGTTTACCACTCTTTGGGGAGATGGTGTTAAACAAATAGGTTTTTGTTGTCTTTTTATCTTTCTGTTTTACACTAAAGCAAATGGAGCCTCTTTTATGCCATTAACCAAACTGACTCATAAACAAAGAGGCAATTTAACGGCATCCCCACAGCATGGCATCCAAGCTTAACCCTGTGAAATCTGAACAATATGAAGAACCAAATGATCAAAGAGATCACATTTAGTTCAGGACCTAGCACATAACCTTACATTTTGGAGGCTGAGCAATTCTGTATTCTAACACTTACATTATTCACAAATATATCTTAATTTTGCACATATTTATTGCACTCTTTTTATCCAGTCTGTACCTCTGATTTCTTGGCGTAATGTAACATAGACTGGCACAAGTGAAAGATGGTGATTGCTACAACTGTTGTATAAACTATCACATTTTCTGTAAAGAAAGGAAGCTGCACCATCAAAAGAATTTATGGGCGGCCTTTGCTTTATAAACAGCAGAGTTATTTGCATTCACTTTATTTCTTGTGAAATATATGTTTGTTTTCAACTGAATTGATTCCTGTAGTTCTTATCACTGTAGCAACTTGGTGTTTCCGTTACAAAAAATAACATACATAAATCATACAGCTTTTCTTGCACAGGGTTAAAAAATAGTTTCACATTATACAGTTCCACAGTGGCCTCTATCAAAGCATGCAAAAATGTGCAAAAAAAAATTAGGTATGTGCATGGGGAAAGAATCAGAAGTATGTTTGAGCTACCCCTCAGGAAAGCTCATATATGCTCTATATGGGGGAAGTTCCTCTGTTTATTATTTTTTCTTGAATAAGCATATTTTGCCCTATTCAGCAAAGATCACTTGTGTGTGAACAATTTCTGCTCTTTTCAGACTTGCATACTCGAGGCTATCTACAGTGTTAGTCATGTTATTAGCACATACAGAAGTGTAAGAAGTGCAAGCTTTATTTAGTTTGGTGATTTTATACATTTTATGAAAACATCACCGCAACATTGTCTCTAAAATAAGAATCTGAAAAGAGTGTTAAACCACCCTAGAGGCCACAGTAATAGAAATAATAAGTAATAATATAAAGTGAAGTTTTATTATATTGCTTGTAAAGTTACATTGTTTGCAAAGCCCTCTTAAAGCAGGGATATGTTACCATTTCTTTGGGGCTGTCATTTGAGGACATAGTGATTTTTCCTCTCTGTTTCTTGTGAACTGCAGCAGCAGTCAAAAAAGTGTTAGGAACCAGCAGGAATGGGATAGATAATAAAACAAAAAATATCATAGTGCCACTATATAAATCCACAGTATACCCACACTTTTCATACCGCATGTAGCTATGGTCACCCCATCTGACAAAAGATATGTTAGAATTGGAAAAAGTAAAAAGAAAATGATTAGGGATATGGAACAGCTTCCATATGAGGAGAGATTAAAAAAACTGGGACAGTTCAGCTTGGAAAAGAGATGGTTGTGGGGGGGTCAAAGGGAACTCCCACACGTACATTGGTTGGGTTCATCCACCAATTCAAAGACTCCTGTGGATACTTGAACCAGCATGTCCAGTGGGTTGACTAATCAGGGAATACACTGAGTTCACCCAGCTCTGCAACTTCCTGAGATGAAGTCTGGCATGCCAAAACACATATGTCCATGAGGCTATGTGCCCTAGAAGTCTGAGGCAGTTCTTTACAGTCATGGCTATATGAGCCTTCAGGTCTAATGAAATGGCTAACATAGTCTGGAATCTGACTTGCAGGAGGAAAGCCTGACTACTGTAGACGCCAAGACCGGTCTTAGAAACTCTATCATCTGAACAGTGGAGAAGACTAACTTGTCTTCATTGATCAGCAGACCCAGAACTATGAAGAGGGACTGGATTTTGATCACACTGAAGAATACCTGGCTTTTGGACCAAACTCTCACCAACTAGTTGTACGGGTATGGAAATACTTGTGTTCCTGTTTTTCTTAGGAAAACACAGCCACCACTGCCATGCATTTTGTACATACTGGTGGGGCCACAGATAAGCCAAAGGGCTGGACTGTAAACTAATAATGAGAGTCGTTGACCATAAACCTGAGGAATTTCCTGTGGCTTTTATGGATACTCACAGGGAAATATACCTTCCTCAAGTCAAGGGCAGCGTACCAGTCACTGGGATCCAAAAGGGAATAATGGATGCCAGAGTGATCATTCAAATTGCATTTTTTTAATATATTTGTTCAGTTCTCACATGTCTAATGTGGGTCTGAGACCTCCTTTTTGCCTTTGGCATTAGGAAGTAGCATGAATAAAACTTTTTCCCTCTGTGGAGAGGAGGAACCTCCTCTGTGGCTCCCAACAGGAGGAGAGCGTGGACATCCCAAGTGAGGCCCTCCTTGTGAGAGTATGGTCCCTGAAGAGGAATGGGGAAGAGAGGTAGGGAAGGGAGGATAGAAAATGTCAAATAGTGTATACCAATTTCACAATGCTTAGGAACCACTGATCTGGTAATATGGGTCCAAGCACATTGAGATAATCTGTTGGAAAAAACAAGAACAGAAGAAACAGGCAAAAGGCACGTTGGTAAGCTGTCCTCAACAAGGCAGTGAAATGGACTGCTGGGCATTTCCAGGCTGTCTGGAAGAGCTTTATGAAGACAAACAATGACGAGGTGGTAGTTTCCACTGACTCAGTTTCCTAGGCAGAAAGGACAGGTAATGGTGGAATTGCTTCTCTTTAAGGAGTGGAGTGTAAATCCCCAATGACTTTAATACAGCCCTGGAGTCCTTGAGACTGTGAAACAAGTCATCAGTTTGCTGAGAAAAGAGGGTTGGTCCCTCAAAAGGGAGATCCTGGATAGTCTGTTGGATCTCCTGTGGAAGACCCCAGAACGGAAGCCATGAAAAGATGGTTATTAACCTTTCATTACTGTTGTTTTTTGAGACATGTTGCATATGTTCATTCCACTCTTGACATGCGCGCACCCTGCACACAGTTGACTGAACATTTTCCATCAGTGGTACCTCCATTGAGGCAGGTTGAGTGCCTCTGCTGCCGTGCACCAGCAAAACAGCTATAAAGGGCCCAGATGACCCTGAGCCTCCTCAGTTCCTTCTTTCCGGATAACTCAGATGTAAGGAGTAGGAGGGTGGATCATGCAATGGACACGTGCAACACATCTCAAAGAACAACAGTTATGAAAGGTTAGTAATCATTTTTTTCCCTTCAAGTGTTTCCACATGTGCATTCCACTCTTGGTGACACTCAAGCAGTAATATAGACAGTGAGATCAGAGTTTATGTACACACAGACAGTAGTACAGCTTGACCAAATTTGGCATCATCCCTAGAGTACAGGGTGATGGCATAATAGGAGGCAAAACTGTGACCCAATGACCAGGTTGCTGCTTTACAAATCTCCTGTATAGGGACCTGCATGAGGAATGCCACTGAGGTTGCTTGTGATCTTGCGGAGTGAGCAGTCAGCTTGTCAGTCGGAGAACTGCCTGCCAGATCATAACAGACACTGGTACAGGAAATTATCCAAGATTGAGTTCTTTCAAAAGAGACTGAAAGACCTTTCATTCTGTCTAAGGTAATAATAATTGGAGATATACCAATCTCCTAGAACTGGAAGGGACCTTGAAAGGTCATTGAGTCCAGCCCCCTGCCTTCACTAGCAGGACCAATTTTTGCCCCAGATCCCTAAGTGGCCTCCTCAAGAATTGAACTCACAACCCTGGGTTTAACAGGCCAATGCTCAAACCCCTGAGCTATCCCTCCCCAGAGTCTGCAATGGCCCTGAACAGCTGGGTGGATTGCCAAAAAATTTTGGTCCTGTCTATGTAGAACGCCAGTGCTCTTCTAATGTCTAATGTGTGTAGCAGTAGCCTGTCCCTATTTGTGTATAATTTTGGGTAAAATACAGGTAACTATATTAATTAGTTGATATGAAAATTTGGCACTACTTTAGAGAGAAAATTCAGATGAGGGCGTAAGTATACCTTATTTTTAAAGAAGACTGTATACAATGGATTGGAAGTCACGGCATGCAGTTCAGCGACCCTTCTGACAGAGGTGATAGCTATTAGGAAAACCACCTTCCACAAAAGGTGCAGTAAGTAGCACATTGCTAAAGGCTCAAATGGTGGTCCCATAAGTTTCAACAAGGCCAAGTTCAAGTCCCATGGGGAAACAGGTTCCCTTATTTGTGGGTACAACTTTTTGAGGCGCTAAAGGAATAAAATTTTCATATCATTAGAAAATACTGAACAATTATCCATGTGAGGCTAGAAAGCCAGTATTGCTGCCAGGTGAACCCTTACAGAGGAAATTGTTAAGCCTTTTTGCTTCAGATGCAACGGATAGTCTAGTAGGTGTTGAATTGAGGACTGCATCAGTGAGACTCTGGTTTGACAACCCCAAATAGAGAACCGTCTCAATTTTGACAGGTAGGCAGCCCTGGTCAAGGGCTTTCTACTACTTAGTAAGACATCACAAACTTGCTCTGAGCAAGCCTGCTCCCTGGGATTTAGCTGTGTAGCTTCCAGGCTCTTAAATGGAGGGTCTGCAAGTTCAGGTGGAACAGCCAATTGTAGTCTTGGGAGACCAAATCCAGGTGCAACGGGAGTGAGACTGGAGTTGCCAATGAGAGGTCCAGTACAGTAGAAAACCAGTGTTGGTGGCTATTAATATAACCTGGGTGGGAGCCTGCTTGATCTTTAGTAGCACTCTGTGTTGGAGTGGGATTTGGGGAAAAGTGTATTAGAGATGTTCTGTCTAGGGTAGCAGGAAGGCATCTGTAATGGAGCCTGGACTGAGGCCGTGCAAGGAGTAGAATTTATGACATTTTCTGATGGACTTGTTTGCAAATAGATCTATCTAGGGAGTCCACCACCACTGGAAAATGCATTTGGCTACATCCGGGCAGAAAGACCACTCGTGTTGACTCGAAAATGACCTGCTCAGGCAGTCTGTTAGCTCATCTGCATATCTGGAACGTAAGAGGCCTCGAGGTTGATAGAATGGAACATTCCTGCTTCCTGACAAAAAAGTGATGAGCGAGCTCCTCCCTGACCGTTGAGGTAAAACATTGCTGAGGTGTTGTCTGTGACAACAAGCAGGTTCCCCTCCCCGGCCCCGATATGATGTAGGAAGGCCTGGAAGGTAAAATAAACTGTTCTGAGCTCTCTGAAGTTTATATGAAGAATTAGATCCCCTATGGACCATAGACCCTGAGTTCAGAGGGGCCCCAGGTGAGCTCCCCACTCTAGAACCAATGTATCTGAGACCAGAGTCATCAAAGATTGAGGGCGGAGGAAAGAAAACCAGAGACCAAGGCATTCCCCAGTACCAGGCACCAGCACCCAGAAGAAATGGGAACTGACACTCCAATAAATTATGAAAAAACTATTAATAAATGAAACTTACACTAAATTACCACTTCACTATATACAAGAGAAAAAACAAATTCCCTGAAAGAGAGAACACTTGCAGAAGCAAGCCAACACACTCTGACTACCAAGCATGGGTGGTAAGAAGGAACTCTGCCCTGGATACCATCATGCAACAGCACAAGGCAGCAGAAGGAGCATATGGTGCCCTGACAGGTACTGCTAAGGGGAAACTCTCTAACTCTGGTGCACTGAGCATCCATATACTTGAAGTGGATGGACAACTGCAATCACTTACGTTTCTTCCCCCCCCCCCCCCCCCCGGAGACACAATAGAAGCAATGGCAATTCAATCTTCCCTTCATTCTTTCCTGTCTAAAGTGCATTAACCCAGAGAGATTTGTGACCTTAAGAACCCCTCAGTGCCAACTGGCAGTGGGTTCAACATTCTATAACAGCAACTCTTACGAGCCTGATAAACTCACTTCACCAAACACACTGCTTTCATAGTATATATCTATAATTTCATGAGATGTATCAAATGAAAGCTTAGATCAGACTGGTCATCATAAGCACTGTGAGATGTATGTGTAATTGGTACATAAGGAATTGTATGTACCTACTAAAAATAACTTTTAAACTATGTAACCAGGAAGAGTTCACAAACATTTTTTTTCTAGACAGGAGATAAGATGTATATCTCTCTGTCACATGTAAATTAAGCCAACACAATGGAAGCCCCATTTGCATGTGAAGTCAACAGGAAAAACATGTTGCTGGGAGGGATGTGAAATCAACAGGGAGAACACTGAAGAACATTCAATGGGAGAGAAGAATCTTATCTGAGGGTGCACTTCAAAAGGGGCATTTCAAAGGTTTACTGCACTATATGAGGAAGGGAAAAGGACCCCTTTCTTATCCTTTCATTGAGGAGGCAAAAAGGACAGTGCTTTTTCCATTCATGAAAGTTGGATCCTAGCCATGTGGGCTAGTGATTCTGGAAGGCTGCTTTAGGTGAGAAATTAGACAAGAACTTTAGTCTGTTAAAGTTAAGATAGAGTCTAAAAACTGAGTTATACTTTTGGTTTTACATGTAACCTGTTGTTCTTGTTATCCTTGCTCACTAGTTCTTAAATCTTAATCTAGTAAATAAACTTATTTGCCTTCACAATCAGTAGATTCCAGTGCTGTATTGTCAGATCTGACCTGAGTTGTGCCAGTCAAACTGTGTATACTCTGTCTCTTTTGGAGACAGCTTACCTGATTATTTCTGTGAGTGTCCAGTGACAGGGGCTGAATACCTCAGAGGGGGACAGTAGCAGAGGGGCTTGAGGGCTGGTGTGTGTCTGTCACTAGCTGCACAGAGAGGGTAAGGTTTGCAGACATCTGGAAGTAACTGTAAGTCTGTGACCAAAGACTGTTGGTTTTAGGGAGGTGAGCTACAGCAGGCATCAGGCAAAACTACTTCATGTGAAGGGCAGGTAGTGGCAAAGTACCTCACAAGTGTGAGTACCCCAGGGAGCATCACAGAGCAGCACTCGGAGGTGAAAAAATAGTTGTGACTTCATGTCCATTCAATTACCTGTCCTAGTGTGGCTGCCATTTAGTCACTGCTATAACAGTCGTGTAAAGTCTACCAGTTCATTTCTCAATTGCCACTGAACAGTGATCAGAAAATAATTACTTTTGATTACTATATGGACATAGACTGGATTTGATCCACTGACCTAGAGAAAAAAAGATTCCATATCTCATTATCCATCTGTCATGGGGCAGGTCTCACCCCTGCAGCTCCTCCTGCTGGTCGTACAGGGAATTAGCGTTTCCAGCTTCCGGAGCGCCCTCCGCAGGCCGGTGTCCCACTTGCCGCTGGGCCCGAGTCCCTCCTGGACCCCGGTGCCCGTTTCAGGCTGTGGTGCTTCCGCCTGGCAGTATCCCTACAGATCTGTGTCTCTCCTCCCCGGGGAACCCCCACCCTCTATCCTCACCTCAGTCTTTGGCTACTGCCAGTCACCATCTAGCCCCTGCTCACTGGGGCAGACTGCAGTATAATTGCTACTTATCACTGGCAAGGGGGGTTTGGACCTGCTGCCTCTGCCTACCCTTGGGGTGCCCTCTGCAACCCCAGTACCTTTTCCAGCCTTTAACAAGGCCTGCAGCCTGTGGGGTTTCTATGCCAGAGCTCCCCATTTCCTCTGGCCTTCCCCCAGCCCTGCACCACAGTACCTTTCTTTTGGCCTTTACCAAGGCCTGCAGCTTGGGGGCGGGTTTCTAGGCCGTAGCTCCCCAGCTTCTCTGGCCTTCCCCCAACCCTGCTCCAGTCTCGGTACCCTGCTTAGCTCCTAGCAGCCAGGCCCATCCCGCTCCACATCTAGAGAGAGAGAGAGACTCTGTGTGCTCCTGGCCCACTGCCCTCTTATAAGGCCACATCTGTGGCTGGTTCCCCAATCAGCCAAGGCTTGGTGCTTTTCCTAGCAGCAGCCCTCTCGCAGCCTCAGCCTTCTACCAGGGTTGATTTCAAGCCCTTCAGGGCAGTAGTGGGTTGCCACCCTGCTACACCATCCCTGAGTCATTCAGGAGTTTTATTTTAAAATATTATTTGATCTGTGTTCTTAGGTTTTTATTTATAAGTTTATCGTCTATCTTTTTTTCTTGAAATTTAATCCTTTTTTTTTTTAAGAAAGAACACATTATATAGGACAAGGATTTAAGAATCTAGCAATTGTACTACAACATATATGAGCATGAGAGGCTGGTCTTCTACTGACGCCAAAGCATATGGCTGAGTTGTTCTTTTCTTAAATACAGATTAGTGTTTTCCACCTTTAACTATTGCCAGCAGAGCACCATGTTCCTTAGCTACCTCCCTTGAAAGCAAATGCAGCTTCTGAACATCAGCCAGTAATCTGGAAAATGTTACAAATTCCTGGCACCAGGCACTAAATTCCGTGTCACTTCCATGACATGCATGATCTTTCTGCTGGTTCAGAGTGGAGGATCTTGGATTGTGCGTTATGTAACATTCCAGTACAAAACAGTTTCCCCTACACAGTTAGACATACTTTTTAACAGAAAGAGAGAAAAAATATGCAAGACTCACTCAATAAAGTAGACTTCCCCTTTTTCTGTGTAAGCCATTTCCCAATTATCAGGCAATGGGCCCAACTCATCATTCTCTTCAGGTTTTGTTTGCTTTGTTACATCCATATTCTCCTTTGCTTCTTCAGGCTGACTGTATACTGGCGCAGGATAAGGCTGGGAAGAAATCTCACCTGAGGCACCTGTACTCTTCTCTTCATGTTCACTCGATTCTACAAGAGAAGAAAAAAGACTTTCTTATCCCCGTGTTCGTAACTCATTTACATAACGTGGAGGATTTTATTGCATGGAAGTCTGTGAAACTTCAAGTCTCCAGACAAATACAAAGGTTTTATTGGTTTTCCCTCCAAGAAGTTTTTCTTTCTACCTAGATTACAAAACAACAGCAACAAAAAACAACAAACATAACCAAGAAAATAAAAAATCAGACATAGAAGGGCAAACAAGCTTTTCATCGCACTGCAGCGCTTGTGGGGTTCTGTGGAATATTTACCGTATCTGCACATCATTGGTTCTACTCCTTAATGGTTCTTGCTTGCTCTCTCCCATGGGTTCTCCCAAATCAACTGCTAGCAGTGATGCGAAGGCAGCCTTTTATCCAGTAGTACTAGCTGTCATGGATCCACAGGACCAGTGCTACATCCCCAGCTTTGGAACTGTCCCTTGCAGGAACCCCTTTGATGTGCCAGATCCCCAGGGACCTCACTTTTTCTTCAGGGTAGGCCACATGGCCTCACCCACTCCTCGGACTGAACCTCTGGGCTTTAGCACTCCTGCTCCATACTGTGAGCTACGTCCAATGACAGAGAAAGACTCCTGGTGTAGAGTTGTCCACTCTTCAAGGACTAATGCGTTTCACCAAGTATTTATAAGAACACTCAAGCAATGTTTTCAAAAACAGTAGGGTTTATTAGTCAACTGGAACACAGCATAAGAAGTCCTTAGGTCAGAGGTTCTCAAACTGTGGTTCGGGGACCACCAGTGGTTTGCAAGCTTCATTCAGGTGGTCCACACATAGTTCCTGCTAAGGTACGAACCTAGGCGGCTGCACACAAGAGAATGAAGGGCCACCCAGCTAATTAGTGGAGCTGTCAGGGATGGTACTTGGTCCTGCTAGTGAAGGCAGGGGACTGGACTCGATGACCTTTCAAGGTCCCTTCCAGTTCTATGAGATAGGTATATCTCCATATTAAAAAATCTTGGAGTCACTGTGGATAGTTCTCTGAAAACATCCACTCAATGTGCAGCAGCAGTCAAAAAAGCTAACAGAATGTTGGGAATCATTAAGAAAGGGATAGCTAATAAGACAGAAAATATCATATTGCCTCTATATAAATCCATGGCATGCACACATATTGAATACTGTGTGCATTGAATACTGTGGTTGCCCCATCTCAAAACAGATACATTGGAATTGGAAAAGTTTCAGAAAAGGGCAACAAAAATGATTAGGGGTATGAACAGCTTTCGTATGAGAAGAGATTAATAAGATTGGGACTTTTCAGCTTGCAATAGAGACGACTGGGGGGGGGATATGATAGAGGTCTATAAAATCATCATGGGTGTGGAGAAAGTAAATAAGGAATTGTTATTTATTCCTCTTAACACAAGAACTAGGGGTCACCAAATGAAATTAATAGGCAGCAGGTTTAAAAGAAACAAAAGGAAGTATTTCTTCACACAATGCACAGTCAACCTGTGGAACTCCTTGTCAGATGATGCTGTGAAGGCCAAAACTATAACAGGGATAAAAAAATAAGTAGATAAATTCATGGAAGATAGGTCCATCAACAACTATTAGCCAGGATGGCAGGGATGGTGTCCCTCGCCTCTGTTTGCCAGAAGCTGTGAATGGGCGACAGCAGATGGATCACTTGATGATTACCTGTTCTTTTCACTCCCTCTGAAGCACCTGGCATTGGCCACTGTGAGAAGACAGGATACTGGGCTAGATGAACCTTTGGTCTGAGCCAGTACAGCCGTTCCTATGTTCTTATGAGGCCAAATAGAGCAACTAAGGGAAAACCGTAAGGACTGGGGGTTAACTGAGACTGTGATTGCCTTCAGAAACTTTAGTATTGGTGACTATGTGCGACGGCATCCTTCATTCTCTCTAAGGATGCCGTCGATCCACAGCTACGAGATGAACAGGCAGGTTTCCAGCAGAACAGATCATGCACGGACCAGATAGCAACGCTCCGCATCATAGTTGAGCAGTCTATGGAGTGGAACTCCTTGTTGTACATCAACTTTGTTGACTATGAGAAAGCGTTCGATAGCGTGGATCGAGAGACCCTCTGGAAGCTCCTTCGGCACTATGGCATCCCAGCAAAGGTGGTCAACCTGATCAAGAACTCATACGACAATATACACTGTAGAGTGATCCATGGAGAGCAGCTCACAAACAGCTTCCAGGTGCGAACTGGAGTCAGACAAGGATGCTTGTTGTCACCACTTCTCTTTCTCCTTGTCATCGATTGGATTATGAAGACATCCACTTACGAGCGTAGAACGGAATCCAGTGGACGTTGTGGACCCAGCTTGATGACCTGGACTTTGCCGACGACCTTGCACTCCTTTCGCACAGTAAACAGCAGATGCAAGAGAAGACCAACGCAGTGGCAGCCACGTCATCACAGGTTGGCCTCAACATCCACAAGGACAAGACCAAGATCCTTAGGATTAACTCCATCAGCAATGACCCAGTCACACTGAATGGAAGCCCCCTGGAAGAAGTGCAGTCCTTCACCTACCTAGGTAGCATCATCGACCAGCAGGGTGGCACAGACGCAGATATCAAAGTAAGGATTGGTAAGGCAAGAGCAGCCTTCTTACAGCTCAAGAACATCTGGAGCTCCACAGAGTTGTCTTTGGCAATAAAAATTCGACTGTTCAACTCCAACGTGAAATCAGTCCTACTGTATGGAGCTGAAACCTGGAGGACAACCAAAACAACCATCAGGAAGATCCAGACCTTCATTAATAGCTGCCTCAGAAGGATTCTCCAGATCCGCTGGCCAGACACCATCAGTAACATCCACCTCTTGGAGAGGACCCGTCAATTCCCAGCAGAGGAAGAAATCAGAAGGAGAAGGTGGGGCTGGATAGGACATACACTACGCAAGCAGCCAACTAACATCACTAGACAGGCACTGCGGTGGAACCCCCAAGGCAAGCAGAAAAGAGGCCGTCCAAGAAACACCTGGCGACGCGACCTTCAGGCTGATAGCAAAAAAATGGGCTATACCTGGAACCAGCTAGAGCGAATGGCCCAGGATAGAGGACTCTGGAGATCTGTGGTTGGCGGCCCATACCCCAATTGGGGTGACGGGCATGAGTGAGTGAGTGAGTGACTATGTGCGAGCCAGATAGATCATAGCTGGATTCTCAGATCACAGGTCTGTCAGTTAGGAAAGCAGCGTTGCCAACTCTTGTGACTTTATCTCAAGTATTGTGATATCTGGAGTTTTTCTTAAAGACGAAGCTTCTGCAGTCATATGATTAGATGAGAATCTCAGCTGTCATTAAACAACAACAAAAGCGTTTCCCAGATCTCATCATTGCAGAGAAATGCTTGAAAATATGAACCCTAAGGAGCAGAGGGCTTGCTATAAATTGTCATAAATTGTCATATCTTCATTCTCGTCAACGGCGCTATGGTCATTTACATAATTTGGAGGTCTGCCTCATAAAAACAGAAGGCAAATAAAAAGGACCCAATGTTTATTTAATTATTTTTTTAAAAAAGCTCAAGATTTCTAAGCCGATCTCAATATTTATTGGGGACTGATTAATGAACACATGATTTTGGCTATACTGGGAAACTCCTCTTGATAAGTGTAAACGTGAGAAATAAAGGCGCTATAATGACATTTTAACAAAATGCATTTCTGAATAGAACTACCCACATTTTACACTACAGAATCGACATTCCACTCATCTTTGATTTAGAGTCCAGCATTGTATTGCCATTTAATATTACATATTTTGTTTTGGGTATGTATGTTTCAAATGCTTTAGGTGAGCTATGTATCACCTTTCCTGATTCTCTTCCTATTAATATATATATTGATAAATAATGTTTGATTTAAAAATATAATTCTGGTAAAAAATGTTAAAGTTGAATAAAATCCAAAACATTACAGCAACTCGCTAACAAGGAGGAAATAAACCCCAAAGGCATCTTATAAATATCTGTCTTCAAATAACATCTTTGATTTAAAGATTTAAAACGATTGTTCCATAATATGTGCCCCAAAATACATTTGTCACTAAAGAAAATAATTAATTGACTTGATATCAGGTGAAACAGCCTACTGGAGATACTATCTCCAGACAGAAAAGTTTATATGGTCCAGTTTCAAAATATATTCAAAAGCAATTTAGCGCAGTACATCAACAGTGAGTGCCCTGAGAAGTGGCAGTGGAGGCAATGGGAAAACATCAGCCTCTTATGACATGTGTTAAACCTAGCACATTCAGGGGAAAGAAGGAACATTGAGACAGTCTGCATTAAAAATACATTTAAAACCACTGTAAATGGAACTAAGTTGGATCATTTTGTTTCCTCTACATAGTAACAAACCAAAACAAAGTTTAGCAATTGGCAAATTACTAAATTTGATGAATTACCCTCTGGAAATGTGAAGTGCTAGATTAGTGATACATTTTCTTAAGTTTCAAAAATACCCCTAAAATGTCTTATTTGATTATTCCAGAGCTTGATTCTTAACCCAAAGTTGCTGCTGGCAGTTCCAATTGTGTCGTTGTTGTTTTACTTATAATCTAACACTTGAAAGTTTCCACCTAACCGTGTAAAATGAGCGTGCCAAGTTGGGTTTTTATTTTAATGCTGCAGATTATTCATGCAGTAAAGTATAAAACCTTGTACTTTTGGAAGAAAAGAAACAATCCAGCTGCCCGAAGCAATATAGACAGAGAATAAACTAAATGAAATAATATAAAATATTGATTTTTGAATTGGTTTGTACACCTCTGGAGAAAAAACAGTTATAGCTCTTTTTATGTAGTATTGGTGTCATCATATCTGAGAGTCAACAATTCCTAGTCCTGCATAGGAACTAATACATCTCTTTTTAAATCATTCCTATATAGTAATAAGACAGTGCACTCCTCTGGGATTGTTGCACCTTTTGGCATGGTTGACGGCATTTGGAACTTGGCCTCTTGCTTTGCAGCGCAGCCGAGGGCATGCAATAATCCTTCTGAAACACTTTCCTTGTCATGTTTTATTCCTTAATTAATTTGAGCCTGATTATTTTTTTTCCTTTTTGGGGTGAAACTTGTAATTCTTGCAATAACTTCCAATTGTCTGGAGGGGAAGATGAATAATACACATAGAATCACAGAAATGAAGGGCTAGAAAGGACCTCGAGAAGTCATCAAGTCCAGCCCCCTGCACTGTGGCAGGACCAAGTAAACCTAGACCAGTGGTCCCCAATGCGGTGTCCACGGGTGCCACTCGCGTCCTGGCCCCCGGGAGAGCACCTGCTGGCATTTCGGTGGGGACGCCTCTCGATGACACCGCTTGTCGCTGACAAGTGATGTCATCGAGAGATGTTGCTCCCGAATTTCGGCAGGGACGCCTCTCGATGAAGTCGCTTGTCGACGGCAAGCGGCGTCATCGAGAGGCATTGCCGGCGGCATTTCGGCGGGTGCTCCACCGCCGCAGTGGTCCTTCGGCTGGCGCCCGCCAGCCAAGAATGTTGGGGACCACTGACCTAGACCATCCCTGAAGGTATTTGTCCAACTTGATTTGAAAAGCTTCCAATGATGGGGACTCCAGGACCTCCCTTGGGATCCTATTCCAGAGCTTAACTACCCTTATAGTTAAAAAGTTTTTCCTCATATTGAACCTCTACCTCCCTTGCTGCAGATTAAGTCCATTACTTCTTGTCCTGCCTTCAGTGGACATGGAGAACAATTGGCCACTGTCATCTTTATAACAGCTCTGAACATATTGGAAGACTTTTCAGGTTACCCCTCAGTCTTTTCTCAAAACTAAATGCTCCCAGTTTTTCCAACCTTTCCTTATAGGTTATGTTTTCTAAACCTTTTACCATTTTTGTAACTCTCCTCTGGACTCTTTCCAATTTGTCCCCATCCTTCCTAAATTGTGGTGCCCAGAACTGGACACATTCTTCTATCTGGGAACCTCACCAGTGCCGAGTACAGTGGGACAAGTAGCTTCTGTGTCTTACATACAACATCCTGTTAATACACCCCAGAATCATATTAACCTTTTTTGCAGCTACATCACATTGATGGCTCATATTCAGTTTGTGGTCCACTATAACCCCCAGATCCTTTTCACCAATATTATCACTTAGACAGGTCTTCCCAATTTTGAATGTTCCATGACATTATAAAAGCATGTTTCATATGGAGTTTAGAAAGGGGTAAAAACAGCTTTGGTAAAAAGTGTAGAGTCAGAGGTGGTGCTTGGTAAAGTATTGAATCCTGATGTTGGTTGCTAAGGAGGCTGATTTAACTTTTTGTTGATAGGAGTGCGAATTTCCCAACAGTATGTATAAATGTATGCTTTATGAGCACTACCACACATACTATGGACACCCTGAATCCAAATGATAAATTAATATGATGATAATAACAACAATAATAATTAGTATTATGGTAAAAGCTAAGGGTCCCAATCAGGATTAAGAACTCACTATAATAGGTGCTATGCAAACACATGCCCCAAAGATCTTATCCCCTAAACAGATGACAGGAAGGAGAAGACCTACAATATCCCAGTAAGTGATTATGGTGCCATTGATAAATGTCCTGTCACACCTTGGTTCTGTTCACTGAGTCTTCCTGTTTCTCTCTCCCTTTTTCAGGATGGGTCACTCCGAACTCTGTACACATCCCCCTCCTCTTCTCCCTCTACACCCTATCTCTTGATGACATCCTGGCCGCACAGAAGTCAATAGCAAAATCCCCACTGACTTCAACTGGGCCAGGATTTCACCCCTCATTCCCAAACATGACTTTGCCTCCCATTTTTATGCTGATGATTCACTAATCTACCGCCTTACTCTAGGTCCATCTCCCTCCATCCAAACTAAAATCTTTACCTGTTCTTCTGGCATCTCATCTTGGAACTTAACGTGTCCAAAACCAATCTTCTGATCTTTTCCACTAAACCCTCCCCTTTTTCTCCCAGCCTCTGTCACAATGGACAACAAAACTGTCCTTACTGTGAAGGACCTTGAAGATGCCTCTATTAGATTACTTCAGTGTTGTTGTAGCCATGTTGGTTCCAGGATGTTAGAGAGACAAGGTGGGTGAGACGATATCTTTTATTAGACCAACTTCTGGATAGTGAAAGAAACAAACTTTCAAGCTACACAAAGTTTGTCTCTTTCACCAACAGAAGTTGGTCCAATAAAAATATTACCTCACCTACCTTGTCCCTGCAATAGTTGATTATTTTAAGGGTTTAATTCAGACATGGGTTACTCAGACCAGGACGGGAGACAAGCTTCAGATAGGACCACTCACCCATACTTAAAAGGACATTATAGTTTTCAATCCCTTTCAAGTTTCCCTCTGAACATGGAGATTTCAACTTCCCTGGCTTGGTACAGGGAAGGGGGAAATTCAGGCAGCAACACTGAAACAAAAACTTTGGAGTAGATTAAAAACCTGAGCTCAGGGGAGAGACACAAGGACTGCAGGGTACAGACTGTCACCCCATACCAGAAGTAGGGCATCTGGATAAGTTAAGCCTACTGAGCTTTAGGTAAAAAAGAAGCATGTAGACTGCTGTGTTCAA
Source organism: Mauremys reevesii (assembly GCF_016161935.1). Lineage (NCBI taxonomy): Eukaryota > Metazoa > Chordata > Testudines > Geoemydidae > Mauremys > Mauremys reevesii. The sequence continues at coordinate 337,286,443 of NC_052623.1, forward strand.
AAATATTTTCTTGTTAGGCTTTGATTCCTTCTGTCAAGATTAAACAATGCTCTGTTTGGAAGAGGCAGTTTTACGTCCCTATATTCTCACACTGGCCACCACTCCCTGAGGGAAGAACTGTAAGGTCTGAACCCAGGCAGACCTGCTGAGATATCACAGTTGGCATACAGGGGGATGTAGCCTAGTATCCCAGTCTGAGAGGGGAAGAATCATAAGATATCACCCCAGGAAGGTGAAGGCCTAATAATTCTCCTTGAGTACACAAATCCAGCTCAAGCCTAATCTTGCCACTTCTTCCCGCACAATGTCTCCAAGATCAGAGCTTTCCCCTCTGCCTATACTGCCAAAACACTGTGACAAGGCCTGAACATTTTGCACCTTGATTACTGTCATCTCCTCCTCTCTGTCCTTGATGCCTGCAACCTCACTCTCTCAAATCATCTTCTTGACTCATCATTCTGACTACATCACCCCTTTGTTAAGTCACGCCATTGACTTCCCATCTTCTGACGCATCAGACACAAACTTCTTGTTCTCATTTCCATAGCCTTCAACAATATATATCTTCTGACTTGTCATCTCTCTGCAAGGTTGACTCCCACCTTCCCTCCATCAATGCCTGATTCTCTGCTTGCCTGACGAGCACTTTCACACTTTCTTTCAAGCCATTCCCTATAAGCTCCCAATCAACATCTGTAAAGCCACCACCTACAGCTGATTGGGAATTTTCTGTCAAAATGATTTCTTGATGGAAAACACAGTTTCTGCAAATTAAAAATGTTCTGCACTACAATTTTGCTGAAATTTTCAGAGCAATGAAACATTTTGTTTCCACTTGGTTTGATATATTGAAATATTTCAATTTGTTGTACTGGTCCCAAACATTTTGTTTCAAGTCTTTTCAGCATTAAACTGCATTTCCCCATTGTGGCATATGGCTTTATGGGAGCTGTTGTTATGGCTCCCATTCTCTCCTATGATTGGGCTGTCCGGAGGGACTACAGCTTTCCTGATGAAAAATGGACTCTCTCTGACCTAGCTGTGTGGTGCATAATAGCAGTCATATGACTGCGAGTACTTAATGGGAGATGTATTCTGGCCAGAGAGCCTAGACTACTTATGACAGAGGGAGCATCTGGTACCCAATCTACAAGTTGCATGATGCAACGTGCCACAATAAGTACAGTATATGCAATTTAACGTTGAACTGACTTGAAACAAAACCTTTCAGGCCAGTTCAACAAACTGAAAAAAAAGATTTTAATTTGAGAATGTCAAAATGGTTCATTTAAATTAAAAACATCAAAATTAGTTGTTTTGCCATTTCCAAATAGAGATATTTTTGAGTATTTAATTCTGTGAAAAATTGCAGTATTTTAATTGTTTTCATCTTGATTTGGGACTGCGATGATGTGCTGCTCTTTGTGGGACGGCATGGCTTTGCAGGCACTCTGCCTCAGTTCCCTCCCAGTTCTCCCAATAATTTACTCACAGCCCAGAGTACTTAAAGTAACATTCCCCTTCTTGTGTTCTACTTTATTAAGACTTAATAGAATACTGTCTTCTTTGGCCCTACTGGCCCAAACCCTTCCCTCTTGGGGCTTCCAATAAACCCTTGTTCCAAGGCTTCAGGTTTCTGGTTCCACTCCAGTTCTCTCAGAGCCATGGAGCTCTGCAAGCCCCACTGGTCTCTCTAGAGCATGCAGCATAAACTATAAGGCAGGTGGAGAGCTGTGATCACTACTACTGAATAGCTAAGAAGTACACATCTCCTGTTATATTTATTTGTTACTTCATCCTCCCATGTCCCACTTGTTTGTCTCATCCACCTCTTACATCTTGTCTTTTACACTGTAAGTTCTTCGGGGGCAGAGACTGTCATTTATTATGTTTGCATAGTGCTCAACACAATGGGGCCTGACTGAGTTCCCATTACTCTTTAAAGAGGACAGACCACCCCGTTACAGGGATGAAAACAAAACTCTACTTCGGCAATGGGATTCCATAGCTCTCCTTCATGGGACTGTACCTTGATTCACACAGGCCTCTCCAGCCTACCCAGGTTCCAGCCCTGCCCCAGATAGCCTCTGTAGTCCTTGCCCTCTCACACTTCTTCCCTTGGTTCAGGGGCCCCACAGCTCTCCTTCTTGGTGCTGTGGTTCAGACAAGATTCCCCAACCCACAAGTCTCTCTTCTGCTTCTGGATCCCATCTCAAAGAGCCTCTCTGCTGACTCAGTGCTCCCGTGCCATTCTCCTTACCCTCTACTGTCGATCCTCTCTCTCCTGCTGGGAGTTGACTAAGAGGTGAATTTTATCACGTTCAGGAAGTAGCTACCTGATTAATACTTGCCCCCCATTCTCCAGCTTGTCTGCAGCTCCCTTGAACACCTGTTTTCCAAAAGGGTCTATATCATGGAACAGGGGTTGACTGGCCCCAGTTCCCACCACCCCTTAGAGAACAGACCACCCTGTTACAGAGATTAAGACTAATATTGAAATATCAGCGTTTCCCATGGGATGGAAACTCTGATTTTTGCTCAATTCTACCACCTTTTGTAGGGATATTAAAGAAGGTACTAACGGTGATTCCCCCAAGGGACAGTGACCCCCCAGTTTCACCAAGTACAAAAATCTTTTAGTTCTTCTGTTAAAACTTGTAAGCTCCTGTCTGCAGAAACCATTGATTGCATCTGTCCTGTGAAAGACACTCTATTACTATGTAAAACTTACAAACAAGTTAATTGACTTTGTTCTTGATGTAAACTCTATGCTAGCCTTAAGCTGTAATTGATACAATGTAAACAAACAGACCCCCACCCTCTGTAATTACAGGGCCGGGAGTCTCAAATGAATTAACACACACCCCGAAAGTGGTGGAGACAGTTAATTAAAATATGGTTAAGATATGGAATGTATGTTGATGAATGCTTAATGTGCATGAATGGTTAGGGAGGTGCCAGCCTAGAAAGGGAGTATCCATCGGCCGAAGAATGTGTCAAGTGGACCACCAGACAACCCCCTGAGGGTAAACTGGGATCCACCCCATCACCTGGAAGGATGAGAAACACAAACGTTGGACAGTGTGAAGCCACCAGGAATGTGCCACTTTAGACAATGTGGAGCCACCAGGAATGTGCCATCTGCTGATTGAGTCAGCAACAGCAGGATGAAACAGCTCCCATAGACTAACATAGGAATTAATTCCTATAAGAATGAACTCCAAAGACTGAGGACTTTGAGTCTCTGGTTCTGCTGCCAACCTCCAGGAGCATCAGGTGCATCTGACCCGGACTCGGCTCCATCCTCATGACCAAGATACCTGGCCAGTAACTTAGCATGAGCAACTTCTAGGCTGGTAACTATAACACCTATACAGAATCTGAATGAATGATTGTGTGAATATATATATATATATATATATATATATATATATATGTGTGTGTGTGTGTGTGTATAAGGAATAAGTAGCAATAGGAATAAGTGGTTAAACAACGTTGTTTATTTTTATCTGTTGCTTTATTATTATATTTACAATAAATGTGGCATCTTTGCCTTATCCCTCTTAATAAGATCCTGCTGGTTTTTATTATATTGGTATAACACTTTTTGTCCTCCTTCAAGTCCCTCCTTAAAATTTACTTCTTCTGTAGTGCAGTAAAGTACAACCTGATAATGACTAGACAGGGGGATATCTGTGATCTTTAGTACAGAATCGCTAAGAACTATATGGCTCCTATTATATTTATTTGTTGCTTCATCTCCCCCAGTCTGCTATGGCCCACTTGTTTGTCTCACCCAACTTTCACATCTTGTCTTTAACAATGTAAACTCTTTGTGGCAGGGATTGTCAATGGGGCCTGACCTAGTTGTGGCCATTGGGTGCTCCCACAATATCAGAGTTAAATAAATAATGTTAATAATAATAGTAAATAGTTAGCTACATGGGTTCTGGTTGGTTTGTTTGATAATGGGGCACAATGGATGGAGTAAGAATGAAAGGAGAGGGGATCAAGTGAGCAGTAAACAGTCCGGAAGGCGAGAAGGAACATTAGGGAGGGAGGAATGTAAAGGTGAGGGGTGTGGGGAGACAAAGTGGCATCAGAGGGAATGTGAAGGACCCTTCCCTGTGACTTCCTTATTCTTTAATTTTTGCCAATTTGTTGTTGTTTGTTTCAATTTTATAATGGCCTGGTCTTATTCCTCAAAGCCATTGAATCCCCCTACATCCTCCAAATGGATATCACTTCCCAACAGAGAATGAAAGGTCAGATGACATCACTAGGTCACTGACTTTGTGAAGGCCATTCTGTATTGCTGCTGTACTGTTCCCAGCTCTCTTCCTACAGGGGTAGCCTTTTACACGATGGTGCCTGGTGGTGACAGGACAGCAGCGTCTCCAACCCTACGTATGCTTGGGGTTGGGTGAGGCTCCCTCACCCACTCTGCACACAGAAGACACTAGCCATAGCTTTGGGTGGTTCAAAAGGAGCTTTCATCAACTTTGTCTGGACCACTTTTATAATCCATGACACACAGAGTGCTTTTTTAATGGGAGGTTTCAAAAATGTTAAGCTTCATATGAACCTGATAACAATGGGCTGCAAAGACAGTGGTCAACCTTTGACTAGTTCATGGCAGGCTGAAATAGCTGCCACATGTATCTGGCTGGGATTAGACTTCAACTTGGACAGAGACAAGGCAAGAAGGTAGCCTAGCAGCTTTTGTGGGGGTAAACAAAGGGGTCAGCTTGGCCTTGATTGCAAAATGTTTTCACTTCAGTTGTAGGTACTTCTCGTAGATGGTTTTTAAGATGCCAGGAGGACATGGGCCACCTGCTCAGAAATGCCACTATTAATTACTTATATTACAGTAGTGTCTAGGTGCCTCAGTAAGGGGCCACAGACAAATTATGCTAGAGATTATAGACACAAATAACAAAAAGACTCTGCCCTGAAGAGTTTGCAATCTAAGTATAGAACAAGAGACAAAAAAAGGGGGATACGACAAAGAGATGTGGCAAGTACAAAGTAAAAATAAGATAAAGATGAACCAAGCCTAAGGTCACTAGCCTGACAGGTGCCTGGCTGTCTGAGGGAGAGGTCCCTGGCTGGCATGGGGCAAGGTACCTGGAGATACTATAGTGACTGGATCTCTATTCAACAGAGACTGACAAGTTCAAAGGAAGACATTACAAATGCACAGAATCTCTCACGAAAGAAGAACAAAGAAATGGTATAACATAAATTAAAAAATCAGATTACAGTCATAAAGATCCCCACGAATATCACTGTCATTTACCAGTCTGACAAAGACAGGTTATTTAAGTTCTCTTTGATTCACTTCAGATCTTTAACTCCTCCAGTCTGCTGGTGATAGCTGTTACATCAGCCATTATCGTCACAATGTAGTCCTTTGCCCTGCTCAGACTCTGACAACACTACTAGTTTGTAAGACTAAGCTGTGCAGCATGTATAAACATCTTAATAGATCTTTTGCAGACCCTTAGAGCTGTTATTCAGTGGAATGTTGCCTTTAAAGGGAAGAGAAACTTTTATGAAAAATGGACTGCACTTTCCAAAAGTGCAGTGACAAGTGCCAAGGCTTTGGTTCCTTCCATCTGGAGTGACCCACTCATTAATATATTTTGTTTTTCCTGCTTGTTTGGAGACAAAGCCAAATGCATTTTAGGGGCAGCTAATACTCTTTTTTAGCACACAGTAGATACATTGTCTACTATACAGAGTTCCCAAGAACTACATTGCCAAAATAAGGCAACACTGTGTGTGTACATAGAGCCACCTTGGTACAATCCCCCGAGTCCTCAGTCAGTATAGCTGAACAAAAAAATGCTCCTTAAAAAACCACCAGAGTCAAGAGAGGCACTGCTTCTTCAGAGAGCCACACCTAAAGGAATTAATTTGCCGGGGGTCCTTTTACATACAGTGCTCAATACTGTATTCTTTTAACATAGCACCTACCAGTGGATATTTCTTGAGTATGGCCTAATCACCACTGATGTAGAATTTGAATGGGACACGTTATATATTGACAACGCAAAGGGAAAACAAGATATTGTATTTTTTCTCTATCAGATTTGGATTATGAACTGAAATATATTGCCCTGAAATTGCTTCCTTGAAATTTGCATGCAGGCATATATTTCATATAACGACATGGAAGGACATTAGGAAGACTATCCAGCAGGGACCAAATCCTGTCCTTGCCTAGCCTCTTTAGTTCCCTGGCAGCAGATCCAATGCTATTCTTGTTCATAAGGATTTGAGAGGGTGCACTCTACTTGTATAGTGTAGAATTAAGCTCTATCGAGGATTCCTGTATGCAGAGAATAGGGCAGAGCTGCATGAAAGCCTGGTGTAGGACACACTGATGTATGAATCTTCCCCTGTGGAAGGGCTGAGTAAGGGCTCCAGGGCATGCTGCAAACTTCACACTGCAGTTACGGTCAAAGAATGGTTCCACAGCTCTTTTAGAGACTGAAGGGGGAGGATTTTCTACTTATCCTCCCATGTTTCTTCAGTGCTCAGCCTAGCTATCTAGGCTCAGGAATTGCCCTTAAATGCAGGACCGACACACCAAAAAAGCATGCAACCAGACCTATCCATAACAGGGAAAGTTATTCAATTTGATGTTCTTTCCAACCAAGTATGAGGAAAAAAAACATAGATATAATGAAATGTGAAAATCAATTTTACAGCACTTAGAGATTAGATAATGCATTTATTGTTTCATAAGAACCTGTACATTCAGAAATCTTGTAATCTTATCATTCTATTTACATGGATTGTCACTAAAGAGATTTCTACTTCAATCATTTTCTTCTGTACTTCTAATTTCCCTAGGACTAAAGGGTTTTATTATCCAGGTTTTTCACATTGCTTCTAGACCTATACAGGCCAAACAAGAAAAATACACATATTTAACCTGACACTTATTATTGCTAACTCAATGGTTTTCAGATTCTTTACAAAATACAAACATCTGAGTTCTTCAGTTTCTTACTTGAAGAAAAATTTAATCCGTTATGTCTCAAATAATGTTTCAAGATAAAAAATGGTGATACTTGTTCAAACTCTGAAGGAGAACTGATCACCCGCTTTGGGACATGATGGAATTTTCCTATGCAGGATACCAGCAGATATCTTGGGTTCACTGTCATCTGGAGCAGTGAGAGCCCTAGGATGTAAGGGTAGGTACCTTTTAGTACTACCTGCCTATGGTCTGTATCACCTTCATCCAATTGCAGGTGTTGGAACACTGACAGACCTTGGCCCTTCCCATTTGCTTTTTCTGGAGGCTTCATATCTGTCTGACTCTCAAGTGACTGTACTACCAAGTAAGCCACACTGATACGGTCTCAGGTTCACAAAGATTCTGTTGCATTAATGCACTAATAAGACTTTGCTGTTACACAATGTCTCATTTGAAAAGTTCAAAGCATTTTACAAAAATTAACTTGCTAATTATTTTACAGCAGGGGTTCCCAAACTTGGTTCATGGCAAGCCCCTGGTGGGCTGCAAGACGCTTTGTTTACCCGAGCATCCGCAGGTATGGCCGCTCGCAGCTCCCATTGTGGTTTGCCATTCCCAGCCAATGGGAGCTGCGGGAAGCTGCATGGGCCGGGCCACTCCTTACTGCAGCTCCCATTGGCCGGGAATGGCGAACCGCAGCCACTGGGTAAACAAAGCATTAAGGCCCACCGTGAAGAAGCCGCGAAGCAAGTTTGGGAACCCCTGTTTTACAGAAAGGAAAACTGAGGTACACACTCCATGAGATTCGTTCTAGGTTATACTGGAATCCAGTTTCTCAGGAGTCCTGGCTATTAGTCTTGTGCTCTTCAGCACAAGATAAACACTCCCTCCCCAAAGTGAGCATCCTCATAACTGCAGAAGAAAATAACCGTGAAATAACTGAAATAAAACTCAGAAGTGAATAAACGGACTAACCTGGTGTTACTACCATGCCATTTCCATTGACCACAGGTCTTTCTTCCTCTTCCTCTTCTGGTGGTTCAATACCTGTCTTCTCCATATTGCTCACTGATTTATTCCTCTTACGTTTGCCTTCAGCACTAGGTGTGGCACCTGGAAGGATGTGGTCTGTCACATTTAACAATAATGGAGCGGGTTCTGCTGGAGGCTTTGGAGTGCCGTAATAGTTGTCTGCAAATAAAAGCAGTAGGACAATAGTTAAATTCTTAAGAACATCTTTTGCACCATAAGAAACTATTGATACTGTATGACATAGGATTAGTTTCACTGCCCCTTTTCAAAGTCAGTGCAAAACACTGTGAAGTTAAAATTTCATTTTTTATGAAATAGTAATTGATTTTTTTAGTGATAGGCCAAACCAATTTCACAACGTTGTATGCCATGAAATAGGGGGGCTTGGAGGCTTGAAGAGACCAAAAATGGAGTAATTGGCTATCCACGATGGCAAACACATTCTATTTTATGTCACATCATGCTTGTAACAAAGAAGGTCTATGTATACCTATAGATTGGTAGGTAGATAATCCATGCTTATAATCTTTAATAATGCCTCAAGTCCATTTCCATAACTCCTACATTAGTCAACATTTCTACTGATCATGAACATGCATCCAGGTTTATAATAGTTAATACTAATATATTTTGGAAGATCTATGAAACCTCATGCTTCATGGTTTAAGCAATCTCTAACAATTAGGGATTTGAAAAACTAACGTGATGGGGGGAGAAATTATCTCACATCTGTCTAACATGAACTAGCACCCTTCCTCTGAATCATCTGAAGCTAGCCATTGTGAGAGACAGGTTGTTGGACTAGATGAACCACAGATATCATCTGGTAATAGCAATTCCTTTGTTCATATGTTCCTATGCACCTTGGGGCTAGCAGAATCCTTTAACAGCATCCCCAGCCTGTTTTAAAAAATCTGTGTAAGAATTCAATTCAGGAAGAAAACAGCAAACAGTGACTCCGTTAGCTATATGATGCACAAGGATTAAATTTACACCATCTATATCAGGGTTTCCCAAACTTGGTTCATGGCTTGTTCAGGGTAAGCCCCTGTAGGGCTGCGAGATGCTTTGTTCACCGTTCCCGGCCAATGGGAGCTGCAGGAAGCGGTGGCCTGGCCCGCACCACTTCTCGCAGCTCCCATGGGCTGTATATACAGTATTATCATCACCAATACACTTATGGTTTGCTTAAGAAATTCAAAGGACAAGTCATATAACCTTTTTTCAGTTTTTCTCCCAATATTTTTATTGCTTCTGCATGAACTAATACCAGTAGCACCTTCAAAACCTATTCTTACCTTTAAATGTGCCACATACAGGTAAAGTACCTTGATCAGTAAAGCATTATGAGGTGCATTTTTTCAGGCAGTATAGGGATAGTTCTGGGACCTGTATTCCTGTGTGTTTTGTAACTCAGTACAATATTCACTCATGAGACCACCTCAGTACAGATAAGTAATTAAGTATTCTAACAACTAGTGAAAGCTTTATGAATTTTCACAGTGAATTAGCACCACATTATTTAGAACAGATGTTTCTGTAATTGTGATACGGTATGAAAATTTACTGTGTTTAACAGCCCTCAGACTCACACTGGACTAGAATCATAGAAGTGTAGGAGTGGAAGGGACCGTGAGAGGTCATCAAGTCCAGTCCCGTGCACTCAAGACAGGACTACATAATAACTACGCCATTTCTGACAGGTGTTTGTCTAATGTGTTCTTAAAAACCTTCAGTGATGGAAATTCCACAACCTCCTTGGCAATTTGTTCTAGTATTTAACTACCCTGACAGTTAGGAAGTTTTTCCTAATGTCCAACCTAAACCTCTCTTGCAGCAATTGAAGCCCTATCCTCAGAGGCTAACGAGAACAACGTTTGCCAACATTTGCCAAAGATTTTCTCAGTAATTATTTAAGTACATTTTAAAAAATATCAATATTAGAGAGGGTCTCAATCCATTTGCAAAGCTCTGATGGAGCAGTTACTTATTTACCAACAGGTAATTTGATAGTAGCTGACAATAGATGGATTTGAAGCTACCAGACATTAAACAAGACTTTCTAATGTGCATAGAGACACCAGATCCAGATCCATTTCTGTATTTCCATAACTGCATACAGTATTATCCATAATGGTGGCATTCATGCCTTGAACGTATTGTAAATTTTGAAAGGAATTTATTTCTCCTATTTTAAAACCCCTCCCTACCTAAAACACTTCTCCAACTCAAAAGCATTACTCTTCCATGATTGTACAGCTGCATAAAGCATTGATTTTATGAATTGCAGCACACAACCTCAACCAGTAACAGGTCAATTCTGATTCCAGTTCTGAAGTTAAAAGTGCAGTGCAGTGCCTTTACTGTAACCTAGCTTCTATGGCCCCTTCCTTGTTTTACCATTTTCATACATAGCCAAGTGCTGTAGTTCAATTATACTTTTAAAGATTATTGATTTATTGGAAGAAATCTGTAATGACATAACTAGTACATTTGTAAATCAATCAAATAGTCTTGAACACTAGGTAATAGAACATACCCCATAAAGATTTTCTAAATACAAGAGATGATCATTCTATTTCAGGAAGTTAAATACCCATCTCTGTTAGACCCACGTATATGTTGGCAAATCTCTAGAGAGCCATATGCATAATGCCTTGTGAAAAGATTTCATATGAATGTAACAGATTTCAAAACACAAGAGACAATATTGTACATTTAAGTTTAGAAGTCAGAGAGGATTTCATTCTTTTTGTTTCAAACTGAAAACTCAATATAAATGTCCATGTTCCTGACCTCCAAAATAAGAGAGCAAGAGAGTACTCCACTGACTTCAAAGTGGGATTTGGTGTATTGTCCAATCCATAAAAATAGCAGCGCCATCTAATTTTGCAAGCTTTGTTATGAATTTATTCTATAAAGGCTGTGGATTACTGTGTTCTATATTTTATAGAATAGTAATACACTTACATAGCATTTTACACTTGCAAAGCTCTGTACAAACATTAACTAATTAATCCTAATAATAGTCCTATATCATAGTCCCCATTTTGCAGACTGGGAAGCTGAGACATGTGGCTGGATTTTTAAAGGTACAGTATTTAGGAGTCTAAAGAAAGAGATTTCTATGGGAGTTAGGTGCCTACACACTTTCAAAAATCCAATCAGGCACCTATCTTCTTCTTTAGGCACCTAAATACCTTGAAAAATCAGACCTACAGAGACTAAGGATAGTTATGGCTTTTGGAAGCCCAAGAATACTGGAAGGAGAAGCCAGGAGCACACTGCCCAGGAAAAGCTACTTGACATTGGGAAGCATCTTACTAATTCTGTACAACCAGGACAAATAGCTCTGTAAGTGTGGGAAGATGAGGGGAATGTCGGGCCCAATCCTCACCATAGTCCGAAACTTTCTCCTGAGGCCACTAGATCTGCTTGTATTTCTTGCCAACCTCCCTTTCTACCTGGCCCATGTGCTGCTGTCTCTCATCTATCCTGTGTTGGAGTTAAATTATTGAATTTTAACTGCTGGCTTGGCTAGTTTGGCACAGGTAATCTTATCAAATCAAAGCATGCCAAATACCAAGACTAAATTCTCTAAGAAACAAGGCTTGGAGCCAAGGGCATCCTCCTGTCAGCTGACACCACAAGCCCTATATAATATGTCCTCACAGCCTTCTTTTCTACTTGAGAACAGCAGTCTAGACAGTAGACTATAAATGATTGCCTCTGTGTGTTTCCAACTATCTGAGCTATTCTGAGAGACAAGGTGAGTGAGGTAATATCTTTTATTGGACCAGCTTCTGTTGGTGAGAGAGACAAGCTTTCAAGCCACACAGAGCTCTTCCTCAAAAAGGTACTCCCAGAGTCACAGCTAAATTCAAGATGGCACAGATTGTTTAGTATAAGTAGATAACACATATTGTAAGGGACCATTCAAGGTAGAGAGGCCTGATAACATCTCTACAGCCACAGGACAAAAGGGGGTGGGCTAGTGGGTTACAGACTGTGGTAATACACCATAAATCCAGTGTCTCTGTTCAGTTTATGATTTTTAGTGTCTTCCAGAGTTATGAATTTAAGCTCCCAGGCTCATCTTTTGAAAGTGTTGTGAAGGTTTCCTTTGAGGATAAGGACTGAGAGGTCAGATACAGAGTGATTGCTTTGTGAACAGTGAAAAGTGTGATATGATGTTTTTGTCTTTTATCATTTTCCTGTGTTTATCTGAGAGCATAGTGATTGTCTGGTTTCACCCACACAGTTGTTATTGGGGCATTTACATTGTACATTTACATGTACATTGCATGAGGCATACCACATGTCAATATCCCACGACCAAGATGGCTATAACTGCACTACATACAAAATGTCCTGTTCTGAAAAGGCATGAATGATAATATTAAATCAGAGAGATGCTCAGAATATTTAGTGAGCCAGATGCAATATGCAAACATTAGAATTCAGTGGCTAGTGAAAAATAAAAGTTCCTGCTTTCTTGCATCACTGCTCCTACTCCTTCTGGCTTCACGGTAAGGAGGATCCTCTATAGTATACATTCAGCAAGTATCCTTAGAGAGAAGCCTAGGCCAAAAAAAAAAAAAATTACCAGGAAGGCTTAATCCTGTTCACCTCTTGATGATAGAGTTCCAGATGTGAATCTTCAGGTGATGCATACCAAGGAAGAAATAAGGACAAAGAAATTTGGGGTTTTCCCCCCTGACTTTAGTTTAGCAATTTGAGCGAGGCTTTAAAAATCCATATAATAAAGAAAACTTTCAGGAGTGGATGCCTATCTTGTTTCCTGCCAAGATAGGAGTCATGACTAAGAATAATAGATCTATTTATGGGAACTGGGAAGAAGAAAAATCATTACAGCAAAATGTAAGAGAAAGCCACAAACAGAGAAATTAGGAGATTATAACAAGACTAAACAATTGTGGAGAAAAGTAATGCCGAGCCCAAGCCAAAAGCCCAGATACACTTTGGGATGCTACAGAATCCCATCCCTTAATCAGATCCAAATTTCTCATCAGAGCCTCATTTTTTGAGTGGGATGAGCCAAAACCTGAGCAACAAATGCTCCCAAAATTCTGTTTGTTCAATCTATACTTGTTTGTAACTCCCAAGGAGATTACGTAGATTCCTGGGACTCTGTCGGCTGACAGCTCAGGGAGAGTCACTGTCCCTAGTAGGGACGGGGAGCCAAGGCAGACTCAGAGTCCACCCAGAAACCAATAGGGAGTGACAGGCCCTCCCAGGGAGAAGCCATTTTGTAGTCAGTCTGGAGCCAGCCTGGAAAAAGGGAGGACTGGCTGTGTGGGGAGTGATCAGTCCCAGGCTTGCATTCAGGGTTCCCCCTGAGAACAGGCCTCTAGGGACCTGACAGCAGATCCCTCAGCTGGGTTTTTCCTTCCTCACTGATGATTCCCAATTTGTAGTGTTTGCTGGGAAATTTCCCCAACCAGGCTGGGTTCACCTCCAGCTCCCCGGGTGAGACCAGTCACCACATGGTCAGCTCTGCTCTGGCTGCTAGTCCAGGGAAGCTGCTGCTGAGTGTGTGACTGGAGGCTGGGCTAGGAGGCTACAGTTTGGATGTTAGTGTAGTTGTATAACCTACACCTTGAGCCCTGCACCCCTTTGTGGTGAGGGGAAATCCTGGTGTGAGTGCACCATCTTTAGTTAGTCAGTCACGGAATTTGTTTTGGGGACCCCCTAGTCCCTGAACTGTGTCCTCAGGCCAGGGAGTGAGGGTTTGAGGATTTTATAACCTGCTGCTTATTACACCTGTGGAGGGATTCACCACCTCCTCCCACTTGTGAGTCCTTTGGGCTGTACTGAACCCAGTCAGCCACACTGCTAAATCACTGCAGAGAAGAATTTTGTGGTTATAGATCATCAAGGGCCCCAGCAAAGTACGCGTACCAACAGGACACTAATTTTACATTTGCTACATCAAGTCATAGGTATTTTCAGTGTGGGCACCGGTGACCCTAAAAATAGTGTTTCACCCTGTTATGTTGTATTTGTCTCCTGTTTAATATAATTATTGTGTTGAATATATTTTTATGTGTTGTGTTATTTCTTGGAAGTCTCCAACTATCTGGCAAGTAAGTGAGGATTCCTCTGTAGTTAGAATTTTCCAGGAAGGAGCGAGGGGGGTGGAGGCACCGCCAAATCATTTCGTAGGAAAAAAGGAATGAAGATAACACCCTGCTGAGTGGGTGGCGGGATCCAAAAGAACCCAGACCTGTCCATCAAAACCTGTAAGCGGATTGCCATTAAAGGAGGTAACCAGGTGGAGAGGGGCACTACATGTTTATAGAGCACTGTATTGCTGAAATATTTAAACAAGATAATATGAGTCTTGGGCACATCTCTAGGAAAAAGGAAAGCAGATGTTGGTGTTTGTTTCCACTAATCTAGGAATACAGTCATTATACATGCTACTGTAAAACATTTAGTTGAACTATCCTCCCATGTCCCTTTGGAGTCACATAATTTACAAATTAAAGGTAAAAGTATTCCAGGCTCCATTTACTGTTTGGAGATATACCATTTAGATTTGATGTCATACTCGCTCACTTCTTCCACTGAAAACAAATTATGTTTCAGAAACTCAATTCATTGCAATGGGTTTGGGTGGACATCAGTCAGTATTATTTGAAATAATAAATGTACATATTTTGTTATCTGTATTAAACTGAAAACTTACACATTGCCCATCATGAGGCCTACCACATACCACTTTAATGATAAGCTATAATCTAAGAGCCCAGACTTTATATGGATGGTGGGAATATGAGGAAAATGAGAAATCAGGTTTTGGAATGGATTACAAATAATTGTAACAAGACCATTGTAAGGACATCTAACAAAATGTTTATTCTTAGGTTCATAGACTTTAAGGCCAGGAGGGACGATTTAGATTGTGTAGTCTGACCTCCTGCACAACATAAGGCCATTCCTACAATATAAAGAGAATAGAATTGGTAGTGACCCCAATATTCATGGTGCCTAACACCTTCCATTTTAAAATATTCTTGAAAACATTTTTGAGAAGCTCTAACACCTTCATAGTTTGCAGCAGGCTATTGAAATTCAGCAGGGAGAAATAGTGGGGGCCAGAGAAGAAATTCCATAAAATTCTACTAATTTTAAGCTAAGTTAAAAACTGTTAAAAATCTCCATTTTTCTTCTCTGACTTGTACTCCTGAGAAAAAATGTCACAACAACAACAGAACATGAACAATCTAGTAATCAACCTAGTAACAGCTGCCACTACACTGGGTATCAGAGACGTAACTAGGGCATTTTAGCACCCGCAACAAGAAAGCATATTTGTGCCCCGATAGGGTGACCAGATAGCAAGTGTGAAAAATCGGGACAAAGGGGCGAGGGGCAGTAGGTTGCCTATATAAGACAAAGCCCCTAATATTGGGACGTCTGGTCACCCTTGTCCCCTACTGTTTTTTCCTTCGTTTCTCTACCCCATTTTTCCACTCCCACGGCTTTGCGCCCTGAGTGACTGCCCTGCTCTCCCTGCCTGGGTTATAGCCCTGCTGGGAATGTCTGGGAATTGCCAGAGCAGATGTAAGGATGGAAACAGAGAAAAAAGCAGGGCCAGGTTCCCTCACAACTGGCATGTAGCCCAAGCATCCCATCCCATTCTAAAGAAGGTATCATATGGGCCTGCAGGTTCCTCAATGCCTGGTGAGTGGGGACAGGGAGATCTGGGTTGGACTCCCACTGTAAAGCTCCAAGACCATATAGTGCTAGTGGCCTATTCCCTCCTTGGGGGGGAGGCATCATATGAGGTAGGAGCCCCCCCAACCTTGAGGGATAGGGAGGTGTGACAAAGTGCCATGAGCCAGCAGCTGACCCAGCACTGTGGTCACATAGGCACTAACTAGTTCTCCCAGAGAAGCTCAGATTGAGGGGCAGAAGACTTAATTACCTAATCAGACTATAGGCTGATGCGGTGAGGAGCTAATTATCCTATCAGATAAGAAGGTAGTTAAAAAACACAGGAAGGAAGTGAAAAGAAAGGAGACAGAGGCTAGCAGAGCCCACAGAAAGCCAGATCTCCAGCTGGCGAGCTTGTGCTTCCTCTCCCTGGAGAAAAGGCTCAGGATTGAAGGATACTGTAGGTACAAGTGCTGTGTGGGGATTGTGAGAGGAAAGAAGAGGAGAGGACCCTGCCTTATTGCAGGAGGAAAATAGAGCTGGACTGGGTCAGACAAACACACTTAGAAATAGCAGGAAGCAAACCCTATTTTGAAATAATATTATTTAGGTTGCAAAGTGAAGCACTCGAAAGTTAAGAAATGCCAGATTCACTGTTGTCTATGCAACCCTAAATTCAGCTGTTTTGTGCATATATGCATTATGGTGTGGTTGCAGGAGGACTTAACTAATGTTGTATGAGCAACATCAAATTTGGCATTTCCTAGCTTTTGAATGCTTCACTTTGCAACCTTAATAATATTCTTTTAATGCAGATTTTTTAAATGTAATAAGGTACACTGTTTTCAAATGCATAGAAATCAGAATGTTAAAGAACTGCAGACATTTCCTTTCTTTTTAAAATTCTGATAACTTTCTTATAAGATTCTAAAAGAGGAAAACAATAGATAGACATTCAAATATAATTAGTGCTGTATTTTAACAATGTTCCAGACAATTACAACCTCCTTAAGGAAGTCTCACAAACTTCTGCTCTCCCACTCACCCTGGCTGAGTAATTTATTTTGACGGCTGTCTATACTATAATTACTTTTTTAATCACTATAGTAAGGGTGGGTGAGTATATTTTCTGTTTGGGCTCATAAATTTTCATGACAGTTTTGCAATGCTGCCTGTTTCATTGGCACTGCAGTTTTTTAGTTTCTCATGAGTGACATCCAAAAAAAAAAGGGTTTGAATAACTCCCATTTTTGTTTGTGGCACTTGTGATGTCACATACCAGGAAAAGCTGCAGGCCAGGATTATCTAAGGGAAGTAATTTTGTTAAAAATATGGTGATTACAGTGCTCACTAACAGTGCCAAGCTTCCTTCTAATTCTTCAGGAATATTACAAATACATTTTTTTACTTATGGCAAGACCTTTACAACTAACTTCACCTTCGAAAAAGAATCTCTACTTTCATAAAGAGACTGAAGAATCCTCCCTTTTTCTTTCCTAACTAAGCCTTTGAATCAGATTGTTTAGCAGTTTGAGCCCAGTTGTTAAATCAATGTCTGAAAATAAGGTACAAATTAAAAGGTATTTAGTCTCGCAGAGCTGTTAGAAATGGCGTATTTCCTTATTTAAATATAGGCAGATGACATCAAATGCACTGGATGGGGCAAGTGGATGTGGAGATTCCTGGGGCAACTTCCTATAAAAAGTGTTTTTCAAAATTATCTTTTACACCATCTACTGAATAACCCATAGACACTGAGCTTGAGTCTGCCCCGGGAGCAGCAAGGCAGCAGCACTAGGGGAGGGATTATTTCCAGGGACCTTGGGGTTCTCTCAGACTAGAGGAGTTTTGAGTTCTGGCTGGTAGAGGCCTTAGTGCTTCTCTGGGTGCAGACACCCTCCCCTATTGGCTCCTGCCCACTTACTCCCAGTGGAGTAGAGTTTTGTTTGCCTTGAACTGCTGGACTCTTCTTCAGGAAAACTGCTCATACGGCCTGGTTTCTCACAGCTTCCCCCAGCAGACACCAGCCAGTGAACCAAGTACAGTAGAACCTCAGAGTTATGAACACCAGAGTCACGAACTGACTGATCAACCACACACCTTATTTGGAACCATAAGTATGCAATCGGGGGGGCAGCAGAGACCAAAAAAAAAAAAAAAAGGGCAAATACAGCACAGTACTGTGTTAAACATAAACTACTAAATATGAAGGGAAAGTTTAAAAAAAAATGTACGAGGTAAGGAAGCTGTTTCTGTGCTTGTTTCATTTAAACAGAGATGCTTAAAAGCAGCATTTTTCTTCTGCACTGTAAAGTTTCAAAGCTGTATTAAGTCAGTGTTCACTTGTAAACTTTTGAAAGAACAACCATGATGTTTTGTTCAAAGTTATGAACAACCTCCATTCCTGATGTGTTCGTAACTCTAAGGTTCTACTGTATGCTGACTTTAGAGTCAATTAACGACATCACATGGCTCTGGGATTGTCTAGTCAGCCATATTTAAATTAAATAATCAAATATGGCTATAGATTTCTTTACATGGTAGTGTTTTGGGCCCCAATGCACTTGCACAAGAAGTTTTTAAATTTAAACATATGTGGAATAGAGATGGCAGAGTTGTCAAACAGTTCCAGACAGGATAGGCCTTTTTCCAGTCCTCCACTACTATAGTGATCCAACTTTACATAATAAGATTCTTGTCTTTCCAGGTCACAGTCTGACTGTATCAGCTACCAGTAAGGAAGATCTGAGTTTGCCCCATTTTAAATGGATATTTACCAAGGTAAAAATAAAAAAATTATGATTGCTTTCATCTTTAACACATGGAAAGATTAAGTAAGATCAGCACAAGGAGAAGTCAGAGGTTGATAAATAAATGGACACAAGCCACAGCCTCCCCTGGACAGTCCAGATATATTAGGTCCATTGCCCCTCTAAGGAGATCAACATGCAACAGTCTGCTGCCTTAAATGGAGTTACCCAAACCATTCACAACACTGAGAGACTGCTGAACTTGAATTAATATGCAAATTAGATACAATTAACTTAGGTTTGAACAGAGACTGGGAATGGTTGGGCCATTACACTAAGGCCTGGTCTACACTGGGGGGGGGGTGTCAAACTAAGGTATGCGACTTCAGCTACGCGAATAGCGTAGCTGAAGTCTAACTACCTTAGTTCGAACTGCCTACCTGTCCAGACGCCGTGGGATCGAAGTCCGCGGCTCCCCCGTCAACTTCGCCACCGCCGTTCGTGGTGGTGGAGTTCTGGAGTCGACGGGAGCGCGTTCGGAGTTTGAACTATCGCGTCTAGCGGTGGCGAAGTCGACGGGGGAGCCGCGGACTTCGATCCCGCAGCGTCTGGACAAGTAGGCAGTTCGAACTAAGGTAGTTCGACTTCAGCTACGCTATTCGCGTAGCTGACTCTAGATTAGACGCGATAGTTCGAACTCCGAGCAGTATAGACCTACCCTAAATGAATTTATTTCCCCATGTTAAGTATCCTCACACCTTCTACGGGTCATCTCGATTATCACTTCAAAGGCTTTTTTTTTCTCCTGCTGATGATAGCTCATCTCAGTTGATTTGCCTCTTACAGTTGGTATGGCTACTTCCACCTTTTCATGTTCTCTGTATATATAAATATCTTCTTGCTGTATGTTCCAGTCTATGCATCCGATGAAGTGAGCTGTAGCCCACGAAAGCTTATGCTCAAATAAATTTGTTAGTCTCTAAGGTGCCACAAGTACTCCTGTTCTATTCACAACACTGGATTAGTTTTAATTAAAGAATAAAACAAATTTATTTACTTACAAAGAGCGCTTTTAAGTGAGTACAAGTAATGAGGCATTCAAGTCAGAAATGATTACAAGAAAAATAAAGATAAAACACTTTCTAAACTTAAACTAGCGGTTTAAACTGATGTGCCTTTCCACATGTTTCCAGTAACATTGCTGACCAGACTTTCAGGATTGGCTCCCAAAGTCTAACAACGGTTTCTTTTGTCTTCTTAGGTGAAAAGAGAGAGCTGGGTAGGGAGCGATAACTTGGGGTGTATTTACCCCTCACTTTTACAGTTCAGTCACCCTTTGAAATGCATTTCCCTAAGAGTGACCCCCTAGATAAAGTTCTTTCCAGCTGACAGCTGGAGACATGGAGTCTGTGGGGGGAGAGGTTTCATGCTGCTATTTGCTAAGATACAGAACAGTTTGTTCCTGATCACCTCCTTGCCAACGAATGGCCACTTGATAGGTGGTGGCCAATCAGCTACAGGTGTCAGCTTGTCCTTTGTCTTTGAGAAACAGGTTTATCTACTCCCCAGACTTGTCTGGTAAATACATTTCAGTTATGATTACAGCTTATGTTCATAATTTTTATATAATGTTGCTATATATGTTTCACCATGATGTTATTGACCAGGAAGTTATTAGTTTTACAGTGAAACCTTACAAGGCATATTTTTTACAAAGATTATTACAGCAGTGTGTAGGGTGTGAAAACAGGGATGCATGCCATCCCAATATCCATCTTTCAAGAACAAAGAAATCAGCATTTTTGATGCTGTAAGGGTGGATTCTGGCTGGAACAGCTAGTCATGCTGAGGAAGTTTCTGTAAGTAGGGAAACCATGTTGAACTATAGCTGATTAAGTTACGTTTTAGTCTCAGAAACATGTTTTTTTTTGGTTAGTTGGAAAGTATTTCTAACTTTATTCCTTCTACTTGATATCATTTAAACATACAACTTTTTATTTAATAAACGTATTCTGCTTTTAATATAAACCAGTTCAGTGCAGTGACTGAAATAAGAGTGTTTGGCAAACACCAGTTAAATTAATAAACTGCAGTAGGTTGACTCTTTAAAGGAGAAATGAACTTAATATCTTCTGTAAATGTACCGTGATAGGGCTGTGCACTGCAGAGGGACAACTCTGAAGAAATCTCTGAAGAGCTCGGGGGCTGATTGTTATCTGCTAGGCAAGATTAAGACTGGTAGAGTCTCAAGGAGTTTGCTGGTGAGGAAGACAGTCTTTGCTGTAATCTCCAGAAAAGCTTACTCTTTCCTTTCGGGGCACAGAATAAGTCAATTTTGGAGAATGTCTTAGAACACAGATGACTGCTTATTGGAAGCTGCAGAGAGGGACATACACTCAAGACTTGTAACAAAACATTTCCTTTCTGCAGAAACAGTGTGTTAGGAAATAAAGGCAATTGAAAATTATTTAATATATTTTGGATGGCTTTAGGAATGGGATAAATGCACAATAAAAACAGGCATTATTAAACACAGATGAGAGTTTCATGACTAATCTCACAAGACCAGATTGTAAGTAATGAAGCAGGGAATGTGCCAGATTAGAAATACACAGTCATTTCCACCTGAGTCAAAGGTTAAAACTTTCATTGATAGAAAACTCTATGACACATCATGAAATAATTCCAAATTCAAAGTTGCTGCAAACTGTTGTAGATGTGAATACTGTAGACTAGATCCAAAGCCGTGCTATGGCGGTTTTCTCTTGCTCCAGTCCCACAAAACTATTAGATCTGGCTTCCTAAGAATTTCTTCTGTCTAAGGACATCCCTGGGCAGTACAGAGATGTTATAGGGTATGTCTACACTGCAATTAAAAACCCAACTCACAGCCTGAGCCCCCTCCTGCGCCCCAAACCCCTCATCTCTGGCCCCACCCCAGAGCCAGCACCCCCAGCCAGAGCCCTCACCCCTCCCACATCCCAATCCCCTGCCCCAGCCCAGTGAAAATGAGCAAGGGTGGGGGAGAACGAGCGACGGAGATAGGGGGGGATGGAGTGAGCAGGGGCAGGGCCTCGGAGAAGGGGCGGGGTAGGGGTGTGGCCATGGGGAAGGAGACAGGGCAAGGGTGTTTGGTTTTCTGCAGCTAGAAAGTTGGCAACCCTACAGACAACTCATTCAGACTTTACTGCCAATAATCACACTAGCATGAACACAGCTACAGTAACTCCTCGCTCAACACTGTAGTTATGTTCCTGAAAAATGCGACTTTAAGCAAAACGATGTTAAGAGAATCCAATTTCCCCATAAGAATTAATGTAAATTGGGAGGTTAGGTTCCAGGGAATTTTTTTTTTGCCAGACAAAAGACTATATATATACACACAGTGTAAGTTTTAAACAAACAATTTAATACCGTACACAGCAATGATGATTGTGAAGCTTGGCTAAGGTGGGGGAATCAGAAGGAGGGATACTTCCCAGGGAATACCTTGTTGCTAAATGATTAACTAGCACTTGGCTGAGCCCTCAAGGATTAACACATTGTTGTTAATGTAGCCTCACACTACAAGGCAGCACGAATGGAGGGAGGAGACACAATAGACACATGGCAGTGGTTGCAAACATTCCCTGTGGAAATTGAATGTGATGATGAACCCACACTATCCCACTAGAGCGCACCACTCTCTCCACTTCCCAAAGTGCCAGGGGGTGCATGTGTGTGCGTGAGGGAGATAAAAACACAGACCGTGTGTGTGTGTGAGAGAGAAAGTGTGTGTGAGAGAGAAAGAAGTGCATTGCCCCTTTAAGTACGCTGACCCCACTCTAAGTACACTGCCTTTTTAAGTAGATCAGCAAGTTGAGACAGCAGCTGCTGCCAGCAAGCTCCCTCCATCCTGAGTCCTGTCATGTCCCACCCCGCTCTGGAGATGGGGTATAGGAGTGAGGGGGGGTCAGGAGCTGGGGAGGGGGACACTTTGACATCAGCACCCCTCTTCCCCCCACCCCCGGCACAGCAAGCAGGAGGCTCCTGGGAGCAACTCCAAGGCAGAGGGCAGGAGCAGCACATGGTAGTGGGGGGAGGGACATCTGAACTGCCTGCAATTGCTAGCCTGCTGGGCAGCTGCAGCACAGGGAACTTAGGGGAGCTGATATGGGGGCTGCTGGCCCACCCTGGTTCCAAGCCCCCACCAGCTGGCTCCAATGGGCTGCTCTTCCTGCAAGCAGTGGACAAAGCAGGCGGCTGCCAAACAACGTTATGAGGGAGCATTGCGCACCTTTAAACGAGCATGTTCTCTAATAGATCAGTGATGTAACAACGTTAACTGGGATGACGTTAAGTGAGGAGTTACTGTAACTAGAACAGGCCTGCACAACTGAGTTTAATACAGTCATCAATAAATGAATCACTCTTCCATTTTTTATTGTTTTTTTGTATTTTATGAGAATACTCATTACTCCTGAGGGCATTCTGCGCCAAAAAAATTAAAAATTCTGCGCACAACATTTTAAAATTCTTCAAAATTCTGAAAATCGTATTTATCAAATAAATGTGGAGGCTCCAGCATGACACTGGGGAGCAGGGCCGGCTTTAGCAAGTGTGGGGCCCAATTCGTACTCACCTGGCGGCGCTCCGGGTCTTCGGCAGCACTTTGGCAGCGGATCTCATAGACTCATAGACTTTAAGGTCAGAAAGGATGTTTATGATCATCTAGTCTGACCTCCTGCACAATGCAGGCCACAGAATCTCACCCACCCACTCCTGTAACAAGCCGCTAACCTATGTCTCAGTTATTGAAGTCCTCAAATTATGGTTTGAAGACCTCAAGCTGCAGAGAATCCTCCAGGAAGTGACCTGTGCCCCATGCTGCAGAGGAAGGCAAAAAACCTCCAGGCCCTCTGCTAATCTGCCCTGGAGGAAAATTCCTTCCTGACCCCAAATATGGCGATCAGTTAAACCCTGAGCATGTGGGCAAGATTCACCAGCCAGCACCCAAGAAACAATTCTCTGTAGTAACTCAGATCCCACCCCATCTAACATCCCATCACAGACCATTGGGCATACTTACCTGCTGATAATCAAAGATCAGTTGCCAAATTAATTGCCAAAGTTAGGCTATCCCATCATACCATTCCCTCCATAAACTTATCAAGCTTAGTCTTAAAGCCAGATATGTCTTTTGCCCCCACTACTCCCCTTGGAAGGCTGTTCCAGAACGGGTCCTTCACTTGCTCCGGTCTTCAGCAGCACTCAAGGACCCGCCGCCAAAATGCCACTGAAGACCCGGAGTGAGTGAAGGACCCACCGCCGAAATGCCGCTGAAGACCCGGAGCGAGTGAAGGACCCGCCGCCGAAGACCCGGAGTGCCGCCGTGTGAGTAAAAATTAAAAAGGTGCCGGCATAGGGCCCTCTTAGGCGTGGGGACCAATTTGGGGGAATCGGGCGAATCAGCCTAAAGCCGGCCCTGCTGGGGAGCACAGGCCACTGTCTGCACAGAGGTGGGAGATCACTGTGCAGCTCCCCCATCCCAGAACACGGACTTAGCGGTGAGGCTGCACCCAACCCTGACACAGTGCAAGGACTGGACCAGCTCCAGAAACACTCCAGAGCCCTGCCCCTCCGTGCCAGGTGCACCAGGTGTGAGCAGGCAGGCACAGAGGGGCAGGATTCAAATGTGGAGGGGCTTAGTGTGGGGGGGAATCCAGGTGTGAATTGAGAGGCTATGTGGGGCAGTGTGAGTGCAGGCGGCTCAGTGGGGGATCTGCGTCTGGGGGCATCTGGATGCACAGGGGTTTGGTTAGGGGTTTCTGGGTGCTATGGTAATGGGACTCTGCAGAGGAGTCCAGGTGAAGGCAGTTGGGGCTCAGTAGGGGGTATCTGAGTGTGTGGAGGAGATAGAGCTCAGCAGGGGGGTCTGGGTGTGGGGGACTCAGTGGCAGGGTACAGATGCTGGGGGAGTGGGGCTCAGTGGGGTTGGGATCCAGGTGCAGCTGGTTGGGGCTTGATAGGGTGGGGTTCCAGGTGTGGGTGTCTCGTCGGGGTGGTCCAGGTGCAGAGAGGAGTGGGGCTCGTCGGGGGGGTTCTGGATGCGGGACTCGGCAAAAGGGTCTGGGTATGAGGAGATCTAGATGCACAGGGGATTGGATGGATGGGGGAGCAACTCCCTGTACAGTTATCCCTCTCCCTGCAGCTGAGGAGCAATGGGTGGAGGAAGCGCAGGGGCTGGGGCGGGGGGGGGGGAGTTTGCAGGGCTTCCTATATCTGGGGGAGAAATCTGAGGATGGGTCTGACCCGGCCCCGGATGCCATGCAGGGGAAGGGGAAGTCCTGTCCTCCCCAGCCCAACCGGGACTAGTAGCTGAGTCTGGCACAGGGTAGGAGCCACCAGCCCTGCCCCCACCCCACAGTGATTACTTCTCTGCTGGCTGCCCTGGGCAATTGAAACGTACTGCTGTGGAGGGTCGCGTGACCACTTTTATGGCTTCTCTTTGCTTCCCCATCAGAAAGTTATTTTTCTGTGGGAAAACAAAGAAATCTGCAAGGGACATAAATTCTGCACATGCACAGAGGTGCAGAATTTCCCAGAAAAAATATTATCTGATCTATCAAAAAAAAAAAAAAGTGTTGTGTGTGTATATATATTACTATAGGGGAGTGGGGGTGTGGAGTAAGTTGTAGGGGGGTTAAAGGCCTTAAATGGTTGGAGGAAAGGGTGCAGTGTACAAGTCACAAGTCAAAAATTTGAATTATTGAATCTGGGGAGCAAGCCAGAACCAAGAGATAGTGACTAGGAGCCATGGATCAGATAATTGGTCAAAAGTCAAACACCAGGAGCAAGCCAGAGCTGAGAGTCAGAAACCAGAAGCCAAAGGTCAGAGCCATGGTCAGAATATGAATACCAAGTTCAGGCAGCAAACCAGAGCCAGGAATCAGGCTTTATATCAGAGAAGGAGAGAGTAGAGTAGGCAGGAGCCAGGAGGGAGAGGAGGAACCAGGAGGAGGGGGGGAGGGCTGTGTGAAGGAAAAAAAAAAAAAGGAAAGGAGAGAGAGAACAGAAGATTAAGAACATGTGAACAGGACTGGGAACTGGACTGATACTGCTGGGCCTGGGCCCCAGCGTGCTGCTTGGGCACTGAGCAGTGGCCACTGAGTCCAGTCAGAGCAGCTGCTGGATTAGCTGAGAGAGCCCAGAGGAGAGCAATTAGAAGGGTCTGGGCTTAGCTGTGAGTCCCCTATAGTTACAGCCTTCTCCCTTTTTTTTCCTTTTGGTCTTGGCAGATATCCATTCCCAAATTTCCAAAAGGCACTTTTTTCCCCAACACATGTCATGCAGAGTTGCAGAGAGATGCTGAGACATATTGCTTTCTTCTTTTTTCTTTTTTTTTTCTTCTTGATGTAGACCAAATCCAATCTTAACTAAAATTACTAAAAAAATTAAAAAACCTCCCCAAAACATTCACATGTAGTTATGTATGTTGTGTCTCATTGTGTCTTTTCTTTTATTTTTATTTTTTGTTTAAGTTTAAAAGTTTTTTTGAGATCCCTCCCTCCCTCCCTCCCCTCCTGTATCCTGGATTGTATAACATGAACTGGGACCTGAACACTAAAATTAATTGAATTTCATACTGAAAAACTATTAACAGCAGGGTTCCCCAAGGTTCTGCACTGTTTAATATATGTATTAATGATCTGGAAGGGAGGGTGAGTAATGGGTAAAAATTTGCAGGTGAGGAGCAGAGATATTTGTGAGGAAGGACCAGAGAGGAGAGACTTAAAACAACTTAGAGAGCAGAAGTAAGTAAACAGTGTTAGTAGGTGGGCAGCATTAGTAAATTAATTCATGGTTGAAAATTTGGGGAATTAAAGAAAACTGGAAACTACTATTACTACTAAAGTTTACCTAAAAACTACAGTAACAAAAGGAAATCAAAAAAGGGCAGTAGTGCAGAAAGCAAACAGAAAACCTCTGCTAGTGTGCAGCGCTGCAGTCAGAAAGGCCAACAAGATGTTAGGTTGCATAAGGAATAGGATAAGCGAATAATATAGAGAATAATAATGAATATTCAAATATATTTGTATAAATAAATGATGTTGTAGCCTCACGGTATATGGTGTATAGCTCATAACACATATCCTCATAAGGGATATTTAGAAATTAGAGGAGATTTAGAGAAGGGCAAAAGAAATGAAAAATCTCATGAAAATCTGTGAAGAAAGAGAAAGAAATCTTAGATTGTTTATCTTAGAAAGGTGATGAAGTAGAGGAGACATGATAAACGTATATAAAATAATGAATGGTCTAGAGAAGGTAGATAGGGAACTTCAGTTCTCCCTATCTCATAACACTACAACAGGGGATATTCAATGAAATTAAAGACAGGAAAAGATCAAAGAAAGAAAAGGAAAAAAATATTCAAATAAAAAATTTAAAAATTGAACAACAGGAAACCAAAATCAAATTAAAAATAAAAAAAAATAAATTAAAAAAAAATTGGATATGGATATCATATATATATGTATCAGAAATCAATTAAACTATCATAACTAAGAGAGAGATATTAAATCTCATATTTCAGGTCTTAAGCTAATCTGTCAGAGATCAAGATGAGATCTAATATGGGGGGACAGAGTACCCCACACCTCTCTACTGCTTGGTTCTTACACTTTGGTCTTACACCTTCTTGCTGGGCTGTCACAAGACAGGATCTTGGAATAGATGGAGGATGGGAATATCTGGACTGGGGCTTCCTATGTTCCATGTTCCTTTTTTCCCTTTTTTTTTTTTTTTTTAGAGATTTTTATTTATATTATTTTTTAATTTTTTTTTGTCATTTTTTTGTTGATTGTTTTTGAATTCTGTTGTCTCCAGCTGGCCTTTGACAACATCAAAGACGCCTTTTATTGTCTATTTTGATTTTTTTTTTTCATTTTTTGTTTTGCAACTTGTTGATTAATCCCATTGATCTGAGATTTTCATTTATTCTTTTGGTCTTTATTTCAAGCAAACAACTAAAGAGGCATTTAAGAAACCTTTGAAAGGTATGAAAAAAAAAAAAAAAAAAAAAAAAAACAAAAAAAAAAAAAAAAATCTGCAGAGTGATTCAAGAGTCAGCATGAAAATCCTGTTCCTTCCTTTAGGAGTTGTCAAATTTTTCAAAAATAATTCTCTCGGCCCCAAATCGTGTGTTGTCAAAAAAAAAAAGAAAATGAAAGAAAAGTAAAAAAATCATTGCAACTTTCATCAGAAATGTAGAACTGGTATTTCCACTTTCTCTTTAAGCCTTATATGGCACTTTCTTTTAACAATATAATCCTTGCTCAACTAACTCACTACCACTGTGAATTACAGTAGAACCTCAGTATTATGAACACCTCGGGAATGGAGATTGTTTGTAACTCTGAACAAAATGTTATGGTTATTCTTTCAAAAGTTTGTAACTGAACATTAACTAAACATACAGCTTTGAAATTTTACTATGCAGAACAAAAATGCTGCTTTCCCTTTATTTTATTTTTTTGGTAGTTTATGTTTAACACAGTACTGTACTGTATTTGCATATTTTCTTTTTGTCTCTGCTGCTGCCTGATTGCGTACTTCCGGTTCCAAATGAGGTGTGTGGTTGACTGGTCAGTTCGTAACTGGTGTCCATAACTCTGAGGTTCTACTGTAGATAAGACAACGTAGATAAAAATCTGAGCTTGCCCCAGTGGATCATTGGTGTTTTATTCAATGCCGTTGCCACCAATCAGTTTATGCTGGACACTGGAATAATTTCAGCACCTCCGGAGATCAATTAGCATATCAGAGTGGGATATGAGACAATCCACAGAATTCTGAGGGTCCTAGAAATCTCTATCAGTGGTGGTCTGACAGTTTTTCAACCAGGTGAGAAATTAATTTTTTTGATTCATTCAGAATTATTCAGATTTGGGATGAAACAGAAATAAATATTGGGGCATGAAGTCACTCAAGATGCTTGTATTTTGACTGGGAATATAATACTCAGCTCTAATATGGACATTTTTAGTAGCTAGTTTTATTTCATTTCCTCATTCAATAAATAATGAGTAACTAAAGCAAGTTAACAAATACAGTAGTTTCTCTAATTCTATAGAGATGATACAAGACGATACAAGATGAACCTCAAAAATAAGGAAAAATAAGTGAGTATGGTTCTTTTGGAATTTATTTGGAAGCGTTCAAGAAAATGTCTTATTTATTTGAATTTATTATTTAGTAGAAGAAATGGGCTCTAATCTGAACTCCAACTCCAAGGCCATGTGCTTTGGCAAAGTTTAGAATTGTATTCTAAATTTTGTGTCTCAGACCTCAGCTCTGTATTATAATTGTTTGTTTCTGTATCACTGTCGGTGCATGTGGCATGTTACAAACATATAGTCACAGCTCTCAGGAATCTACAATTTGTATTGGAAGGATATTAGACAAACGAGTTAGGTAAGTGAAAACTGGAGTAGGCAGAATCCTAGAAGATCAGGGACAGAAGGCTGATTTGTTAAAGGACTAAGGGGTTGCCAGAAAGTGATTTCCAGATGGCCTTTGCTAATGGACTGAAGAGACTTAGAAAAATACTTCATAACAGAGCCAGAGCAAAAGAAATTGGTGTTCACCAGTTTGCCAGTTTACATAATATTAATTAAAGGAACAGAAAGAAACATGGCCAAAAAACAGCCATACCCTTTTCTTGTTCTTCTCTGTCAAAAGCAGCCAAATGTTTTTGACTTGTGGGCCACACAGTCATTACAGATTGAAGCCAACATCCACAACTGTCCAAGTGCTTCTTATCTCCCTCTCTCACTGATACACTGTGCTGCCTCAAGCTATTTTCTTTTGGCTGCCTGTTTTAGTTCCCATTCCACACTCCCTTTCTGGGACAAACCACTTTTCTGCTTTTTCATGGATGCCTCTTGACTCTGCCCTATTAACCAGTAGAAACAAAAAGATCAACAAAAGCTGGTAACTACATTATCAGCTGCTTCAGTTCTTGGGTGCTGTGCTGAGGGGTGTACAGTTGCAAAAATTTCTTTTGCACTGCTGAGTACATGTCAGGTCCCAGGGGAAAGCTGGAGGGCAATCCTCGGGCCAACCTTGCTCTATGGAAAAGAAAAGGTTTCCCAACTCAGCAAGTTATCCCATTGTAAAATCATAGGCCAAACATAAATTCCATAGGTAAAATACACATTTCTAAGTCAAGGATTGTTTCAGTCTCTGTAACGATAGTTATATCCAATTCTGAGAAATGGGACAATCCAAAATAAAACCTGATTGAGCCACATAGAGTGATGTTTTAATTACAGTAAAACCTGTACAAAAAGCCATTTTTATAAGGAACCCTCTCCTTCTACCATTAGACCATCTCAAAATATCCACAAATACATAGGAACTGATTATCCTCTCTCAACAGTGTAAATCAGGAAAAAATCCAGTGAAGTAAATGAAATTACACTAGTATAAAACAACGAGGAGTCCTTGTGGCACCTTAGAGACTAACAAAATTATTTGGGCATAAGCTTTTGTGGGCTAAAACCCCTTTATCAGATGCATCTTCATCATGCACTTCATCCAATGAAGTGGGTTTTAGCCCACAAAAACTTATGCCCAAATAATTTTGTTAGTCTCTAAGGTGCCACAAGGACTCCTTGTTGTTTTTGCTGATGCAGACTATCACAGCTACCATTCTGAAACTAGTAAAAAACTGCTGCAAATCCCAATCCATCATAGCAGAGAAGCAGCTGTTTTTTGCTGTTTTTCCAGGTGATTACTTGAGACAAGATTCATTGTAGTTTACTCCAGTAAAGGGCAAATATTTTAGCTTAAATTTTGCATTAGGAAAATGGCTGGGAAGAGTCACGAAGTAATAATATTAAGCACTTACATAACATTTCATATTTCAAACTGCTTCACAAATATTAACTAATTAAATGGTCTTAATGGTTTATACAAAAGAAGCACAAGGACCATATAAATGCAGTCGGACAGAGATGCAGCCTCAAAGTTATAGTTTTGTAATTATGTTACCAGCTCTGAATTAAACATCATTGAGGTAGCTCAGAAG
This sequence comes from Mauremys reevesii, assembly GCF_016161935.1. Lineage (NCBI taxonomy): Eukaryota > Metazoa > Chordata > Testudines > Geoemydidae > Mauremys > Mauremys reevesii. The sequence goes on from NC_052623.1 coordinate 337,316,972, forward strand.
ACTTCTATTCCATGTCAGCACATCCAGAGGTGCACTGAGCGTGCTTAGTATGAGTCCCCTAACATCTTCCTCATAAATCAGATTGTTATATATAACAATCCTGGGTGGGTCTCTGGCAACAGAGATTGAACCTATTGCCTCTGAATCTTAATACTTGAGTCTCATGGGTGGTGGGTGAAACCCTGGCTTGGGAAGACTAGCCCCCTATCCCTGCCTCTTCCGCCCGAGGCCCTGCCCCTTCCGTGCCCACCGGAGCCCAGCTCCCACTGTGGCTGCTAGCCCCTGCCCCAGGCTAGCACGCCCAGCCCCAGAGCGCCAGAGAGCCTCCCCTGGCTGTGGCCCAACCCCTGGCCAGCATGCCTCATCCACCCTGGGCTGCACCACCAGGCCCGACTCCCCACCTCTGAAGGTGCCCCCTGGCCAAGCTGCCAGCCCCAGCACTGAGCAGGCAGCACGGCCCCAGCACCAGGAGGACGGGCAGCATGGCACGGCCCCAAGGGCGCACCGTGGCCCCGGCCTGCCTGCCCCAGCCTCTGGCACAAAAGGAACAGCAGGCGAGATGAGGTCTGGGGGTAGAGCATGGGTGGGGACATGTCAGGCTGTTTGGGAAGGCAAAGCCTTCCTGTGCCTACGATACCCGTAGTCTCTGTGGCAGGAGCTAAAATGCTCCTCTCTCTTAGCCAAGGTGGTAGCAAGGTCATCAAGCCCTAGTTGGCCTAGCTACCACTAGAGGGAGACAGAGTGCCACCCCAAGCTGGTATAGCCTACACATCTATATAGGGATTGGACTCGCTTAATCCTGGGAAATGGTAGAGATGGTTGTGTAATGCTTAATGTAGTATTACATAGTTGCTAGTGAATGCTCACTTTGTCTTTATAAGTAAAACAGAACTTGAGTATACCTCTTGAGTATCACTTGAGTATACCACTTGGCTGAATAAACATCAGCTGGATGTTCATAACTTAAAATATGTATCAGTCCATAGCTCAGTAATGAATTGCTTGAGATAAATCAGATGTCTTCAGCAATAATGTACTCATATTGTGTGTGTGTAGTCAGTCAGTTTGACAATGACGTTTTCATGCTCTTTCTTTTTGTGAATTCTGGAGTAACTCTGAAGTCCAAAGTGTGATGCACATGCTTGTGAGCATATCGGGCAGACAAAGTCATTGGTAAGCATCTTGGTAGCTATAGCAGTAGTATGACACTTTTCCCCGGCAGCTAACAATCGATTATTTCTGTCCTCTTCAAAGGCTTGGAAAGCTCTGAGCGTTGTGTGCTGCCATGCTGATCTATTTAACACAGCCTTCTCAAGATCATCCGGTTTTATTGCACCAATGTGTATGCTGTTCTTGATACTGTCCTTGTAGCTCTTTCTGGAGCAGCCTTCATTCCGATGTCCTTGTGCCAATTCTCCACAGAATTTTTTTTTCTGAGGAGTCGATGTTCAGGCATCCTAATGACGTGTCCAACCCAGCGAGGCATATGGCCTCAATACTTATGGCATCTGACTTTTGAAGAACCGCCAGGTTGGTGATTTTGTCCTGCTAGCGGATCCCCATAATGGCATGCAGAAACCGGATATGGGAGGCCTCTAGCTGTTTGATATGCCATTTGTATGGGGTCCAGGTCTCACAGCCATAGAGGAGAGATGTGAGCACAAAAGCATTACAAAGTTTTAGTTTTGTTATTTCCTATTAGATCTGCCTAAACTGACATCCAAAAGGCAATATAAATCCATATCCAGACCACAACCATTAGATGATTTAAACAGAAATATCTTCAATACCGTTATTTTAAGAAGTATTTTGTTAACATTGGGAGCATAAATGTTAATTAGAATAATGGCTTCACTCAGTAGCATCCTTTTTACGAAGCTACTTGGATCAGACTCCAGCTTCTCTGTTTGAAAGGGCAAGTTCTTATTAATTAGGTAGCTACTTCACAGGAATGAATAGGAAATGAGGAAAGAAAGAAAGGTCTAACCCACCAGAACTTTTTTTGTTTTGTTTAAGTTTCAGGCATCACTCAGTATTCTAGAAAATCTGTTTTATGCTGGAAAATGCAAGATTTTAATTCTATTGACATACAAATGACTGGAAGTTCTTTACACACATTTATTTGAATCCCAGATATTCTCATGCTGGATTCTTTGGACACTATGGGCTAAATTCTCCTGGTTTGAATCTCAGTGGTGCTTGGGTCACTGCTACTCCACTGTATATTTCCCCTATGCCAGGGGCTTGTGCCAATGTGAATTTCTGAGTGAGGCTGTCAACCAAAAGTTGCAGAGATTAGGATCCATATGGGACAGTCCTCTGAATTTCAAGCTTCCCCTGCTTTTGTGCTTCTCAAGGCCTTCACATGCACTGACCTCCTCTGTGCATGAATAGTGAATTGGGAGAATTACTACTGTTCTTGTAACGTATGATGCTTTGCATATTGTAGAGGACCTGCCAGATTCATCTTCGAAGGTACCTTGAGGGGGTTCCAGATCAAGACTGAAGAACTATTTCCAGGGCGATTCTGCAGTCACTGTCAGGATGGCCTGTGCAGGGAGGTGTTTTGCTCTAAGATATAAGTTTGGATATGCAATACTATCACTAACTCATCGCAGAGATTGTTAATTTTCCTTCTGCTCACTTACACTGTACCAATACTAGTACAAGTTTAATGATCTTGAAAGCAGAGTGCTGGACTGCGACTCAGGCAATCTCGGTTCTATTCTCAGCTCTGCCACAGTTGTGTGCTGTTGCCGCCTTGTAATTACCATCTACCAGCAGAGATATGTTGTGCTCTGACATTTCAGCTCCAATCCTCTTGTGTAACTTTTTTAATTAGCTGCTGTACTTGTGCTTAAGGCAAAAGTGCAAGTTGTCTTTGCCCAGCCCTCCACTGACTGTCAGTCCTTACCCCCCTGTACAAAAGAGTTAGATGGGGCAGAGGTACAAGCACCAATGTTGAGCTTTCAGCATGGAGGTGTTCTGTGCGGTGCCCCATTTCCCATCCTAGTGGGCTGCACACATGGTCCCTGAAGGCAACCAGATTGGATAATGTAGCCTGCAAAAAAATGGCGATGCACTTAACTCATGCTAGCTCTCTGTAACAGCCATATGATCTTGGCTCTGTGCCCCAAATCCTAACATGGTGCTTTCATCCTAGAACACTTGCATAAACAAGGCTCTCCGAGGAGACGGTATTTAACATGTATTCTAGTAGTGCCTAGAGACCTCAACTGTAATTTGGGCCACATTGTGTTATGGATTGTACAAACACTAAATAAGAGGCAATAATGGCCTTGAAGTGCTCACATTTGAAATACATAATACAGACAAAGGGTGGGAGGAGAAACATCAAGGTGAAGTGACTAGCCCAAGATCACACAGTAAGTTATAAGCAGAACTGGAACTAGATCCTAAGTTTTCAGAGTCTTAGTCCAGTGCCTTCCTCACTAGACCATTCTGCCTCCTGAGAGATTAGATTGAGGCAGATTGGCTGCTGGATGAGGGTTGCCAAAGGCACTTTACACATAAACATGTATAAGCACATGCAATGCCTGCATACATAACCAAACTAAACATAGACGTTAAGCTCAAAAGGGACCATCATGATAATCTAGTCTGACCTCCTGCACATTGCAGGCCACAAAACCTCATCCACCCACTCTTAATAGGCCCAGAACCTCTGGCTGAGTTACTGAAGACCTCAAATCATGATTTAAAGACTTCGAGTTCCAAAGAAACTACCATTTATTCTAGTGTAAACAAGCATGCAACCTGTGCCCCATGCTACAGAAGAAGGCAAAACACTCAGCCAATCTCACCTGGGGGAAAATTCCTTCCCAACACCAAATATGGCAGTTAGTTGAACCCTGAACGTGTCAGAAAGACCAGAAAGCCAGACAACTGGGAAAGAATCATCTGTGATAACTCAAAACCCTCCCCATCTAATGCCCTATCTCTGACCACTGGGGATTTTTGCTACTAGCAGTCTCAGATAGGCCACATGACATTTTAAGCGATCTCATCATATCATCCCCTCCATAAACTTATCAAGCTCAGTCCTGAAGCCAGTTAGGATTTTTGCTTCCACTGGTCCCCTTGGAAGGCTATTTGAGAACTTCACTCTTCTGATGATGAGAAACCTTGGTCTATTTTCAAGCCTAAACTTCTTGATGGCCAGTTTATATCAATTTGTGAAACAATTTAAATAACTCCTCTCCCTCACTGGTATTTATCTCTCTGATGTATTTATAGAGTGCAATCATATCTTCCCTTAGCCTTCTTTTGATTAGGCTAAACAAGCCAAGCTCTTTTCCATTCCTCTGAGCATTCCAGTAGCTCTTCTCTGTATCTTTTTCAGTTTGAATTCATCTTTCTTAAACATAGGAGACCAGAACTGCACACGGTATTCCAGATGAGGTCTCATCAGTGCCTTGTATAATGACAATAAAACTTCCTTATCTCTACCAGAAATACCTCGTCTAATGCATGGTGGAATCACATTGGTGGCTTATAGTCACCCTGTGACCGGACAATACACCCAGGTCTTTCTCCACCTCTGTCACTTCCAACTGATAAGTCCACAGGTTATACTTAAAAGAAAGATTGGGTTGGTTTGGCATGATCAACCTTTTGTAAAACCATGTTGTATTTTATCCCAATTACCATTTACCTCTATGTCCTTAACTACATTCTCTTTCAAAATTTGTTCTAAGATCGTGCATACAATTGTGGTCAAACTAACAAGCCTGCAGTTTCCCGGATCACCTTTTTTCCATTTTTTAAAAATAGTTATTATATTAGCAATTCTCCAGTCATAGGGCAGGACCCCCGAGTTTACAGATTCATTAAAAATCCTTGCTATTGGGCTTCAGTTCCTTCAATATTCTTGCATGGAGATTATCCAGACCTGTTTTGGTCCCATTAGGCTATTTTAGTTTGACTTCTACCTTAGATATGCTTATTTCTAATTCCATATCCTAATTTCCATTAGTCACCCTGCCACTACCCCTAAATTCATTACCTTTATTAAAAACAGAGGCAAAGTATTCATTCAGGAGATTATTTTTAATCTCCAACGCATCCTCAGTGTTTAGCGGTCCCACTTCTTTCTTTGTTTTCTTTTTATTTATATGGCTGTAGAACCTTTTACTATTGGTTTTAATTTCCTTCACATGGTCCATCTCTGCTTGGCTTTTGGCAGTTCTGACTTTTGCCCTTCAGTTTAACCTCCAGGAGGTAGCTCTTCTTGCTGATTCATCCCATCTTCTATTCCTTGTAGGCTTTCTACTTTCTCTTAATAACCTGTTTGAGATACTTGCTCATCCAGTTTGGTCCTCAACCCTTCCCTACAGTTTTTTTCCCCTTGCTTGGGATGAAGGCTTCAGATAGATTCTGCAAAACTTTGACTTAAAGTAATTCAAGAGTCCTCCACATTCAGATCCCTGAGTTCTTCAGTCCAGTCCACTTCCCTAAATAATTTCCTTAATTTTTTACAGTTTGCCCTTTTGAAATCAAGGACCCTAGTTACTGACCTATTTTGTTTATCCTTCCATTTAGTTTAAGCTGAATTCACTCGAGATCACTTGAACTAAGGCTGTCCTCTACAACCAGTTCTTCTATGAGGCCCTCGCTACTTACTAATACTAAATCTAAAATGGCATCCTCACAATTTGCAACAGATGGGGCTGTTTGAACAATTTGGGCATTCTCAGCATGCTGATGCCAATGTGACACTTTTTTGTATTTGTAGAGAAAATCTTCATGTGTTAATGAGCTATTACCATATGCTAATATGACAGGTGTGGATGTGGCCCACAGCCTTGAGCCCAAATGCTGAAAGTGTTACAGTTTGTCAGGAGGTTGCACAGGTGTATGTGCAGCCTTACATGAGGTGTGCTCAACTCAGCCATCATATGGAAAATGGAGCCTACATCCATGAAAGAGCTTGGCTGCATAGTCGCCACATAACAGAAGTATCCCAGAAGGGACAAGCTGTCTGTTTCATCTATAAATGTAAAACGTCCATTTAAAATCTGCATATCAGAGTCTGAGAGAACATTACAGCACCATCTGCTTTTACAATGCCAAGGGTGGTAATGTAATGGCCATTCACCACAGTAATAATACCTTACACTTTCAGTATAACTATGTACTCAGTTCCTCCATCCTTTTGAAAAATTCTGCCTCATCGCTCTTCCTTCCCACCTTCACCACAATAGGGAGCCACAGCCAGCTGGCACTACATTCTGGTTTAATTTTTGCTTGACCTATACAGGCACCTAAATCTTTAAAAAAAACAAACAGCATTCAGGGTGCATGTATAGAAACGTGCTTATAAATGCAGTGCACGTATGGGCAAGTAGTTTCCTTGAAAATATTTTCCTTAATCTCAAGGTAACTTCAATTTTTTCATTTATAATATTTTTATCACGATACTTAATACACAGGGCTGTTGTGAGTCTAAATGTATTCATGCCTCTAAACTACTTTGAAAGCCTCAGATTGAAAGTGTTATACAACAGAAAAATATTATTATTATTAATAATATAATGAGTATATTTTTTAAAAAAATACATATTTTAATAATGCCAGAAACTCTGGGAAGTTAACTCACAATTCAAATAATTTAGAGTAACCAAGCACATCAGGCTAAAAAAATTAAGAAGTGTAGTCTTTCTATTTAAGCAAACAGTGACAATCAAGTTCTTCAACTGTCTTCAGTTAGTTTTTCAATAACTAAACTAAAATATGACTAACAATAATCTATTAATCTATTAATTTTGCAGTTTGAAAATAATTCTGTATATTAATTTTTGGAGAGTTACAATTTCAGAAACTAATATAAATGTTGGCTATCAGAGGCTTTAACTGCTATTCTGTATAATTAACTTACTGTCTTTGGTGCCCCAGACTCATCTTGATAGCTGTTAAATTATCTCAGCTCAACTATACTGATCTCAATACCTTCTACAAGAGTTTTGTCCTTTTTCTTAAAGTAAAAGCATAATAGAAGAAGAAGACTAACTAATAAAAGAAGACTAACTAATCCTCATTTTTCCTCTAAAATGTAATCAGGTGAGTAATCACCATAGCAACCATAAAACATGTTAGGTGATTCAAAAGCAATCCATGCTCATGACCATCATCTTCACATTCTTCAAGCAATAAAAATGCTTTGCACTTTATCCAAGGATCTCTAAGCAATTATTCAAGCCTTAAAGCTCCAGTACCATAGGTATTACTGCTATTTCACAAATGGATAAGGTGAACTAAGGCACCAATATGGGAAGTTAATTACCGAAAAAATGTTTCAAGTTCAGAAGTATTGGTAAGCAGTCCTGACTTTCTGTTTTAGCTCATGTATGAGTCCCCTGATCATGATCCCCAGTCTTGCATTCCACCTTTATACTTACAGTGGTATTATTTAAATTCTCAACTATTTTTCCACCTGATGCAATCAGTGTAGGACCTGGTTTGTTTTACAGAGTTGCTAGCATGGAAAGGCCACTTAGCTGTGGATCTGGAGAGGCCTGATATCTCAAGTTCTATCATCATGTCTATTCCATCCTTGACCTCTTCATGATACTGCAAAAACAAGTATACTGAACAGAACCAATTGTGTTGTGCTTTTGTGTCATGGACACTTGTCCATTAATAACTAGACTTAAAATACTCACTTATTTTACAATAGCAGCTGGCAACTTCTTTTTCATTTACTACTAAATTGGGCTATATTTTATCCAGGGCACTGGAGGTGAAAGGCTCTGTATCTCCTTGACCCATTAGTGCCCTCATCCTGGGAATTCTGTAGTTCATAAATTCTGCATTTTAGACATAGTGGTTGAAATCTAGCTATGGTGTGCATAGTGTATTCTCCTTCAAGTGGTACATGGTACTGTATAACAGCCCCCTAAGATGATTATTTGCAAAGACAGAACCCAGGCCTTTCAGCACCGAAAAACTGGGGGTGAAATTCTGATTTCATTGCAGTCGATAGCAAAATTCTCACTGCCTTCAGTGGAGTCGGGATTTCACCCAAGATATCCACCACATGAGCTAAAGAAGTACCTCTATTAGCTGGTGGTAGTAGTAGGCCATTATCCTCTCTAGCCATGCCTACACTAAGAAGAATGTGTATTTTTTACAGATGCTAATTAACATGTGCTAAGATATTAGAGCTTGTCTACATAGCCCCACAGTAGTGTGAGTTGCAGCGTGCACTAGTGTTGCACTGCAGCTGCCCCATGTAGACCCTGCTGGCACAAATTAAAGGTATCTAATTTTCAGTAACCTGGTCCTGTTTCAAACAGTGCTACGTTAACACTAACTAGGTAGCTTCTAGTTCACACTAGCAGAGTCTATCTGTGACAGTTACAGCTCATCACTTGAGGGGATATTGCAATTCACACCCCATAGTCCACACTGTGGGGCTGTGTAGACAAGCCCTCTGTGTGAACAAGGAAGTTGTAGGTTTGACTTGCATGAATGGTTGAGATAAACCTTAGCATGGAGTCTCTGGTATACCTTAGCCAGGTAACACACATTAAAACTACAACTTGCCTTGTCTACACTAGGAGCTTAACACATTAAAATCACACCTTTTTATCTAGTAAAGACAAGGTGTCTGGGCCAGCCTGCAAAGGAAATATAATCACATATATTTAGGCACTGTTCTATCCCTACTAATGATCTGTAGTGGTGAGGGGCAGAGGAAAGATTAGTCATATCTAGAAATGGCGATGAGTATTACAGTTCAGGACAACTGCACCTAGTCCACCAAAGCTACCCATTCTAGACTCCCGACTCCTCAGCCATCACTTCTCTTGGGCAGAGACCCGCACCTCTCTCCTTCCTGAATGGGAGTTTTCCAGGGTACACAATACCCTGCCTATGCAGTGTTATTCCCTGCAAGCCAGACTGCCTAAGTAAGCCAGCATCCATGCTTTGCTTTCTCTTCAGAAGCTGTAAACAGTGTAATTGCCCACAGTTATAAATTACCACACAGCCATTTCTAAATAAATACATTAATTCTTAAGCATTACAGAGAAAACATTAAAAACAATAAAATAACCTGCAAGCATGCTAAAAAGCTTATCAGAATCATCCACTGCAACTCCAGCAGGAACTCAGCAGGCATCGGTCCTTCAAATCCTACACAGGGGTTCTTCTGGGTTTACACGTTCTCAACAGTTTTAGCTCAAACCAAGGACATCAACTGGGCAGATCAACCTGTTTTTTTATGCAGCTTGGGCCTTTGATCTTCAGCTTCTGGGAATAGGTGATCAGCAGACAATGGATTCCTCCTGAGTGCATTGCTTCAAAAGGCTGTGTTTTTGCATAGCAGGGTGGGGAGAGGAGGAATTTGCATTCACTTCCCCCTAGATATTTCCTAAGAAATCCACTTCACACATACTGACCCAAAAAGACCATTCTTGTCTGCCTCATTGTTCAATATAGTCCTTTGATCTACCAGGCCCACAATAATATATAACCTTTGCATTTCATACGATGGACTCCAACAGACTGTAACTAAGTTCAAGAATAAATGGTATATAACATCTTGAATTCATTACAGATTACTACAATATGGTAGCCAAGAAAGGACAGAGTAGAAATTTCAACTAATTCAGGTATAACTTTGCTTTGGTTGATTTAAGTGCAGTTGACATTCACTTTAATATCTGATTTCAAGAGTTCATAAGTGCATTCTTCTCAGGCTTTTATCAACTTTTCACCTTATAATTCCCTAGGAATTTTGGGCCCTAATTAGGATGCCAAGTTAATTAGCTATTTAACATTTGTGATTCATTTAAACAAATCATAAGAGCCATAGCACAAGATTTTATCTGAAAAATTAGTTATAGCTGTTAACATACAGTATTCTGTAAAAGATTAGAATCAGCTTTTAAAATCCTCTTGCCCCGGCCAACTATTATCAGACTGATATAGTGTACCCACTTGTGGAATGTGATATGCTGATGAAGCTTCTTCGTCTTATTATCCCAAGAACCCAGCAAGCCATGAAATTTAAATACACACAGTTTTTAAAAATGCACCTAAAAAGTAAAGATGTTTTGTACAACGATTTCCAAAATCTTGCCATCTATTTTTTCCTCAAAATTTAAATAAAATGGTGGTATTTGTTCATGAACAGGTGGCTTCCATCTCTCTAGTTTATTCTGGCATTATCAGAAAGGGGAACTAGAAAAAGAGGAGGGGAAATACAGGAAGACAATAATGAACAGATAAGGATTTAAGTTTAGAGGTCTAGTTGATCTTATTTAGAAAAATCTATGATCACCACTCACTTTAAAAGATTTTCATTCACTAAGATTTGTCACCTCTTACTGTTCAAAAGGATTATTTTTATTATTTATTCAGTGCTATCTGTGCATAAGCTGCTTTAAAGACCTATAAGATCATAGGTTAGAGATAGAAAAGAGCTATAAGATTATAGCCCAACCCCTGCCAATGCAGAGCTTTTTCCTGCATTGTGTTTTCTTGTGCTGTGTCCAGTCTAGTTTTAAAATAATTGATCTGCACAGTCAATCTTTATTAACACCATTTTACATCTAATCCTCTAAAAACAAACAAAGCAGCTCATAAAGATTAATTCAGTTGGGGACGAAGGAAATTAAAGTCTACCCAGCAGTGCGTTCATGGAGACCTTTTATTGTATTTTTCAGCCAGTCTTGTCCCCCTCTGCATTCTTATGGTTCTCAAGAGGCAGGAGGCACATTAAAACTTAGAGAAGTCTTCTTGAAAACAGCAGAATCATTGCAGGCTGTTTTATCATTCCTGAAGCACAATGATACTCAGTAACAGTCGTTATTGTTGTCTTGTCCCAGGATAATCATATCAGGCCATGAAGTTTGAGAATGAGTTCAGCAACTCTTAGAGGGTCCTTTGTAAGGGCTTGATTACAGTATTACATTCAAAAGTGTGGGCAGGTGTTAAAGCCTGCTCCGGACACAACTTGCAGAATGGATGTATCGTGATCCCACCTCTATTAATTCTCATTCCTGGAGTATGCCCTGTCAACAATCTCATGATAGTGGATCTTATTTTCTGAGATGCTTTGATATCGATCAGAGGATCTTTAACCTTTTTATGATTTACTTCAGCTAATATTTTTCTTGATTGGACATCAATACACTCCACCATTGTCATTGCTATCTACGTTTTCAATTTTTCAACTTTGGCCAGATCATCAGCTACTCACTTCCATATAAACCAACATGTGATGGAATCCATTGTAAAATAAATTTATTGACTCGCTTTCTAAACCTCTGAGCCTCCTTATGAATTGCATTGTTGATAGTGTTCTGATTTCTTCTAAACCAAGTCAACAAACATCACAACATCTGCCTCTATTTCTACTCTATTTATTTCTTGCAGTGCAGTGAGAATAGCTTTCATTTCAGCCACGTTATTCGAGATAATATTTTCCAAACTAGTGCTTTTTCTTGTACGCTCTCCACTGGGCCACTGAACAAACACACCACAACCACCATTCATGAAGAATTTATCTGACAAACCACCAGTCTACACATGAAGCTGCTTGCCTTGTGACTGATATTGACTGTACAATGTAGATGTTGGCCAGGTTACTGAGAGCAGTGTGACAAGACAGATGAGGCACGTTGAAGTATTGGGCAAACTATTGAGCATGTGTTGTTTTCAGTATCCTAACACAGGACCTCAATTACTGCTGGTGATATGTCACAGAAGAGTCAGTCTCTTTACTTTTGTTACCATCTGCCAAGACTACAACTATGGGACGCAGGTTGAGGCATAGTGGGACATATGCCCCCAGGCATAGTGGGACATATGCTACGAGGCACAGAACAAGAATGGGGAAAGGAAACAAAGGCACAAAGTGGGAATGTGGAGTAGTCCTTGTCATACTGACTTGATATTCTCCAGTTCCATCTACATTAAATGATTATAAGTCAAAACAATGAGTGTGTGGAAGAGGGAAAGGGGGATTCTGTGAGGTGTATTTGGAGAGATCCAAAAGCCTCTAATTCTTTAGTCTGATGTGAGGACACACGTATGCACTGCAGAAATCTGCTCAATGTTAAAAAAGGACCTAAAGACACTGGCTACTAAAACTGCTTTTGAAATACCCTATACAAACCTTTTTCTATGTACAAAGGGGTCTGACATTTCATTAACTTTGCTTTTCATCCCTGATACCCTGCTGTGAAGTTGTCTTTCTCCAAGCTGGACTCAAAGTGACACAGATGTCCCATGCACTGAAATAAAAACGGAAGTGGTTTCCCTAGCAACAAATAGTGGCACAAAAGCTCAGAATTTTCTTCACACTCATGTGGTTTTTTAGTGGTTTGATTAATCCACACAGTAGAGAAGGATAATAACCATCTGATCTGAATGCACAGCAAAGGATAGAGGCCCAGCATGAGAGAAAGAAAAGTTATCTGTTCTATTTATAAACTGGAGGATAGGATGCCTGAAGTCCACCAACATTTGGAACTATTATTTTTCTCAATGAGTTATTTAAGAAGGTACTTTTATCAAGTCAGGTTGTGTGAAAAATATTTCTACCATGCATGTCTACCAGCAGCTTGCTTTGATAATGATAATGAATAGGTGGTGAAGCAAGTGAGGAATATTACCTTGAGAAATATTGGGATCAGTGTTGCTGGAATGAAAGGGAGAGGGGGAGGAAGCAGTGGTGGTTAAGGGGACGAAAGAACAGACTGGCTAATTTGGATTCCATTATTTGATGAGGACTGCTACCACTTTGTGGCTTTTGGGCCCTTATAAGTACTCCTCCCTGTCACCTTCCACACAGAGGCCAGTTTTGATCAATGTGGTTTCACCTAAACCCATCTAACTATGTCCTAGAGGAGGGGAAATTAAATATTTTTTACAAAAGCCAACAACAGCAGAGAGAGCTTTTTCTTAGCATCTTTTACAGCATTCTGGAGGTGAGATTTTTTCAATAGCCACATGTAGTGCAGGGAAGTAGCATAATAAAGAAGAAGAAACGAATTGTAATTGTCCAGATGGAAAGTTATCAGTACAGCTGACTAGTGTCAGAACCTCAAAGAAGTAGCATTAGTCACCCTGGCAAGGTCATTCAGATTGTCCCATTGTCTCTGATGTAACCTTTCAAAAAAAAAAAAAAAAAAGGCAGCGCTTCCTGGAGGAACGGCCACCTGAAGAACAGAAAGGAACTGTTAGTTGTGTACAGGAAGCTCTCTCAAAGACCTGCCACAACTTTAACTTCTTAATTTTGCTTCAGTGCCCAGTTCATAGATGTCAAACGAAACGACAACTTCAAGGTTACAAACCACAAAAACTGAAAGATCAGAACTTCAGTCAAAGGTAACTGGAAAAATAGAACAATTTCCAACAGCTTTATTTGATTAGCTGTGAGTTCAAGACATTTGACAGGCAGCCAAACACTCATCTGAGATTTTGTGCAATTGGCAATATGTGAGTGTGATAAATGAAAGGATGTAGAGTAGGCAATATGTGAGTGGGCACTTGGCCAAAAGAACCAGTGGGAAGGCTAGAACTTTTTAAAATTGAAACAAGACTCCTCTTTTATTTGTCTGTGGTTGTTCTCCCGGAGAGGAGACATAGAGCAGCAATGCTGTAAGAAGCTTTGAGCCAGGTATGAAAAATCATCAGATCATACCTAGAAACTACTCATTTGAAACCCCAGATATGTATGTAGATCAGGAAGTGTCTAGGAAGATGCGACTAGGTTTATTTCTTTTATTTCTTTATGGCTTGTGGATTCCTCTGTGCTAACCCCAGGTGCTTTTGTTTTGCTTGGAACCATTAAGTTGCACTGCATGAAAACTATTCTTGATGGTTAATGATTATATTTGCTCTTTTTAAAATCTAACAATAGCCTAAGTTCCAGATGTATTTTCTTTCTTTTTGTTTTTAATAAAATTTACCTTTTTTAAGAACAGGATTGGGTTTTTGTGTCCTAAGAGGTTTGTGCACATTGTTTAATTAGCTGGTGGCAACAGCTGATTTCCTTTGTTTTTCTTTCTCAGCTCTTCCCCGTAGGGGGTGAAAGGGCTTGAGGGACCCCACAGGAAGGAATTACCAAGTGTGCCTTCCTGGGTTCTAAAAGGGTTTTTTTTGTGTTTTTTTGCACTTGGGTGGTGGCAGCATCTACCCATCCTAAGGTCAAAGAAAAGCTGTAACCATGGGAGTTTAATACAAGCCTGGAGTGGCCAGTATTAATTTTTAAAATCCTTGCGGGCCCCCACCTTCTGCATGCAAAGTGCCAGAGTGTCAGCATGCAAAGTGCCAGAGGAATCAGCCTTGGCACAAATGTCTTCACTGGGTTCTTCAGCAACTGAGGGAAATATCTAAGTAGCACCAGCATTCATGGGTGCTGCAGAACATGAACATAAATATTATATTATTCAAAACACAAATATAAATACAAAACAAAGTGTCTTATTCTAGAGCACTAGGTAAATCTATAAAAAAATTGGGCATCAGAAACAGAAAAACCCATCATTTAGTTGGTGCAACAAAAAGTTTAGTGTCAGTCACATCAGATATTGACAATCAGATTTGTAACCTCAATCCATTTCCTTGCATCTACATCACAAAATCTTCCAGGGACATTGTCACAGTTCAGGATGACTCCACCTCTAGCACCTTTCCACCACCTCTAGCCTTCCAGCTCCTCAGCTGTCACCTCTCTTGGGCAGAGACCCACATCTCTCTCCCTCCTAACTAGGCTGCATAGCTCCCTGCCTATGTTTGTGAGTTCCCCAGCAAACCCAGACTGCCTAAACAGGCCAGCCAGTGTCTGTGCTTTGCTTCTTCTCCAGAAGCTACAAACAGGTTAATTGTCCATAGTTATAAGTCACCACACAGCTGTTTCTAAGCAAGCACTTTTATTCTTAAAGTGAAAGCATTACAGAGAAAATATATTAAAACAATAAAATAACCTACATGCATGCTATAAATGACCTTCTGGAGGTCACCTCAACCTAGGGCTCTGGCAGGTGTCCATCCTTCCAACTCTCCCCTAAGGATTGAAGCCCCTCTTGGAAAGAAAGTCCTCTCTGTTTGTTGGATCAGAAAGAAGGCCCTGAATCATCAGTTATTTATCCAAAAGCCCTTTCTTTATGTGTTGGTCTCTGGAGAACCCAGCTTGAACCAGCATAAGCAAGCCTCTCCAGGTGGTGGTACCTTTCTATAGATGTTATAATCTGAGTGAATTTGCCTAATCACCCCATACTGTTCTTAGTTCCTGGAGGGCAGTAGTCACTCTCTTTCCCATGGAATTGCATACAGTCCCTGGCCTACAGTGATTCCCAAAGCTACTGCAGGAAATTGCCATATCTGTCATAGGCACTAGTTTTGTTGTCAGTCTCAGCAAAGAAGCCTAAAATTAAGTGGCAATGAGTTTCCTAGTGATACGCCCTTTTAGTTATGGTTGAGGCAACACAGGGGTGCTTGTATCACCTGCTAGCCTACTGGTAGCTAAACAGAGCACTTCCGTGTCTTCAGCTGTTAATTCAGTCCAACACCTTTCACGAGCTCTACATTGAGACACAAAAGGAAAGTACTAAAAATAATAGCAAGTGTCACAGAAAGGTTCAACAGCCAGGAAACAAAACATGGCTAACATATAAGCAAGGCACATACAGGCAGACTTGGTTTTGGGAACATCACAATTTCTTCCACTATTTGTAAAAACTTCTTGACAGGAGGCACTCCACAAAGTTTTGCTGAAATTACCATTTTCAATTTACATTAAAATGTTCAGAAAGTGAGATAACATATGACCAGATCATCAGCCAAAAAGAACAGATCTTATATAAAAATTTAAAAAAAGCAGGCAAGCAAACTCCCACTATGTAAATTTAATATAATGTTAATACAATGATCATAAAAGATGAAATAAAGAAATAAATACCATTAATAGAATCACAGGTTACAGATGGAAAAGATCTCTTTAGTCCTCTAGTCCAACCACCTGTGAGAGAGAGGTTGCTTCTGACAATGGATTTCCCAGTTCTTTGTTCAGTTTACTTTTAAATATTCCACATGATGAGGCTTCTATTTCTATTCCCTTGCAACATAATATGCTACTTTCTAAAGGAACTCTCTATCATTAAGTTATTCCTGATGGCCAGCTTAAGTTTTCCTTTCTAAAATTTTTCCTGTTACTCCTAGTTATACTGTTTGTCAGATTCTAAATAAATACTAGTCCTTGTTGGCATTTATATACTTCAAATACTTGCAGGCCCTCTCAGAGGTCCAGAGAGGCCCAGGCGACTCCAGCTTTTGAGGCCCCTAGCCATAACAACAATAAAAAATGACACAAAATAAGGCACCAAAAAAAGAGTGAGACATAATTTGAATATTTTTCATTTAACAAATGCTTTTCTAGCCTTTTTCTGTGCAAAACCACTAATTATTGAGGAAAAATCTAGCTTTGGTGCAATGTCACAGTTGATATTAAGCATCGCGAGCCCATTCAAACGCTCTTGTCCCATAGTTGAACAGTGATAGTTCTTTACCTGCTTCAACACGTTGAAGGTGCGTTCACCTGAAGCCACTGATGCAGGCAAACTGACAAAATTACGCAATGCAATTGTGATATTAGGAAACACCCCAGAGAGTCCAAGTTCGAGTATTTCTTGAAGCAATTCCTTTGGCTTGCAATCCAATTTAAAGTTCACGGAATATATTTGTCTGAGGAAGATGACCTCGTCACTGAGATCTTTTGAGATTTCTTTGTTGTAGTCTTGCTGAAATTGTTCAGCTACAGAAAGTAGATCTTCATTATTCAGTCTGTTGGACAGCTAAAGAAACCCAAAAAGGGTACAAATTAGTCGCAGTGACTCAAAGACCTGTAAGACCTCACTGAATAGAGTTAATGATGACAAGGAAGACATTGACCCTATAATGCTGCTCAGCATCGGATTCAGTAGGTAAGTTGCAATTGGTGGAGAACTCAGATGAAATGCCAATATTCTGTGCTACTAATTTGGATTCAGTCAGGATTGCATCCCATTGTTCATGAATCTGTTGAATGTCATTGCTAAGACTTTCAATGTTGTCCATTTCAACATCAAGTGTGGCACTGCATGCTTCAATTACCAGATTAATTTGGCAGATCATTGTAAGTAGCTTTATACACAAAGATGACATCAGAATGCATTCAAATTTGGACATGTGCTTCTGAATAGACTGATGTTCAGTTTGAGCCTGTGCAGTGAGATTGAGAGATTCAAGCTCATTTAAAGCTTTTCTTACTGAATTCAAATGCTGCACTACTGGTTGAACACCATCAATCCATGCAGACCATCTAGTTTTGGACATCCCATGCAGTGAAACAGGAAGATATTGTGTCAGAATTTCCCACCTTTGTGGACTGCTACTGAAGAGATTGTACATTTGCTGGACAGTTCCAAAGTAAGTAATTGCCTCCTTGCATGATTCAGCACAGTCAACACCTACAAGGTTTAGTGTGTGGTTTCCACAGCTGCAGAAAATACAGTTTGAATTATGCTCAAGCAGAACAGCTTGTACACCCTTTGTATTTCCCAGCCATATTAGATCCATTGTCATAGACTTGACCAATGCAGGCTTGAAAAACGAACTTAAAACCGTCTAGAATTGCTAGTACTCGAGCAGCAATTTCTTTTCCAGTTTTTCTTGTGAAATTATCAAACAAAATAAACCTTTCTTCAATTGAAAATTTTGAGCAGTCCACAATCTTAACATATCGAATAACCATAGTAGTCTGTTCCTTGTGAGAACAATCTGGAGTGGCATCAACAATGATTGAAAAATACTTGGCATTTTGAATCTCATCAAGAATTGTTTCTACGAATGACCCACATAGCTCAATAAACTCATTTTGTATGCATGTGGCAAGATAATGGACT
This sequence comes from Mauremys reevesii, assembly GCF_016161935.1. Classification (NCBI taxonomy): domain Eukaryota; kingdom Metazoa; phylum Chordata; order Testudines; family Geoemydidae; genus Mauremys; species Mauremys reevesii. The sequence goes on from NC_052623.1 coordinate 337,334,887, forward strand.
TGCATGTGCTTTTGACTCACTTGCGATTCTCGAACATGTTTAACATGCTCTGATAAAAGTGGGTCATATTTGCTGAGGAGCTCAACTATGCCTTGAAAGTTTCCATTTGCACGATCACCAATAGGTTGACTGGATCCATAGAAAGCCAATCCTTGCTCAGAAAGTAAAGGATGACATTCAGGATGCACTCAAGAAGTATTTTTCCAGTTATTAGTTTCTGTAGAGTTCAGTCAAGAGTAAATTCTCAACTGAACTTTCAGCTGATGCTGCCCTACTGGCTGATTTCCATAGTTTTCTTTGTGTGACGTTGAACTCTCATGTGATGGTATTCAGTCTTTCAACTTCCTCCAACCTCCATTGATGCTCCACCCTGATTGATTGGAGAGAACTGATGCATTTGCAGCACTTTTTTTCAAAATGAAGCATGTGCACGGTACAGAGATTGTTTTTCCATACTCCAGCATAATCAGTCTCTTGTGCAGGTCTCACCATTTGGAAGAGTTTTTGTCAGAAGACGAGTAGGGAAAGCATGATTATCAGCATCTCGTGGAATATTACTTGGAATTTCATAACAACTAATTTGAAGAAAACATTGCATTTGGGCAGCATTGCTCTTGTCAATAATTCCACTGTCAGTCACAGTCAAACCTGCAGTACTCATGAATTGCTCTTGCTGCGTAAGATCTACATCATGATGTTCCTGTTGAGTTTCTTGATTGTACACAGGATCTTCTGCTGCATCTGTTACTGTTGGCACATCTCCTTCTTGACTACTGTCCTCATGTTCAGGTATTGGCATTGAAATATCACCTGTTGCGGTTGCAGAATTTTCATTATCTTTAGCATTGTTTATTGGGTAAGGTGTGTTTTCCAGTGGTTTGAGAAATGAAGTTATTGGCTTTGAGCTCTTAGCTGCTGCTTCACTCAGTTGTTTTTGCTGTCTCTTGCTTGCACCACTTTCAAATCTCCTCTTCATAGTGATCTATCTGGTCAAGCCTATCCACACTTGAAATATTCTGCTATAAATAGCAACAAAGAATCCTGTGGCACCTTATAGACTAACAGACGTTCTGCAGCATGAGCTTTCGTGGGTGAATACCCACTTCTTCAGATGCAAGAGACTTCAGTTTTTTGCATCTGAAGTCCCCTCATGCTGCAGAACGTCTGTTAGTCTATAAGGTGCCACAGGATTCTTTGTTGCTTTTACAGATCCAGACTAACACGGCTACCCCTCTGATACCTGCTATAAATAAGTAGCTTACCTACACTTGAAATCTTCTACCATTAACGTGCACAAATGCTGAATGGTACACAAATGCTGAAAAGACTTAAAACGAAGGAATACTAATTAAGAAGACAAAATGAAACAGTCAGACACGTTATTATCCTTACCACTGAATCAAAACTTAAGCACGCAAGATATACTATAACAGGCTAAGCTGAAGACAAAGAGATGACATACATATATCGTAAACATAGACACGGATACAGACAGAGGGATAATATCCAAAAATTTCAAACGTGTGTCCTCACAAAACTCACAGTACAAGATTGTCCTCACAAATTTTTACCTTGAATCTGGGCCTATAGACTATGAAAGCCTATGATGATGGGCAAGCTACCAAGCTAGGGCTCAACCAACCAACCACTCACCTCTTTTAGCTACCATATGAAGATAATAATGACGAATTCTCACACATAAATAATTCCTTAGTCAACTAGATGTAAAACTATAAAGACACTAAAATGTAACAATTCTCTACCTTTCAACACGTACTTGATCCAGCTTCAGCCACCAGTAGTGGTTTGTTTATATAATCAGCTGATCTGAGAGAACATGTTCATCATGGTTTAATCTTGTGCCATCAGAACTGATATATTTTTATTAATATTTATGAACATTTTAAACTCTTTAATATGACAAAATCTGTATCAGTTTACAAAAAAACTTTTACCAAATCACATCTCTTATTTGCTTAAATTTGCAGCTCTAACCTGAGAGTGTGTGTCACATTTTGGTCTGATAGGGATATCCATAAAAACAACTTGCAAAACATACCAAATGCCAAAAAATTAATAAGTATCTAAATCTGAGGCCCCCTTTGAGCTTGAGGCCCAGGCCAAATGGCCCTCCTGGCCCCACCTCTGATTGGCCCTGAATTTTTGAATGTGGTTTTGTGACTACTCACTCACTGTAGTTACTTAGCTCATTTATGGTATGATAGGATACCGTGCTTATTCAATAGGTTAATTAAGTGCCACACTGGTAAATAGTACAATGGGTCAATGATATGTTATTCTTAACCTTTTTCCAGAGGGTATGGCTGGAGAGTCTTGCCCGCATGCTCGGGGTTCAGCTGACCGCCATATTTGGGGTCGGGAAGGAATTTTCCTCCAGGGTAGATTGGCTGTGGCCCTGGAGGTTTTTCGCCTTCCTCCGAAGCATGGGGCAGGGGTCGCTTGCTAATGGAGTGGGGAGATCGGCTAATGTGGCCTGCATCTTGCAGGAGGTCAGACTAGATGATCATATTGGTCCCTTCTGATCTATGATTCTATGATTCTATTTAATCTTTCCATATAAGCCAGTCCCTTCAGACTCCATCTGTGTATAATAAAACAGTAAGACATGTATCTACACCAAGAGTCCTAGACCACTGCAATATCAGAGGTAACAATCAATCAACATCCTTACTCTATAGCTAATTTCTTTGCAGCAATTTCATTGCTTGTAATGAGTCAATGATATGAGTATCATTCTCTTACCCTTATCTACAAAAATGGATCATATCATGCCATCAGTGTTTCAGTGGAAGTTCCCATTGAAGGAAATGATCTCCATTAAATAATCTTTGAAGAAAATTGACAGTTCTTCTTAAACACTGATGGCAAGATGTAGTCCTTTAACAATTCCTTTAGTGCTACGTGAATAATTTGTAGCAATTATTATATTAAACCACTTTTGCCTCTTTTCTATTTGCAGGTGTCTGCAAACAGCTTATGATTTCTCAAATTAATTCATTTTTGTAAATTTATTCTGTGAATACTTTATGAGTCATTTGTATACTGTGGATAATGCATGGGAAGTTCATTGCAAGCATTTGTATTCAAGTTCTGAGCTGTGTTTAGTAATTCGGTTTGGATAGACAGGTCACATGGCATGTTTCTGTTATGTTGAGCATAACTCGCAGAATTCTAAATGGGGTGTGATCACAGGAACAGTCAAAATAAGTTCATTTAAATATTTGAATGAATATTCACAAGATTGTTATGCAAATCTAGCAAATTACTAGAATATGGAGCAGAATGGAACCTAGGAAAGATCAGTAGAATAAAAGTACAAGACTGTCAGATGCCAGAAGTAGTGTTACCATTCCCATGACAGTAATCACTAACATATACAATGAGACAACTTACTTAATATGTTTTTATTTCAAAAGTAATTCTTGGCAGCTCTGATTTCAAATTTGCAGATTGAACAGGCTGTATTAAGTCCACATTTGATAATTAATACTAAAGAATCTTTCCCAACCTCACCTCATTGATTTCAGAGTAACTGACAGACCTTAAGTAAAGATCTTCAAACTGGATCCAGTTAGCTCCATTAGCTGACTTGAGTACACCATAACTATAAATTCAGATAGCATGACAGTTTTGATGACAGCTTTATGATATGGAGAGGAGAGGGTGTAATACCTGCACCCAAACACCTAAATCTGCCTAATCAATAATCTCAGGCCTATTTTTCTCATTTTTCTTTACAATCTCCATTTCGTAATGGCAATATCACATTCCTAGCTTCACATTTATAGAATACTGCATTTTCAGGTGATTATAAACTCACTCTGCCTTTGTCTTTTTGTCTTAAAACCCCGCCTAAATTATGTAGGGCAGTTTAGATATGACTGAATAAATGCCAGGGGTCGCCAAATTTACTGACTTTCTGAGCCACATACGACAATCTTCAGAAGTTCAAGAGCTGGGGTGTGTCTGCCAGGGCTCAGGGCTTCAGCCTCATGGGAGGCACCAATAGGTGCACCACAAAATCCCCCTCCCTTCTGGGAAGAAGTCAGAGGCAATGCATGAGGGCGTGTACCACATGCCCTCCCCCCAGATTTTTGCTAGGGCTTGCTGGCCCCACTTGGTCACATGGTACTGCAGGGCCCCTTCCCTGCACAGCAGCTGCTGGAGCCAGCAAGCTGGAGGCTGTGGCCCTGTGGAGAGTCAGAAGGAAACAGCTGGGAGCTGCAGGGAGAACTGATGCTTTTGCTGCTGCCTCTCCCTGAGGAGCTAAAGCAGTGGCCCCTCTCTGCAGCTCCCAGCTGTTTGCCACTGCCTCTCCACATGGAGCTAACATCTGGGAGCTTCTAGGAGGGGTCGCTGAAGGCAAAAGGGGTGCATTGACTCAGGCTGTTGGCGGACAAATGTTTAAATTGTGCCCCCCTCTCTCAGCAGGCAACATCTGTCTCTGGCAGAACCCCTAGCCCTACCACCCTGCCGCAGGGCAGAATACCTGAGCTCCCCCCATCCCAGTTTGGTAGGTGGAGAATGACGGGGCTCTGCAAGCTGTACTTTAACTGTAAAAGAGCTGCATGCAGTTCACAGGCTGGGATTTGGCCACTTATTTTCAATTGAATTTCTTAAGAATAGAGCTCAAGCTATATTTTTCATTTGGTATGTGCATCCTGTTAATTGTAGGTCTTTGTGGGGGTTTAAATATTTGGTTTTCAAACTAACATTATAATCTACACCTATTTCAAACCTACCTATCTCATAGTTCTTTTAACATCTTTTCAAGAACTTATTGGCCAAACAATATGTATTAAAATTGCACAATTAATAAGATGACTGCAGAAAAACATTTTCCATTAATAAAATCTTGACCGTTTCAATATTTAGACTCATGTGGAAAGTCTTACAATTCTATATGGTGTAATTACTCCTTAAGACTCATCCATTGTACTATGCGAATATCCACATCAGTCTTCTGAGAATCAAAAAACAACTCTTCTCTCTATAGCTTCATGACGACTGATCACTTCTTCATACGTAGCTATGGAATGCGTCTTTAAGAGAATAAGCCAGTTGTTCTCACACTGTGGTATATGTAACTCCAGTTATATGACATGTGGTTATTGGAATAAGAAAGTATTGTAACTACACTGATTAAAATTACAACGTTAGTACACCAACACAGATGTACTCAAGGTCTTAAAATGTATGAACCACTGAAATTAGCTGTATAGGAACCATTTCTCCATATAGTTGTGCAAATCACAAAAGGTGCCTCTATACTCTGTTCAGAAGCAGGAGGGACTTCACTTATAGTCCTCAGGACTTGTCTATAAAGTGAGACAAACACACTAACTGGCCCACGTAGACCAGCTGACGTGCGCTGGAAGTTCCTTACTGTGCGTTAACATAGTACTGTTTGAAATAACACACACTAGAGAACTTTTAAAGTGCGCCAACAGGGTCTACATGGGCCACTTAGTACACAACACTTTAGTGTGCAGTAGAATTTACACCCCACTGATGTGCATTACTGCACTGCTCAGAAAAGCCCTCAGTTCCCTTGTGAGATATCTGAGGCCTGGCCTACATTTAAAAAAATCACACCCCTAACAGACAAAACTATGCTGGCAGAAGCCCCATAGCTATATCGGCAACAGTACTTTTTTTTTTTTTTTGCCAGTAGAGCTTATTTTGTTCAAGGAACTAGTATAAGTCATGCCAGCAAAATAATTCTGTTGCCAGTATAGTATACATCTCCACTAGTAAGGTTTAATAATATAGCTATATTGGCAAACACTTTCTAGTGGACGAGGCCCAAGTTCAATGCGAGCAACTTGCACAATTGGGGCCTCAACACATAATCTTTTATAAATGAATAGGAACCACACTATATCTTTATTTTCTTTTCTTCCACTGTGAAATGGTTCATATTACATCCACATTCAACAACAGTTTATTAGTCAAACTCCAGACATTTTCCAGAAAGAAAGGTACATATCCAAAAATAAAACATATAATTTTTCCTTAGGTTATGCCTTTTAGCATATTTTGTCTCCATCTCTTTCATGACAAAGTTTAACACAATGAAAGCTAAAGTCCATCCCAATCCTTTTAGTGTTTTCCAGTAATTTAAATCTGGTGCAGGTTTTTTGTTTTTATTTCTCATTTTGCTGTGCAAGCTCAAAAATCATTTTGCTTTGAAAAAAGAATTGCAGGTATCTATTAGAGCAAATCGGATTTGTCTAGATCTTAAATTATTTGGTTTTGACTACAGGACACAAAGTACTCAAATGCACTTCCTTTTTCACACACGTCTGAAATCTTATTTTATTGCTGTTCCTCAGAAGCAATATCATCTCAATCTCACTGATGTCTATTTTACTGAACTATGTCAGTTTATTGTAATTGCTATCCTCACTCTCCAATTACAGGTGAAGAATGCTCAATACCAGTTAGGCTACTGTACTCAGGGTTCTTGGGGGACCAACAATCCAAATGTCTGTTGAGTGATAAATACAACTAAACATAGATCCTTGAAAAGGCTTCTAAATTAGCAAGGGGGAACGATACTAGAGAGATGGGAGCCATATTAGTAGATAGATAGATAGATAGATAGATAATCAACAATATGGAGGAATTAACTGAACATGTGCTGGTAATTGGGAAATTCAGTGAATGTGATGACAAGCTATTTAAATTCAACTTATTAAGGAATAGGTTCACTGAACCAAAATATATTAAACTTCAGGAACGTTCCTTTTGGGGAATTAAGGAACCTAGACAGCCTGGTGCATTGTGAGGAAACACAGAAATCCATGAATGTGCAAGAAGCCTGGGGAATTCTGAAAGTCAACAAGAGATATCTGGCACAAAAGAGCACAGGTCCTCGGGCTGGGGGGAAGGAGGGAAGAATATATGGGAAAAGGAAACAGGTAACATAGTTCCATCGGGGATTGCTCAAAGTTATTGTAATGGAAATAAGTAATGAGAGAACACCAAACAAGCACTCTAAGTCAGTGGAGCCTTGTAGAAAAAAGAACTCCAGCAAAAGAGCAAACAGAGTAATTCTAGGCAATGGGGTAAAGGGGAATATGATTTCCCCCCAATACAGTATATTGTAGGACCAAGCAAAAGCATGTAATGTATCATTAATAAATAATGCAATAGCCAATATCCCCGTGTGTCAGACATTCAACCTCTCTTCATTCAAAACCCTCAGGACTCCCACAAGGGAAGCAGCTATAGTGCTCCTGTCTTGGCTGCTACACACTGGGCATGCACAGAGATCCATGATAGGAGCAGATAGGGTGCGGGTAATCTATGGGATACAGGCATGGGCTGAGAGGGGGGCAGCACACCCGTCCTGTTTAAAGCTGGAAGAATTTCTCAGAATATTGTTTTGCTAAAAATAACCAAACCACCAATAAGACAGTATTCAAATACTAAATAAGGCAAATTTCCTGTGGTGGTAATAACTTCCGGTTTCTCTTTTTCTCCTCCTCTTATTTACTCTTCTTTCTAATTATCCTAAATCTTTTCTTCATTTTTTCACCATCTATGTTTTCTTTGAAACTAAATGTTCTGTCATTGTCCATCCTTCTTAAATATTTCATTTTATTTTCTCCTCTAAAGCCCTTCTCCTTTGTCCCTCTAATTCCACCTGCAATTTTTTTCATTTCCCCCCATACCGCTCCATTTTCTCCCCCAGTTTGGTCTCTTCTGTCCCCTCACCTGATGCTCTTGCAATGCGGTCAAGATACTGCAGTTTCCTCTGAATGCAGGTGATGAGAGAAGGTAAACAGTTGGCAGAGTGAACTTGCGAATGTCGGTCTCCTAATGACGGTGAATATACAGCCTTGATAGGAGCAGTACCAGTCACAGGACGTACTGGTGAGTGTACACCTAATATAGTACATTGCACACAATTCTGCTTATCTTACTACTAAAAACAGGGTAACAAACAGGATAAGAAATCAGGAAAAAATAAACAAAAATGACTAATGGGCTAGACAGATTGATTTTTTGGAACTAGCTTAAAGATCAAAGTGTGTAAAGCTTGACTCCATGACAGCAGGAGAGGGTATGCAGCTGTCATCTATAAATATCTGAAAGACAAAACAACCAGGAGGAAGAAGTATTGTTTAGAGTGGTCCCAGGAGATAAGTAGGAGTAGTGGGTTGAAACTGAGCAAAGACAATTTTGGGCCAAACGTCAGGAAGCATTTCTTAACAGTCAGCCTGTAGAATTGTCTTCCAAGGGAAATGGCGGAAGAAGTCCCACTACATGGGTCACTTGAGATTAGACCGAAACAAAGCACCTACTGTGATAATTTAGGGAATCTCTTTGTAAAGCAGAAGGCTCACACCTTCAGTGGGATTCTGAGGACAGTGCAAGAGCTGCTGGGGAGGTGTGGGGAAGTTTCAAGGCCTAGGCAATTGGGCCACAGGGTTCCCACTGCCAAGAGGGGTGTCACACACAGAGTCTACACGTGGAGTGTGTGCCTAGAGGATCAAAGCCAGAGATAGTGCCTAAACTCTGCCCTGCCCCAACAAGCTAAAGGCATGGGGATTCAGCATTTGGATCCCCTCACAACGGTCTCATGAGTGTCCAACAGGGGACGCGCAACCAAATCTTGTGACACCTGCATATATTGTAGGCAACATTCCTTCTTTGGCAGCCAGATAGTCTAAATGACCTAATGCTAACCATTTCTGATTTTTACTATTCCGTTTCAACTGAATTCCCGCTGTATTAAGGAAGCAGAGAAAAATAATCACACTCTGTGAATAATTCAGTCATCCCCTCAAGTGCCTGATAAATGAAAAATACTTTTGCTTATAATAAATATTCATAAATGAGATAGGTAAAAATAATGAACAAACTGAACTATTCCCAGGTTTCTGTCTTTATTTACTAAGTTACTCTGAAGTATCAACCAGAAATGACAAATTTCCCTTTCCACAACATAAATCTGTGTTTGATATGGTAATCGTAGATTTAAACAGGATTGAATGGATTTACATGAGGGATGATTAGAAGCACGGTATTCAATTCCAAATGTCTGTCTTAAGTTCTCTAAGTAACTTACACAGCTGCCCCTTTTAGCAATGTGGAATAAGCAGAATTAGCAACAGAAAGATGGGAGTATTAGAGACAAGTTAAATCTTACGAGAGAGTCCTCCAAAATTTGCCCAACTGAGTCCTCATTGGCAGATTTCAGAAACCCCAGAGCCACACTTAGTTTGCTTTTAATTGTGGCTGCCCTCATCTTTAATACAGAGCTAGAGCCTATTGAGAGCACAAGTCTTAGACTGAGGTGTTCCACCTTGATTTGAGCAGCTTGCAGCAATAGGACACAATGAACAACTCTATGAGTTACAGTTTATCCATTTGTGTTGTATGAAGTTTATTCTGCCCATGCCTGTCTTTTATAATTGTTTTACTGATTGACAATAAAATAATATGTCTTCTATTAGACTCATTAATTCTTTTTAAATCAATGAGGCATTTTTTGATTGCAATATTGTTAGGGTGACCAGACAGCAAATGTGAAAAATCGGGACAGGAGGTGGGGGGTAATAGGAGCCTATATATGAAAAAGACCCAAAAATCAGGACTGTACCTATAAAATCGAGACATCTGGTCACCCTAAATATTGTATTCTAAACAAATTCTGACAAAAGCCCACAGATTACAGAGTTTTCTACATTTCTCACAGACAAATACACAGGAAGTCTGTATTCCTCATGGCTATTCTTGACTGATTCAGTAAAACACACTCCTATGGTTAAATTCCTAAAATGGGAAGGATGGCCTTATGGCTAAAACACAGGATTGGAGCCAGGTGATCTGAGAAGAGTTTCACTTCAGAGTCTATGCCAGGCTGAGCCAGAGTAGACTCTGGTGCTGGATGTCTATCAGCAAAATGTCTGCCTGGCAGGTTACTCGGTGACCCATAATAACTCATCACACATCCTGAAGTCAATAGCACTGGCCAACAGTAGGGACAGGCCTGCCAGATGAAACACTAAATCAGTGCATCCTGGTGCAGCTTCCGCTTGTTATGCTCCTATTGAATTCCTGATGGATTTCAGAGTTGCGTGCCACTAAAATAACACCCAGCAGAGAACAAGAGTGAAAATATTCCTTGCTGTTCCTATGGGAGACTCTCCCTATGTTTGTAGCCACCCTCATTGATTGCACTTTCCTCTGTCAGTGGGGGTGCAGCTGCCCCTGGAGTATAGTCCCAGTTCTGATACAGCCTCTTGTGGAACCTTGGGTGGGTCTTTAGCCACATGATCACATATTAGTTTTCCTGATGGACCCCTGCCTCCATCAGTGCACAGGATGAAAGTGGTCAGTGAGACAAAGTGCTGCTCAGTATGGATTTTTACCTCATGTTGTGTGTACTCATGCTACAAACACTGCATACTATCCACCTCCGGCACTAAACACAGCAGGGGTCCTGTGGCTCTGCTTTATTTACCATCCAAGTGCTTCAAGAATGGCACAAAACTGCTCTCAAGAGACTAGAGAATCTAGCCCTGTTCTTCTTTTCTTTCTTTAACTACCTGAAAAGTAACTGGAACCTCACAACTCAAAGTAATACTGAGCTAATTTAGAATCAGGCGAAGGAAAGTAATTATTTTGTAAATTACAGGTCAATTGCAACCAGAAGGCTATAAAAATACATTACTTCAGTTACCCAATCTTTTTTATAAATAAAGATAATATTGACAAACTGGTAGGAGACTGAAGTGCTGAAAATAGTGGAAGTTACAACCAGTAATTAAAAAACGTATTTACGTTTGTATGCTAAATACCTACTGGATTTAATTAACAACATCACATGAGAACAATGCTGCAATGAGAAAAAAATGGCTCTTGGAAAATTTACTGTTTATGTAATGTGGATTCCTCACTGAATCTCTCTTATCTAATCAGAGTGCCATACTTCAAAAACAGTGTCTCTTGAGCTCTTACTAGCTGTCACACTAGCAAGACACTATATAAAAAACAGGCACTTTACAAGCCCTGTGCTGTTAAGGTAAATACTCCAAACACACATTCTATATACATAATATGAGGCTCTGAAGAAACAGTCAGAAAAATGAATGATTCCCCTAAGACATTATCCTTTAATCTTTTCATGCCGCAAGTCATTTCCCCCCTCCCACATCATTCACTGACAAAACCACTCATGCCAAAGAGTTGAAAACACTCTAAGAATAAAATAAATTATTAGCGTCTGATCCAACATAAATGTATGCAGAGTTTCAGACTGCATAAATGTCAGGAGATTATGGATGCTGGCTCCACTGCAGACCAATCTATTCAAGATAAACATCAGCGGATAGCATGACACCAACCCAACCCCTTTCCTCCCTTACAGAACCCTTCTTGCATGCTTCTGTGGGCATTGTGCAGGAGATGGATAGGAGAGGGGTACAGGTCCAGTAAATTGTATCATCCCATGATACAAAGTTCCTTTTCCTACAAATTTCCTGTAACTGTAAATGGGGAATTATCATCAAGCAGGTGTGTTTCCAATAGGGTCACGCAGGGATCGGTTCTTGGCTCTATACCATTTAACGTTATCATCAATGGTGTGGAAGAAAACATGGAATCATCACTGAAAAAGCTGGCAGATGACATAAAATCTGGGGGAGTGGTAAATAATAAAGGGGTAGTTAAGTGATTCAGAGCAATCTGGATTGTCTGGTAAACTGGGCGCAAGCAAACAATATGAGTTTTAAGACAACTGAATATAAACATATACATCTAGGAGCAAAGAATGTAGGCCATACTTACAGGATAGGGGACTCTTTCCTGGGAAGCAGTGACTCTGGAAAAGATTTGGATAATCTGCTGAACATGAGCTCCCAGGGTGACACTGTGGCCAAGAGAACGAATGTGATCCTGGGATGCATAAATAGGGGAATCTCAAGTAGAAGTAGAGAGGTTAGCTCTATATTTGGCACTAGTGCAACCAGTGCTGGAATACTGTGTCTAGTTCTGGTGCCCACAATTCAAGAAGGATGTTGATAAATTGGAGAGGGTTCAGAGAAGAGCCATTAGAACAATTAAAGAATTAGAAAACATCCCTTATAGTGATAGACTCAAGGAACTCAATCTATATATCATAACAGAAAGAAGATTAAGGGGTGACCTGATTAAAATCTGTAAGTATCTATATGAGGAACAAATATTTAATAATGGGCTCTTCAATCTAGCAGAGAAAAGTATAACATGGTCCACTGGCTGGAAGCTAAAGCTAGACAAATTGAGACTGGATATAAGGCATACATTTTTAATGGTGAGTAATTAGCATTGGAACCATTTACCAAGGGTCATGGTGGATTCTCCATCACTGACTATTTTAAAATCAAGATTGGATTTTTTCAAAAAGATCTGCTCTAGGAATTATTTGAGGAAGTTCCATGGCCTATGTCATACAGGAGGTCAGACTAGATGATCACAATGATTCCTTCTTGGAATCTTGAACTCTATGAATCTGTTTGTCTTCCCATTAACACCACGATGCCTAGAGCCTAGGAGTGTAGAACCCCAGGACAGCGAAAGGCACAAGCACTGGCTGTTCTATATGTAGCATGATAGTATCATCCCTGCACTTGTCCTCATCCCTACCCAACCTCTTGTGTTCTCTTCTCCTCTGGTTTCTTATTTTAACTTCTAGATTGTAAGTTCTTCAGGGTGGAAACTCTGTCATTATCGGTTTCTATACACATCTGTGGTTCCATGCATGCAATCATAATAAAATTAAATTAAAACATTACTTAATGTTTGGGAGGTCATTCTCCTCCTGGTGGATATTCTAGGGGGACTCACTCCCCAGACTGTTGAAGTGGGGTTTGGGGCGTTTACTCTGGTAACTCTTTTGTCCTGATGGGTCTTTCTTTTTGCTCTCTAGCTGAGCTACATCATGGAGCCAACAATCATGGAGATGTCTTCATGCCATATGTCCTATTTAATATTCTTCATGGCTGATTCGGTCAGAGCTTGAATTTGAATTTCTGTCTATCAAAGGATCTTTCATCACCCTCCTTCCCACGGGGACAGGCAGAGTGATTCCAAAATTACAAGGTTCTTCCAACACTCTAGGAGGGAGGTTTCATTTCTTTTTCTTTCCAAAAGCTGTTGCTATTAACTGGACTGGTACCCAAAGTATAATACTATGGGAAAGGTGGCAGTGAAATGTGTGCTAGGTATTACTGATATAATCACTTCATATGAAAATCTCCAGAGAAAGGGTTAAACATAGAGAACTTTGCTCAAAGGACCCTCAGTTATGGACTTGTTTTTTACTACCTGGATGGAGACTCATAGAGGAGCCAGCTCAGCTGGATGTTAGCTATAGCTGAACCCATCTGAGGAGCTCTTCTGTCTTGCGCACCCTACTCTCTAGGCTGGTATGGAGGGTACCATAGCCTTTCAAGTACTCTGTTCCCCTGGAGCACACGATAGGCCTGATCCTGTACCCATCTGACGCCAATACAAAGTGCCCACTGATTTCAATAGTGCAGACTATAGTCCCAGAAGGACATTCCTTATGTTCTCCTAGACAGATGTGGGCAAACTACGGCCCACGGGACCATCCTGCCCGGCCCCTGAGCTCCCGACCGGGGAGCCTAGTCCCTGGCCTGTCCCCTGCCGTCGCCCCTCCCCTGCAGTCATGCTGCCGTGCAGGCTGCACTCTGGCCCGCCGCTCCCGCTGGGCAGCGTGGGGAGTGCAGCTGGCTCTGGCCAGGTGTCGCGGCTCCGAGCTCCTGCTGCTGATAAGGGGGCGGGTAGGATGGGTAAGGGAGCGGGGAGTCCTGGGGGGCAGTCAGGGAGGAGTGGGTGGTTGGATGGGGTGGAGGTTCTGGAGCGGGCGGTCAGGGGATGGGGAACAGGGATGGTTGGGAGTGGGAGTCCCGGGGTGCCTGTCAGGGGGCGGGGATGTGGATAGAGGTCATGAGGGCAGTCAGAAGACAGGGAGCAGGGGGGGTTGGATAAGGGGTGGGATCTCAGGGACAGTTAGGGGCAGGGGTCCCGGGAGGGGGTGGTCAGGGGACGAGGAGCAGAGGGCAGTTGGATAGGGGTGGGAGTCCCGGGGCTGTCAGGGGCAGGGATGTGGATAGGGGTTGGGGCAGTCAGGGGACAGGGAGAAGGGGGTTGGATAGGAGGTGGGCGGGAGGGGCGTTCAGGGGACAAGGAGCAGGGGTGTTGGATGGGTCGGAGGTTCTGAGGGGGGCAGTCAGGGGGCGGGAAGTGGGAGGGGACGGATAGGGGGTGGAGGTCTTGGTTTTGTCCTTCATGTTCTTGTGTTTGTGTTGGAGCCCCTTTGCACAGCACTGGGTTGTGTCCAGGAATACCATTTCTGCATTTTTTCTGTTGCCTGGTTGTAAAACTTTGCATTGTTGTACATTGTACTCCTGTTAAGATGAGACTGGATGTGCTCTTCTCCCCAGAGGGCAAGGAAGTTCAGAACCACTTGGCAGGACCACGCAGAAGTACAGCACACAAATGTTATGACGGACTCTAGGTACGTGAACAAAGGAGTACACCTGGCTGTGTGCCAGCATTTAGGCAGGGAGGTGACATCCAGTCAAGATGATCCCAGAGCAGTAGAGGTCACAGAGGGAAACAGACATAATAATAATTGGAGACATACCAATCTCCTAGAACTGGAAGGGACCTTGAAAGGTCATCAAGTCCAGCCCCCCTGCCTTCACTAGTAGGACCAATTTTTGCCCCAGATCCCTAAGTGGCCTCCTCTCATTGAAACTCACAACACTGGTTTAGGGCAGGCCTCAAACCACTGAGCTATCCCTCCTCCACAGTAGTCCAGGACTAGACACACTAGTCCAAGTGTGAAGCGGTAGTAGCGGAGGACTGCCTGAAGTGGCATAGCTAATTTGAAATAGGTATGCATCCACACAGTCTTTAAACTGGTATAGCTCATTCCGGAATAGAGTTCCATCACTTCCAAAGTGGATTAATTAAATTTAGTGGGGTAAACCACCAGATAAACTGAAAAAAGAACATGCATGTGTGGATGCAGGACAGTTTATGTCCCTCCAAAAACCTAAAGTTATATCAAAAAACCTTATACTGGTTTCACACTAGTGCAATTCCATTAACTTGAAATTGAGTTACTCCTGAATTAGTTCAGTATAAACAGAAGAAATAGGCCCCAGGTGTTGTTTTGGCCACTGCGGGGTGGGGGGTGGGGCTCTCATCTATTTCCAGCTAAAGCAAAAGAAATACAATCAGAATTGCAAGGGCATGATGCAATGACTCATATGCTCCCCTTTGCTAAGGCCACTTTACATCATGTGGTCAGAGCAAAACAGCCCTAAGGATGGTATAGTCCAGTGCAAGAGGCTCATGCCAGTCTAGTAGCATCCTCTAGTGACAAAGTCTCCTGTACACTATGACCCCCACCCAAAGCTGGTGTAGGGTATGTAGTGTGTTAGATCTGTGCATCCCCAGTGATTCCTGACTGCCATAGGGCTGTTGAAAGCTGGCAAAATTTAGTGTCCTCCGGGCTGCTGTAAGTTCCACTGAGGAACACATAGCAGGCTGAGGATCAGGGGAATGCAATGGTGAAAAAGAGCTAGCCTAGTAACTCCCCCCACCCCCGACTTCATTTGTGCACTGGTTAGCTGAAACCAAGGTTCAAGGACAAAGTCTATAACCAGTCAAAAAGCATCCATTAACTCATATGAAGATCTGTAGCCTGGAAACTGTGATGGACACTAAACTATATGGTAGATTATACTTTATTTTTTTAACATGAAGTTGTTTAAATATTTCTGTGAATTACAGAGTATTACTATATGCAAAACGTAATTATTTTGACTATATAGGGATCTGTTTGACACAAAGGGTGAAATTCTGCAGCTCCACTTCCGCCAGCTCATAATTTGGCCCAAGGGATATGAAGAATCTCTAATAAAAAAATGACCTGTCTCTAGGGCAAAATTTGAACTCAATGGCTTTGTGTATTAGACTACACAGTTTTTGGCTGCAGTTCAAGGTAATCTAACTGAGGTTACATTTGCTACAAGAAAGGGATTGTCCCTTGAATATAACAGAAAAATATTGAGTATAACAAATGAAAAATGTAATAATAAATTCAGGGGGATACACAGGTGCAAAGGAAGTCTGTTTGATCAGCCCTACTAAGATCTTTAATTTTATACAAACCAGCCCTAGTTTGCCAAACATTTTGTTTCTAAAATAAAAAAAAGTGAGCCAATGAAGAACTTTGCTACTGTACCTTTCAGCTACAACTTCCTCCATAACTAGGGCACCTATTATTATGTTTTGTGGTCTGGGATGCTAAAGTAGGTATGTGGAAAAAAACACAAATATAAAATTGTGTTGTCAGAGCAATATCCCATGTTCCCTATTGGGCTCAATTCTACACAGAGAAAGGGAATGAGTGCTTTTGTATTCTAATTTGGCTTAAATAACTACCATAATTTTGAATTAAAGTGGCAGCATTCACAGGATAGTTGAAGTTAGGTCAGCATTCACATCTGAAATACTTAGTATTAAAGGTTTATAATCTAGTTGTATAATAATAAATTCTGGTTGTAATTTGTCACTCAGGATTTAAGTTTGGGAGCAATTAGAATATAATTTCACACAGAAATTAGAAATAGATAACACTTAATAGATGCTTTCAGTTAATTCATCTGCCAGTGCAGCAAAGTTCTGTACAATAACTTATTAATGCATTGACAAGTCTACTTTTAAACTTGGGAGTGAACGAATTTTGACCCTTTCCCTTGCGACGTTTTCCATAGTTTAATACAACTCACTGTCAGAAAATATATCCTAATATTAAACCTAATCTTTCCCCTTTGCTAATTTCTCACCAGTTCTCCTAGTTGTATACTTCGGCGACCCTAAATATTTTTTCTCCGTCCTAGGGGTTTGCACACTTTAATTGTATTATACTTCTCAAGCATTGCTTAAACAAGCTAAATCAATCCCTACACTGACTAATAATTTTTGTTGCCATCCTCTAAATGACTTCAGTTTGTCAGTATCTTTCCGGTAATGGCTGCCCAGAATTTTGGCAATGGGTCAGACCTGGGGCTGAGCTGAGAAGTGCTCTGCACAACTCAAGAGAGGGCATAACTAGTGGCTTTAAGCTGCTTTTGGACTCCTGCAGATATTGGGACCCTCTGGGTGTTGATCTAGTCACTGGCATAAATTAAAGCATCCTGAAGGCTGTTATAATTTACACAGGCTGCCAGCAGCTGAAGGGGCTGTTTGGGCAGCTGGGTATACACGGTGCAGCATAGAAAGCCCGGCTGCTGCACTTCTATACCACTCAAGGACCCCTCCATACTGCAGAATCCAGCTGGGCATAGTCAGGGAAAGGGATGAAGGCCAGGGAGTTCTACATCTGGCTGATATTCTCTGGGGCAATTATCAGCTGCTACAATATAAAGCAGCCCTGAAACTGCTACAAAAGGTGCCTTGGGACTTACCTTGGTGTATGTCATATAAAGGCCGGTCTCCTCAAAAGGAAGATCTTCAAGAGCGTGTCAGTGCGTTAAGCCCTGCATCATGTGGAGGTGGGTCTGAATTTCCCTGGTGTCATTCATTCCATTCCGGATGACAAAAATAACTTTTATTTCTATTACAAACGTACATGGACACTGGGTTATACTCTCCCCACTCTGTATCAATGATCAGCTTCTCACTTCCTTCTCACTGCCACTTGGCCCACATGCTTTGACTCCAGTGGGCCCTTTCACACACAGGTTTCTCCCCAAAGAAGTGCTGCCCCTTTTTGTATACAAATCCATTGCCTGATCCTGGGTAGCACTCGTGACACTACCTACTACGAAAGGTACTATTTCAACACCAAACTAATTGCCGTCAGCTCTTTGTCTTGAGCTATGCTGCATGAAGAGAAATTCATTCTTAAGATGCACAGAGACAGAACGCCAGTTATTAAAGTCATCAATATTTATCCAGCAGGTAAAATTCTGATCAGACAGGATGGGGACATCTGTCACACCATCTTTACATTTCAGAAGTTTAAAACTATTCTGCAGAAGTTACTTGTGAAAGTCACATTGAGTAGCACAACTAAAGAAAAGCCTTGTTTTCTCTTTTCTTTTGGAGGATAAGGAAGTGTGGGGGGGAAGGACACAGGAATTATGTTTATTAAACTGTAATTCCTCACCTACTCCTTGCCCTAGTAAACATCAGTGCATTGAACCAAAAAACAAAACAAGAGCACAGATTGATGCCTTTCAGTTCATTAAGTAAGAAGCAGAAGAGAGTCCCTTATAATCTCCAGTACATCCATTGAGATGGGCCTGGTGTTATATTGTGGAGCATTTCAACATTTCCATTTTTGAAGGTTCTACCTCTTGCTTTTTTTAAAACAATCCCTAGCCCTTCATGTTTAAAGTTCTGCAATATTTAAAGACAAGGGCCTGATTCTGCTCTCACTTCCACTTGTGTAAATCAATAGCAATGCCATTGAAGCCAATAGAACTACACTGGTGTAAAACTAGTGAGAGAGCTCAATCAGGCCATAACTTCCTGGCTACATTTAAGACCTGCTCTTTCTTCTTTTTAGTAGTTATCCATGCTTATAAACTGCTGGGTCTGAAAAGTGACCATCACAATTTTGCTTTGGGGGGCCCTTCCAGCGTGGATCTCACTCCCTGCTGCAGTCTATTTCATTTCATTTCCTCCCTGCTTTTACAAACACTTCACTTATAAAAAGATGGTTTTAGAATGATCATTATGATCACCGTATTAATAGCTATATCCATACCCTTTCAATCCATTTACTCCCCTTTTAAAATTGGGCCCTTTCACTTGCTTCTGTGTGTTTGGTTTAAGAAGGTGGCATTTTATTACACTGTATTTGTTTCATTTCTTTTGTACAGCATTCCAAGTGCTTTGGCAGGAGGCAGCACTATAGAAATACAATCACTGGGCCAAATCTTGCATTTCTAACTCCACTATTTAAAAATTTAATAAAGGGCTTAGGCGCTTGCTAATTATTAATATAATAATGATAATCATTACAATACAATCATAAATAAACTAATACTTATATGGAATTATCCATCATTCGGATTTAAAAATCATGCTAATATTAAAGCTGGATGGATGGTGAAAAGGCTGAAGATGTAGCGCTGAATAATGCCTCTGCAGAAGATGAATCACAAGTGGGAACTGGAAAGGGGAGAGGCAGCATGACCACCCCATCCTCCCACTTCCCACATCCCCTGGGGCTGTATAATAACAATGTTGCTTCCATAGTATTTACAAATGAAAAGATGCTTCACCTTATGTAATCATTTGTAAAAGAACTGAAAATTATAGTGTCCTCAAATAGAGGGAAATCATGGCAAACCAGGATTTCATCAAGGGATATGGGCACAAAGAACATCTTGAAGGAAATACACAGTCATCTCATGTAAAGTATATTCCTTAATTCAAGAGTTCTGGGTCAAAAGGGAAATTCTAATGTTTATTCTACTGCCATACGTTACCCAAATAGTAGAATAGTAGGGGTGAAATCCTGACCTCATTTAAATCAATTAGAGTTTTGCTGCTGACTTCAATGAGGCCAGGATTTTAATCTACGTGTAGCAGTGTTGGGAATGGCTAAGCAATTTCAGCTAGTCTCTGAATATTTCACTATGTAGGAGAGTTTTGCACAATTTAAAGAACCCACCAAATGATAAAGAGTGGATTTCTGTGGCACAGATAAACTGATTATTCCTCACAGAATTAAATCTGAGACTTTTCCTGTGCATAATGGCAACTAAAGAGTTAATAAGAAAACTGCCTGTCTGCTCAGCTGGGGAAGTCTGCTGTCCAGAAGGAGAGTCTGGGGAAAGCCTAGAGAGGAGGCGAGGTGGGAAGCAGCTCAGGGAACAGCAAGGGACTGGGAGGAACCGGTTCTATCTGCTTCACACAGGGGCCTGGAACTGTCCATCCTTCGTCAGGGTCATGGCACTCCTGAATCTTTACTACCTCAAAAGGGCAGAAACTAATAAGGGCCTGGCCAGAGGGCTGGGGTCATAAGAAGAAATCAGTAGACACAGAACTAAATGATTGACAGCAGGAAGGGGAGAAGCCGTCAGACTTGGTGTAGCACTCCATAGAGCCACAAGAGGGTGCCAGCCGGTAAAGGCAGCCTTGGAATGCTGTGTTAATTTAATATACTTGATTTAGCAACGTTTTTGTCATGTTTTTCACATCCTTTTATAGCTCTGAACAAGCTTTTCTATGCTTGTATTTACAGTGCTGCTCCACACCATCAACATCTATTTTCTGTGTACCCATTTCTTCCATATATAAGATATTTGTAATGGGTATTTATACCTGTGCATATTCTTTGCAAGCCATATTTAGAGCAAATATCCCTATCTTGACAATATTTGTTGTTTCTAATACTGCTCTCACATATGCTATTTTTTAAATATGCCATTCTGTCCATTATATACACTGTTCTTCAAATCCTTCAATATTCTTAATATTTTATAATTAAGTTTTACAAGCAACAACAGTCTAAATGCAATGTATTAAAATGCATTTGGGTTTTAGAAAAAAAGTTATTACATTTCTATTTATGCACATTAACATTTTTCTGAACATACATTTCATAAGGATTTTCATTCCACGGACTTAGTATACGGACTACAAAGTTTCATTGACATATGGAGGCAGAAAGGTCTATCAAGTCAGTTATCCACAAATTAAGTCTCTGAACAGGTCTTGACAGCTCAGAGATGAAAGTGTACTTGAGCCAAGCCTTTCCATTTAAAGTGAGTGGGGAGAGAATAAACACAGGTGTCGTCTTGTTTACCAATCTGCAATGCTTAACCCTTTGCTTTGTAATTTATTGATACAAAGTCTGTGATTATCTATGAATCCATGGCTGCCATTTTCCAACATGCCATGGCCTGGAACTTCACTCAAAAAGTGGAGCCAGAACTCAGATCTTGCTCAAAAAGCACAGCAGCCTGCCACCTGAACTGGAAGGTCTCCTTCAGTGTTACAGCAATATGGGGCCTATGACACACAGTTGAATAGTTCCAATTCCAACTGCAGTATAAGGCAGTGATACATATACATACACACTAGCCATCCATTATAGTACTATTACTTTAGCTCACTATGTTACCTGAGTATAAACTATATTTTCCCCGATATATGTGATGTTTAGTATCTCATACTGTACTAGCCAAATACTGAAGTCTTTTACTCAATAAAGTCAATAGGAGTTTTGTCTAAGAAAAACAAAGTAAGGCCTTCTGGATTTAGCCCATTACTACCAATAAAAGTCTGTATATAAAAACTATTATATACTAACTATAAAAAGACCATAACATACATTTGCTGATATATTGCAGGAAAAGAAAGAAGCAATTCACTTACATATATACAGATAACGTTCTGCTGGATTTCATGGAAGCATTAGTACACACTTGGGCCCACTAATTCTCTTACTAAAGTCAATGGGAGTTTTGTCATTGACTTCAAGAGGAGCAAGAGCAGGCCCTTTCTTTCTTCTGCTACAGCCCTGGAGACTGAACTCCTGCGTTTTGCCACAACATTTGCAGCAGCAGTTCAAGCATTTTCACAGTTTTAAAAGAATCCACAAATCTAGAGATGGCAAGGTCTTTTCAGCCGGAGCTCAGGAGAACACAAATAAAAGTGAGCAAAAATAGTCACACCATTTGGCAAACGTGCAGAAAAACTAAAACTAAACAAAAATCATGTTTTTATCAGATTGTGAAAAATGGAAAACTGTATAGTTTTAAACACAGAATTATTGCAAAAATATGGAACTCTCTGGCCATTTGCTGTTGTCGCAAGAGTGACAGACAGAAGTATCAGGCAAAGCCTCAGTGGTGAACAAGTCAAAAACATCCAATTTTCCTGACACGCTTTGGAGTCTATTTCCAAACCCCCAACAGTCGGAAGAAAATGGCACTTTTAGATTGTAAATTATGTGGGGCAGGGACCTCTGGAGACAGTTCAACATAAGATAATGCTGACATTCCCAACACTGTGCTATGCTGCTTTCCCCATAAGAGGAAATTTGGATGCAACTATCACTAAGAAGCATGTCTAGTCATTTGCTTGTATATCACCTAGCTCAATGTATCCTAAAATGGAACCTTTGGTCACTCCTGTGATATAAATAATAATAAATCAGCCACTTCCTGGGGAATCCTGATCCCTGATGATGCCCCTCTTGTAATGACAACAGTTGCCATTGATCTGGCAGCTGTATCCACTGCATCAAGTGCTGCTTGGAGACTTATCCTGGTCATTAGCATTGACTAGTGATGTGAAGTCCTCACAAATCTGATTGGGCAACTTATCCACAAAGGCAAGCGGTCTTTCATGTATGTGGAAGTCAAACCTGGCCAATATGGCCTGATAATTGGCCATGCAAAAATGCAGGCTCGCTGAGGAGTAGGATTTCCAGCCAAATAAATATAGTCTCTTTGGCTCTCTCTTTTTTGGTGTGGACCTGAATTGTTTTGCCTTTTCATTCATCACTGTGACCACAAGGCAGGATGAGGTAGGGTGCACATAAAAGAATTCCACACCCTTGAGAGGCACTTGGTATTTTCTATATGCCTTATGAGAGGTAGGCAGTGCTGAAGCAGGTGTCTGCCACAGGAATCTGCAAGAATCCATGATATTCCCATTGATATGGAGTGTTATCTTTCCTGATGAGGAGGCCTAAAGTATGTTCACTTACCTATGTGTCTATACCTTTACCTCCTCAATATGGATGTGGAAGGCCTCGGCCGTTATTTTTAATGGATCTTGGAAACCATTATAATAAATTTTGGGGTCATGGGTCAGGGGATGAAGAGGACAGGGTGCTACTATGCTAAAAATAGCTGCATAGACATAGCAGCTCGGGCTGGAGATTGGGCTCTGAAGCTTGGATATCTCCCTCACATGACCAGAGGTGCCCACTTTCAAATTTCTCCGGGGATGCTTGACCCTTACTCTGCCTCAGGCCCCGTCCCCATTCCACCTGTTCCCTCAAGGTCCCACCCTGCCCCGCCTCTTCCTGAGCGTTCTGCCCCCTCCCCTGAACATGCCCCACCCTCACTCTGCCTTTTCCTACCCCCACTCCTCCCCTCCCGGCAGGCAGTTGGTGCTGGGAGAGAGGGGAAGGAGCTGATCAGTGGGGCTGCTGGTGGGTGCTGGACACACACTATTTTTTGCATTCGGCGCCCATGTCAGAGGGGCAATGTTTGAATCCAGGAGAACTGGACAGCACCATGCCAGTGGTGAACAGAACTCTAAGAAGTAAAGCAACAGGCAATCAAACAAAAATAATTAATAACTAACTATGAACTATAAACTAAACTGTAAAACAATTAAGCTATCAACTACAGTAGAAAGGCTGGCAGTCTCTTGACTAGTCAGAGCTCCATCTCTAAGCTGTGAGAGGAACTGAATGGGGGCTGGCATACCTTGGCCTTATGTGCCCTTGCTGTGGAACATGAGGACTGAAAACGCATGATGCCTTATGGGTACTGCTGGCCAAAAAGACTCCAGTCTCAGGGGTCACAAGGTGCATGAACACCATAAGGGGAATGTGCATATGGCAAGCACTCAAAGGAGAATGCAACAATGTCCGTCTGTAAGCCAGGCATACTTTCCAGCACATTATCTGTCTAGTTTCCATGACACACATCATAATGGGAGGCCTGTGCAACAGAGACCGGATTTGTACAGAGATAAGTCTTATGGGTTTATTTTGGTTTGTCTTTGGCAAATGCCAAGATTGCCAAAACCAATCAGGGAGCGATGTATCGGACATTGTGCTGCCTTGCTTTGTCTCTTATCCAGCTAGATTCTCATCAGACTGGTACATTCACGCATTGCTTCCCAACCAAGAAATTCAGAACATTTCACGTTGCTGTCCACTCAGCTTCTGATACAGCTCTACCCCGATATAACGCTGTCCTCGGGAGCCAAAAAAATCTTACCGCATTATAGGTGAAATCACGTTATATCGAACTCGCTTTGATCTGCCGGCATGCACAGCCCTGCCCCCCGGAGCGCTGCTTTACCGCGTTATATCCAAATTTGTGTTATATCGGGCCGCGTTATATCAGGGTAGAGGTGTAGTTGGTATTAAAAGACACTTCTCCATAACCCTCAAAGAAAGCAAAAATCTTATGATTTAATTTGAACTAGCAGGTCAACTTCTACAATGTTGCTACAGACTAATGAAATTCCATTGTCAAGCAATGACAGACCGGTTCAAAACTTATGTAGCTTTAATTCACGCTTCAAAACCTAGATTAACATAAAGAGACTGGCAGAGATGGCTCAACATTAAATGAAGTTCTGATTAATGTAACATTGCGGTATTACCTTACCTTTGTGTTATTGTTTATGCAAGTTTCCCCCTTAATGTTACACAGTGAAAAAGAGAGGAGAGGGAAAGAGATGCATTTTTCCAGTTATTTGTCTTCCTTTAATGGGAACTCTTCTTTGCTATAATTTGTGTATTGATCTAGACCTTTATAAAAATTTATTTACTTTTCAATGGGTACTTTGTGCTAATTAGGTGAGAAAAGATTACTTTCCTTCATGCTCTTTATAATAGAGTTAATGATTTTCTTTGGTGTGAACAGCTCTTTATTTATCTTGAGATGTTTTTCCTGATTGAAACAAAGTCAGGATAAAAGTAATCCTTGATATTCTTATCACATGGTACAAATATGGGGCCATATCCTGCAACGGAATCTGCCCACACTAGGGTGACCAGACAGCAAATGTGAAAAATCAGGACAGGGGGTGGGGGATAATAGGAGCCTATATAAGAAAAAGACCCCAAAATCAGGACTGTCCCTATAAAATCAGAACATCTGGTCACCCTAGCCCACACAGAGCTCCCTGAAGGAGTGGGCCATATTTTGAATCAGAAATATGGTATGTTTTTAATGTTACAATCACTATTGAAGATAGCTGAAATAAAAATATTGATCCTTTCACTTTTATTTTTAAATACTTCTGTTTAAAACAAACATTTATTACTTTTTAGTGCAGATTTTGGTTTCATTACTGTTCCGGCAACTAACCGATTCACAAGAGTTTAGCTTTCAGGATGGTTATGTTTTGGAACACATTTGAAATCAGATGAATCAACCATGCCCCTCGGGGAACATTGCTCTGCATTAAGTTGCTAGCTCTTCTCCCCTTAAACAGACATTTTCTAACACAGCAATCACTGAAAATCCCTATGTATTTGACAGATACGTAAATTAATGAATTCTTTTAAGTAACTTTACAAAGCCCAAGAGACATGATATTACAAAGCCTTTCTGCCTTACTTAAAAAGTGCTGTCTCAGCATCCAATGAACACTGATATTTATAGGACCATCAATATTGTTTAAGCCAGGGGAGAAGTGTCCAGCCATACAACAGTTTTCTCATTGAAGACTTTGCTTTGTCCTATAAATGTGCTAAATAAGCAATTATTTGTTTGAACTTCATCTACATTGCCTCAGGTACTTGGCATAAGGAACTAATGTTTCTTTTATAAAACCTCAGAGTATTATCCTGTTGGGCTGCATGACAATTTATATGAATACTTAGTGTTAGTTTTGCTCTCAGTGTCTCTCTCTTAGCCAGTGTGATATATTAAAATTACAATGAACCCATCTGCATTTTAGCTTTTTCATATGAAAATATTTTCACAATTGCCATCTGGCGCCTCATAAATTTCAGATAAATGTAACAATGACACATTTGTAATGGGATGTCCTAATGCAATTCTATTATATCGGAAAAAACAAAGAAAACATAAAACAGATTTAGCAATAAAAATGTACTTACCTTCATATGTTCCACTTTCTAAGAGAGCACCACTTTTCTCCAGTTCCATAAAATCTTCAACAGTGATGAAAATATAGTCCACACCTGGGACCTCCCCCTCCTTATGTGGCCTTGTGGTGCCTAATAATAAGAGAGAAAGCCATCAAAATGATCTTTATCAAGCATATATTAACAGATATTTGATATCTGAAAAGTACTACAAAACCTTCATTAATACTTGCACTGTGCTAGTCCTATTGTATGGTTTGAGAAAATTATAGGGTGGTAAATTAAATGTTTGTACTATATAGTGCATCTTTCTTCCCCATGTTATTTGCAAAACTGTATAACTCTGACTACCTGGATTTTCAATGTAAATATGGACGCTGGTGGAGGTGTGCGAGAGCCATTTGGGATTCTGGGCCCGATTTTCTTAGGTTCCAGTTTACATACCTCTAGCTAATGAAAAAGTATAATTCTGCTGTGCTTATTAAGGTCACCACTGAGATCAGGAATTCATATGTAAAATTAGTCTTTTTTTATTTATGACTACCACATTTTCTGCGGCTTTAGAAAAAACCAAACAGTTATTTTAATGTATTAAAGTCTGCCTCTGCTCACTACAATTTTTTTCTTAGAGCATTTCATGTCAGGACTATAATCTGTGTGATCAACTTTATGGATAAATATTAAAAATACATTTTTACGGTGGAGCCATGGTAGTGACTCCACAACTAACAACTTAAGACACTTTTCCTTTATAAGTCTGATTTTGATCCCCCTGCAACCTCAACTTTCAAAAAGAAAATGCTTTTTGCTTTAATATTTTGTACGTGTGATCTCTTGTTAGGTGATAATTTTTGAGTTGTTTGAAGTGGATCACATAAGGTGTTTAGAGATCTGAATCTTTTAAAACAACTATCTTTTTTTTTTTAAACAAGATTTCAATGTTGATGTGGTGGAGTGAGGTAAGGGGGAATCCCATTTCTAAAAAACTGGCAGACAGGGTATACATAAGTATGTTGGATGGACAATTTTGAAGTTATTCACTGTGGGAAAAACTGACTCCTGGGAGCTCTGCACATTCTCTCGAGATACTAGACTTTGTGATAAGTGATGAAAACCATTAGAACCCTGCAAGGGAAGAATTTCATCTATGCAGCTCCTGAGCTCCACAGAGGAAAGTTTAATAAGTACTCAGGAGTCAGGTTTGTCAGGAGAGACACTGTAGCACTTTTTATTAACTGCACAAAACACTGAGGGCCCAATCATGCAATGCTCATGGACACCAGTGCCTAATATCATTCTGAGTCTGCTCAGGCTCTGAAAAAATCCAGGTTAGACTAGGGATTCTTAGAGACTTAATATAGGGGTAACAACAAGGAGTCATGACCCTGTTTGAATAAGGAATTTTTGGTGCACTGAGGTTGTGTTGTACTTAGTCATAGCATTAGGAAGCACATAATACAACACGTAGGAAGTTTTAGTTCATTAATTGTAAAGAAGACAATTATCAGACAAAAATACTAGAAAAGATATAGTTAAGGTTATAAAGAGATTATTTTAAAAAACCCCAAACCTATATAAAAATGCTATTTTTACCCAAAAAAACTATCTAAAACTAGGCAATTCGGTGTCAACTTAGCAAAAAAAAAAACAACAACATTTGAAAGTCAAGAAAATTTATCAGAATTTCTGGAATTACTCTTCTGAGTTCCAACAACAGGCTTAATTTCCCCTCTTGTCTCTATCCTGATTACAATCTCTGATCACCATTCCCTATTTAAGTTTCACAGTTAGATGACAAATCTCTATTATCTCACAGAAAAATCTATGTAGTGGCTTATAAACTGTGAATCAAACCCCTAAATTGGATTCTAGAGACCGAACCCTTCACCTCTCTCGTCATATGGACCAAAGACCATAACATCAGAGCCATTATCCTTCATATATGGTCCACATAAGACACTGTTCTCATCTGAGTCAACTATCGGCTAAATACATCAACTCTACCTAATCCGCCATCCCCAGATCGGTCAGAATACATGCTCCAGATACAGATCGACTTGTGCAATCTCCATTCTGAACATACGGGCTATTACCTGCTCCCCACAACTCCGTCTACACATGTGTGAGATCCCCCTGTACCTGATATGGCTATTAAATAATCAGACAACAAAAGGACATACCACTATAATTCAGATAACCAACAGGGAGTGCTTAACCTTTTTCATGCAGCCTTTAGGAATTATGCTCCACCAGCTTCTTAGTGATAGTTGCCTCCAAATTTCCTCTTGTGGGGAAAGCAGCACAGCACAGTGTTGAGAATGTCAGCATTATCTTATGTTGCACTGTCTCCAGAGGTTTCAGGTTATGATAATAGATGTGCTAATCACTTAGGACCCACTGTAGTATAGCATCAATAGACTGCCAACTCTTCAATATTCACCACTTTCCCTCTGAGTCACTACTGAACAAATTCCCCAGCATCGTGTTTAGAAACACTTCGAGGCGAAGGTGCTGTCTTTTAGATGAGACATAAAAACACAAAAATGTAGTCATTAAAAACTCATGGCGCTTTTCCCAAAAGTGAAGGAGTGAACACGATGTCCAGGCCAAATTCCAACTAGGGTATTACATTCTGCGCACTTAACTTCCCCTTTAAGGTTTCTCTGTGTGTCCTAAATTGTTAAAGTGCTGCAATGTTTTATTCTGGAAGTAGCTGCAGTTCATGTCAGATAAGTGATCTCAATGTATAGTATATCATCTGTATCTCAGTTTGTAAAACATTTTGTGATTGCACATTTCAAACTATGTTACCTTGCATTGGAAATCCCAATTTGCAAATTGCCACGCTACCGTACCTTAAGTCTTGGCTAGTCAACACAAGCAGTGGAAAATCCTGCTGCATTACATTTCAATCTTGAATCAAAATAGAGCAACTAGAGCTGTAGTATGCAAAACAGCTAGCCCTTTACCTTTCACAAATCCTAAAAAAAGAGAGAGAAAACAAGCAACCTATTACCATACCTATCATTAGTCACTCAGTGGTGAGTCTCAGGCATGTCTCAGGATTTGAGCAAGGGTACAGGACTGGTCCATACTTCCTGCATGCCACAGCATTGGCCCAGTTTTCCCATACCATTTTTACACGGGTGTAACACCACTGATCTCAATGGATTTCCTCTTTAACTGCACCAGTATAAGAGGATAAGTAAACCCTATAAACAAACCCATGAGCATTCCTGGATTAAAATATTATTCATTGTAGTGTTTTATTCTACTGCTTCATTAAGGAGGTTTACTTTATTATTAGCTACAGAAAGTACTGTGTGCACATGAACATCTTGCTCATCTCTTTGCAAAAACAGGATAATCTCCTTATGGAGAAGCAAACCTTAAGAGAACATCCTTGCTACTGCTTGTAATGTTTAGCTTATTACTAATGTAGAAAGAAAATCACAAGAAGGCCAGCTGCCATGTTGTTAGGATGGTAGTTTGAGAAAAAAATGTAATCCAGTTCCAGTTCCATAACAAAAGGCCCAGGGAGTGTCAAGGACACCAAGAGGAACATGTATGAGGGATATTTATGACAACTGTAATGTGGGGACACATAATCCCCACCCTCAGCCCTTTGTTCCTGATTAATCAGAGAGGACAGTTTGCAGTTATAACTGATTACTCAGTGCACGCGTATACAGATGTACCGGTACTGCAAACATTCGCATCCAGGTACAGCTTTCTTAGGGCATGGCTACACTTGCAGATGTAGAGTGCTTTGAGTTAAACTAGCCTTTGGAGAGCGCAGTAGGGAAAGTGCTGCAATCTGTCCACACTGACAGCTTCAAGCGCACTGGCGTGGCCACATTTGTGGAACTTGCAGAGGCACTGAGAGTGGTGCATTATGGGCAGCTATCCCAGCATGCAATTGACTGCAACGTGCTTTTAAAATGGGAGGGGTGGGGTGGAGTATGACAGGGAGTGTGTATGTGGGGGGAAAGAGAGGGGGTTTTGGGGGTGCTGAGAGTGTGTCAGCATGCTGTCTTGTAAGTTCGGACAGCAGCAGACCGCCCCCTCCCCCCCACCTCTTTCTCTCACACACAGCATTCCACAGTAACGGCTTGCATGCTGGCTGTCAAAACGGAGCTTTGAAAGGGCATTTCCACATTCCTACAGGAGTTCAAAACAATGACAAGAGTGGCCACTTGACTTAAGGGGATTATGGGACATTTCCGGAGGCCGATCAGAGCCCAGTAACGCAACACTTCGTTCACACTGACGCCCGGGCATTGTAGCCAAGGTGCAGCAAACGTTATTTCTCTCGCCGAGGTGGAGCACCAAGAGTGCTGTAGCCGCGGAGTCAGAGCGCTCTACGTGCCTTGCCAGTGTGGATGGGTAGTGAGCTAGTGCACCCGGGGCTCCTTTATTGCTCTGTAACTTGCAAGTGTAGCCAAGGTAGAAACTAAAGGCTCAGTCCTGTGAGTACTGAATGCCTTCTTCTCTCGTTGAGTTCACTGGGGCAAACGCACTAAGCATCTCACTTTTAAGACATCAGTTCTGGCCTCAGATGCCTGCAGCTACTACTGAAGTTTTGGGGACCAAGTATCCTGTCACCAGTTTCACACAGGTGTAATTATATTGACTTCAGTGCAGTGACTTCTGATTTCCACTGGTGAGCGAGGAAAATCCAGCCAGGTCAGAACTGTGTACATGCATCCAAGGACAAAATTTGGCCTTAAAACTTTCAGTTCAGACCATCCTTTGGAAGAGCTCAATTTACTCTGTAACCCCATGTTCCCATCCCTAATGCTGGGCTGGTTACACAATTCTGAAATGTATAGTTTGGTAATTTAGTTGTTTAGAAAAATTCAGTTCAGATGTAGTTTGTTTTTGCCCTTCTACTTTTACTCCAGTTTTTAAAAACTATTTAAAACTTTGACAGAACTCTACAGAAAAGCAAAATGATTTGTATATGGTCTATTAGCTTAATATGGATGAGATCTCATATTCTGTGCTCTATTAAGCAAACCAGAAAGATTAGCTGAGGTATAGAAAAGCCTAAACCAACTTAACAGGTGATGTTATCCTTCATGTAGAGTTCTAAAATCAGACTCAGGAGATCCAAAGTAAGGAGAGCTCAATTATTGTTTATACAATCACCATTTTCCTACTTTTAATATTGCTTATGACACAATAACCCTGGATGTGTGATACAAAAAGAAGGTATCAGACTATATTACAACAGTTCATTACTTGTTTTTAATTGTGCATTATCATAGGTTAGACAGACATCAAGTGGAATCTACAGTTATCAATGTACAATACCAATGCTCCATGCTCTGCACTGGTTACCTATTCACTCCAAAATGAAATTCAAGGAATTTTTAAAGCCTCAGAGCATCTGGAGTCCCATTGCCTAAGAGATGTCCTCTCCCGTCTTGTCATTACAGTAACAGTAAGATCAGAGGAGGCGGCTTTGATGTCAGTTAGAAATTTCCAAGGCTGGTGGCAGAGTGTTTTCAGCAGAAAGCCTTTGCCTTTTGGAACTTGCTTCTTCTGCTGGCATTACCAGGGTAAGTGTGACTCCTAGGGAGCAGTCTAAGACTCACACACTCAACATACTGATGTTATGTCAATATTCAGGTCGCTGGCAAGGCATCTAGGAAGTGAGACTGCAGTGAGCCATTTACATGAGTGGCCATTGCAATTTTGTCTGTTGTTTTTTAATTGTTTGTAGGGCACCCAGACACCATGACAGTAGATGCTGAAGAAAACTTAATATAAATAAGAAAGGAAATAAGCTAATATAATGGCAGTAAAGTATTTTTAAAGATAACTTATACATGCACCTGCAAACTAGTAAATAACATTAATTCCATGAAATACCATTCCTATGGCTGCCACCAACGGTTGTAGTTCTCTCTTATACCTGTCCAGATGGCTGAATGGATAAAGTGTAATAGACTAAGGAGTCAAACCAACTGAACACTACATACATTAGAAAAGCTAAAGAGCCATAGTCCAATTTACAAACGAAGGGGTCTTAGCAGAACTCCAAAATCCTGTATGTGCTCCCTTAGGCCATTTATGTAGGGGCATTGCCAGCAGATTGAGGGACGTGATCATTCCCCTCTATTCAACATTGGTGAGGCCTCATCTGGAGTACTGTGTCCAGTTTTGGGCCCATACTACAAGAAGGATGTGGAAAAATTGGAAAGAGTCCAATGGAGGGCAACAAAAATGATTAGGGGGCTGGAGCACATGATTTATGAGGAGGAACTGGGATTGTTTAGTCTTCAGAAGAGAAGAATAAGGCGGGATTTGATAGCTGCTTTCAACTACCTGAAAGGGGGTTCCAAAGAGGATGGATCTAGACTGTTCTCAGTGGTACCAGATGACAGAACAAGGAGTAATGGTCTCAAGTTGCAGCGGGGGAGGTTTAGGTTGGATATTAGGAAAAACTTTTTCACTAGGAGGGTGGTGAAGCACTGGAATGGGTTACCTAGGGAGGTGGTGGAATCTCCTTTCTTAGAGGTTTTTAAGGTCAGGCTTGATGAAGCCCTGGCTGGGATGATTTATTTGGGAATTGGTCCTGCTTTGAGCAGAGGGTTGGACAAGATGACCTCCTGAGGTTCCTTCCAACCCTGATATTCTATGATTCTATGTGCCCACGTGCTGATCTCAGATGTGTTGATAGGAGCAATTTTCTTCACACCAACATTTTAAAATGCTAGTACAGCTGTCTTGACATAGTCTGTGCTTGACATTGCCATTCCCAATGCCTGAAAAGCTGCCACCATAACATCCTCTATTACTGGTGCACTGCTCACTTATACACTATACAAAAAGAGTCAGACTGCAGATTTATATAAATGTCAAGTAAGGAAAATTAATGTTAGTTTGAAAAACCGGAACCACTGTTGCAGAAGAAGAATAAATACTACAAGTTGTTCTATGCTCAATACAGTAGACATATTTTTCAAGAACACTTCATCCTTGCATGGTAAATAACCCATGTCTTACCATCTTTGGCAGCCTTTCAGGGATAGTATCACATCTGTACTCTATATGTGATGCATAAGAATGGAGATAAATCCTGGAGTCCCTGCACACTCCACTACCTACCCACAAACTTCACACCGTTTTTTTTGTGCAGCTGCCTTGTCAATGCTATAGCTTTCTAAGTGTACTCTAGATGTGTATTATGTGAATACTGTTCAGTGCAATGTGTGGCCAAAAAAGGCATTCATCTTCCTTATGCCAAATCTCCATTATTACTATTATTATTATTATTATTATTATTTATTTGTTGTACTACAGGTGTGCTACGTGCTTCACAAACACAGAGGAGCAGGCCAGTCTAAATGTGTGATAAGTCACAGCACTGGGTGCACAATGAAATATTAGACTCATTTTTCCATGAAAAGTATTTTATAGAAACTAGGACCTTAAAATACATGTTTATTTGTTCAAAATATAACAAGACAACTAATTAAACTATTAAAACAAAAAGCCTCCAAGTATATATACTCTTTGGTTAGCCAAGCACTGAGAGTGAATTTGTTCTGTAATTTTGCGTTGTACAACGGCTTGCTATTGAAATCAGTATGCCAAGCTGTCATACACAAAGATAGCCAGAGGGATCCCTCCCACAGAAACAGACTGCTTGTCTTTAATAAACTTCAGTTAAGCCCTTGATATGACCTTGTATACATTTTGCCTTAGAAAATTTCAACAATATTTAATTAGCTCTTTTGTTTGTTTGACAAATTATTCAGGGACAATATTACTGTAAGGAACAGAATTGTATGGGAAATTATACCTATCTCATCAAATTACTAAATACGTAAAGCAGAAAAACACCACATTCATTTTGTTCTGCTGAATTCCCAACTGAGGGGAACATTGAACATCATTTTTAATGAAAGTGAATGTAGATGTACTACAAGGCAAGAAGGCCCATGTGTTTATGATATTTCTCACAGTAACAGCGTAAAACACAATGCCAAGGGTCACAATAGGCAACAGATTTTCCCCCCATCTTTCTGAGTCACTGGTTCATTTGTTTCCACTAGCAAAAATTTCGCTGGCATATTTTTTAAATAAATAATGTGGATAGCAGTGAGCTGACACCAAAATCCCTGAAGTATTTTTCAAGGTTAATCATTTCAAACTCCATTAACGAGCAGTGGTCTGACACCAATATTCCTGGAGTATAGCTTAGTTTAATCATTCCAAACCCCACTAAGAAACACAGTCTAAATGCTATAGAATGAAAGAAAACCAGGCACTTAGCGGTTGCTGAGCTATACCATTAGATTTAACGTATGTGTTCCATGGTCAGAAAAAAATTAATTATATGCAATTGTTTCTTTTCCCATGACAGGTATTCTTGAGCACTTTCTGGCCTAAACTGTTGTAAAATGATGCTGCCACACTCCATCCTAGAGCTGGTGGGTGATGTGATTCATGTT
Source organism: Mauremys reevesii (assembly GCF_016161935.1). Lineage (NCBI taxonomy): Eukaryota > Metazoa > Chordata > Testudines > Geoemydidae > Mauremys > Mauremys reevesii. The sequence continues at coordinate 337,369,237 of NC_052623.1, forward strand.
AATAAAATACCCAAACCTTCATTCCCTATGTACCATATAGTCTCACTGACACCAGTTGGAGTCCTAGGGCCCCATCCAACGTACGCTGAAGTCAATAGATCCCGTTCCATTCACTTCACTGGGAACTGGATTAAGCTCATAAAGAACAAGTGGTATAATTGTTTGTGAAGCACTTTAGGATGAAAGTCTTAAAGTATGTGTAATAATTTATTTGGAAATACTAAAATGTAATATTACCCAAAAAAGTCAAAAAACATTTCACAATATTGGTACATCCACATTCTATAATATCTCATCATGCCGATCACATATTTCACATGGAAAATAATCTTAAAGACTTCCTGGAGTCAAGGCCACAGCAAGAACACATCGCTGAAGGGACTGAAAATCAGACAGGACTGATAATTATACCTAATAGAGCTGGACAATTTTTTTAATTTCAATTTTTTTAAAGGACAAAATATTGAGATTTTTGTAAAATAATTTTCCTGTTTTTTAATTGTGTCTAATATCTAATCAAAGAACAAAGACCTAACTCTTATTAGAATGTCTAATTTCATAAATTGAAAATACTCTGTTTTGTAACTACCACCAGCATTTTATTCATACATTGCTGATATCCCATTAGAAAAACAGCTTTGGCAATAATTAAGACTAAGAAAAACCTTGTGTGTATAGAATATATGAATGTTGCTAGAATGTAAATACCCTGCTAAAGGGAAAATTCTAGTCTTACCCATTAGAAGAAAATGAAGAATTGCTGTATTTTAATAATAAGAATCAGTATAATTATATTTGTATTTTTATATGTTTTATATTTATATTTATATTTTTGTATTTTTAGATCAATACATTTATTCATCCTGGGCTGCATAGGACATATACAAGTGTGTGCCTACACTGTGTTACGACAAGGAAACATCTTCAGTTCTTTAAAACTCAAGGCAAGTTTTCTGCCTAAACATTAGTTAAACTGGTGCCAAATCACAGAATCATAGAATATTAGGGTTGGAAGGGACCTCAGGAGGTCATCTAGTCCAACCCCCTGCTCAAAGCAGGACTAATCCCCAAATAAATCATCCTAGCCAGGGCTTCGTCAAGCCGTGCCTTAAAAACCTCTAAGGAAGGAGATTCCACCACCTCCCTAGGTAACCCATTCCAGTGCTTCACCACCCTCCTAGTGAATTTTTTTTTCCTAATATCCAACCTAAACTTCCCCCACTGCAACTGGAGACCTTTACTCCTTGTTTTGTCATCTGGTGCCACTAAGAACAGTCTAGATCCATCCCCTTTGGAACTCCCTTTCAGGTAGTTGAAAGCAGCTATCAAATCCCCCCTCATTCTTCTCTTCTGCAGACTAAACAATCCCAGTTCCCCCAGCCTCTCCTCATAAGTCATGTGCTCCAGCCCCCTAATCATTTTTGTTGCCCTCCGCTGGACTTTTCCACATCCTTCCACATCCACATTCAATTTTTCCACATCCTTCTTGTAGTGTGGGGCCCAAAACTGGACACAGTACTCCAGATGAGGCCTCACCAATGTCGAATAGAGGGGAATGATCACGTCCCTCGATCTGCTGGCAATGCCCCTACTTATACAGCCCAAAATGTCATTAGCCTTCTTGGCAACAAGGGCACACTTTCGACTCATATCCAGCTTCTTGTCCACTGTAACCTCTAGATCCTTGTCTGCAGAACTGCTGCCTAGCCATTCGGTCCCTAGTCTATAGCAGTGCATGGGATTCTTCCGTCCTAAGTGCAGGACTCTGCACTTGTCCTTGTTGAACCTCATCAGATTTCTTTTGGACTAATCCTCTAATTTGTCTAGGTCCCTCTGTATCCTATCCTTACCCTCCAGCGTATCCACCACTCCTCCCAGTTTAGTGTCATCTGTAAACTTGTGTCACCATCCTCCAGATCATTAATGAAGATATTGAACAAAACCGGCCCCAGGACCAACCCTAGGGGCACTCCACTTGATACTGGCTGCCAACTAGACATGGAGCCATTGATCACTACCCATGCCAAATAAATTGGATTGTTAAACTTCAAATTTATACTACTTTTTAGAGAACTTTTTTTCTGATTCAAGGTATGTCCACTAGGAATCTTATTTCAGCAAAATCTGGATTTTATTTTTCTCATTTGTTTTTGCACATTGGGTTTGGCACAGCACAGTACACACAAATATTAAACAGATAACGCCTCTACGCCTGAAAGCTCATATTATGAAAAACAGACATACTGGAGTTGAGCACCACTGTAAAATCTGGAGGTGGGACTGACAGTGTTGCTTGGTTGCTTAATCACTGTTTTTGTTTGTTTATTTGTTTAAATTACAAACTTGTTGTGAAAGTACATAGTTCTAAAGAGGGACATTGAAATTGGCACCACTGGTGGAACAGAAGGAACACAATGGGAAATGAGGCTCGAGATGTAGGCAGAGGCAGAACTAGGCAAGGCTTGAGTTTCTGCCTTTGTCTAAAATGTAAATATACTGAGCCAGATCTAGAGCTACTCTGATTTACATCCATTGAGGATCTGACTTGCTGTATTGGGAGGGATGGCTCAGTGGTTTGAGCATTGGCCTGCTAAACCCAGGGTTGTGAGCCCAATCCTTGAGGGGGCCATTTAAGGATCTGGGGCAAAAATCTGTCTGGGGCTTGGTCCTGCTTTGAGCAGTGGGTTGGACTAGATGACCTCCTGAGGTCCCTTCCAACCCTGATATTCTATGATGATGATGATGATGATGCCCTTTGGGGGCAGGCACTGACAGAAAAAGATTTGGGGGTAGTGGTGGATAATCTGCTGACTGTGATGCTGGGGCCAAAAGGACTAATGTGATCCTCAGATGCATAAATAGTGGAATCTCTAGTATGAGCAGAGTGGTTATTTTACCTCTGCATTTGGCACTGGTACAACTGCTGCTTAAATACAGTGTCCATTTTTGGTGTCCACAATTCAAGAAGGATGCTGATAAACAGGAGAGGGTTCAGAGAGAAGCCACGAGAATGATTAAATTATTATAAAACATGCCTTATAGTGACAGACTCAAGGAGCTCAATCTATTTAGCTTAACAAAGAGAAGGTTAAGGGGTGACTTGATGACAGTCTATAAGTACCTGCCTGGGGAACAAATATTTAATAATGGGTTCTTCAATCTAGAAGAGAAAGGTAAAGCACAATCCAGTGGCTGAAAGTTGAAGCTAGATAAAATTCAGACGGGAAATAAGGTACAAATTTTTAATGGTGAAAATAATTAAGCATTGGAACAATTTACCCGGGGTTGTGTTGGATTGTCCAGCACTGACAATTTTTAAATCAAGATTGGGTGTTTTTCTGAGAGATATCAGAGGGGTAGCCGTGTTAGTCTGGTTCTGTAGAAGCAGCAAAGAATCCTGTGACACCTTATAGACTAACAGACATTTTGCAGCATGAGCTTTCGTGGGTGAATACCCACTTCTTCGGATGCAAGTAGTGGAAATTTCCAGGGGCAGGTATATATAAGCAAGCAAGAAGCAAGCTAGAGATAACGAGGTTAGATCAATCAGGGAGGATGAGGCCCTGTTCTAGCAGTTGAGGTGTGAAAACCAAGGGAGGAGAAACTGGTTCTGTAATTAGCAAGCCATTCACAGTCTTTGTTTAATCCTGAGCTGATGGTGTCAAATTTGCAGATGAACTGGAGCTCAGCAGTTTCTCTTTGAAGTCTGGTCCTAAAGTTTTTTTGCTGCAGGATGGCCACCTTAAGATCTGCTATTGTGTGGCCAGGGAGGTTGAAGTGTTCTCCTACAGGTTTTTGTATATTGCCATTCCTAATGTCTGATTTGTGTCCATTTATCCTTTTCCTTAGAGACTGTCCAGTTTGGCCGATGTACATAGCAGAGGGGCATTGCTGGCATATGATGGCATATATTACATTGGTGGACGTGCAGGTGAATGAACCGGTGATGGTGTGGCTGATCTGGTTAGGTCCTGTGATGGTGTTGCTGGTGTAGATGGTGTTGCTGGGGCAGAGTTGGCATCGAGGTTTGTTGCATGGATTGGTTCCTGAGCTAGAGTTACTATGGTGTGCAGTTGCTGGTGAGAATATGCTTCAGGTTGGCAGGTTGTCTGTGGGCGAGGACTGGCCTGCCACCCAAGGCCTGTGAAAGTGTGGGATCATTGTCCAGGATGGGTTGTAGATCCCTGATGATGCGTTGGAGGAGTTTTAGCTGGGGACTGTATGTGATGGCCAGTGGAGTCCTGTTGGTTTCTTTCTTGGGTTTGTCTTGCAGTAGGAGGCTTCTGGGTACACGTCTGGCTCTGCTGATCTGTTTCCTTATTTCCTCGTGTGGGTACTGTAGTCTTGAGAATGCTTGGTGGAGATTTTCTAGGCGTTGGTCTCTGTCTGCGGGGTTAGAGCAGATACGGTTGTTTCTGAGAGATCTGCTCCAGGAATTATTGGGGGAAGTTCCAAGGCCTGGGCCATACAGGAGTTCAGAACAGATTATCACAATGGTCCCTTCTGGCCTTGGAATCTATGAATTCTATGAAAATTTCTCTACAAATCAACACAACTCATTGCATAGTAATCATGCTATAAAGTAGGTCAGTTTCTTGCTGTTGGTGGACTCCATGTTCCATCTTCAGAATTTCTACTTTTAAAGATGACTTTGACCCAATAATAAATCAATCTGTAGAAGAGTTCATAATCTGTACAGCTTCTGAGAAAATGAAATGCCTTTTTGCATTATCTTTGCCAAGAGTACCTTTTAAGATGTAACAATGACATTCACAGATAAAAGCTAATAACAGAGAAGTGTGAATACCTTGTGCCAAATCAAGCATAGATGATTGCAGCCATGATTGTAAAATAATAATAATAGTAATATGGAAATCACTCGTAGGCACAGATTTTATAGGAATCCACAGCAGCTAAAATGTATTGTATGTAATTCTTGGGAGAACTCAGAATGGAAATCTATGGGCATTCTGGCATTTAAGGATCTAGTTAACAGACAGGTAATTTACTAGCTGCCTGAGAAAATGTACCTTTCAGTGTTCATGAAGTAAAACAGATGAAAAGAAATGAAATTACTTGCAAATCTTTCTGAACTCCAAATTGTTGTCTGAAATGTTTCTTTAAAGTGTGAATTAGAAGCTCACTGGAAACAATGGAAGATGCTGGAATTTCTTTCATGAAATTCATCAGTGCCCTAGAGATCACACTTCCATCAAATTTCCCATTGACAGTTCCTTTTTCAGGCTTATGTTAAAACTAAAATACCACAATTGGACTCATAAAGGCAGGCTGGTGAGTAAGCAGTGATGTCACTTCTGAAGAGAAGCTGGATATATGTGATTGGCATTTGGAAAATCTATTCAGACTTATACTTCCAAGATTTCTTCTGTTTCAAAGGTATTTAGTGCATCACTTCCATGGATTTCCATCCTTTGAGACAGAGACATATAGAGGGAGAGATACTGTAGTAAATCCTGATCTCTTTTAGAAGCCTGAATGCTCAATCGCATTAACCACCCAGCCCTTTACTCCTACATGGATATTTAGTTCCAGGCCACGTCAACATAACAAAATTTTGCTGGCATGTCCCTGACTGACATAGCTATGCTGGCAATGTTCCCCCATCATGTAGATACAGCTACACTGGCAAGAATCCTTTTGCTTGTATAGCTTATGTCCTTTAGGGAGGTGGTTTAATTATACTGGCAAAAGATCTCCTTGTGCTGGTATAAGCTGCATCTTGACTAGGGGGCTCTGCCAGCATGGCTATACCAGTACATCTGTATTGGCAAAAGCCTTTCTAGTATAGACTAGCCACCCCATTGAAGCCAACAGGACTATGCATGAGTTTAAACACACACAAGAGCAACTATTTTTAGGATCAGGCCATAAGTTAGGAAGCCACTATGTGTGAATGTTTGTGGGGGTGGGGTGTTCATGTATTATTGGAGATTTGGGGACGTCTACAGCTAATGAGTTATATACAGATTAGGGTGACCACCTTTTCAAAAGGCAAAAGCAGGACCCATGCAGGCGCCCTGCCACCCTCTGTGGCCCCATCTATGCTCCCTTCCCCAAGGACCCACCCCCTACTTCTACTCTTCCCCCAAGGCGCTGTCTGCTCCTCCTCCTCTTCCTCCTGAGGCCCAGCCTGGACGAGGAATGGGAAGCTGGAGTCCTGTGTAGTAAGAACCGCCCAAGGAGCCTGGCTGCTCTGGGGAGACCTGAACTCTCCACTTACCCTAGGCTGAGGGTGCACAAGAGCAGCCCCTGGCCCATGTCACCACCCACCAGGGAACACCAGGGGGCGGGGCCTTGGGGGGGGGGGAGGAGCAGCAGGGGGCAGGGCCTTGTGGAGAGGGGAGGCTAAGACCCACCTCAGCATCCCCACCCTCCCCCACTGGGAAGACAAATGCTGTTGTCTCGGAGTCATTCAGCCCAGGACCAGGACTCGAACGCTGCATTTCAGGGCAGGTGGTCACCCTAATACAGATGTGGTTGGGTGTTACTACTTACATTAAGAGAGATGTGACTCATTATATGCAAAATGCTTTCTCTTGTAAGAGAGCTTAATAGGGACATCATCTCTTAGGATGTGTGGGAGAATAGGGTTTGTCACATTGGCCCCATCTACACTCGACTTCTTTGGGGGGAAATATCTGACTTTTGCTGCTCCTTCAAGGGAGGTAACTACAGCAACAGTAGTTTAGACAGGGCTTAGGCAGCTGCTGGCATGTCTATAACTACTAAGCAGAATTAGACAACACAGTGGCAAACGTACCTTCTGCAGTCTCAAAGGCGGGGGAGTCTTTGCCTGGACCAGCAGGAAAAAAGGGTAGAGGCTCCTCTAAGGGTCCACCCCTGACTTGAGGGTCTGCATTATCTGAGAAGGTGGGTAGGCCATTGGGGCTCAGGTAAGCCATTGGCCTCTGTATTACCCTGTAGCCTGAGCCCAGACTTGGGAGAAAGTATCTCCTAAAGAAGTTGAGGAACTGGGCTGAGGCTCCTAATGTGTGGTACAGTGAGGAAATAATCTCCTTCTACCAGCCTATACAGATTTACAATCCCAGAGCGCCTCCTCATGGTGAGACCCAGCACTGCAACAGCTCTGCTTCACTTTCCCCACAATATTCTTCAGTCTACTCCTGCCATAGAGGTGACTTGGCCAAGCCACTTTAAACTATTAAACTGCTCCAGTATAACTGAGTTCCTTAAAGTCCAACAAAAGACAGAAACATAGGAATCTTCAGTCCCCTTCTTTACAGGGAGACCCCAGTCACAAAAGCCTGCCTTAATATCCACCAACAGGTACCTGGGCTCTGGTAAACTTAACAATCTGGTCCAGGCCTACTCTCTTACAAAAGGCTCTGGCTGGCCACAGTCCTCAGACAACCTGGACCTCAACCAGGCTTTTTGCCTCCAGGGAGGAACAGTCTGTCCACTCTCCTCTCATGTTAGACTTCAGCTGCTGGGCTTTTCTCCTCAGAAGTCCAACACCCAGCACAGGTGTAGCAGGGCAGGGCTAAATAAACAGTGCAGACTGGCTCCAGGCCTCCAGGCCCTTAAAGAGGCAGGTATCCCTGTTACACAGCCCCCTAATACCAGTTGTGTATGATCTTCTCAGATGAATTGCATACATTGCTACAAAGAATTTCTGAACAGATCCAAATCTGACACAGGTCTGTGGCAGTACATTGGAAATACTCTACAGTGGCCGTGATAATAAATAACATCATTTACAGGGAGCTGAACACTGATGCCCTGACTCGCACTGAATATTACCTTTCTTCTAAGAGGAGTCTATTTGTGGAGTACAGTACTGTTCAGTTTCAGTAAGTGCATCAGAATCTGGTCCATAATGCTTTACTTTGTTGAAACACTATACACATATCAGAGGGGTAGCCGTGTTAGTCTGGATCTGTAAAAGCAGCAAAGAGTCCTGTGGCACCTTATAGACTAACAAACGTATTGCAGCATGAGCTTTCCTGGGTGAATACCCACTTCATCGGATGCAAGTGGGTATTCACCCACGAAAGCTCATGCTCTAATACATCTGTTAGTCTATAAGTTGCCACAGGACTCTTTGCTGCTTTTACTATACACATATTATTCTACACTCTAGTTTAATTACAAAAATTGAAAACATGTGGACTACTGGATTTCTAGATATATCTAGGTGTTGAATATCCAGGTACCCCACTCTTCTGGTGCTTTTCTCCAGCCACTATTTTCTCATATGCAAAATAAACTCTTGATTGGCTAATGTGCTTACACAGTAAATTCCAAGTAAATATAATATTTTGTCTTCTATATTACTTTTCTGTTTTCAAACAGTGATTCATGAAATGTAGTCTCCAATATTATTATGAATAATTAGGTTGCTGGAGCACTTTTACTATATTAGGTTATCTGAGGAGGAAATTTATTATTTTAAAACCACCATGACTTTTATGTTAAACCATTTGTAAAAATAACACCATATGAAATATAGATTTCTTGGTTCATTAGAGAAAACTATTCTCTGCTTAACTCACATTAATAAAATATCTATAGTGAGATACATAAATTATTTCTACACTAGTCACTATTTTATAAGGTATTCACAAGAATGAGAATGCTTGCTGCTGATTTAGGGATAGGGTGTATAAAAAACATGGATGATAGAGAAAAAATGTTCCTTCTCCTCCTGCAGATAGAAAAAATAAGCTTAGATTTAATGTCTTATAAATAAGTAAATCAGAGGATAATATAGTGATCTCAAGATGAGGAAATGAGTTTTCCATTTAATTCTGAATGCAGTCAGGCCCATGGTCATTTTTATCTCCTACAGGAATAAGTTCAAACATCTAGGTCCAGCACTTGTCAAAGTACTGTCTCCCATAGTCATCAGGTGCCCCCACTAATAGACAGGTTAATTGTTCCAGCAGAATATAGCTGTCGTGAGAGGTCATGGGTGCACAGTTTGGAATAAACTTTTAATGCCAAGACAGAGACCCACTACCCACAATATAGTACAGGGAACAGAGCACTTCTGGATGTGTTCATGGTGATCTGTGCTTTCAAAGCGGGACTACTGAACTTCATACAAGTTATAACATGTGGCTTCATTCTTAGATATGAACTGTAATAATCAAGTTTACAATGACCAGTTCTGTAATAACTAGGGATGGGCTGATTCCACTTCTTTTGGCATCATTCAGATACCAAGAACAAGCTATTATGTCTGTTGGATACTAGCTAATAACACCAGCAAATTGAAAGTAGCTACAAAAAGGTTAAATGCATGTAATTACATTAAATTACTTCATGTAACTACATTGAATTACTATTTAAGAATATATAAAGTGAACTACAGTAAATACAGTGAATTACTGTAGCAGTTCTGTAACTCTCAGACATTTCTTTTTTTAGGGGGTCATTGATTCTACTTCCCAATATAATCTGAGATGCTTGATTAGTTTGCAAATGGAATAAGAAACAAGTATTCATTACCATCCAAGGAATAAGTTACTGGTATCTGTATCTTGCCCAAAATACAGAACAATATATATGTGTTCTTAGGCACCCTATGAACATGAACAATCTTTATATTAGAATTTAGTCAAGTCTAGTTCCTTCATTCTAGGCATCTTAGCACATTTCCTTCTGAAGACCTTTATTCATGATTCATACAGATTAATGCTACCTTTTGCTCTGACTAATCAGTGCTATAGTCCAAATTCTAATGCCAGTATATTTTTCTGACATTGAATGCTGTCAATATCATAGCGGTCCCTTGATCACACTATGTAACAGTTTCACTGCAGTTAAACAGTGGCTGTCTATGGCAACTTTTATAACATGCCAATTTATGTCAAATGATCTACAAGATACATTTGTCCTGCCTGTTAATTAACCCATAATGTCAAATTAAATATTTGCTTAGCATTAAGAATTATTACGTCCACAAGCTAAGTTTTTGTAACTCTGTGTCATATAAATTGTTGCCCAATGGCTAAGCGTGGTCAGTTCTGGGGCCTTGCAACAGATCACTTTTCGTTGAAGAGAAATTGATCTCATGAAGTCAACTAGGATATAATTTGTTTGTTTACACTATGTACTTGTTCTTACCCACACTATGTCTAAGAGCCTTGTTATTCTTAAACTCACATAGACCCAACCACATAGAAGTGTTTCTAGAAACTCCAGCTCAGGCACCCTGAACAGTCTCCAGGAACAGCTTTGTCATGTCCCTCCAGGCCTCCAGCTGTCCTTCCAACTGTCATGGAACGCGAGTCTTACGCTCCTGGGTGGCCAATTAGTCTCCAGTCAGGACCAAAAGAGCAGCAGCAGATTCTTCTCACTGCCCTCTCCTGATCTATTACTACTTAGCTGATTCATCACAGCATCAGATAATGAACAGAACACACATACACATGTTCTGTACACAGAAATGGATCCATAGGACATTTCAAAAACTGGCACAATTTGTACCACTATCTCTGTACCATGCAAAGATGTCAAGATTGCTGAGAGAGGTCCAGTTGGTATCACACCTTTGTAACTGTCCATGGAAAGTTGTTTAAGCATATGTCCATTATGCTCAGATAAATTAGATTTATGAGAAGCATCACCCAAGTAATGTTTCATATTCTCTCTGTATCAGAAAATCCTATTGTAACTGTTAAAATGCTTTTGTGCCGTTTGCATTAGAAGGACAGAACTTTTAAAAGGATAAGGAGGAAAAGTGTAGGCACAGGGCAAATACATATACAACAATCCTGTAGTCATTTCAAACCTGAAAAGGGAACAAGTTTAAGATAAATGAATGGTGCACAAAGTCTTTTATATCTCTGAGAAAATGTGAAACACACAGGAGCTTGGTTTATCTGTAATGGGGTATGAAAGAGGTAAAGAATTGGTAAAAAGAGCCAAGTGGAGGGAAAAACCTACTGAAGTTTTCCCCCAGTTCCCCACATTTTCCGTAGCTAGAATAGAGGAAGGGATATTCTGGAATGGGTGGGACCTGTGGTTAGGAGTTGTGTTCAGTGTGTTTAAGAGAAGGTTCTCTTTACCCTGGCTTCCTGGCATTTCAAACAGGATATTCCTGTGCCTGGTAATAAAAAACTATACAGGGTCTCTATGTGGGGCTACACCTAGGTCAGACAATATGACTCTTGTAATGCTAGTTTTTGCAACATATGTGCATGTGTGTCTGTAATAAAAATAACCCTGAATAGACCATGATTTTGACTCCATATTTGTTTTTCTCGCTCAATTTCCTGTTTTATAGGTTTAAAACCAGTTTAACATTAATTTAATGGTTACCAGAACCCTGATAACCCAAAGTTCTCAGAAGACATGTTAAACCTTCATACATGTGAGGGTGATGGCCCAGCAGTGTCTCCTCACTTGCTGCCCAATTCACCCAACTATCCAATTTGAATGGTGGGAAGCAGCCTGAGAGCCAACAGCGTGGGAGAGCACTTGGCATTTAGCTGAATCGATCTACCATTGCTAAAGCACTTTAATGCTGGGCCTCAGCTAAGGTGCTTTAGCTAGATAAACATAGCTAAGGCACTTTAGTTAAAATTTCTCCCATCCCAGCTCCCTGGTGTTTCCTCCCAACAGAAATTGGGGAGCCAGCCAAGAGGCTTCCCCAATTATTCAAACATCACTTTTCTGAAAGCCATTTATCTGAAAAGTGGTCCCAGCTAAACAGGGCACAAGTCATTTTTTTGATAACCTACTTGTGGGTAAATTATGTAGTTCATTGGCTCAACAATGTCAAATTTAAACCAAGGCTTTTGTTTCAAATGCTATTCGCAGATTGTAGGTGGTGAGAAATGCTTCTCGGTGTAATTCTTATGGCTAAACCAGGCATAACAAGTGAGGCTTTCTGATAAATATTAATTTTGCCAAGCTGACAATTTCCATTCAGGGTCCAATCCAACAGGCAATATTCCTATTAATACAGTCAAGACTGATAAATCTATCTGTACAGAAATTCATTAGGCGTTCTGCCTGTGAAAAGAGTGCAAGGTTGAGTCTAAATGCATATAAAGAATGACAAACATCAACTAGCAACTTTTAGGGGCAAGGAGAATAAAAAGCCAATGCAATAGCTGTATGTAAAATCCTAAGAATTGAGATAGGAAGTAACAATTATTCACAACTATCTATTTAGTTGACATATCCTCAGAGTTTCTTCACCACAGAATTGCACAGCTTAGTAGAACTTATATGTGCTACTTCTGTCCATTACTTTCACAATAATGAAAACTATATCACTTTCCTTTTCAGGTAAGCAGGCACTTCAGATTTCAGTATGAATATTTTTAACCGTACATGACTTCCCTGCTGTATATATTTTAAAATTATACCTTTCTGTTTTGAGCAGGAAGTACCAGGAGTATAATTTATCAAAGAAGTCTTAAGTGCCTGCTTATCTGAAAAGGAAAGTGATACTGATTTCAATACTGTGAAAGTAATGGACAGAAGTAACACTAAGATTCTTCTTAAACAAGGTTGTTAGAATGCATTCAGCTTCCTGTTGTGTACTGCCAGATTTCTGAGGCATACAATATTGTTGAAAGAATAACAGCACTGAACAATCACATTTTACTGTATAGATATATCTTCTTACTATTCCAGATGTTTGAAAACAGGAAAATGATCCACTGGCTTTACGGACTGTTGCCTTCACTTCTTTAGTGAGCTGGCCATTAGCCGATATTTTACTTCCAAGATAAACAAAGTCAACAACTCTTGTATTCTTCTCCATCAATCACACATTCGCCAGCGTTGACAGCATTATCTCCATGGTCTTGGTCTTCTGAGTACTGATAAGAAGTCCCACTTTAGCAGCTTCTCCTTTAATGTTTATAGATAGGGTGACCAGGTGTTCCATTTTTAAAGGGACAGTCCCATTTTGGGGGGCTTTTTCTTATATAGGTGCCTATTACCCCCACCCCCAGCCCATTTTTTCACAGTTGCTATCTGGTAACCCTATTTATAGAGAGTCTTTTCAAAGTCGGTACACAATATGACTGTGTCATCTGCAAAAACTGAGTCTTGCAGCTTCTCTCTTGCCCAGACAACACTATTGTCTTCAGCAGCAGCCATCGCTCTTCTCATCACAAAGTCTATGGCAATGCAGAAGAGACGTGGGTATAATATACAACTTTGCCTTACATCAGTAATAATCATAAACAATTCCATGGCTCCCCTCTCTGTCCTGACACAGCAACCACACTCATCATACAAAGCTTTTATCAAATTAACAGCCTTTCCTGGAATTCAATAACGTGTCAGGATCTTCCAGAGGTCTTCTCTGTGGACACTATCAAATGCTTTCATAAAATCAAAGAACTTAAAACCTTCTTCTATGGGTGTCCTAAGCCTTTCTCAATAAATCTCAAGGTGAAAACTTGGTCTGAACATGACCTATCAGATTAAAATCAGCCTGTTCTTCACTGAGTACTTTGTCAACAACAGTTTTCACCCTATTCAAAATGGTAAGGCAAAACATTTTTCCAGATACAGAGAGAAAGGTCACCCCTCTCCAGTTATCACAAATAAACTAGTCCCCATTTTTAGGGATTTTACAGATGACACATCTTCCCCAACCTTTTACTAAACCATTCTGTGAAAGCTGCACATGTAATTCAGCATCACTTCCTCTCCAGCTTTTAACATTTCAGCATGTGTCTTATCATAGTCTGGTGCTTTATCACTCTTCAGCTGGTTTATGGCCTCAGTTACTTTCTCAAAGGCAATTACTTCTACTATATAGGTTAAGTCCGCTATTTCTTCACATCTCTCAGTGTGTGTTAGTGGTTGCAGGTGGTTGAGCACAGCCTGGAAATGTTCCATCTAACAGGCTTCTCTATCCTTCCTCTGTGGTTAAAATTGTACCATCTTGAACTTTTACAATGCCACAGCAGTTCAAGAATTGTGATATCGTTTAGATGCTAGAAAATGGATTTTTAGAATCTCCTTCTCTTGTACACCTCCTTAGCGTCTCTTGCTTTATTTTCCAACAACAGTAGGTCAAAGCACACTAAGGTGACTTAGTGCACGGCAAACTAGCGTGCTGTAGGTTTATACCCTGGCTTGTTGTGCACTAATTATCTGCACGGACAAGTCCTATGTGTGGTGTGTATATATATGAATGACATTGGTGGGCTGGTTTACACCCACTCAAGCTCTATCCACTGAACCTAATGTTTGTCAGATCATCCAATATTTAAGGAATTCTGAAATTGAATGACAGTATAGGATGGTTTAAGAATACAGTTTATGGGTTTAAGTTAGGCTAATATTAATTGCTGTAGGTTTTTAATTTTTAATGCAGCATTTGAAGAGTTTGGAAATTACCTTTTCACCACTAGATGAACGAAGATAATATAATTACATGTTACTTTTTCTGTGTGCAAATATTTGCAGGTAATCTAATTTTGTAACACTGGTAAAGAATTTTCTTTGTGATTTGATTACATGTTTCACTATACACATAACTGATTTTGAAGAGTTCCTACTTGCCCTCACCCCCAACAATAAATGTTTACTGGATTTGTGAACAAATATAATTCAAAGACGGTCAAATCCCAAAAGCAGCTTTACTGAAACAAAACTCCCACTAGAATCAATAATACTTGACATACAACGTAGCTAAGGTAGCCAGATTATCAGTTAATATAAATCAGTATAGCTCCATTGAAGTAAATGACAATTTGTTGCTTTAAACAAGCCAAGGAGATGACCATTTCATTTAAAATGATTTTCAATTAATTAGAACAGAGTCCATACATTGTAGAATATAATCTCATATTAATTTAATTCTAAGATTTATACAATACATATAAAGCACCTGAGCCCACAGTATCAATGCAATCCTCTTTAGCTTGCTACTGCTATAGCTATAGTGTAATCCATTAAAGTGAAAGCCTACACTCAGGGTCACACAAACATTCCAGAACACTCAAGTTGTTAAACCTTCATTGATCCTCTTGTCTTTTTTATATTTTGGAGCAAATTTTGCCCAGCATGAGCTGCCAGGTTTGACATAAGAAAGCAACTGAAACTGCCCAATCCGCTTCAAATGTGGATGATCCCTGCTGAATCCACAAATACCCGGCAGAAGTAACAAGGTTAATAGCCACAATAATAGAGAGATTTAACAAGGAGTATTGATACAGGAATATCTTTTGTGTTACAGTCACCTTAACAATATATTTGCCAAGCGAATTCAAAGTAACTCTTCATAACTGTTGAGAAGCTCAGAGCAAATACACTACAAGTAAAAAGGAACGGTGCCTACATTCACCCACAGGGAGCCTCCAAAACAAAAAATGGGAAACCAAAACAAAAAGATTTTCAGCAAAAAAATCCTAATTATTATTATGTATATGGTAATGCCTAGGAGACCCAGTCATGGACCAGGGCTCTATTGTGGTAGGCTCTATACAAACACACAAAAAGGACTGCCCCTGTCCCAAAAAGTCCCTATCCAAGTACAATGCAACCTACATTAGACCAATCTAAGATTGGGTCAGAACCCCCAATGTCTATTAATTACACTGAGAATCCTCATACTTATCCTACTTGTCTGTGTGTGTAATATTTCCCCCTCTGTGTCTGAGTCACAGAAGATGTGAATCTATTACACCCCTAGTACAGGTCTTGACTGGATTCATAATAGCAATGACCTACTAGTTGTAATTAGAAGGGCATGTGCTAGGCATCAAAAACCAGTAGGAAAAAATACAGAAAAGTAATAGCCAGACAAAATCCTGTTACAAAGAATGAGGTAATTTTTCCTCCAAACAATTCCACAGTCCCTAAAGATATCATGTTATTATAGGAACACATTTAAACAAACATAAAAGCTAAATTAACTCATAATATGCTGCCTCTGCTAAACCAAGCAAGGTATAAATAGGGAATAAGAAACTATAAGACTCAAGAACAGAGATGAGTATGAGCCAAATCAGATGCAGGTTCAAAAACCTTGTAAATTCTAGAACTGTACTCTCAGCAATGTATGGACTTCTGAATAAAAATGAATATTTCAAAATTTTGAGTTATATTAGTAGTATACAGTGTCTTCTGGGATTTTTTAAAAATAAAATACTTTTAAAACAAACATTGAGTTTAACGATTCACAATCTGTCCTTTTAAAAAAGATCTAATATCAATATTCAATGGCTGGAAGCTGAAGCTAGATAAATTCAGGCTAGAAATAAGCCACACATTTTTAACTGGAAGGATAATTAACAGTTGGAACTACTTATTCAGGCACCTGGTGAATCTTCCAACACTTGAAATTTTTAAATCAAGATTGGATGTATTTCTATTAAATACATTCTAAACATACTGAATTAAATTCAATGGCCTTTATTATGCCAGAGGTCAGACTACATAACCATAATGGTCCCTTCTGGCCTTATAATTCCTGAAGCTATGAAATTTAGCCTTGATTTTGTGGTTTATGCAGCTATGCAACAATTAGTATTTTGGTTTCCGTGTATTGCACTAGAAGTCCTAGACGTCATCTGTCGGCAGAGTCAGCTTCCATTTTGTGATGGAGAGAAGATACAGCATGTTACACAGGAGAGAGACACTGTGCTCTTACAGTGCTTTTACTTTTGTCTTCTTGGTTCTATTTTCACTTAATCTAATATTAAATATATAGTTACTCTTCATTTATGGAAAACATATCAGATTCAAAACCTTAATTATTTTAAAATGTTTTACTTTATTTTCCTTCCTAGCAGGATACATCACATGGAATGTAAATTAAAGAAAACAAAGAAAAATACAGTAATGGGTTTTAGCCATGTGATGCATCATAATTTGGATACAACAAGAAAATCAGCGTAGGAGTGGAAAACAGTAAATGAATTCTATAAAACTTGTTAAAGAACAAATTGGTTACTTTATGAATGAAACTGCCTACTTACTCTGTCGATAAATACAGTGCTGTCATAAAGTCTACAATACATAACATGAAGGTAATGTCAATAAGGTTTAATTTTTTACCAGTGTTCATAGAATAAAGAAATCTAATAGCCCTGGTATTTCACCTTTTCAAAACCCTGGAGTTACTTATTATGGAAAAAATCATCTTTTCAGATGTACTTTACAGAGTAGCGTCTTCTAATATCACCGATAACAATGGAATCATGCTGCTCATCTGTTGTACACATGGAGATACAATTTGTTTCTTGGCCTGAGGCAAGATACTTGAGTAGGTATCTCAGATTAGATAGATGAAAGAGATGTATCCATGGTTTGATTCTGTATGGAAACTGAGTGGAGTGTAGGGGCAGGAGCCAGAGCTGAGGCAAGGATCAGGCATGGATCAGGTGCAGGGCAGGAACAGACGACAAGGGCAGGACCGAGGCAGGAACTAGGAACAGGATAGAACTGGAGCAGGAACTGCGAACAGGGGTTAGATACAGATTGCAGGACACATGCAAGAGCTGGGTCCAATGCAGCAGCAACTGAGAATCTGCCCGGTTGCTTGGACAGTCCACTTCAGTCACTTCCTGGCTTGAGTAGTGGGTGTGAGCCAATCAGGTGACAGCACGCCTTGGGCGTGCGGATAGGATTTTCTGTGGGGACTGACCTTCCCAGATTTGTGAGGTGCTGCTTCATCTGTCCTGCTAGTGAAGGCAGGGGGCTGGACTCGATGACCTTTTGGTGTCCCTTCCAGTTCTATGAGATAGGTATATCTCCATATTCTACTGCGTACTCCTATATTTGTATCTACCACATTGTGTAGAACTAGCATAAGCAGCTTTATTATAACATTATTTGTTCTTTTTTCATACAATAAAGTTTGTTATGTTAACAAATAAAACACACAACCTGATTCACATTTACACTAAAGCTGCTATACACCACCCTGGTAATGTGAAGGGTCTGTAAAACGGGCCTACATTATATTTACACTCCCTTTAAGATCCTTTACACTGCTGGAGTGGTACAAACCAGCCTTACTGTAAAGTTGAACAAGTGTAAAACCATGACAAATCAGAGAATTGGTCTGAAATCGACAAGATGAAATTCAATCAAGACGAATGCAAAGTACTATGCTTAGGAAGGAAAAATCACATGCACAACTACAAAACAGGGCATAAATGGTTAGGTGGCAGTACTGCTGAAAAGGATCTGGGGATTATAGTGGATCACAAATTGAATGTGAGCCAACAATGTGATGCAGTTACTAAAAAAAATACTATAATTCTGGGGTGTATTCACAGAAGTGTCATGTGTAAGATACAAGTGATAGTTGTCCTACTCTACTCAGCTAGAGCAGTGTGTCCAGTTCTGAGTACCAAATTTTAGGAAAAATGAGGACAAACTGGAGAGAGTCTAGAGGAGAGCAACAAAAAAGATAAAAGGTTTAGAAAACTTGATCTCTGAGGAAAAGTTAAACTAAAAATATCCAGTTCTTTTAAGAAAAGAAGTCTGAGGGGGTACCTGATAACAGTCTTCAAATATGTTAAGGACTGTTATGAAGAGGATGGTGATCATTTGATCTCCATGTCCACTGAAAGTAGGACAACAAGTATTGGGGTTAATCTGCTGCAAGGAAGATTTAGGTTAGATATTTGGAAAATCTTTCCAGCTACAAGGATATTTAAGCACTAGACTAGCCTTCCCAGGGAGTTTGTGGAATCCCCATCATAGGAGGTTTTAAGTACAGATTAGACAAACATCTGTTAGGGATTAGGTATTCCTGGTCCTGCCTCAGTGGCTGGACTAGATGATCTCTCGAGGTCTTGTCCAACTCTACATTTCTATGATTCTATGTGAACAAGCCCCTAACTCTCTTGTGGCAACACACTTGTGGGATAATGTTTTTCTTCATGAAGAGGTTTTTAATTAGCTTTTGATTTTCCATGGGCTTCTGCACACTGTATCTTTTTTAACAAGAGGCAAACATGGCAAACATTAAGAAAGATAATATATGTAGACGATTGAAGTTCTAGTATAAATGTGTTAAAGGAATAGCCTGTGAGTATGCAAATAGTTGATTGATTAGATGAAACAAATTTATATACTAAAATATTCCTAATATAGTGGAATGCTTTGGATTATAATTTATCAAATAGATCAGAGATTTTCCTCTTACACAAGTTTTGCTTGTTTTTGAGAAAATACTAACTCTATTTTATTTTTATTTGAAATTCCCTTTTAACTTCAAAAATACATCATGTAATTATGGGTCTGATTCTGTAAACCTTATTGTCATGAGTATAACCCTTACTCATGGGATGGTTTCCCTAGTTGGGTTCAGTGGCAGGACCAACATTTCTTCCCCACTTGCAGATGGTATCCCCTGGCATTTGTGTGCGTGCGTGTCGGTGGGTGGGTGGGTGGGTGCGTAGTCTCTCTCTGTACCCTCCCACTCACCACACACATCCACTCTGAACAAAACTGTTTTCTGTGAATGCTGTAGGATAGTTTTACTTCACACTCTTTTGCAATATGGACATACTAGATGATGTGAAACAGAACCAGACTGAACAGACATTTAAAAAAATAGTTCTAGGTAGACAGTTTGATGTTCCAAAGCACAGATTCAGAAAGACATCTACTGACTTCAGTAGGTTCTGAATCAGCCGTACATGAACAAAGTAATGCAATTTTGTGCAATACTTTAAAAATACCAACCAGGACAAAGAAAAAATGCAAAGGAACCTGGAGAGCACAGGAACTTAAGCAGAAAAATAAATTATGAGATTCATTTTTTGAGCTTTCTGAGGCAGAAAGATGACTGATAAAAAAAGAAAGCAGCCTACAATTGCTAGAACTTGTCCAACTGCAGAGACTCGTCTATATGACCTGCATGTACAGTATTGCCATGGTGACTGTGTTTTCATGAATGTAGCACTTGATGTAATAACATCGGATGCCGCCTGAGTTAAATTTGTTATATAACACAGCTAAATTCTAACATTATGGGAAAGTTTATTATAATAGAAGAACCTTTTTTAATCTTGAAGGGTGAACAGCGGAATGTCCCTATGTATGTCTGAAGCATTATAATATACATTCCATTTACCCTATCATATTGAGCATTACATCAAGTTCACAGATGCATTTCCTTGACAGTTTGGTCTCCTTTCTTTCAAATGAACTTTTTTCTGATTTCCATTACTTCTGAAAGAAACTTATTCTTTGTATAAATTTTCTAATTCATTTGCAGTATGATCTTATACTTGACTGACAGCACCCAGAGAAATCATTGCACTTTGATGCAATGAAGTTTACTATTATGTCATTTCATGCTGTGTCTTTCTGAGCAGAAGTATTCTGGATTTGAAATTGGTTACTGATGTTGTGAAACCTCTAACAATGAAAACCTCTCGCTAACCCACTTTATGTTACAAAATTGGTACCGCCAGCACAGCTTAATCTTCACATCAGTTAAAGCGCTAAATTCCTAATATTGCTGTTCCCAACACTAAGAGGGAAAATAGGCCAGTGCCTAAATTGCAGATGCCTTTGTTCAACTGTTTATAAAACTGCCCATAAAGATTCATCCTGGAGTGAATTTTGACACATGAGTTCTCAGTCTGGCAAGGGAAGACACACACGCACTTAAAAAAAAATTTGTTGCAAACTCTTTGTGCTCTTGGTTTCTATAATGAAATTCTCTGTTCTTCAGAACATGATAGTGTTCATGGGAAATGATAGATAGATAGCTCTGGGGATAGAGGTTTTCCACTTAGACATATCACAGATAAAGCATTGGCGGCAGCCATAGACGCTTGCTCGTATGTGTCTCAAGCCTCTTTTGAAGAGTCCAACTCTCCAGATAAGAACGGAGTTCCCTCTTCATTCCCATTCAGGTCTTGGTCTCTCTCTTCAAATTGTCTGAAAGGATGCCAGTTAGGATGGTTTTGTGGTGTGGATATCTGTCTAATAAAAGGTGGACTGTGCTCACCAATATTATTTAATACTGGCCACCATGTAGCCTATATGGTCACTTTCACTTATTAATCTAAGTTGGATTTGAAGTGGTGACTTGTAGGTGAAAAAAGTTTTGTATCTCCTAAGCCAACTAAGTCCCCTTGTCATTCAGCACTGGTGACAGATTTCACATAGAAACCCTGATGATGATGTTCCCCTGTTTACTCACACAGCCAAAATATCATGGATAATGGCAGCAGAAACTTCTCGTCACCATCTTGCCAATGCTGGCCTGCTGGAAGCCTCATTAGTGGGTAAAAGTGCAATTCAATCTCCGGGGCCATTTGAATTTTGGCCTATTTGGTGACTGTTCCATTTAGTGCCAGCTACAGAGTTTTTATGTATTTTTAAGGAACAGAAGAAAAAATATAGGGGGAAATGGTATGACTTTTGTGCTTCTGTAGTAAAACAAACATTTTATTTTTAAAAGACAGTCTTCTATCTAATCACTGACTGGGACTACTCAAGCTTAAATTAAAGCACACGCTCTTACCATTCATGCTCAAGTCGATGGGGGTGGTAATAGCACCTCTTTAGAATGGTGGTTTCAGATCCAATTTGGAAAAAAAAAGAGCCCCACATTTGAATAGTCATCTGTAATGTAGGAACTATATGCACTTCTTACATTTTTGACTTTAAGAAGTCATTGCCGGTGAAGAGAAATGGGGATCAAAATAATTGTTAGCTTGGCATTTAATTTCAATAATTAAAATACCAGGATGATTGGAGACTCAAATTGGAGGAGTAAGTCAGGCCACAGATTTATTAATAGAAAAATGTTGGAGAGAGGATTGTGGGAAAAATTACAGGTGGGAATGCAAGAGCCAAGGTTTCATTTCAGATGATAGTTTAAAGTGTTGCTCTTACCCCCACAAGAAGTTTTCAAATTATGATACCTTAGTGGTACTGAAGCCTTACCCCCACTTTTTTAAAAAAAATCATTTTTGTAAGTGGCACATAGTAATTCTGCTGGTGATACCTGTGGCAGATTGTACAAAGGCTGTCAGCTGCCTAACCGCAAATGGTAGGCTCCATGAAATAGGGCTGACAGAGCCCAACATACCTTGCTCCAAACCATCCCCTCCTTCAAAAAATACACATGGAAGGGGCTAAGGACCCAGGCCCTTCTGAGCTATGACAGTGCAGAATGGGCTGTAGGTTGAGGAAGAGTGGAGGCTGCAACTATAATGCTGATGATTTCCAAATTAAACCCCAGGGATGACTTAGGTGGGCAAAACATTGTCCAGTGGACTTTTGAGTAAACAATAGGAACAGCCACCCTGACTACTGTGAAGTGTCACCGGATTTTTAATAACCACAAAATATTATGTCTCCAGCAGTGAATGCCCCACTAATGCATTTACGTGTCTCTGGAGGGGGGGGGGGTCTTTCATCCATTGGTGGCTTAGTCCAAGCCTGTTCATCATCAATGATTTGATGAAATCACAGCTTGAGACGGTCTAGTTAATCATATCACATAGCATTGCTATGTGTTGCATCATGTTCCTGTAATAGCTGGACACAAAGGCATTTCCTTATCCTCGGTTTGGATCCACTCTTACCATCGTTATTTTGCTTTCTCCCTCCCTCCCCAATATACATTTAAAATTGTTTGCTTTCATTAGCATCGTTTCTTAAAAGGGGCACTGATCTGAAAATAAATGGAACCTTAAGAACTATCATGTTGTTTGAGAAATCTGTTTAGTCTATAAATAGATTTTCTTATGAGGCTTTAAAAGATGGGTCTTATTTTGCCTGTTCTGAAAATTCTCTTGACATATTTGAATTTCATGTTTGGGGCTAGATCCTCAAAGGATACTTAGTCTTTCAGCTGCATTAGGTGGTTTCTGAGAACGATTATTGGCTCAGGTGAGACCAGGGGTGCTGGAACAATTTTTATAATGGGGGTGCTGAGAGCCATTGAACGAAACTGTAAACCCTGTCTATAATGGATACCACTTCAAGCCAGGAGGTGCTGCAACACCCCCCGCACTCCTACTTCCAGCACCTAAGGGTGAGACAGGCAGGAAAATGCCTTGTTTGAGGACCCTGATGGGGCTTAGGCACCAAGCTGCATGGTAGTATCTGGATGTAGGCAACTTTGCAGAAATTTAAGATGGTCACTATTTCACCTCTGCTCACAATTCAGGGATCACAAAAAGAGGAATTATTGTGATCTACGGGAATGTAACATATGAGGATAGGGGAATGAGGAACTGTGAGGGTAATGGGAGCAATATTATGCTTTTTTACAGGATTCTTACACACTATTGCCATTCATATGAATGTCTGCATCCTACCTGTGATACTGCGTCTGATGTGCAACTTAAGCTTCTCTTTGAAAATAAGAATGACTTACATTGCCCTCCATTTGGGAATATCTGCATATTTGAATCTCTTGGAAAGTCTGAAACTCCATACACAATTACAGATGCAATACTATACGTACTATAATCAATGTTACATCTCTCATTCACCTGCACAATCCTCTTTAAAGGAGCAATAAGGTACTAGCTCCAGACAATCTTAACACTGCTGGTGCAATAACAATCTTTGCAGCTCATGATCTCTGGATCAGCCTCCTTGTATCCCTCTGCTTCATTGACTCTCCATCTCATTTCAAATCACAGCCGAAAACACCTTCCCCCCACTTATAGCATTCCCCTTAGCTTCTCTCTTCCGCCTTTTATTTATTACTTAGTTCTGAAACTCTATTTTAATCTGTAAAGCATTTTGGCAAATAGCTTTTAAGAGAGATGCTCAACAATAATATCATTTTGTTCTGCAGCTACATGTACATGGTACATTTCATCGTGGACAATTTATAAAAAGCCTATGCTCATTCTCTAAGTACAGTAGTACACAAACACTTCAGGCACAATCTATAGGGAAGAAATAATTGCAAAATGACTACAAGATTATTGCAGAGTAACTGTACTTAGTAAGGACTAATGCAATAATGATAGGAGAAAATATTGAAAAAACAGAAATGGAGTGAGGAAGCATATACTCAGCTGCATCATTTCATTTGTTTCCTCTTGTCCCTTGACAAAGGCCTTAGCAGCCAAAGACTTTTTGAGATACATATATTGCCCAAGACTTCTTGATAACCTTCAGATATTTTGACAGTCTGAGAGTCATTTTGGAGACTTGGAAAAGCTTAGCTGCTATCTGCTTTGTTCAGTCTTCTGATGCTATTTCTGTTTGACTTTATTAAGTTTCATCCATTTGTTTAAAAACAAACAAACAAACAAAAACAACAGTACTGCCAGTCCCTGGCAGAAATCTACAGTCAAACATTTTTCTAGGCATAGTGAGTCTTTCCTCATGACTTTGTATGCTGGCCTTATTCAGTAACCTAGGCATCAATTATTTTTATTTTTTGGAGAATCAGAAATCCAATCCATGATAGAAGAGATTACACATTTAACAGGAATCTATTGCTTTGTAAACAGGGTCCGTTTGCTGTGACACCTTCCAAATGCTAATATTTATAGGGACAAATTCATCCCTAGTCCATCGGTTTCAGAAAACAACAGGGATAAATTTGGCCCCATGAACCTGTCTTTTTAAGACCACATGTCACACAGTGAATTGCAAATCAACACACACTTTTTTCTGCATAGGTCTAGACCACGGTTTTCATAAAACATTTATAATTCCAAAGAGTATACTGACACTATGGGCCTGATGTTCAAAGATGGAAACAAGCAGTTGCAAACAACTGATTTGAATGGGGTATGCAAGCTATGGATCTGATTGAGGGCTGGTCTACACTACGGGGGAAAATTGATATAAGATACGCAACTTCAGCTACGTGAATAACATAGCTGAAGTCGAAGTATCTTATATCGAATTACCTACCGTCCTCACGGCGTGGGATCGACGTCCGCGGCTCCCCATGTTGACTCCGCTACCGCCGTTTGGGTTGGTGGAGTTCCGGAGTTGACAGGAGCGCGTTCAGGGATCGATATATCGCGTCTCATGTAGATCCCTGAACGTCTCATGTAGACGCGATATATCGATCCCCGAGAAATCGATTGCTACCCGCCGATACGGCGGGTAGTGAAGACGTACCCTGAGTGTACAGAGGTCACAGGGAGAGGACAAAAAACATTTAAGCCCTTGTACCTCCCAACACAAGGGCATGCTCAGTTGCAGTCTCTGCTGCCAAAGGAGCACAGGGATTACTTCCTCCTAGTGCACTCCAGGGTTGAGGGAGCTAGGGACATAGATCAAGCTCTTCTGATCATGTGCATGGAGGAGGATGGGTGTAGCAGAGCAGAAAGGAGCTGGAAGAGGCATCATGCCTCCTAGGACTCCTGTGGGGAAGTCTGATTTTGCATAGTTCTTAACACTACCATTTGCTTTGATGGCACAATCTGGTCCTGTGTGTCTAAATGGCTCTAAGTGGTTAGGCGCACCAATTTTCACACACATGTGTACACCGCTTAGACAAGACACACACTTGAGTGCACGCACGTTGGAAAAACAGGTCTGCTAGAAAAAGACCAAAATAAGAATAAGGTACTTCCGCTTCAGCTATTGGGCCAGAATCAGAAGGGGACCACCACATCTTCCTGAATCAGGTAATTGCTCCTTTTCCATAGCCTTTACTGTGTTGTTCATGTCCCGTGTGGGTCAAATATAATACAAATTCAGTGTTTCATGCAGGAGTTAATGCATGCAGGCATACAAAACACAAACCAATCAGCCACTTGGACTTCACTCTAATTTTTAACAGATGTCATTCTCAAAATAGAGCCTGCTGCATTGTACGCTAGACACTGGCTCTTTTCACATATCATTTTCCTCCCAGGAAACACTAGACCACAGTAGTTAAGAAAATGCAAGCAAATACATCCCCCTTTTCATTACTGTCAAATACATGCTAGCTACAGCATCGGTGCAGCATTTTACATGTTCAAAGCCTTTACAAACATTATGTACTGAAACCCTGCAACATCTCTGGGAGAGAGAGGGGAAGTAAGGATTGTTATTCCCATTTTACAAAGAGAGAGAGCAACAAAGTGGGTCAATGGCAGAGCCAGGCTGAGAACTAAGGTCTCTAAAGTCAGTGATCCAGCCACTATCATGCTATATAGTAGTACCCTCCAGCTACAGTACCATGCTGGTTTTGTTTAGGATTACACTGCTTCCAGTACTCATGAGAATATTTGTGTCTGAACAGATCTGGGAATGGCTGAGCCACATTGAATCTATTTCCCCATGTTAAGTATCCTCACACCTTCTTGTCAAACTGTCTGAAATGGGCCATCTTGATTATCACTACAAAAGTTTTGTAGAAGCAGCAAAGAATCCTGTGGCACCTTATAGGGCGGCCCTGAAAGAAAGATACTGTGGTTGCAGAGGGCAGCCCAAGGGTAGGCAGAGGCTGCATGTCCAAACCCCCTTTGCTGGTGATGAGTGGCACTTACAGTGCAGTCTGCCCCAGGGAATTGGGGCTAGTTGATGACTGGCAGTGGCGATAGACTGAGGTGAGGTGGGGATAGAGGGTGGGGGTTCCCCGGGGAGGGGAGACCCAGATCTGTAGGGATACTGCCAGGGGGCAGCACCATGGCCTGAAAGGGGCACCGGGGTCCAGGAGGGACTCAGGGCCAGTGGCAAGCAGGACACTGGCCTGCAGAGGGCGCTCCAGAGGCTGGAAACACTAATTCCCTGGAGGACCAGCAGGAGGCGCCACAGGGGTGAGTCCCATCCCGTTACACCTTCCATTAAATTTTTGTAGATGGCCAA
The DNA here is from genome assembly GCF_016161935.1 of Mauremys reevesii. NCBI lineage: Eukaryota > Metazoa > Chordata > Testudines > Geoemydidae > Mauremys > Mauremys reevesii. The sequence goes on from NC_052623.1 coordinate 337,395,961, forward strand.
CATGTCTCTCCTCTGTGTTCCTTTCCAATACAACTAGGTCTCATAACCTGGATTGATAATTCCTATTTTTCAAATGTTTAACCATTTTATTTTATAATCTACACAAACCAGTCTCTCTCTCTCTCTTTAAAAATAATAAAAGCCCAGATCCTGCATCCACTGTAGTCAATAGTAAAGCTCCCATTGACTTCAATAGCGACGGATCGGGCCACGGTACACAAACTCAGTGGAGTAATTCAAAATAATATTAGCCAGTGCTGAACGTACAATAGTTCAATTGTTTTTAATTCATCAAAATCATGGGTTGCATATCACTGCAGAGACATGACAAAGTTTAACAGTATGATCAGTTTGTGTGCACACTTTCTCTGTATTTCAGATATAATTTTGTCCGAAAACCATAACAACAAATCACAATTTTGTATGAAATAATTAGCTCTCTCTGTAAGGCAAACTGCAGGAGGTTTCAATTACTGCATTGCATATGCCGGGAAGCCACCAATATCATGTTGTACTACCTGGAAAACAGACAGCAGAAAATTGAAGGGGCCAGGAAAGAAAGACTTTTCTTTAAGCTTAACCTAAAAATAAATAAAAATAAATAAATAATTCAAATGCTACTGCAGGGAAAACAGTATAAGATGAAGTATAATGTTCTTTTAACCAATTTAAACCTAGTATTACATTTTATTTTAATGCTTAACTTTCACCTAGAAATTCTAGGTACAGCCAGTACAACACACCTCTTTGTGTTACTAACAGTATATCAAGTAAGCACACTCAAAAACACTTGGCCAATATACAAAAACTAATATTAATTAACCAAAAATTAGGCCTAATGCCTGGGGTTCCCAACTTTGTAATATTTAAAAACTGGACACTCCAGCAGCAATGCCGAACCTTCCCCACCCTGCTCTTCCTCCCGAAGCCCCACTCTGACCCGCCTCTTTCTCCCCACAACTCCGCCCCCCCCATTCTCTCCTCTTCTCCCCTTCCCCTGATCCTCACTGCTATTCCCCTCTCTCTACTGCCCAGGTTGGAAAGTACTTGCCTGCGGAGCCATGGCTGGAAGCTGCAGCCGTCTGACACAGGCAGCCCCTGCTGAGCAGAGGTTGGTGCAAGTGATGACCCGGCGCCTTCCCCTCTCGCAGTAACTGGACTTTGTGTGTCTGGTCAGTAGATCTGACTGGACACTGTCAGGACCTCTTTTGGCCGGATTTTCCAGTTGAAAACCGGGCACCTGCCACCCTACCAATGCCACACCTTCAGACGATCAACAGCAAAACCTATCTCCGTCTACACAGGAGTAAGGAGAAACAGGTGTGTGTGCGCGCGCGTGTGTGTTAAACAATCATGAAATAACTAGGGAAAACCAAAAATTCTTGTGGGTTTCAAAAACACCACAGAGAGAAACTGTTGGGCAGATGTCCTCAGGGAGGGAGTTCTACAGACAGGGCTTTCCTTCTAAGGCAGTCCAGCCAGTCCTAGACAAATGGAGACTCAAACTCAGAAGGAAGCACAAAGACAACCGAGTTGATCTCTTGTGCTATGGCAGGACATTAGGCAATGGATCAGTACTCAAACCTAGATTATCAAAGGAATCAGACAATCCCAAGAAAAGGCTGCAAGAATCTTTTATAAAGAAAATTGTTAGGCACCCTATATATAGGGATTGCAACTCTCTCTATATAATAAGACCTTAAAGCAGTGGTTCTCAAACTGTTGATCATTGTGGGACGCAGGTTGAAAACCACAGTGTCCCCCACCTAACCCCCTCCCAAACCCCTATGGCTCAGCACCCTCTGCCCAGAGACCCCTCCACACAGTGGGGCCAGGGGCAGAGAGCTGGGCATGGGGTAGGGGAGGGACCCTGACCCTGGACCCTGCTGCACGGGGACCCTGGATCCCCCAGTGGGAGGCTGTGGTGCAGCCAGGACCCTGGCCCTGGATCCCACCTCAGGAGCCAGGGAGCAGCCAGGACCTGGAACCCGGGTATCTGGGAGCCTGTGGCCTTTAGCACACAGCTGAGCTGGGCCGCACAGCTGTGTGCTAATTGGGCCGTGGGTTGAGAACTGCTGAAATAAAGGCTCTGGAAATGGCTAGTAGGGGATGGGCAGGCGGTTGCTGTAGGTTGCAGGCAGCCCAGGGCACACTGCAGCCTTGAATATGCTCATCCCTGCCAGAGGCGACCCATAGCAGTAGCTAGTGGGGAGGGACGTGCCCCCCCCCATTTCTCTGGACAGACATCCAGAAGCGAGGAGGCAGCACTCCCCCTGATGACAGCACTCTCAGTCACCCCCTTCCCTTTCCCCATCCCATTCCTTCCCCCTTCCTCTTCCCACCCCATCCCCTTTCTTCTCCACACTGTCCCCTGCCCGGCTCTTCCTCCTGTCCTATATCATCCCTCTTCCTTCCCCACTGCCTCTTCCCCACGCCACTCCTTTGCCCTGTTCCCCCCCTCCGCCCCCTCCCCCCCCCACAGGCACTCACCAATGGCCCGGTCAGTGGTGCTGACTGGAGCTGCCAGGATCCCTTTTTGACCGGGTGTTCCAGTCAAAATCTGGACACATGGTCACCGTAAGTGCCGGAGAAATGGGTGAGGTTTTTTTGGGGGGGGAGGGGGCAATGCCTGCTCAAACTACACCCATGCTGGCACAGGTTCCTGCAGCGTGGGGAGTGTGTGTTCCTGCAGCGTGGGGACACAGAGACTGGAGCAGAAGAAGCAGGCTGCTGGGTGAGGCCCCCCACCTCACCCAGCTCTGGCCCCGGCCCTGCCCCCTGCCTGACTGGAGCAGCACACTTTGAATTATTTTTAGGACACAGCTGGGGTGCTGGGCCACAGCTGTGTGTTAATGGGGCTGCATGTGGCCCATGGGGTGCACATTGAGAACCACTGCCTTAAAGTGTATCTGTTACATTACTGGAGGATGAGCATAAGCCATTAGCGTGAGAGATCTCCAAGAGGTAAAGGTCAGCTGAAATATTTGCCTGTATTAATTTAAAGAGATGAATTATACTGGTTGTACCCCAGTATTTCTATGCAGTGCTCCTCATTTTTCATTTGTGGACACACACTATCAGCCTGTAATGTAAACAGGTGGAGTTCTCACTCTTCTCCAAAAAGAGTACCCACAAACTGTATACTGCCTTCAGTGTTAACAACAGAACATCAGCCTAAGCTCTCTCTTGAACTTGGCAGTAGTGACGCAAAGATGATGGTCAAGTTTATCAACCAAAGAGCCGATATCTTCAAACAACACACATCATCATCATCATCATTATTATTATTATTATTATTTTATAGCAAATGTAGTTTCAATAAAATCCTAATCTTGACATTAAAGTTTTCCCAGGATAAGCCTGCAATTAGTTTTTCAGCTGGATAGAAAGGCAGTTTTTTATAGGGAAAAGCAGCAAAGAATCCTGTGGCACCTATAGACTAACAGACGTTTTTGCAGCATGAGCTTTCGTGGGTGAATAGGGAAAAAATACCTCCATTTGACTATTCAAAATTACTTCATATTGGGATTTGAAATTGAATACAAAACAGCCCTGATAGTTGTTTTTATGAGTATATGGGGAGGACAAATGAATTTGGCCTATTGTGGGTGGGAGGCAGCATCTCCTGCCTAATGGTTAGGGTCCCAGGCAGCCATTACACCTGACGGTCTCTGCTGACAATCTCACCAAATGGGTGCAATCCACAAGCAGTAGCTCGTGGTTACAGTCCTTGGGGGCAACCTCTGCTTGCAGTCCATGCGTGGCATCTTTTCCTAATGGGTACAGTTCCCAGTGGCAACATCAGCAAGTAGATTCAATTCGCAAGCAGCAGCTCAGCCTAATGGGTACAGTTCTTGTTGGCAATCTCAACTAGTGGATTCAATTCATGAGCAGCAGTTCCACCTATTGGGTGAAATTCTCAGAGGGGATAGGGGAGCCTGGGCCCTCCCACTCCACCAGGTTCCAACCCAGGGCCTTGGGAGGCTGGTTTGTCTTCACCCACCCTGTGATATCTGGCATTAGCCTCATGTTAGCTTCCCTGGGTCACTTCCTCCCTCCCTCCCTATCCCAGCCAGACGACATCTGGCACTGGAAAGTGCTGCCTTCAGGCTTCCTGCCCTAGTCCCAGTCTTGGGGGCTGCAGCTTCTTCTTCTCCCCTCTTCCTCTCCCCCTGCCCCGTTCCCTGGCTCGGTGCGGGATCAGGTCACATCTTTCCCTGGAGCTCCCTGAGCACATCCTTTGATTGAGCCATCCGGCTCCCTTTTAAACCCCGCCTCCAACCCGAGTATGCTCGGCACAGGCAGACGGGCAGGGCCTCCTGAGCCCAGAGTTGCTCCTTAACACCCTCCTGTCCAGTGAGGGGTTAATACACCTCATCACACATGTACATATATGGACTCAAGTTTCCAAACCACAGTTTACCCTAATTTGTGTGTACAAATTGTGTATATATATATTGTGATAGACCCAGGCCAGGTGGGTACAGCAGAATAGCAGAAGGCAGATGAAGGTGCTAAAGGAGTTGGCCGATGAGATTGCAGAGCCATTGGCCATTATCTTTGAAAAATCATGGCGATCGGGGAAGGTCCCGGATGACTGGAAAAAGGCTAATGTAGTGCCCATCTTTAAAAAAGGGAAGAAGGAAGATCCAGGGAACTACAGGCCAGTCAGTCTCACCTCAGTCCCTGGAAAAATCATGGAACAGGTCCTCAAGGAATCAATTCTGAACCACTTAAAGGAGGAGAAAGTGATCAGGAACAGTCAGCATGGATTCACCAAGGGCAAGTCATGCCTGACTAACCTAATTGCCTTCTATGATGAGATAACCGGCTCTGTGGATGAGGGGAAAGCAGTGGATGTGCTATTTCTGGACTTTGCAAAGTATTCTTGCCAGCAAGTTAAAGAAGTATGGGCTGGATGAATGGACGGTAAGGTGGATAGAAAACTGGCTAGATGGTCGGGCTCAATGGGTAGTGATCAATGGTTCCATGTCTAGTTGGCAGCCGGTATCAAGTGGGGTGCCCCAAGGGTCGGTGCTGGGGCCAGTTTTATTCAATATCTTCATTAACGATCTGGAGGATGGTGTGGACTGCACCCTTAGCAAGTTTGCAGATGACACTAAACTGGGAGGAGTGGTTGATACGCTGGAGGGTAGGGATAGGATACAGAGGGACCTAGACAAATTAGAGGATTGGGCCAAAAGAAATATGATGAGGCTCAACAAGGACAAGTGCAGAGTCCTGCACTTAGGACGGAAGAATCCCATGCACTGCTACAGACTAGGGACCGAATGGCTGGGCAGCAGTTCTGCAGAAAAGGACCTAGGGGTTACGGTGGACAAAAAGCTGAATATGAGTCAACAGTGTGCCCTTGTTGCCAAGAAGGCTAATGGCATTTTGGGTTGTATAAGTAGGGGCATTTCCAGCAGATCGAGGGAAGTGATCATTCCCCTCTATTCAGCACTGGTGAGGCCTCATCTGGAGTACTGTGTCCAGTTTTGGGCCCCACACTACAAGAAGGATGTGGATAAATTGGAGAGAGTCCAGTGGAGGGCAACAAAAATGATTAGGGGGCTGGAACACATGACGTATGAGGAGAGGCTGAGGGAACTGGGATTGTTTAGCCTGCAGAAGAGAAGAATGAGGGGGGATTTGATAGCTGCTTTCAACTACCTGAAAGGGGGTTCCAAAGAGGATGGATCTAGACTGTTCTCAGTGGTAGAAGATGACAGAACAAGGAGTAATGGTCTCAAGTTGCAGAGGGGGAGGTTTAGGTTGGATATTAGGAAAAACTTTTTCACTAGTAGGGTGGTGAAGAACTGGAATGGGTTACCTAAGGAGGTGGTGGAATCTCCTTCCTTAGAGGTTTTTAAGGTCAGGATTGACAAAGCTCTGGCTGGGATGATTTAGTTGGGTTTGGTCCTGCTTTGAGCAGGGGGTTGGACTAGATGACCTCCTGAGGTCCCTTCCAACCCTGAGATTCTATGATTCTATGATATACTGGCCACTGGATTAACAGTTTTCTGTTCCCTGACTGACCAGAGCAGGGGCTGCTCCAGGCTAATGAGAACACCTGACTCTAATTAACCTGTAAAGAGTCAGGTGAGGCCATTCAGTTAATGTGACCACCTGACTCTAATTAAGGCCCTGCTGTTACTATAAAAAGGGCTCACTCCAGTCAGGCAGGGTAGAGACAGGGAGCCAGAGGAGAGGAAGTGCGGCTGAAGGGCTGGTTACTGAAGACACCCTCAAACCATCGTTAAAGGAGCCCTAAGGTAAGGGTGAAGAAGGGAAAAGCAGGAGAGCTGTGGGGAAGTGGCCCAGGGAAATGTAGCAACTCTGGCAGTGAAAGGTTGGCTGCCAACAACTGCTACCATTAGGGTCCCTGGGCTGGAACCCGGAGTAGAGGGCGGGCCCGGGTTCCCCCCAACCCACCACTACAGGAACAGCTCCTGGAAGGGGAAGTCAGGTCCCTGTCAGGACAGGAGGCTGAACAGAGACTGTGGGAGTTCTCTCACCAATCTCCTTGCAGCCTATGATGAAAAGGGCTCAGTAGACTGTAACCCTGGCCCTAGAGAGAGAAGGGCTACGTGGAGGGTCACAGTGAGCCACTGAGGCTAGCATAAACCGCCTAGAAGCGCAGGACCCACAGGAGCAAGGTCAGAGCTCTGCCACTATATCTATATCTATCTATCTATCTATATATCTATATATCACACAGACACAATACAGCCCAATCATGCTTATTTAGAACTTTTCATTCACAGAATTCAAAGTGTTTTACAAAGCTGGGTTAAGTATTATCATTCAATTTTACAGATGCAGAAAATAATTGAGGCACAGAGAGGTGAAATGATTTGCCTAGTATTAAATAGAAAGTCAGCAGCATAATTAAGAATAGAATCTGTGTTTCCTTACATCCAAACCTGTGATTTAAGTTCTAGACCAGTGGTTCTCAAACTTTTGTACTGGGGACCCCTTTCACATAGCAAGCCTCTGTGTACGACCCCCCCTTATAAATTTAAAACACTTTTTAACATATTTAACACCATTATAAATGCTGGAGGCAAAGCAGGATTTGGGGTGGAAATTAGCAGCACGCGACCCCCCATGTAATAACCTCGTGACCCCCTGAGGGGTCCCGACCCCCAGTTTGAGAACCCCTGTACTTGACCATACAATACATACTCAAACAGAAAATTCTAAAGCAATATGCTAAGGAAGGAAAAATGAGATATGGTCACTCTGCTGATGGGCTGTCTCTCCCCAATGTAATTTAGACACTGTGGTCATTCATTGCAATCAAATAAGTTTGAAATATAGCAGTGCTCAACTGTTCTTTTGCTGGAAGTATGTCCTACATCCACAGGACAATACGAACTCAAATGCGTCAGTGAACTCAGCATGATACATAATCCAATTAAAAACACAGCACATCCTCCACTTATCTCAAACCAAAGAACATGCAGCTGTAATAAATCTAATTACAAAGTGATGATGTAATAGGCAGATGCTATCTATTGTTTATTCACAAGGCCAAGTTCTCATTTAAAAACGTGTTACCAATTTCACTTAGGCTGCTGCCATTCTGATAGCTTTGCTATGAAGCAGAACCTGTGTTTTGCAGTGCATCCTTTCCTTGTACTATGTGTTGTTTTTTTAAAAAATGAAGAAGCCCATCAGTTATAAGCAAGGTAGCTCATGTCTCTCTCCAGCATGTTTGGCTATAGACAGATTTAGTCTTTTGTTCTCTTTTAATGGCCACATGATGTTCCTTTAAATAAATCTCAAATGCATGACAAGTTTGCCCCAATTACATCGAGCAACATTAACATCTGGGCATGCCCTTCCTGCAGTACTGCTGAGTTTTTCACCTGAGTATTGGAAAATGAAAAAAAAAGTGATTATTATCTATCTTCAAGTTCCATCTGTGGTACAAGGAAAAACAGGGCAAACAATGTGATTAACAGGCTTCAGCTTCTTCGAAGTAAAAAGTGGAACAGAATGTCACCTGCTTTCAGTAATTCCATTTCTCAGAGATCTAGGGAAACTATTATTAGACAAGGAGGATGAGTAAATTCTAATTCAAAATTTTCCAGTTCACAAATTTTTATAGTTCTATCAGCCAGGATGTGAATGACAACTTGTTTTACAGTTGGATGATGGTAGGACTCAAAGTGAAGATATTGATTCATGCTGTATGTGTAAATAAAGAAAAACTGTTCAAAGATTAGCTCAGCTTCTGATGAGAGTCTGCAATCCAGTAAAAGTGATGAACTTTGTTTCTGAATTGTTACTGTAATACTAATGGAAGGATGACTTTGAGGTAAGAACAAACTTTTTTACTAAGGCATGTTGGAAAGCAGGCTAACATCATCCAAACAGTTTGATGTCAAGTTAGGTTTAAAAGAGATGGTTGTTTTCAAAAAGACTTTAGATATTGTGCAGAGGAGTGAAATGCATCATGAAAATGGACAATCTGCAGGAATATGCAAGTCTCTAATTTACTTTAACTGGAAAACTAAGCATTCCTACAACTACTCACATGTATATCTCATGACAACCTTCTATTTTTCAGTAGTCAGCACTGTAACATACCCGCAGTACATGAATTAATATGAAATGCTATGCTTATTCCTCCTATAGAGGAGGAAATTAGTTTAATAGCGTGGTAGACTCCCTACATAGTTTGTGCATTGTAAAAACAAGTAGGTATTAGAAGTGGTTGAAATTTTTTTGACAGAAAATGGAGTTTTGTCAAAATCAAAATCAAAATATTCCATGGGAACCTGTCAATTTTGATAAAATTTCCAATGGAATAGTCTAAAAATGAATTGTTTCGACTTTCTCATTTTTACTTTTATTATTTGTATTACTGTACACCTTATATTAAATTACAATATATTGTATATTACATACAATATTTAATATTGTATGTGATAGAATAATATTTCAATGTAATCCAAACATCTTTCAATGTTTCCAAATTGATTTTTTTCCAGAATTTCCATTCTGCAAAAAAAATGTCAAAATGTCAACTTTTCATTCGGATTCAGAATGGGAAATAAAAGGAGTTCAAAATGTTGGAATTTTCTGTGATCCGGAAATTCTGGTGACTCTAGTGGATATTATTGTTGCAAACAATTAATTTCCAACAGTAATGGGTAAGTTTGATCTTCAACTTAAAATGCCACTATAATTCACGATTTCTTTTTAACTGGGTTGGCCACTCAGACAGGATATTGGACTAGCTGGTCCACTGGTCTGATAATGACTACAAATATGTTCCTATCTTGGATATATGTATGAAGTTTTTTACAAGTCACTTTTCTTCAAGGGTGGTTTCACTTTGAGGTGGGCTATGGTTCTTTGGAAGATATTGGAAAACGTGGGGCCTCCAAAGCACCTCACTGAACTCATCACAAGTCTCTACCATCAACAACAGACCACAACAAGAGACCATGGTATGAACAATATCAGGTGACAGCAACTGGTTTCCCACTGGACAGACTATGAGTCAAAGGTGTATTCTGTCCCCAAGCCTTTTCTACATGTCGCTGGAAAGTTTTGACAAGGCTGAAGGAGCTGGGATTTCCTTTGTTGGGCACCTCTTAATCAATCTCAGATATGCTGATGATACCATGCTCTTCGCTAAAATTACCAGTGCAATGCAATGAATGCTGGAATCTGTAAAAAGAAGTTAGTAAGGAATATGACTATCCCTGAATGTGGCAAAAATGAAATGCATGCATGTTAACATGATTAACAAAAATAGGATGGAAATACACATCATGATTTAATAGTCAAACTGCAGAGGCAGTAGATTCATTCAATTATCTGAGGTCGTACATATCCAACCAAGGAAGTTGTTCCAAAGAAATTGGAAGAAAACTAGGAATGGCTCACTCAGCCATGGCTTCCTTTACAAAAGTCTGGAAAAAACTGGGCATCTCAATATGTATGAAGAGTCACCTGGTAAAAATCATGTGAATTGTAGGAAGTTAATGCTACTGACAAGACAATTAAAGCCTATGAAATGTAGTACTGGCAAAGACTCTTGCATATCACCTGGTGGAAAAGCAGATGAATGTTTATGTTTAGAAATATTATTGGAGAGAAACAGACCCTGTTGTTTGAAATCAACAAGTACAAACTTATTTACTTTGGTCACATCAGATGTAGAGATGGAAATAACCTCAAGAAGGTTATCATGGAAAGAATGGTGTGGGGTCATTGTAGTAGGAGATGACCAGCGAGAAGATGGATAGAAGGTGTGCAGTGTAGTCCAGCAGATCACTGGGAGGTCAGCTCTGATGGCTCAAAGCTAGCAATGGATTGACAGGGCTTTGAAAATTATGCTATGATATTCCGACATGCATCAATAGACATGAATAAATGAATTTTACTTACTTAGGGTTTTTAAAGAGTTCTCAATGTGCAATTAAAGCACCTTAAACTAAAGCAGCCTGGAATAAAATTAGGGCTTGGCAGAATTCAATTGTTTTTTTTATGAATTTGACAGATAATATCAAGTTCATTTTTAAGCTTTTTTTAGATTTTTATTGATTTAAATTTTCACACTTGTCAAAATATATAAAGTAAATATACTTAAATCTAACTCTAATAAATTCTTAAGCAGCATTTTTATTACTTTGGCTATCTGTAAATTTTGATTATTGAGAGGAATATTTTTTCATCGGCTTCTGCGTGTGCAGTGAAACTGACATTTACTGATAAAATCTAATACTTCCACACCTAAATAAAATGGACAGTAGCAAAGTGGAAACAAGTAGCCTGGAAAGAAACATACTGTTCATTGAATAAATCAGCTCCCACCTCATTCTCTTAACATTTGATTAGATGTTAAGAGCTGCACTGGGAGAGCTTTTGACTAAGATTAGACAGGATCCAGGTCATTAAGCTTTAATGTTTGAATATAATGCTTTCCTCAATACAGTGTTGGGTTTCCTTAGCTTCCAAGAATAGTGTTCTTTCTAGCATAGCATTGCATTCCCCTTTCAGGGTATAAAGAGTCCAATAATGGAGTGGTCTTCAGGATCAACTGAGGAATTCAGGGCTTCCCTCTTAGGCTGGGCCTCATGGTCTGGACTCTTGTATCTTCAGGGCCTTCCATCACTTAGGTTCCCTGCTGAAGGACAGGGTTTTGTAGTTGGTTGATAGGGGATCTTGGGCCCATCTTCTCCACCAGACTCTGAATCAGATCCCAATGGTAGGGAGCTATGCCCTGCACCCTCTGGTGATATGCAGCCGACTCTCTAGATCACTTCATACCAGTGCCCTCTCTTTCCACAAGGTAAAGTAAAGAACTGAACACAGAATGAAGTGTCTGACCTTGAAAGAGTCACCATTCCCTTCTTTGCAGATGTTGTCAGATCACTATTGTCAGGCCTCAGGCAGCAAGATCTTCCCAGGAGCTCAGAGTGCAGGTTAGCTCACCTCCACTGTCTGCCTGCCATTGAGCTACTCTGCTTCCCTTCTTAAGCTCCTCCTCCAGGCCGTGCAGGGTTTTACATGTGTGGTAGGGCAGGGCCACCTGGGCCCAGAGCAGCTCCTTACTCTTTCTTTTCCAATATGAGGTTTGTATACCACATCACACCTTCCTTGTTACGAGGTGTCATTTAGTGGTCACTTGGGACCTCTTCCAATGCCCACTGAAGTCATTGAGGAGCCTTTACATTGACTTCGACTGACAATGGATCAGTCCTTCTGTACCCCATCCCAATTCTCGCACATTAGAAGCAATCAGGGGCAGCTCCAGGCCCCAGCACGCCAAGCACGTGCTTGGGGCGGCATGCCGCGGGGGGCACTCTGCCAGTCGCCGGGAGGGCAGCAGGCAGCTCCGGTGGACCTCCCGCAGGCGTGCCTGCGGGAGGTCCACCAAAGCCGTGGGACCAGCGGACCGCGGGACCAGTGGACCCTCCGCAGGCACGCCTGCGGGAGGTCCACCGGAGCCACCTGCTGCCCTCCCGGCGACTGGCAGAGCGCCCCACGCAGCATGCCGCCCTGCTTGGGGCGGCGAAATATCTAGAGCCGCCCCTGGAAGCAATGTCCTAAAACCTCCAACAGATGAAACCCTGAAGAGTGTTCAACACTCTCTGGTTCTTCCTGTGTGTTTCTCTGAGGGAAGGGCATCTCACCATCTTTTCTCTTTTCCTTAAACTCTTATCAGATACCCAGTACAGGTGAGAACTCTCCAGCATACATCCATCACTAATAGCTCTTCGGTGGGAGACTATCTTTGTGCTTTTAACAGAGGTATGCAAAATATTTGGAATGGAAAATGTCTGAAATGCAGGACTGCGTGTTCAAATCTGCCTACAAGGATGCACATGCAGGAGTCCAGTTTGGTAATGGCTTTTGTGTAACGGGTTCTCTGTCACCCAAAGTCTTTAAATAAATTAAGTTTGGATCTTTTTCTAAATGATTTTCTCATGGTCAGCCAAAAGTCACAGACTTGATGCAGGAACCACATGGTGAAATTCTCTGGCCTATGTTATGCAGGAAGTCAGACTAGATGATCATAATGGTCTCTTCTGGCCTTAAATCATTGAACTCCTGAATTTATTACCCATTTTGAACACAAAAAAGCCCATTTTCAAGCAAAACTGCTTCAAGTGAAAATCTGCTCTTTTTCAAGTAAAGATGCCTTTGTAGCAAATATGTGTGAAAATGCATGTTTTAAATGTGAGCCTTTTTGCTAAATTTCAGGAATGTGAAGTCTCCTGAAATGGATAAAAAAAGGCATCACTTTTACCCAACCTTAAAAGATTAACCCTGAGCAAATCTTTAGCTCTTTACTTTGTGAACTTTGTCCATTTTGTGGGCCAGATCTTCAGATGGAATGATGCCAATTCATAGCAACTGACTGGTCTAGAGAATTTTAAAAATGGCTTCTTGGGAAACAAGATTACACACGTACATATCCGTAATTTTTCAGTTACTGTCTGACTAACACACGTACTACAAAAGATTCAGCCAATTCAAAATAAGTTAGCTATTGATGGGTCATTTTCATAAAGCCGACTTTGTGGGTCACCTCCCCAACCCAATTTGAATATGATTCCATTACTCTAGTGCAACATTTTCCACCATATGCTGAAAAACATTAACACACACTCCTGTTCTCTCAATTATAATTGAACAACAACATCTTGCACTTCTATAACAATTTTCATCCAATGACTTCACAGCACTCTGCAAACATTAATTCAGTCTCAGTACACCTCTAAAAAACACTAAATTATAGCTAAAGGAATAGTGTTTATAAAAGTATAACCTGCAGCACATGGAGGTTGCTTGGAATAGAGCTCAGAAATTTTAACTTCTAACTACCAGACATCTCTGCCTCAAATTCCTTGTTCATGTTACCAACAATTCATTTGCCTATCATGTTGTGCCATGATTTCCCCAAACAGAGGGAAGAATAACATGAACTGATAACCTAGGGTTTTTTATTTCAAAAGGGCTAACTTAAAAAAATTAAGGAAATTAGTTAGGGAAGTGGATTAGACTTTAGAACTTGTGGATCTAAAGGTGGAGGAGCCCTGGAATTACTTCAAGTCAAAGTTGCAGAAGCCTGCATCCCAAGAAAGGGGAAAAAATTCATAGGCAAGAGTTGTAGACCAAGCTGGATGAGCAAGCATCTCAGAGAGGTGATTAAGAAAAAGCAGAAAGCCTACAAGGAGTGGAAGATGGGAGGGATCGGCAAGGAAAGCTACCTTATTGAGGTCAGAACATGTAGGGATAAAGTGAGAAAGGCCAAAAGCCATGTAGAGTTGGATCTTTCAAAGAGAATTAAAAACAATAGTAAAAGGTTCTATAGCCATATAAATAAGAAGAAAACAAAGAAAGAAGACTGCTAAACACTGAGGATGGAGTGGAGGTTAAGGATAATCTAGGCCTGGCCCAATATCTAAACAAATACTTTGCCTCAGTCTTTAATGAGGCTAATGAGGAGCTTAAGGATAATGGCAGGCTGACAAATGGGAATGAGGATCTGGAGGTAGATATTACCACAGCTGAGGTAGAAGCCAAACTCGAACACCTTAATGGGACTAAATCGGGGGGCCCAGATAATCTTCATCCAAGAATATTAAAGGAACTGGCACATGAAATTGCAAGACCATTAGCAAGAATTTTTAATGAATCTGTAAACTCAGGGGTTGTACCGTATGACTGGAGAATTGCTAACATAGTTCCTATTTTCAAGAAAGAAAAAAAAGAGTGATCCGGGTAACTATAGGCCTGTTAGTTTGACATCAATAGTATGCAAGGTCTTGGAAAAAAATTTGAAGGAGAAAGTAGTTAAGGACATTGAAATCAATGGTAATTGGGACAAAATACAACATGGTTTTACAAAAGGTAGGTCATGCCAAACCAACCTGATCTCCTTCTTTGAGAAGGTAACAGTTTTTTTAGACAAAGGAAATGCAGTGGATCTAATTTACCTCTATTTCAGTAAGGCATTTGATATGGTTCCACATGGGGAATTATTAGTTAAATTGGAAAAGATGGGGATCAATATGAAAACTGAAAGGTGGATAAAGGAACTGGTTAAAGGGGAGACTACAACGGTTCATACTGAAAGGTGAACTGTCAGGCTGGAAGGAAGTTACTACTGGAGTTCCTCAGGGATTGGTTTTGGGACCAATCTTTTTATTACTGACCTTGGCACAAAAAGTGGGAATGTGCTAATAAAGTTTGCAGATGACACAAAGCTGGGAGGTATTGCCAATACAGAGAAGGACTGGGATATCATACAGGAAGATCTGGATGACCTTGTAAACTGGAGTAATAGTAATAGGATGAAATTTAATAGTGAAAAGTGCAAGTTCGTGCATTTAGGGATTAATAACAAGAAATTTTTTTTATAAACTGGGGACACATCAGTTGGAAGTAACAGAAGAGGAGAAAGACCTCGGAATATTAGCTGATCACAGGATGACTATGAGCCGCCAATGTGATATGGCCATGAAAAAAGCTAATGCGGTCTTGGGATGCATTAGGCGAGGTATTTCCAGTAGAGATAAGGAGGTGTTAGTACCATTATACAAGGCACAGGTGAGACTTCATCTGGAATACTGTGTGCAGTTCTGGTCTCCCATGTTTAAGAAGGATGAATTCAAACTGGAACAGGTACAGAGAAAGGCTACTAGAATGATCCGAGGAATGGAAACCTGTCTTATGAAAGGAGACTCAAAGAGCTTGGCTTGTTTAGCCTAACCAACAGAAGGCTGAGTGGAAATATGATTGCTCTCTATAAATATATCAGAGGGATAAATACCAGGGAGGAAGAGGAATTATTTAAGCTCAGTACCAATGTGGACACAAGAACAAATCAATATAAACTGGACATCAGGAAGTTTAGACTTGAAATTAGATGAAGATTTCTAACCATCAGAGGAATGAAGTTCTGGAATAACCTTTCAAGGGGACCAGTGGGGGCAAAAGATATATCTGGCTTCAAGACTAAGCTTGATAAGTTTATGGAGGGGATGGTATGATGGGATAGCCTAATTCTGGCAATTAATTGATCATTGACTATTAGCAGTAAATATGCCCAATGGCTTGTGATGGGATGTTAGATGGGGTGGGATCTGAGTTACTACAGAGAATTCTTTCCTGGGTGTCTGGCTGGTGAGTCTTGATCAGCTAAACCCTGAGCATGTGGGCACCATATTTGAGGTCATGAAGGAATTTTCCTCCAGGGCAGATTGGCAGAGGACCTGGAGGTTTTTTGCCTTCCTCTGCAGCATGGGGCACGGGTCACTTGCTGAAGGATTCTCTGCAGCTTGAGGTCTTCAAACCACAATTTGAGGACTTCAATAACTCAGACATAGGTTAGGGGTTTATTACAGGAGTGGGAGGGTGAGATTCTGTGGCCTGCTTTGTGCAGGAGGTCAGACTAGATCATCACAATTGTCCCTTCTGACCTTAAAGTCTATAACCTAGAGGTGAAAAACTTATTATAGCCCATTACTAATCCCCAGAGCTGGTCCACTTTCCTTCTTTCTCTTATATTAAGGTGGCAGCTAGTTAGTCCCATACATACAACTGGGTACATTTAAACTAACACAGAGCAAAAATACCACTCTGTTTTCAATACAAGTGTGTAATTCTGATTAGAATTAATGTAAGTTATGAGTGTGCATGCACTGAGAATCTCAGATTTCTGTCATCACTACAGTCGCTTGTTCTGTAGGTCTGAACTACGCTGGTCATGCTGGATGTTAAAAACAAGTATGAGTACCCATACGTGGGATTGGGGGATGAAATTACACACGTATTTGATTTCTAGATCTTTGTACAGAAATGGAATTTTCAGCATTACCAGTGTTTAAGAGCTCTACCTAAAAAGTGTTGTGTGGTTGGTCAAGCTACTTATTGATTTGAAACAAAAACCTACTACAATAATCGCATGAACAATAACACTTTGCATTCCCTCAAGAGCAATTATTATTTAAAGAATGCAAGTTATATGGTGATGTTGCTTATCACAGCTTTAATCTCTCTCAACGGGCAACCTTAACAATTTACTGCAAAAGTGCTGAAAATGAATTATGAAAGTAAGCCGAAGAAGAGTGAAATAAGCCTGTTTTAAAACCAAAACAGATTTTAAAGCTCCCCACTGAGGACAAAATTCTGCCCTGAACTGCTCCCATGTGGCTCTTATTGAAGTGAAATTTTACCTGAGGGCAGTATTTGGTCTTAAGCACGCAAACTCATTACTGTTTACTGATGGGCAGCTGGAAGTCCAATCTCGCATACCTCTCATGCTAGAAGACTTTCATAGGTACATTGGCAAAATTCTCCCTATTCTTATATATTTAAATTGCATTTAACCATAGCTCTACATTCACTTATGAGCTTGAGGCCCAATCATCTTTCAAATCCTTATTCCCATAACTAATCCCCAGGGCTGGTTCTGATAAACAACAGAACCTAGGCCTGCATGCAGTCCTAAGATGAAGTGGTCCCATCCAGAGGAAGAGTAAGTTTCTTCCCTCATGGTCCTCACTTCATATAAGGAGTGAGTGTGAGCACTCTACTCTGTAACTGTCATAGGATCATAGAATATCACGGTTGGAAGGGATCTCAGGAGGTCATTTAGTCCAACCCCCTGCTCAAAGCCGGACCAATTCCCAACTAAATCATCCCAGCCAGGCCTTTGTCAAGCCTGACCTTAAAAACCTCTAAGGAATGAGATTCCACCACCTCCCTAGGTAACCCATTCCAGTGCTTCACCACCCTCCTAGTGAAATAGTGTTTCCTAATATCCAACCTAAACCTCCCCCACTGCAACTGGAGACCATTACTCCTTGTTCTGTCAAATGGTACCACTGAGAACAGTCTAAATCCATCCTCTTTGGAATCCCCTTTCAGGTAGTTGAAAGCAGCTATCAAATCCCCCCTCATTCTTCTCTTCTGCAGACTAAACAATCCCAGTTCCCTCCGCCTCTCCTCATAAGTCATGTGCTCCAGTCCCCTAATCATTTTTGTTGCCCTCCGCTGGACTCTTTCCATTTTTTCCACACCCTTCTTTTAGGGTGGGGCCCAAAACTGGACACAGTACTCCAGATGAGGCCTCAACAATGTTGAATAGAGGGGAATGATCACATCCCTCGATCTGCTGGCAATGCCCCTACTTAGACAGCCCAAAATGCCATTAGCCTTCTTGGCAACAAGGGCACACTGTCGACTCATATCCAGCTTCTCGTCCACTGTAACCCCTAGGTCCTTTTCTGCAGAACTGCTGCCTAGCCATTCGGTCCCTAGTCTGTAGCAGTGCATGGGATTCCTCCGTCCTAAGTGCAGGACTCTGCACTTGTCCTTGTTGAACCTCATCAGGTTTCTTTTGGCCCAGTCCTCTAATTTGTCTAGGTCCCTCTATATCCTATCCCTGTCCTCCAGTGTATCTACCACGTCTCCCACTTTAGTGTCATCTGCAAACTTGCTGAGAGTGCAGTCCATGCCATCCTCCAGATCATTAATGAAGATATTGTACAAAACCGGCCCCGGGACCCTTGGAGCACTCCGCTTGAAACCAGCTGCCAACTAGACATGGAGCCACTGATCACTACCTGTTGAGCCCAATGATCTAGCCAGTTTTCTATCCACCTTATAGTCCAGTCATCCAACCCAGCTCTGCCAAACCCAAGTGTTCAAAAAGCATAAGCCAGGACACAAAAATCATGAAATTGGCTGAAAATGTCATGAGATTTAAAAATGAACTGTGGGTCCTTCATATGCTTTCTGGTTTCTGAAACTTCAGGGTCCATATTTTCTCTGCACCCACAGGGCAGGAAACAAACTTTCATTTTTAGTTGGGCAGCAGAATGTTAAAAAATAATTCAACATGCAGCGCAATAGATTATTTTGTATAAATCCAGAAAATGTGCAAATTTTGCCTTCTGCATTATTGCCATCCCTTACTCTTACCGGCCAAATAATTTTGGGCTGAAGAAAAGGCAAAGATAGTCTTAGCACCTCCATAACTGCAGTTACTGAAAACAACCAGAATAGAAGCAGTGGCAGGGTACCTGTGATACGCAATGCCCCATGCTCAGGCTAGATTCCAAATTCATTTGCTCTGATATAAATATTAGATAATTCCACTGACTTCTGTTGATTCCACTGGAGTTACTGTGATGTTAAACCAGTGAGAGATCCAAATCTGTCATTTTATTATTAGAAGTCTTTCCCACATCATGCTAATAATGTAAGTAGAAAGTGTGCAGTGCATTAGCCTAACTACACTATCTGTTTCCATTAAAAACTTCATGTTCTGGGGTCTGTCACTTGGCCATGTAAAACTGAAACTTACCTTAAACACTTTTCACCCAGGTGTAATAACCATGAATATCCTGCTCCACCAATCCCCCTCCTTCACAAATTGGTCAAGCCACTTTTAGCTCTACACATATTTAAAAAAAAATGAATTTGATTTCTGAAGTTTTTGACTTAGTGGGCAAGATCACCAGGCTCAGCTAGTTGTAATTCAGGCACACTTGAATTATGGTGATAAGGAACGGTAATTCTAAGACACTTTAAGGCCTGATCTGTGGCCTGACTGGGTACCAAATTCGCCCTTGGCATAATTTAATGCAATCTAAAGGATGCTTTGAGATAAGTGGATTAGAGTGGTCCTTTAGGGACTTCTCCACAGGCCAGGAATCACCAGTGGTGCTGTTATTTCTCCAGCCCACCCAGGAATCACCCTTATGCCAGGAGTGGGGGTGAGGGAGAAGTAGGGGGGTATAGAGATTGCTAAGCCAAATTTATCTCTCACAGGGATTCACTCTAGATCAGAGGATTTATGCTTGCTGCTGAAGTGCTGCCGGAGGGGCAAGGGCAAGGATCTAACCCATTGTACCTAAGAATCAGATTAATTTTAAATAGTAAAGATTTGCAGGTACTCAGGCCATGTTTGAATATTTAATTTATCAATGATATAAGTAATTTTAAAAGTGTTGCTTAATAACTGGTACTTTCCACAATGTTACACACCAATACCCTTTGCTGAAAGAAACCAGCATAAATCCTCTCTCAGAATACATCACAGTGGGACAACACGGATACTATCTAATGTCTGAATAATATTTTACATTGTTTGTGTCATAAACAGATAGTTAAGGGTTAATGTCTCTTTTACCTGTAAAGGGTTAAGAAGCTCAGTAAACCTGTCTGACACCTGACCAGAGGACCAATAAGGGGACAAGATACTTTCAGATCTTGGTGGAGGGAAGTCTTTGTTTTGTGTTCTTTGTTTGGAAGTTGTTCGTTCTCGGGACATGAGAGGGACCAGACGTCAATCCAGGCTCTCCAAATCTTTCTGAATCAGTCTCATGTTTCAAATTTGTAAATACCTAGTTAGGAAGGCATGTTAGTCTTATGTTTGTTTTCTCAACCTGTAAATGTTTCTTTTGCTGGAAGGATTTTTACCTCTGTTTGCTGTAACTTTGAACCTGAGGCTAGAGGGGGTTTTCTCTGGCTATATAAATTTAAATACCCTGTAAAGCATTTCCATCCTGATTTTACAGAGATAATTTTTACCTTTTCTTTTTTCTTTAATTAAAAGCTTTCTTTTTAAGAACCTGATTGATTTTTCTTTGTTTTAAGTTCCAGGAAATTGGGTCTGGACTCACCAGGGATTGGTGGTGAGGGGGGGGGGGGAAAGAAGGGGGGATGGTTAATTCCTCTTTGTTTTAAGATCCAAGGAGTTTGGATCTGTGTGAAGCCTCTAAAGGCAACCCAGGGAGGGGAAAGTCTGGGGGGAAAAGGAGGGGAGAATGGTTAATTTCTCCTTGTGTTAAGATCTAAGGGATTTGGGTCTGTGTTCCCCAGGGAAGGTTTTGGGGGGACAGGGAGTGTACCAGACACTACTTCTGGTTGGTGGCAGTGTTACCAGATCTAAGCTAGTAAATTAAGCTTAGAAGGGTCCATCATGCAGGTCCCCACATTTGTACTCTAAAGTTCAGAGTGGGGGAGGAAACCTTGACAGTTTGTTTTTCCTCTGTTCTGATTTTCTACCTTCATGACTTATGAGTATGTCCCTGAGTTGTTCCTTTTATGGCACCAAGAGTGAAACTCAAACAACAGACACTTTTTGTCTCCCTGTTCTCAGTTCTCCTGTAGACTTTGCTGGGCTCCCTCATTTCTAGTTCAATCATGACAGGACCAAGTAAACTCCCATCATGCCTGAATGCAGACAGAGAATCTTAAAGCATAGGGTGCCCGGGGGAAGTATGGGTAAGGGGAATAAATGAGCCTGGACTCATTATCAGAGAGGAAAGGGTGTTTGTGAACAAGAGATGAAAGATGGCAGACTGAAGATTCACATAAATAAGGATATGCAACCATGTTTGGGAGGGGTATGAGAGAGGGCTTTTCAAAATGGCCACCCCCTTTGATGTTTCCCATCCCCAGGAATTAAGTAGGCTTCCTCATTATGACAGTGGTACAGAATCTCAAATATAGTCACTTTCTTCCAACACTGAACCACACTATTCCAATAAGGAAAACAGCATTATCCCTAAAGCTGTTCTGTCTCTCTCCCTCTGAGCTTCACTCCAGAGAGTTAAAGATGGAGGCCAATGTCCAATGACATCAATGGAACGACTCCCATTGATGTAAACAAGGATCCGTATTAATAAAAAAATACCTTAATACTGTCTATTTAATGGGGTTTATATATAAAATCTCTGACAAAGATGTTAAAAGTACATTTGTGATTTCACACAAACAGGGTTTGATGCCTGCCACTGAATCTTCACACAAAAGGTAACAATTACATACATATTAATTGATTCTGAACACAGTCTGAGTTCATCTGCTTAAAAATTATTGTGATTTTGATACAAATATTTTAACAGATTGTATTTTATGGATGTGTCTTTTTATGACACAAGGAACTACATTTTAAATGTAGAAAAACTCTGCTCTTGGTAATTTGCATCCTTATGTTCTATTATAGATTTTCCTATTTGGATTTCCATCTGGTCTCCAATGTCTTTTTGAGTTTGTTATGACTTTAATGAGATCATCTTGGTTTTACATACCTACAATTTTATTCCTATTTGAAATTAGCAGTACCAATTTACCTATCCATAAACTCCATTGTCTTACCCATGCAGTTTAACAATGAACACAGCATGGGTAATGCTGCAACAAAAAAGAGTAAATGGACTAGAGGTAAAACATTTCAGTTCCAAGAATCAGAAAGTGGAAAAGTACAGCTCATGCTAACCCTTATTTCTTAACCATCAGTACCTCATACCTGAATGTGTGTGGGGTCTAGTGGACAGAACACAGGACACGCCATCAGGTATTCCTAATCTCTAATCCTAGCTCCACCACTGACGTGCAGTATGACCTTGGGCAGGACCACCTCTGTGTTTGTCTCCCTGTTGGAAAATGAGGCTAATAACCACCTCCCATGGGCCTGGGGAGGATTACATTTATAGAATATATTGAAGATTTAAACCATTATCTAAATGTTAAGTAAAATTATTTGGTAGCAATAATTTACTGTTTCCACATAATACAGTTCATAGCATATCCAGATAGATATCATAAGGACAAACATGACACAAATAATGATTTATCAAGAGAGACTAGCATATAAGTAGACCGGGATTTGTGACCATTGATATACAGTAGAACCTCAGAGTTATGAACACATCAGGAATGGAGGTCATTTGTAACTCTGAACAAAACATAATGGTCATTCTTTCAAAAGTTGACGACTGAACATTGACTTAACACAGCTTTGAAACCTTACTACGCAGAGGAAAAATGCTGCTTTCCCTTTATTTTTTTCAGTAGTTTACAAACAACATAGTAATGTACTGTATTTGCTTTGTTTTATTTGGCTTTGTGTTTTGTCTCTGCGGCAGCCTGACTGTGTACTTCCAGTTCCAAATGAGGTGTGTGGTTGACTGTCAGTTCATAACTCTGAGGTTCTACTGTATCATTTAGAAGAGCTAAATAAAGACACTGGTAAAACTAAATTAGACATTGTTTAAAATTCATAATTTATTTCTTATTTAACAGTAATGAATATTATCAATCTGTGCTAGCTCATCAATATTTTTCATTACACCGCACGAGTACACAGAAAAAAAATGTTTACATTGCAGGCAATGCAGAAATCTTTCACCAAACCTGGTTCCCTAACCACAAACAAGAAGTTTAACATACATACACCTATAGCCAACTCATTCTTATTCATGAATATGTAAAGTCATATATCTAATACATTATGGGATGTAAAGTTAGACAAGCAACAGGATAAATGAGCTGAACAATTTTGAAAACAGTAGTGGAACACCAAGCCCCTCAATAATGAGAAGGTTGGGCTTGTGGCTAAGGTATTGGCCTGTACTTCAGAATATGTGGGTTCAGTTCCTGGCTCAGGTTCAAAGTTTCTGTGAATCTGTTGTACCTCATCTCCCAGTATGTAAAATGGGGATAACCTACTATTTTCTCTGGCTTGTCTGTGAGCTCTTCAGGAAAAGCTTTCTAGTGTATTTACAGTGCCCAGTATAACAGGACTGTGATCCCAACCAGGGCCTCTGAACACCACTGTAATTGAGAGAATACAAAAAAGTAGTAATTTTTTAAAGTAATTAAGGCAGGGTAAGAAAACAGCAACATCAGGAAAACACGAGGCAAGGCCTACTTTGCTTCTTGAGACTACAGTAACATAACCTGATTTTATAGGGGCAGTCCCAATTTTTGGGTCTCTTTCTTATATAGGCTCGTATTACCCCCCACTCCCAGTCCCGATTTTTTACACTTGCTGTCTGGTCACCCTAAAAACAGTAGAACCTCAGAGTTATGAAAAGCAGAGTTACGAACTGTCCGGTCAACCACACACCTCATTTGGAACCGGAAGTAAGCAATCAGGCGGCAACAGAGACAATCAAACAAAACAAACAAACAAAAAAATCCCCCAAATACAACACAGTAGTCTGCTAAATGTAAACTACTAAAAAAATAAAGAAAAAGTTTAAAAAAAGATAATAATAGGAGATATACCAATCTCCTAGAACTGAAAGGGACCTCAAAAGGCCATTGAGTTGAGCCCCCTGCCTTCACTAACAGGACCAAGTACTGATTTTTGCCCCAGATCCTTAAGTGGCCCCCTCAAGAATTGAACTCATAACCCTGAGTGTAGCAGGCCAATGCTCAAACCACTGAGCTATCCCTCCCACACAATTGACAAGGCAAGAAAATTATTACTGTGCTTTTTTTTTCATTTACATTAAGATGATTAAAAACAGCATTTTTATTCTGCATAGTAAAGTTTCAAAGCTGTATTAAGTCAATGTTCAGTGGTAAACTTTTGAAAAAACATTCATAACATTTTGTTCAGAGTTACGAACAACCTCCATTCCCAAGGTATTTGTAACTCTGAGGTGCTACTGTAAAGTAACTATTTTCTCTGTACGTCTTTGTAAGGCTGGCCCTGAGAGTGAAAAGAGTGCCATCTGAGGCTATGTCTACACTACACACAACTGACAGCTGAGTGTAGTGAACTTGTAGCTACATCCTGCAGTGAAGACCTGCTGTGTCCACACCACAGTGTGTAGTTACACAAATCAATGAAAGGCTCTGGCAAGAGGGAGACAGTGGGGGAAAACTTCAGCAACTCCTCACTACTGGAGCCTTTCAGTGTGGCGGGGAAGGGCGCCAGTAGTGGGGACATGGTGAAGCCTTTCCTGGCTGCCTTCGCCCTGCCAGAGCCTTTTCCCCAGGAGAGTCTTTTCCTGTGGCGGGGAAAGTCTCCGGCAGTGGGAAAGCATGGCTAAAAATAGCAGTGTAGATGGGGATGCATGGTGTGGGCGAGTAGAGAGCGCATATGCACTCACACCCTTCAGGCATGGCTTTACATGTCATCTAAGCCATGCCTCACTAGCTACACTGCTGTTTATACCCAGGCTAGGGGGGCTATGTGGGTATGCACTCTACATGCCGCCGAGAAAAGCTCTGTTACAGTATAAAGGAAAGAGGTAAATTTAGAACTATTAGCAAAGGCATAGCCCATCAGCAACCGTGGATTACATATGCGATTTCTGAATGTTTTTGCCACTCTTCCCCCATCAGCCCCAAAGTCTGATTTCAGTTGCACTCCAGTACTGAATCAATGAGGGACGCTGCTCTAATAGAGAAAATGTTTCTAACCTCTCTTGGATTGAATCGATGGACATTTGACAGGTATGCTCTGTGGGTACTTTTTATTCTGCATTTGACATTCTAGCAGAGTTTTAACCAATTCTTCATATCCAAAATATATAATGATTTGGGCTGGAATACCCATGCATGTCACGTTGCAGTTTAGACACCCAGTCTCACTCAGCCACTTTCACTTGCTCTGCATCTATTATAGCAATTTTTTAAAACAAACTTGGCAGTCAAGGAAGTCATTCCTCTTGTGTCTGGAAAGCTTCACTCCCATAGCAGTCACACTGACCCCTGATGTATCACATAATACATCAGTCTGAAAGGGAGGTATCTAGCCAACCTGTCTCCAAAGGTCCTTGATCTCCCACAGAAGGAGGGTATGTCTCTCTGCAGATGTCTCTGCGGGGTGTTTCAGAAATAGTTTCTGAGCAAATTGAGGCTTTCTTGTATTGGATGGAAAATATTTATAGCCTTGGTGACACTAACAAAATATATCAGAGCACCTTATAGACTAACAGGCGTTCTGCAGTAATTCACCCACTTAACTAAATATATTAGATCCCCAGCTGCATTTGGCAACATTTAATACATGGTGTTCAATCTCATAACACAAGCAGTAGCTGCAGGAAAATTTCCTGCTAGCTTCTTTCTCCTCTCATTTCTATCTGGTGTCTTAGGTTAAGAGGACTCACTAAAGAAGGACAATGGTAAGTGTTAACACTTTGGTTCCAGGAATCAAGATTTCTTTTTGCAAGATGCTTTGCAATAGCACAGTCAGGAAGAACGTGAACAATTTCAAAGCGTGAATAAAGGAAGATGTGTTTCTAGTGGTTAGAGCTCAAAGGTCAGACCCTCCACTGGTGTCAGTCATCATAACCTTCAATGCAGTTATGCACATTTAAACCAGCTGAGGATTTGATCTCATGACTGGGACTCAAGACACAAGTTGTGTGAAAGTTATGGCCCAAAATCTAAACTCAGAATTTCACATGAACCTCTGGTCCCCAGAAAACATTGTCCCCAGCCCTCATAACCTCAGATCCCCTTCTCCCCCCAACAAAGCATCTCCATCTTTTTTAGTCATCTAGGAGGCCTGATGTTTTTATCTTCCCACTTCTAAAGCTCTAAGGAGAGGGTCACTCTCCCATGTAGTCTTTTCTTGGGGAGATAGTGGAAAGCAGGCCCACTCCTGTCCTCAATCCTTGCAAGCATCTTCAGGGAAATGAGCTTGCTGCTTCCCTTTCTCTTGCTGCTACCTGTGCTAATAACCAATAACCCTTACCTCAGAGTGCCTCACAGATGTGTGTACAGTTTTCCAGGACCGTGGGACAGCCTGACTACTGAATCTAATCTGGACATTTATTTAAAAAAATTATTAAAGCTAATGTTAAAAATATAAATATAATACATAGGTTGGGAAAAGAGTGTCTGTACATCTGGGTATAGTGCTTAGATTACCCAAAAATACAAAGTTAGTTTTTAAAAGTAAATATCATTCATAGGGTAAATAATCAGCAATAACCCAAATTTAGGTGAATAGATTTAACAATACAGTTTAGATATTACAATCCAAATACTCGGGTACATCACTCATGATAAGTTGTACAGATATTTGGTTGTGGAAAGCAAAATATATCAATGAGTGGAGATTGTCCTTCAGTAATTGAGAATTAGGTAGGTTGTCCATTTAGAAAATACAGTCCATGAGGAAAGTATTTCAGTTACTTTCATAGTATACTCCCATCATGGTCTAGCAGGTATTGGCTATTATTACAAGCAACAGAAGGACCAAATGAACATTTCTCAATGCAGCTAAGGCTGAATGGACAGCAGGCAGGTAAGGCCTGAAGATGTTTCCTGCAGATCTGGGGGGAAGAGGATGCAGCAAATCTAATCTCAATGGTTTACAAAGTTTCAGGCAGTCTGAGTTTTTGGGGTCTCCCCAAATCAGAACTTAAGGGGGTAAAAATGGTCCTGAAACCATCACTGGTGAACCTACCTATTCATTTATTCCTACTTGTGTGAATCACAACTGGCAAGTTATGCACAGACTGGCTCTGCCACCAATACATTGTGCAGTCTAGGGCAAGTCAACTAATCTGTGCCTCAGTTTGCTTATCTGTAGAATGGAGCTAACATCTCTACTTCCCATAGGGGTTGTGAAGCGTAACTAGTTAATGTGGCTGAAACACTTTGGGATTGCTCATTTGAGTGCATTTCTGAAATTAAGGTTACTTACCTGTGATGTACTTAGAGATGGACTCTGCATATTACATGCTTGGGAAACATGCTGACTCGTGCTATTCAACAGTGCAGCCTTCTACTAGCAGTCCTAATCCACCGCCTGCACACCTCTCTGTCCCCACTCTCAATCTCTAAGCACATGCTGAGGATGTGGCTATAAAAGGAGGAATATGCAGAGGACACTCACAGAAGTAAAGATTTCTTTGAAATAATATATTCCAAAAATATTCCTGTAAATTCGCATTGGATATTATATTATTAATCTGCATAATTCCATTAGAGGTGCATGATAAAACAGACAAGAAACTAAATCATCTACTCCAATTTACAATCTAAGGGCCCAATCCAGCAAATGCTACCTGCGGGGGCATGCTTACTGCCACAAATAGTCATGCAGAGATCAGTGGAACTGTCATAAGGCAACCTTGCTTGGAGCACCCTCTTGCAGCAGACCACAGCATGACATGTGCGCCTGCTTCAGTTTCCCTTCTCCGGAGTCCCCAGAAATAGTCCAAACAGTCTTTCTGAGTACAGCTGGACCTTGTGGGATTAATTTATTACAAAAGTCCCACGCACATAACCTGTAAGAGAACAAGTCCCAGTACCAAATCCCACAACCATAGACCAGGCAGCACATCAAGTAGAGCCCTGACATCCCTTCCCCGGGCCTCCTGGCTCCTCAGCACAGCCCTGGCTACCCAGGCTCTTCCATGCAGCCCTGGCATCCCTCACCACACCCTGGCTCGCTAGTCTTCAAGTGTTTCTGGCCCCCTGTCTTCAACTCTCCAGCTCCGAGAGCCAGTAGGCATCTCCCTTCAGCCCCCTCCAGACATCTCTGGCAGTGTCTCTCTAGTTCAAGAGTGACAGCTTGCTAGTCCCTCCACTGGCTTCCTGGCCCTCAGCTCTTCAGCCTCCCAGCACTGGCTCTTGAAAATCAGCATGTTAGCTCCTCTCTTGGTTTCCTGGTAATTCCTCCTCCTTTCCAGGAAACACTTGCTCCGAGGTCCAAGAGGAAGTGAGTGACAGGCAAGTGAGGATAAAAAGGGAAAAGAACAATAGCAATATTATGTTGAGGTCTATTACAGACCACCAAATCAGGAAGAGGAAGTGGATGAGTCATTCTACAAGCAAGTAACACCTGGGCTAGTATTAATGGGGCATTTTAACTTCCCTGATATATGTTGGAAGACTATTACATAATATGTTTTGCAAATTCCTAGCATGTTTAGGGGACAACTTTCTGATTCAGAAAGTCGAGGAAACAACTAGTGGGTAGAACATTTTGGATCTGGTTTTGATTAAGAGGGATGAATTAGCTGTGAACGTGAAGTGTTCGGAAACTTGGGAGAAAGTGATCATGTTCTGATAGAAATCAAGGTCCTATGGAAAGGAGGACATGAGAAAATCAAAACAAGGACATTGGACTTCAGAAAGGTGGATTTCAACCAACTCTGAGAAATAATAGGTAAGGTTACATGGAAAGGCCAATTAGGAAGAAAAGGAGTCAAAGGCGGCTGCAGTTCCTAAACGATGTAATACAGGAAGCTCAATCAAGTTATTCCAATGCAGAGGAAAGATAAGAAGAGCCACTGGAGGCCAATGTGGCTGCACAAAGAGCTTTTTAGCTATCTAAAAACCAAAAGGGATACATACAGGAAATGGAAGGAGGGTCATGTCACCAAGGAAGTATATATGGGAATAGTGTGAGCATGTAGGCACAAGATCAGGAAAGCCAAGGCAAAGAATGAGTTACAGCAGGCAAGGAATTTTACAGACAACAAGAATGGGTTCCTCAAATATGTAAGCCAAAAAAGGAAAGATCAAGGATGGTGTGGGTCTGCGGCTCAGAGGAGAACAGAAGATGGTAACAGAAGATGATTGGAAAGCAGAGCTGCTCAATGTCGGTCTTCTCAGAAAACTAACGTGACCAGATGACTAGCAATTCAATTTGTGAATACCTGGAGGATAAAGAGGTAATAGTAGCAGTCAGCATGGATTTACAAAGAACAAATCATGCCAAATCAGCTTGACTTCCTTCTTTGACAGGGTAACTGGTTTGGTGGATAGGGGGAGTACTGTGGACATAATATACCTCGACTTCAGCAAGACTTTTGACACAGTCCCACATGACATTCTGATAGGTAAGCTGCAGAAATGCAGGCTTCGTGGAACTACCATTAAGAGGATACAAAATTGGTTAAACAACTGCAGACAAAAGAGTAACTGTTAATGGAGAGATGTCAGATTGGAAGGTCTCCAGTGGGGCTCCACAGGGATCTGTTCTGAGTCCCGTGTTGTTTAACATCTTTATTAATAGCCTGGATGTAGGAATAGAGAGCATACTGATCAAATCTACGGATGTCACAAAGCCAACACTTTGGAGGACAGAGTTAAAATTCAGAGGGATCTTGATAAATTGGAGAACTGGGCTATAGACAACAAAATGAAATTCTGCAAAGATAAATGTTAGTTGCTACACTTGCTCTCCTTCTGCTTTTACCAGAGGAAGAAGAGCTGTAGCACTCTGGCTTCCCCTTACTCTAACTCCTGCTGTTCAGCCTGAAGGCTGGTTGCTGCAGATCACCCACTGAAGAGTATAATGCTGAGTAACAGAGGGACATTCAGGGTGCGGGAAAAGAGGACAGCAAGATTGGGCCTCATTTAAATGTACAATTCCAGTTTGCCCATGGCCACTATACATCACAACAACCAGCAGAGGGGCACATGGTCTGCCTATGCTGAATGAAAATGTCAGGTTCATTTTGGGGAGAATACTAAAGAGGGCCAGAATTAAGTCCCTAAAAACCCAGCTTTGAACAGGAAAAAAAAACAAAAACATGGCAGGTTTCTCTGTAACAAACATAGACTTTGAGGTGATTAGAGCTGGATGTTTAAAAGTAGAGGAGAACAGATAAAGCTTACGGATGCCAACCCCAGGCGAGAAGACACACTGTTGAAGAGACTCTTTAAAATAAATGTGTCCCACATTGAAAGGAAAAAAAAGAGGGATCCCTAAATATTAGAGCTCCCTAGGCATATCTCAGAGAAATAGAGCAGATTTAAATGCATTCCTCTCTATGGACACAAGACAAGCAAAAAGAAAAGGAGAGACAAAGTAAAAGGAACAAAGAAATGTGAGGAAATTCCAGTCTCCTTAGAGACATCCCTCCCCTCACCTACCCCTAATCTAAGAGTTTGCTTTAATATTTTCATGTTACATTAGTTATCCTACAATAAGCCATTTTTATTGTTTGTTTCCGCTCAAAGCAAGCAAGATTTGTGCCGAGTCTCTAATTGATCTACCTTCTCTGAACATGCCCAGATGGCAAGGAAACGGTCTCTCTGGCAACAGGAACTATATGAAATCTTTTAGTACCCTCACCCTTCCCATCAGATTTCTATCCACTTTAAGCTATTCACGTACAGGCTAAAATGAGGCACTATGTGCAATTCATATCTATCAGACAAAGTCATGGAGGAAAAGAGACCACACCAGCAAGTGACCACACCAGCAAGCATGCAATGTTTGTTTCCTGCTATCCAAGTTACCCATTGGTACCCAGAAAAGTAACAAGGTAAAAAGCATAACTCACATCTAAAATACAAGGCATATATGTATACATTTCTTATCAGTCATGCTGATGAATGCAAGCCCAGTGGAAGAGAGGTTCAGGAAGGGTCTCAAACATGTGCTGATTATAAATCATGGTGGCATACTATAAATCATAACCTCCGAGTCTTCTGAAGATATGCAGGCATTACAGTCACATATACCTAAAACTTGCTTAACACAGCATAGCATCCCAGTGCTGACAGGGGTAGGCAAACTCGTTCAGAATATCCGAAGTAATCTGACCTTGGATTCTAATTTCAAACCAAACCTATTTTTAGTTTTTAAAGAATATGGCTAAGTATCCTCTCACTCCCCAGCACACATCAAGTCTCCTGCCTTTCCTGAAATAAATGTCCCTTGAAGTTGAAAAGTCTGGCAGGCTTGGCTGCCCTTAAATCCCATGATTTCCTGAATTCCCCATGATACAGAGTGCGGGACAGGGTTTGAGGAATTGTAGGGTGCCTTTGACCCAGGAAAGTCCTGAAGCCTGCCAGATTAAATTAGAACAGCCAGCCAGAGCTGGCAGAGAGAATACCAGATCAGAAGTAGTCTCCCCTGCACCATGGAAGAATTCTAAGAAAGGAGTGACATGGTGTGTTTGACAGCAGCTGAGGAAGATCACTTTAGAAGCTGTGTTTTGGATAGACTCTAGTGGAGCAATACAGGAATCAATGAGGACAAAGAGGAAGAGGTTATGGCAATGAAGATGAGAGATGTGAAGACAGAATGGAAAGGCTAGATTGTATGTTGTTCAGGAAGAAGTGGAAAGATTGGATAGCAGCTGGGATATGAGGGGCTAAAGAGGGAGTGGGAGAGAAAACAATCAAAGACGATGGCTGTGATTCTAACTGATACAAAAGAGGATCTTATATACAGTGGATTCCTCTTTTTAGAAACCTCACATTTCCCAGCAAAAAGTTACCATTAGCTGGAAGTTGCCAATAAGCGGAAGGCAGGTTCTTAGGGCTGGGATGTACTGAGCCCGGGCCCCCAGTGCCAGGGCAGGATGCAGCCCAGAAGGCTCAGGGAGAGGCACCATGCAGCCCCAGTGCTTCCTTCCCTGGCTGCAGCCCCAAAAACCTGCCTGTGGCCAACGCCTTTCTTCCAAAAAACATTGTTAGTAAGAGGCATGCCTGTTGTCAATATCCGAATCCCACAACATTAAAGCCTATTGGATGGGATTGGATCCCAGTAAAATGTTGCTATTAAGCAAAAGTTAGTATCAGGATTGCTATTAAGTAGAATCTACTGTTTATTTGTTAAACAAGAGTGATCATAATAAATCCATGTGTTGCAATATACAAATCATACATTCCAGACAGTCAGATCTGGAACCCTGCTTCTCCAAGTTCCAAAATGACAGGTCTGTACCACTTGAGGAAACGGAAATCTCCCTCAACTAACAGTAGTGGTAGGACTTATATCCTCTCTTTGGGCCAAGCTGCTAGGTAGCAAACCACATGGACAAAGCCAAGAGACACAGTAAGGTAATAGGATTGAGTAAAGTGGGGAACTGAAAGTGAGGGCTGTCAATCAGAAGAATGAATTGCTCACCCCATAACCCAGGATCTATTTGAAAGGAAGACACAGGGTCAGCTTAATACAATTCTGCCTACTAGATCTTTAGGCAGATTAATAACACCTCTCAATAGTGTTGAATACTGTTGATAAATCAACCTATGCCCTTAGCAGATCACCCATCAGTGTAACTAAAGTCAAAACCATATGAGAAAGGTTCTAGGAATTGTAGGAGGCAAAGTGATTTTGCAATAACCTTTCTGGAGAAGAAAATATTGGAGGCTGGGGGGAGTTGGCAGGATCACTAGTGGTGAGTGATCTTTTCTTGAGCAAGGACCAGACTATAGTCTGTCTCAGCATCATTAGCAGATTACCAAAACGGAGGGAGGTGCTGACAATCATTGCCAATAGAAGCCCCGGCCACTTTTCACTGTTTTTCACTAGCCAAGAAAGCCATGTGCTAGCTTGAACTTACCCTCAACTCAGGTACCCTCCAGCTGTTGTTCTTTTTCCTGGAGTGGGCTACCTGGCTAATAGGCTTTTGCATTTAATATATTATCCAATATAGATCATGCATATAATTGGCATCTAACTACCTACATTGTTCTCTACTAGTGATGCTGCCTATCTCCCCTGTCTCAACTCCATTTCTCCGTAGGTTTTTAATACTACCATTATTATTCTATTCACACATTTCTTCCAGGAATCAGAAAGGTTACCCTGTTTCTGAACAATGGTTACTTGACTTTTATAACAAGAAACACTCAAATTGCTTTGTTTCTGAGGGCACTGTGATTTTACCATCTCAAGTTATGTTCATGGCACTTATTAACCTGCACTCATACGTATGAGCTGAATCTAGTCAGACATTACCCTGAGAAGAAACTAAAGAAAAATGAAACAAAATCTCAGAACTGCCTAACCAGCATCACTGCGGAATCATAAGGCAAAGCTGCCTGCAGCCTAGAACAATGAGTCATAGAACCATCATTCTCACTGTTCTAGAAATACGATTGTAAGATAGCAGTTACCTCTGGGTAACTTAAGAGTAAATCAAACCAATCCAAAGATCCTAAAAGCTAAGGCTCAAGGAGGCCGGGGCCTTACACAAAGTGGCAGCATTTAAACAATAGGAAGAGCCTATATATAACCTTGGCTATCAAATACTCTATTCCCCCCACCTTTTTTTACTTTGATTGAATGAGATGCAATTGGCCAACTAAGGAGATAGGAGACAACAGGGAGGTGTGCGGCCATGTGTTAGGATGGGAGTTCAGGTTAGAAAGGCTGGCTGTGTCATGACGATGATTTGGAAGAGTTAAGACACATCCAAATGAATACACAGTGGTGCAATGACAACATCATGGCATGTTCTGAAGCAAGTATTATCCTCGTAGCACAGTGTCATCCTGCTTTGTCGAATCATAATACCACAATGCAACTTTATTAAGTTGTGATGCTTTGAGAGTCCCCACATTTATTCTGGAACCTTTTAAATATTTCACAAGCCAGGTTCACAGGATAGCAGACCACTCTTGAAATCCAAAAATTCTTGGAAAAAGCAGGGAACCTTATTTTCTTTACTGATTTTTGTTTGTTTGTATTTGGCAAACACAAAATTTTGCTTTCATGGGTTTCAAAGTAGCTGGAAATGGTATAGCTCACTGAAGTTTATCTCCCTGATTGTGCCCAGAATCTTTGATGATGACTGCTGCACAACTCTGGGAGAATGGAAAGCTGTATTCCTCCTTCATAGTAGTATTTAAGGGAAAGATCAACAGAAGGGGAACTTTCATTTTTGTTTTCATTATTCAATGTACTTGAAAGCAATATCAGTGAATTTCCCACAGGAGGAAACAAACCACCCTTTTTTAAAAGTACTGAGCAGTCCTTAACTGACATGGTAAGTAGTTCCTTGAACCAGACGTTTATAAGGTCTGCAAGCTTCTCCCACGCAGTAGGCATCCTTAACAAATCTGTCTGTAAAATATGTTCAATAAAAGCAAATGGAATCCTTCAGAAATTGCTCAATTTAAAACTACTACATTGATTTTCATCAAATTTAGCTAATTTAAGTTTTAATGAGCTCTGCAGAACAAGCCAAGTCTAATGTTTCCAGCTTTCATTTTTCTTGGGTTATAAAGAGTGTGAAATTTCTTACCAGTGTATCAGGGGAAAATATACATTTTTACACTAAATAATGCTAAACTGATGGTACCAACTTCACTCAACTCCCCTGCCCCCCAAACAAACAAACAAGCAAACAAACAAACACTTTTTCAGCAAAGACCAGGAATGGAAAATTGCATATCCTAAAGCAATTTGCCTGGGAAAGTTGAGTAATCGTTTCTGCTGGGCAGAGGGGTTAAAAATGGAGGTTGGGCATAAACCCTAACTATAGTGGCTGCTACCATCCACCTGTGAAATGACCACAGTACATTAGAAAAAGAAACTGAACTTGCTATTATAAAAGGACTGGATGATTTTAATGGCTGCTGATTACCTTTGTGGTTATGCAAGCTACAATGCATCACCAAATTGCACGCTAGAAGGTGTAAATTGATTACACAGAGGGATCAAAAGAGTATTCAACTCCTCACATATGCCAATTATACCTTTGATGACGTGCATTATGGTGGTATCCTTCCTATGAAGTCAGAGACAGATTACTCTGTACGGATTCAGTCTGGTCCCTATGGAAAATCCTGTTTCTACATTGCTAATTGATATGGGCTCTCTCTCATGCATCACAACAGGAACTGAGGTCCTCACTCTGGGAAGACTTACACATATACTTAACTTTGCTTATTGTCAGTAGCCCCATTTATTTCAATGATGTTGCTCATTGTACATAAAGTTAAAACATATGCACAGCTCCTTGTAGGATGGGGGCTTTATTTGCTACTGATATTTCACCCAAAATGAAGAGGTGCTGATGACCAGCTTCACAGTTCTTTCTTGGTGGCCATAGTACAGATTTGTTGTGTATTTCAACATGGATTGTATTTAAGCAAAAAGTGTTACAAAAAGCAATCCCAACAAGGATTCAAAGTCACACTCCTCTGCAGTAAATATTTCAGATTGAACAAATACTTTTTTCTGTTGTACATAATAAAACCTACATTTATTAAACCTACACAAACAATGAAACTGTCTCTCTCTCTTACTCCCCAGTATAGATGTACATTCTTTGGAATCACTGGAAAGCAAATAATATGACTATGTTAATCAAGAGAGAGGCAATAAAACAGCCACACACGGTCAGAAAATTGAAATACAATTTCTAGCAGGTGAACAAAATGCGTTGTAAAAAATATACACAAATAAAGAAAATAGTTTAAGATCCAAATTCAATGAGGATGTAACCTAAAAATGCACTAAAGACAATATATTTAATTACAAAATAGTTACTAATCATTTCCTCTTCTACCTACCTGCCTCAGCCTGGGTTTTGTTCACAGCTCTATGTTGTTACCCAGTTGGCAATTGTAGCAGAGGAATTGCAGAACCCTGAAGTCAAGGTCTTGGCAGGGAAATCGTTCAGTTCACCTTTAAAGTTCGAGGCATGTACAACTAAACTGCATAAAGCTCAGAGGGTATCCTGGGGCCAGAAAGCTAAATACATGCACTGCCAGGTTGATTTTCAGCGGGGAAGTGAGTTAGCAACATTTCTGTAATGCTCCTCATGACCTCAAGAACCAAATTACTTTGCTTCTATGGAATGAATGAACACCAAGCATCCTTCGAGACTATGCAGCCCTTCTTTCTACTCATTCTTAACTTTCCCTGCCACAGTTCTATATTTGGTGTCAAATATTAAATCAGGTTCATTTATCGTCACTGGAACACTGTCTGACTCACTCCCAGATTATAAATAGAAGAGCACAAAGGGCCTGAGCCTGGGAAGTGCTGAGTGGTCTCAACTCCTACTGAAGTCAATGGGTACTAAGAGTGTTCAAGCACCCTGCTGGATCAGCCCCAAACTGTTGTGCACTTCTAATCATGCCTAGAGGACTGGATGGTTTGGAAAACATCCCAAGACTTAAGAACGTGAAAGGAGCATGGTTAGGAGACAGGGTTCTCTTCCCACTTCTGCTGCTGACCTATTGTATAACACTGGGCAAATCACTCCACCTCTCCATCTCCGCTTCCCATCTGTAAAATGGGGACTTTCCTTTGTCAATTGATTTAAGATCTAAAAATGAAAAAATGCTTTATAAGGGCTAAATATTGCTATTTTATTTCGCATTTCCCATCTGTAACATTTAAAACAAACAAAAAATAATAATCCTGAGCAGCCAAGCACCCTAACTCTCTACTCTCAAAACTATAATAGTGACTCTAATAAAATCTTTTAAAAATAACCTCATAGGTCTAAATGTGAATTTAATCAATAAGGGTTTTAAATGTTTCAAGTCACGGAACTCTTACACTGAAAGCTGTGTCCTTTTAAACAAATGAAAGCTTCCTTCCCTCCTGCAATCTTTGTATTTCCCATTACAATTACGTCACTGTGTTTTGCCCTGTATAATAACCCTGCGCTTCGCAAATTGCCTTAACCAGCTCTTCAAAAGGCTAACCATGAATGACTTCCAATTAATTTAAGCGCTGCACGGTCAGCCCTGACAAGGCCTATTCTACAAATGCTTACAATGCAGGGCTCCTCATTAGCTCGTACTGTGAGAACGGGGGAGAGAGAGAAGATAAAAGGAAAAGGGGGAAACGGGGAGAAAATAATGAGTGAAATATCATTGCCTTTCTGTGTTCTGTCTTAATGAAGATCCGCAGTGCAGTTTTAGAAAACAGGATACAGCATGTAAAGTGGGACTGCGTTGCAGCAGTTACTCGTGCTAAATGCAAAGATTATGTCAACTGTTTGGAAAGTGCCAGCTGACAATGGCTTCTCCAATTCACTAAATATCTTTCATTCAAATAGGTGTTTGACATATCAGGGGTCTGCACGATGGCACTATCAATAGCTCTAAGAGAGAGATCATTCATTGGAGACTCAGTTCATAACAACATGATTTTACCCAAACCATCTCTCCCCATTTGTGGATATTTATGAAGACGTAAAAAGACTAAGCAAGTCAGCTTTCTCAGGTATGTGCCATTCACACACTGTATGCTATGTCTAGACTCAAGCAAATTAAATTAAAGTGCAAATGTGTGTACCTTTTTAATACAATAATATTATATTCTCAGTTAAACCTCTTATCCAGTCTAATTTTCAAGGTATTAATAATTGGGTTTGCTATAAATTAATTTAAATTCAGTTCCACATAGTCCCTTTCACTGACTGGTGTAACTCCCAGCAGTCCCTGCATTTCTGGGTGATCAGTAAGTCTAGGTGACCCTGGTGATCAATAAATACAGATGATCCTGCAGATGTTGACACTTTGCAGCAAGGAGAACAGCAACTGAAATGTGTAAAAATAAATAAATAAATAAATAAAGCACTCCCAGCAGCCCCTCCCCCTTTCTCTGATTGGCCCACTAGTGAAGGGGGCAAAAGAAGCAATGAACCGCAGGTAAAGCTGCCCCTTGCCATAAGCATTTCTAGTGCTGACAAGTAGCTAATGGTTTCTTAAAAGCTGTCTTCATGCTCCCACCATTTCCAGCTCCAGTCTTGGCGTCTGACCAGACATATGTGCAAGCAGATGCCCATACATGAGTCAGCTGTTGGTCACCAATGCAGCAAGATCTCTGGAAAACCATCCACTCGGGGATTCTGCTTTGTGATTGATAACAGAGAACTAATAATTTATCTGCGGAAGGCTGGGAATGAGGAGGATGGAGCCATTGGGAAAATGTGTGGCGTGAGGATGGATATTTTGGGGGAGTTAGGGCAAAGGGAAGAGAGACATTTCTAAGTTAGGGGGAGCAATTTGAATTTGTGCTCGAGGGTACATTATTATTAAATAGTTGGAAACAAAACTCTCTTTCCTATTGGCAATGCAGCACTGTTCCCTAATTTACATTTATTAGTCACAGTGTCTAGTCTAGCTGTGTCACAAGGGATGGGATTTCCATCACTTCCCTTGGGAGTTTAGCTCACAGCCTAATATACCTCACTGCCAGCATGTTTGTCCTGATTTTCAATGTTAAACTCCCCCACTACTATGCTGCCATAAATAATTCCTCACTGTCCTTGGTAATTACATCCTTCTCATACTGTGTGACAATCATATCCTCTCCCCTAAATTCCTCTGTGACACATCAACATCTACCCCCTCCTTGCATCACTCCACTGGCTTCTCACTGCATCAAATTGTAGCTTCTTGTCCTCATCTCCAAGAACATACATTCTACGGCCCCTCAGTCCATCTTTTCACTCATTTCCCTCTTCTCCGCTCCCACTTCTTGATCCCTTCCATCCTGCTGCCTCTTTCACAGGAACCAAGCTCCCTGTCTTCATCTAACAACTGCCCTCTGTCTCCTTAAAATCCACCTTAAAAGCAATCTCTTCTCTCTTCTTGTTCTCATTAGCAACGCCCAGTTGCTTCTACTGCTGTCCTGAGTCAAAGAGGCGCAAAACCGAACTCACAGGCCTGAGGGAGCGGGAGCTGCGATGTCTTAAAGCAGGGGCGGGCAAACTTTTTGGCCTGAGGGCCACATCCGGTTTCGTAAATTATATGGAGGGCTGGTTAGGGGAAGGGGTCACGGCCTGGCCCCCACCTCCTATCTGCCCCCCCAGGACTCCTGCCCCAACCAACACCCCCAGTTCCCTGACGGCCCCTCTGGGACCCCTGCCCCATCCACACACTCTTCTCCCTGTCCCCTGACAATCCTCAGACCCCCGCCGCCCCATCCCACTCCTCCTCTCATTCCTGACGGTCCCCCTGGAATCCCTGCCTCATCCAATCCCCCTTCTCCCTGTCCCGTGACCGCCCTCAGAACCCCTGCCCCTGACTGCCCCCTGCCGCCCCATCCAACCCCCCCTTCCTTCCTGACTGCCCCCCTAGGATCCCGCCCCCATTCAACCCCCTGTTCCCCCACCGACCACCCCGACCCCTATCCACACCCCTGCCTCCTGACCACCATCCCGAACTCCCCTGCCCTCTATCCAACCCATCTGCTCCCTGCCCCCTTACCACGCTGCCTGGAGCACTAGTGGCTGGCAACGCTATAGCCTTGCCACCCAGATGGAGCCGGGCTGCGCCACCCAGATGGAGCCGGGCCACACCACCACGCAGCACAGAACACCGGGTCAGGCCGGGCTCTGCAGCTGTGCTGCCTCAGGAGCTCACAGCCCCACGGCCCAGAGCATTGTGCCAGCAGTGGAAGGAGCGAGCTGAGGCTGCGGGGAGGGGGGGCAGTGGGGGAGGGGCCGGGGACTAGCTTCACGAGCCAGGAGCTCGCGGGCCGGGCAGGATGGTCCTGTGGGCTGGATGTGGCCTGCGGGCCATAGTTTGCCTACCTCTGTCTTAAAGCACCTATGTGTTCTGCCAGTTCTAGAAGGGCTTAATTGTCGCAGCATGTCACCAGTTTCCTATGGACGGCAGCACTCTCCAGAATTTTCTCATGCTAAATGCTACTGGAGTAATGTTTCCAGTTCTGGTAACCGCAATTCGGGAAAGATGTGGACAAACTGGAGAAAGTCCAGAGGAGAGCAACAAAAATGATTAAAGGTCTAGAAAACATGACCTATGAAGAAAGACTGAAAAAACTGAGTTTACTGAATCTGGAGAACAGAAGATTGAGGGGGGACAATGATAACAGTCTTCAAGTACATAAAAGGATAAACACAATTTCTCATCAAGTTAATTATTTACTAAGTAAACATGTTTGCATCAATTGGTTGAAAATATGAATTAATACCTTTTAAACTGCTCTAACAATGAAAAAAAGAATTGCACTTCTCTGGCACATTTTTATTTTATTGCTGACTCACTGATCGAGGATCCTATCAGGATACATTTATGTGCATGATTAACTGTAGACATGAGAGTAGCTCTTCATAGATCTATTCATTTACAGAAGTGTTTGCAGAACCAGGGTCTAAATACTGTATATAGTTAGTATGCAGCTGACTAACCTAAATGATTCAATTATTATTATTGAATTCAATATCAGTTAAGGTTACCATTTTCAAAAGTCACTAATTTCAGGTGCTTCAATATTTGGGCGCCAAATCAAGACAACTTGGGCCTGATATTTAGAAGTGTTAGCCTCCAAGATTTTATCAGTATGTGACAATAACAAGCTTGTAGCTAATACAGACCTACATTTTCAAACTTACGTACCTAAAGCAAAGCATCTAAATAGCTATGCCAGGACTTATATTAAAGCAGGCTGACTTTTGAAAGTTGTTTATGTCCCATTGACGTCAGTGGTTTCTAAGTCTGAAAATTATGGCCATAGTTGTTTTAAAATAATTAAGTTACATTAATTAGAACCAGAAAGAGAAAGAGGTCTTAATGTTTTCATTTACATTTCAGCATTTACTCATTTAGCATCAGTACACTTCAGCGAACAGCACAAAAGCCAATATCAATAATCACATTTATTTTTTGGTTAATTAATAAATGCTCCGTTAAACCCAAATACCTGCAATTATCCTAACTGAAGGTGCTAATGCAGATCAGTAAGTTTTCACATTACTATTCAGTGTGCTTAGAGAACAGTTGCTAATGAAAGTAAATGTGCAGACACCTTTCAAGCCCATTTTTTTCTACAGTAATTTGCCTATTTTTGTTTTCAGAAGTGTTTTAGATTCAGCAAGGATCACGATGAGATGCTGATACCATTGGATAGGCGTAGCAATGGCCTGACAAATACACATGCATCCTCTTCACTGTTCTCAACACTTTATGGCATCAGGGTCTCTCCTCAGCAGTGGATATGTCTATGCAGCAGCTGAGAATTGTAATTTCTAGTGGATGGACAAACATGAACTACCTGTCTCAAGCTAGCACCTAAAAATAGCAATGTGGCTGCAATGGCATGGGTAGTGGCTCAGACTACCCACTGAGTACAATCCCACCTTACCCCCATGGGTACATGCTTGGGTGGTTAGCCCAAGCCACACTGCTATTCTGAGGCACTAGCTTGACCAGAGCTAGCATGTGGATGTCTACCTGAAAATTACACCTCTCAGTTGCTGTGTAGACATACCCAATGACTGGTAGTCATGAGAAATGTTGGGTGCATGTGTAAGGGCTGTGTGTGGTGTCTGTACATCCATAAGGTAGAGCAGGGGTTCTCAACCTTTTTATTTCTGAGGAACCTCCAACATACTATATAAAAACTCCACAGCTTACCTGTGCCACAATAACTGGTGTTCCACATATAAAAGCCAGGGCTGGCATTAGGGGGTGGCAAGCAGGGCACTTGCCTGGGGTCTCATGCCACAGGTGCCCCCCGTGAAGCTACATTGCTCAAGGTTTGGCTTCAACCCCAGGAGGCGGGGCTCAGGGTACAGGCTTCAACCACATATGGCAGGGCTTCAGCTTTCTGCCCTGAGCCACAGCAAGTCTAATGCTGCCCTTGCTAGGTGCCC
Organism: Mauremys reevesii; assembly: GCF_016161935.1. Classification (NCBI taxonomy): domain Eukaryota; kingdom Metazoa; phylum Chordata; order Testudines; family Geoemydidae; genus Mauremys; species Mauremys reevesii. The sequence continues at coordinate 337,437,543 of NC_052623.1, forward strand.
CCCTGAAACCTGCTCACGGCCCCCAAGGGGCCTGGGACCCCTGGTGGAGAACCACTGAGATAGAGGACTGAGACAATGAGCAAAGCTTTAACCCATGTCTCTTGTGCATTGTAAAAATATTTATTTATGAAACGTGTGTGACTTCAGGCCAGTTACAACCTGGGCAGGAGCAGCAAATGCTTCCCAATACTGCCCAAGCAATGTCCTGGAATGAGCACTTCTAATGGTAAGAGAGTAGCTGAGCTCTTACATAACTCCTTGGAAGACCTGTATGAATTGAAACTATAGCTGTGCCTAACAATGCTTTGCATGGTTGCAACTGTGTGCTTAGCCTTATAGGCACTACCTTCTTGCGTAGCTCTGGCTTGTACCAGTTGGATGGATAGGGATGGTGCAAGACAGACAGAGAAGCCAACTGACACTCTCCAAAGACGCTAAAAGAAGGAGCCACTAGTTCCCAATTGCAGTGGGGAGGGATATTGGATGGGAGGTTGTGAGGCTACTGCCCTGTAAGATGGGATGTGGGGAGATTTTCTATAATGATTTGCTTTTGAAGAAACCAGACTTCCACGCAACCTGACAGGTCTACTCCTAGCCCCTCCCCCTATATTTATGTAATCAATACGAAGTGATCCCAGTAGGGTTAAGCCATGATGACACACTGTCTCCCTCCCACCAAACCTGCTCTTCTTAAACAGGAGTACTAGCAGCAGCACTGCCATCAAATCATCAATCCTCAGACTTTGCAAAGTTACTTGAGCTTGTATTATAAAATACTCAGTGGCAGACAGAGAAGGGAAAAACTGCCCTTTAAGTATTTTTGGAAGATAAAATAATTATCTTCCTTAAATTACACATTAATATTTAGTTTAATGTACCTTGAACATTAAGTTACATGATGTGAATATTGTCCTTGAAGAAGTTTAAAAAGGAGGAAATGCAGTATTTTATCATATTATTTTTTATAATGATGCACATGATTTTCAGCAATGGTAAAAGCTAGCTGTCACCGTGGCTCTAAGAATGGCTTTGAGGCCTAATCCAAAACCCAGTGGAGTGAATAGAAAGGCTCCGATTGACTTCACTGGGTTTTGGATTAGGTCCTTTATTAATTCCACATAAACTATTTTTATTCATCTGCAGATGTTCTATTCAAATATATCTCTATCTTCCATCTACACTGAGTAAAATAAACAATCTTTCATAAAACATGTTTATTTGATACAATGATAAATCATAATAATTAAAGTAGATTGCAGAATGAAACCATAAACAATATCTACTTACCTACATTTTTTAATAGAAATCCAAGTGAAAAAACAAACAAACCTCTCTTCCACCTTTAATGTTGGTATCAGGGAAATATTTATGTCAGTCTTCAAAAATTGCACACATTAAATGATATAAATGGGATAATGAACCAGCCACAAAAGCATCTCTATGACTGATGCAGCATAATTTGCCAGATCAGCTTAAATAAGTATTTTAACAGAGCTATGAAAATACAGGGGTATATAACGTAGCAGTTATCTGTCTGGAAATGGGAAATTTAGGATCTTTCAGAGAGGCAGGGGCGATAACAGGCAATATTCTGGACAATGCGCTGCAAGGTAAGATAAGAATTTTTCTATTTATATTTATGAAGGCTAAGTGGCAACTCAGCAAACTCAGGTACTCTGCTTATCCACAGAGTATAAATGTATGATGGGTTCAGTAATAGAATGATCACCTGTCCAAATGGATCTGCCTGGAAGTGGGGCAGAGTCGTTTAAAAATTACTTATGGATTAACTGATTATAACTCGATTGTTTTAGTTTAGTGTAAAGATAAAATTAGTTCATCTCCTGATTTTTGCTCCTGCAAATTCTCATTCACGAGACCAAAGCCTCATTCTCATGACCAAATTGTGAGATATGCATAGCACTTACTGAACATCAGCAACCTCCACTGAAGTCAATGAGACTGCAGATGCGCAGACTTCTGCCTGTCCACTTCAATGGGACTACCTGCATGAGCAGGGTCTATTCCTGGGAATAAACCTCTAAGGATGGAGATTCCACCACCTCCCTAGGTAACCCATTCCAGTGCTTCACCACCCTCCTAGTGAAAAAAGTGTTTCCTAATATCCAACCTAGACCTCCCACACTGCAATTTGAGACCATTGCTCCTTGTTCTGTCATCTGCCACCACTGAGAACAGCCTAACTCCATCCTCTTTGGAACCCCCCTTCAAGTAGTTGAAGGCTGCTATCAAATCCCCCCTCAGTCTTCTCGTCTCTCCTTCTAAGTCATGTGCCGCAGCCCCCCGATCATTTTCGTTGCCCTCTGATGGACTCTTTCCAATTTGTCCACATCCTTTCTGTAGTGGGGGGCCCAAAACACTCCAGATGTGGCCTCACCAGTGCCAAACAGAGGGGAATAATAAGTCCTCTGCTTTCTCCCCAAGGCCAGGGTTCTGCAACTGCTCCCATGCAGGCAGAACTCTGCACCTGTGAGAAGTCCCAAGACTTAAACAGGACACTCAGTTTAGGCACAGAGGTCCGCTGCACAAAAGCAATTAGAGAACCAAGATCAAAATGGGCAACAAACAGGTGAAGCACAGGTGTGATACAGGGCTAGAAAGGGTTATACAACTAGCAGGCTAATTGACCCAGATACAAACTTTAGAGACATATTAGTAGATAATGGCTGTGGTTTTACATATATATTATTAGAGGTTGACAATGTAGCCAAACAGTTCCTGTCTATTGCTGTATTCTGTTAATTCAGAGATTAGAAGGAAATGTTAACATTTAAATGAACAATCATAGATTATTAGAGTTGGAAGGGACCTCAAGAGATCATCTAGTCCAACTCCCTGCTCAAAGCAGGACTAATCCCCAAATGGCCCCCTCAAGGATTGAACTCACAACCCTGGGTTTAGCAGGCCAATGCTCAAACCACTGAGCTATCCCTTCCCCACCCTCACAGCCCTGGGTTTAGCAGGCCAATGCTCAAACCACTGAGCTATCCCTCCCCACACAACTATGAATGTAGTGATAACTGTCTTAATTTCTCTTGGAAGTATGTAGCAAACTACCTGTAAATGATGGGAAATAAATAATTGCCTTCTGTTAATCCATTTAGTTAATTACCAGTGATGCTTAGGAAATAGGAGGTTACTTCAAAGATAGTATTCAACCAAGGAACTCCTGCTGTCAGAAGGCTGGAAATAGCTTTCCAGGGGTCTATAAAAAACTCTTGGGCCCTGATCCTTTTTCTCTCAGATCTGCTTTAGCTTCGTCAGGGGAAGTTTGAGTTGTAAGACTGAGTTCTCCAGTTCCATTCTAGATCACCCTGATATTGGATATTGAACTATATAACCTGATGAACTGATTCTGGAAAGGACTCTTTGCAACTCTAAAGCTCACCATCTCTACTGTGAAACTGACCTAAGAACTGTATTCATACCTATATGTATAATGATCTGTTAACCAATATGCTCTCTCTTTTTAAAAATAAATTTTAGTTTAGTTAAAAAAAATTGGCGGAAGCATGTCTTTGGGTAAGATCTGAAATATTCATTAACTTGGTGGGTAATGTGTCTGTTCCTTTGGGAACTTTTCATATGATTACGGTGACCAGATGTCCCATTTTTAAAGGGACAGTCCCTTTTGGGGACTTTTTCTTATATAGGCGCCTATTACCCCCCCACCCTCATCCTGTTTTTTCACAGTTGCTATCTGGTCACCCTACATATGATGAACAAGTTTTTCAGTAATCCTCATCATATTTGATTTGGCTGTCTGGGTTGGAGCTCAAGGCTGGTTGCTTCAAGGGAACTGCGTTTTGGCTTCCGGGTAACCAGTAAGGTATTGTAGAAGCTGTGCTGTTGCTGGCTTGGTAAATCTAAGAATTAGAATAATCACCAGTTTGGGGGATTGCCTGCACCGTTATTTGCAGTTTGCCCTAACTGAGCAATCTCAGCATGCCCCCCTTCCCGGGATCCTGGTCCCAAAAGGTATTGCAAGTGCCCCCACATTGGTCTGGCAGTATATCACATCTTTGTTACTAAGGGATCATCTCTAGAAGCGAGAGGTTACTTCAGTCTTCATGGTTCATTCAGTCATTGGCCTGTTGGGACTACGACAACACTGTCCATTAGAGATACTTGTGGTAATAGTTATATGATGTGGACCCTTGTCCACAAAAGGTCTGAACTAACTCCCATTAAATACAATGGAAAGGCTCCCATTTAAATCATGATACTGACCATCTGTGTGGTTAGCAGTTGCTTGACTGCACTGTAAGTTGTGACACATTGTGAGTTGGTAACAACTTTGATCACTAGGTTTAGTTCGGTTAGACTCCATAAGAGGCATCCACTTCCCTTAGTGGGAAGTGGGTTTTTGTTTTGTAATAATTGCGTAGTGTCCCAAATAGACTTTCCATTTAACAATCCAAGTTATTGGCAGTTAGACTTTGTTACAATGCTGAAAATAGGGAACCGCTGTGTTGCTTTGTTTGGTGCTTAATATCATGATAGTATTTTTGTTTTTAATTAATTAAGAACTTGGTATAGGTACCTTAAGAATTATTAATTTAAATGATAAATAGGAGCATGTAGGAATGCAATAAGCAAAACCTGTAGGATAAGAATCAAGTAATTCAGAGGCTTGCTACTGACAGAAAACTAAAAGGTCCCAATGGGTCACTTTTAATTATCAAATAACTTAATAATGAACACTGACAATTTAAAATAATTACATGTAACCTGAAAAAAGCCATTTTTTCATGCATGCCTCACATTTACTGGAGCAAAGCGAAAGTACTTCACTCTTCTTAATGCCAAGAGAAAAAGCTGAATAAATAAAGTCAAGGGCTATTTAATGCAGTTTTTCCTTTCTGGGGTCCACTGAAGTGTCTTAATAATTCTTTCAAAAGTCAACTCAAACATGGTACAGTATGGAACCATTAAGCACATCATTTAATAAGAGAAGGAACAAAAGTTTTACTTATGACAACTATATGGAACCCTTGTTGTGAGACACTGCAGCATTAGAAAGCCACTGATGTCTCAGCACATTGTAGAACATCCTATTTAGAAACAATAGCACTTCTGAGTCATACTTTGGTGTTTCTTGTCCCACACAATTTATTACTAAGGGGCATTTTTATCACTGGGAACATTTGTGTGAAAGTAAGATTTGTTTCTTAAGAGCCCCACCACTTGTCCTTGCATAGCTCATTCTTCATTTTAAGTAGTCACAATCCTCTGTTTGTGATGGCCATGTAGAATCCTGAGCTAAATGGTTATGATGGCACAGATTATTATTACATTAGGTGAGAGATTAACCTGCAGAAGCTGATATACTTTTAAAGCCAACTCCTCTCTCTTCTGAGCAAAGCCTGAGGTCTGAGCTGCAGTGCTCAGTAAGGGAAATGATCCTCTCTTCCCTCCATGCAGGACACAGAGCTCCCACAGATTTGCTCCATGCTCCTTAGAGGTTGACCACAGAGTTGCACATTCACTAACAACATCTCCATCTCCTTCTTCCTCCAAAGATGCTCTGTACAGCTTGGACTGAGTCCCATGACACTCAGCTCTAGTTCCTGTGAAATATCTCAACGCAGAAGGGTGGGGGAAGATAATCCCAGGACGGGCTCTCTCTTCCTTAAACTGACCCATTCTAATACTATGAAACCATACCAATTGGACTGCCTTTTGAGATGGACATGCCTCTAGCATAATTTTAACCTTAAAAATACCCCCATCTTAATGCAATCCCCAATAACAATGGATGAAGGTGAAAGAAAGATAGAGTGGGAAGCAGCACTGTGATGATGAAATGCTAAGGGAAATTAGAGAGGCTATCAAAATTAAGAACCCAATAATAGTGGGGGATTTCAATTATCCCCATATTGACTGGGAACATTTCACTTCAGGACGAAATGCAGAGATAAAATTTCTTGATACTTTAAATGACTGCTTCATGGAGCAGCTGGTACGGGAACCCACAAGGGGAGAGGCGACTCTAGATTTACTCCTGAGTGGAGCGCAGGAGCTGGTCCAAGAGGTAACTATAGCAGGACCGCTTGGAAATAGTGACCATAATACAATAGCATTCAACATCCCTGTGGTGGGAAGAACATCTCAACTGCCTAACACTGTGGCCTTTAATTTCAAAAGGGGGAACTATACAAAAATGAGGGGGTTAGTTAGACAAAAGTTAAAAGGTACAGTGACTAAAGTGAAATCCCTGCAAGTTGCGTGGGCCCTTTTTAAAGACACCATAATAGAGGCCCAACTTCAATGTATATACCCCAAATTAAGAAAAACAGTAAAAGAACTAAAAAAGAGCCACCGTGGCTTAACAACCATGTAAAAGAAGCAGTGAGAGATAAAAAGACTTCCTTTAAAAAGTGGAAGTCAAATCCTAGTGAGGCAAATAGAAAGGAGCACAAACGCTGCCAACTTAAGTGCAAGAGTGTAATAAGAAAAGCCAAAGAGGAGTTTGAAGAACAGCTAGCCAAAAACTACAAAGGTAATAACAAAATGTTTTTTAAGTACATCAGAAGCAGGAAGCCTGCTAAACAACCAGTGGGGCCCCTTGACGATGAAAATACAAAAGGAGCGCTTAAAGATGATAAAGTCATTGCGGAGAAACTAAATGGATTCTTTGCTTCAGTCTTTACGGCTGAGGATGTTAGGGAGATTCCCAAACCTGAGCTGGCTTTTGTAGGTGACAAATCTGAGGAACTGTCACAGATTGAAGTATCACTAGAGGAGGTTTTGGAATTAATTGATAAACTCAACATTAACAAGTCACCGGGACCAGATGGCATTCACCCAAGAGTTCTGAAAGAACGCAAATGTGAAGTTATGAACTATTAACTAAGGTTTGTAACCTGTCCTTTAAATCGGCTTCGTACCCAATGACTGGAAGTTAGCTAATGTAACGCCAATATTTAAAAAGGGCTCTAGGGTGATCCGGCAATTACAGACCAGTAAGTCTAACGTCGGTACCGGGCAAATTAGTTGAAACAATAGTAAAGAATAAAATTGTCAGACACATAGAAAAACATAAACTCTTGAGCAATAGTCAACATGGTTTCTGTAAAGGGAAATCGTGTCTTACTAATCTATTAGAGTTCTTTGAAGGGGTCAACCAACATGTGGACAAGGGGATCCGTGGACATAGTGTACTTAGATTTCCAGAAAGCCTTTGACAAGGTCCTCACCAAAGGCTCTTATGTAAATTAAGCTGTCATGGGATAAAAGGAAAGGTCCTTTCATGGATTGAGAACTGGTTAAAGGACAGGGAACAAAGGGTAGGAATTAATGGTAAATTCTCAGAATGGAGAGGGGTAACTAGTGGTGTTCCCCCAAGGGTCAGTCCTAGGACCAATCCTATTCAATTTATTCATAAATGATCTGGAGAAAGGGGTAAACAGTGAGGTGGCAAAGTTTGCAGATGATACTAAACTACTCAAGATAGTTAAGACTAAAGCAGATTGTGAAGAACTTCAAAAAGATCTCACAAAACTAAGTGATTGGGCAACAAAATGGCAAATGAAATTTAATGTGGATAAATGTAAAGTAATGCACATTGGAAAAAATAACCCCAACTATACATACAACATGATGGGGGCTAATTTAGCTACAATGAGTCAGGAAAAAGATCTTGGAGTTATCGTGGATAGTTCTCTGAAGATGTCCACGCAGTGTGCAGAGGCGGTCAAAAAAGCAAACAGGATGTTAGGAATCATTAAAAAGGGGATAGAGAATAAGACTGAGAATATATTATTGCCCTTATATAAATCCATGGTACGCCCACATCTCAAATACTGTGTACAGATGTGGTCTCCTCACCTCAAAAAAGATATTCTAGCACTAGAAAAGGTTCAGAAAAGAGCAACTAAAATGATTAGGGGTTTAGAGAGGGTCCCATATGAGGAAAGATTAAAGAGGCTAGGACTCTTCAGTTTGGAAAAGAGAAGACTAAGGGGGGACATGATAGAGGTATATAAAATCATGAGTGATGTTGAGAAAGTGGATAAGGAAAAGTTATTTACTTATTCCCATAATACAAGAACTAGGGGTCACCAAATGAAATTAATAGGCAGCAGGTTTAAAACAAATAAAAGGAAGTTCTTCTTCACGCAGCGCACAGTCAACTTGTGGAACTCCTTACCTGAGGAGGTTGTGAAGGCTAGGACTATAACAATGTTTAAAAGGGGACTGGATAAATTCATGGTGGCTAAGTCCATAAATGGCTATTAGCCAGGATGGGTAAGAATGGTGTCCCTAGCCTCTGTTCGTCAGAGGATGGAGATGGATGGCAGGAGAGAGATCACTTGATCATTGCCTGTTAGGTTCACTCCCTCAGGGGCACCTGGCATTGGCCACTGTCGGTAGACAGATACTGGGCTAGATGGACCTTTGGTCTGACCCGATACGGACTTTCTTATGTTCTTATGTTCTTATGTTACTGTTTCTAAATAGAGCATTTTCCAATTGTTCCACATGGTGTCAGTAGCTCTCTCTCATTTTTTTTATTTAATTGTATTTATTTTTTACTTCAAGTTAGATGAATATACATGCAATCAGGCACATCTACCTTTAAGCCATGTTTCAATTGTACAGTGGTTCCATAAAACTAGTAAATATGATTTTTCTATCACTGCCTACTTGCACTCATTTTAAAATGGCCAGTGCTACACTTTAAATGAAGACTTCATTGTGAATGACTCTCTCTAAAAAGCAGATTCAACGGGAAATAGCCAGACTTATTCTCTCTCCTCCTCCTCCTCCTCCTCCCCACTCAAAAGACAAAAATATAAGCAAAATAAAGAATATGTTTCTGATGTAACCAGAAGTGAGCAAGTCCTATGTTACAAGGGTAAACAACAGACAAAAGTATTGCTCTTTTCAGACTCTAGGCCCGCCCAAAATAGACCTGTTTTACTCTAATTGCACTAAATCAATAGGCTGTATTGCAGCACATTCTTATTGATTTATGGCTGATGACATATGATTACAGCTGCTGCTATTTTTAGTGTTTCACTGTTAAGGAAGTGCAACTTTCTGTATCTATTAGTTGCTATGCTGTGTCTCTAGACTCCTTGGCTGTGCAATAAGATATGCGTCTCAAGGACTTATTTTGAATTTCAGATTGCCTTGTTAGTAAAAGCAAATTGCATTATGGTGCAATGTATTAATCAGATCGATTGCTATTTGTATCTTTTAAACAAAATGTAAGGTTCCAATTCCTGAATAAATGTAATGGATTTAATGGTTAGTTTTTTAACAGTTTGTTGAATGGAGGAGGAGAAGGATAGGATGATAGTGACATTGTTTTCCAATATCACTGGTACCTCAGATTGCCATTCCACACTTATCCATGGTATTCTTTACCCATCTTTGACCGCACAGAACAGCAGCACAAGGTCATTGGCCATACAAACAGCAGAGGATGAGGCAACTTCTTACCACTCTAATAGAAACTTGGCTAGGTTACAGAACCTGCAGAGTCTGGCAGCAGAAAACTACAGATGTGGCTGCTAATCTCCTCTTTGATGGTCTTCCCTTTTCCTACCCTGTCTGAGACAGAGCTATGCTCCAGTGAACTGTCTCAAAGCAGAAGGGTGGGGAAGAGACTTGGGTCGATTTCTTTGAATGACCTTCCTTCTCCAGCCATAAAACCCTCAACCACTTGAACTGTGCTCCCTCATCCAGTCAATCTCTACCAATAATACATGGTTTAAATTTCCCCTTTTAATCTCTTCCCCCGAAAACTGCTCTTGGAAGCTTACAAGGGCACAGAAGTTGTGGCCAATTTGCCTTTAGACTCAAAACACAAACTGGCTCCCTGCCAAGTAGCTTGATTATCTCGTTTATGTCATGTCATTGTGTTTCCAGAGGCATTGCTGGCAGCCATAATGGGGATGGGACCTGCATTTGTTCATATACTCAAGCCCTCACATCAGACACCTTCTGAATCCCTTGGGGCAAAAGAGCAGCTCCCCAGCCAACCATCAAATATGTGGTCAATCGTTTGTCCCTAGCCAAAAAACCACACACTTACCTATGCTCTCTGTGAGAGTGCTCCAGCATGCTCAACCAGAACAACCCATGGGAATATATTCGATCTGCCCCAGCTACTTCTGCATCAAAATGTGACCGCTACCTTACAAGTCAATGCCACAGCTCAATAGGAGATGCCGGAATCAAATATCTTTGCCTTCCCTCTATGTAAAACTGCTGATTTGATTTTTAAAAAGGCTAACGTGTTATGATCACAAATAGTTTCCTCGTGTGCATAATATGCTTCTAATACAAGCTATAACTTTGTGATTTCCACATCCTACCCTGCTGCTAAAACAATAACAAGGTCATCATGATACCAAGTGGAGGGCACAGTAAGTTCTGTCATGTAGTATAATGCAATCACCACTTCTGGCAGATGACTGATTTTGTATACAGTAGAGCACGTTGTTTTTGCTAGATACTACATTGTACCAGTTTCTTCTGAAGCATTAAAATATGATAATTTAGAGATGCAGTGGCTCTGGGGATTGATAACAGAACAAAGAACCTTTCACCTCTAGGTCAGAGGTCTGAAACTGGCCCTGATTGCTAATGATCAGAAATCAGTCCCCTCTCACAGACATTCATGGCCTTGTGAAAGGAACTGATCATCTCAGTGTTCTTACTCCCAAACATCAAAAAGCCACCATCACAATTGTCATGATAATTAATGTCTGATTGGCTGTCTCAGCAAAGAGGCCAGCACCTGAGCACCTGATCTCAAGCCAGTGAAGGAAGCTTAATGCTGCCACTGCCTGTGCTGTACCTGCTCTGTGCGCAAATGGAAGTTTTCAGTCTTCAACAGCCATGATTTTCAAAAATAGGTGCCTAAAGTTAGGCACATAACTAAATGGCTTCCTTTAAAAAGTACTGAGCATTCTCATCTCCAGACAATGGAAGCTGCTGGTGCTCAGGTACTGCTTTAGGAGCCTAATTGTAAATGTAGCAGCTTAATTTGAGGTACCCATTTTTGAAAATCTTGGCTGTAAATCTGGCACCTTTCATTACCTTTGATTTTTATTTTAAATGAAAGGAAGATTTAGAGAGGAATATAAATACATGCCATCAACAGTATCATACAATGGAGTGTGATTTGTACCCCACTGCTGTATCAGACCCCATCATTGTCTGGTCTGTATATCAACAAAAGATCTCATTCTGTTTGGTTTTTCCTATGCTAGGATCTAGCCACAGATGATCTTTGAAAGGAAGAGCAAATATTGAAAACAAACAAAAGGTTATATATATTCCCCAAAGCTCTCGAGGAAAGAAATCCTAGTATGAAATTGAGCTGTGACTGCACAGCTCAGCAATCCTCAAATCCATAATATAGACTGACTGTTTGGCAGGAGGATAGCGCTGTTGTTAATATAGCTTTTCAGTGAAACTACAGTATGTTACGGACACAAAACTGCCCGAAGTTGATGCCCCGCCACAAAGTTTCTGTTTTCAGAATTGAAAAATCAAAGTACAGCCTTAAGATAAAACTGGATAAAGGCATAATCATATATGTGGTGGTCATAGATTGCAAACAGGAGCTGGGGAAGACCAGAAAGAGAGCTGTTGATATGGAATTATGAAGGTTGAGAAATATGAGAGAGTGGGGTCAGCTCAAGTGTGCTTATCTTGCGGACAAAAGTAATTGGAAGTATACTAGTGCAGAGGGGGCCAGGGTTCACTTGTCATTGGGCAAGGGGAGAAGGGAGATGTGGTAGCCTACATGTGCAACAAGTCTGCATTTTTTATCAGGTGGAAGAGAGGATGGATCATGCTCTCCACTACTTTAGGGAGAGCTAAAGCAACCCAAGTAGAAAATAGCAATGTTTCCAATATATTTTGTGTAGCGTTGCCAACTTTGTTTGGATGAATTCCTGGAGATTTCATCGCATGACATAATCTTTAATTAAAAAGAGTAATCTTTAATTCCTGGAGACTACAGGGCAATCCTGGAGGGTTGACAACCCTAATTCTGTGCAGCAAGAGCAGAACAGCTTTGGAAAAACACTGCTCACAACTGGAAGTGGCTGTGAAACTACAGCGTGCGCCATACCATTCGTTCCCTTTAAGCAGGCATCAAATTGAGAGAGAGCAAAAGAAATCACAAGGATTTTAAAAGCCTGGCTAGGTAATGCTAGAACTTTTTTTAAATAAACCATCTCTCTTGCCGGTTATTACAGTATATGAAACCTAGTAGGGGTGAAAGTGTCAAATGAGTGTCACTGTCACAATTTATTATTATTTAATAATACCCACAAGTGTCCTAAGTGCTATAAAGAAAACACACATGAGCACAGCTCCCTGTTGTGGCCAGTACTTGCTGGGTACAGCTGGGAAGCCATGAAAAGAAGCCAATTGGGAGACACTGTTTCTATGGCCAGTTCTAAGATATTAATAGAATCACAGAATATCAAGATTGGAAGGGACCTCAGGAGGTCATCTAGTCCAACCCCCTGCTCAAAGCAGGACCAATCCCCAGACAGATTTTTGCCCCAGATCCCTAAACGGGCCCCCTCAGGGATTGAACTCACAACCCTGGTTTAGCAGGCTATCCCTTCTCCCAGAGCATACTTTAAAGCAACACATATTGAGTGATTCCTCAGCTGAGGTGATCCAGCCAGTTTACACCACCTTGTGCTGCAAGAGCAGAGTAAAGGAACCATGTTGGGGAAGAGAATCTGATCTACTAAGGACAGGTAGGGTTGCCAACCCTCCCAGTTTGGCCGGGAGTCTCCCAGAATCGGGCTCCATCTGCCAGAGGCTACTGAGGCCAATCTGGGAGATTTTAGGCCACTCAAAGTCCGGCAGCACAGAGGGGCTAAGGCAGGTCCCTACCTGCCCTGGCTCTGTGCCACTCCAGGAAGCAGCAAAATGTCCAGCAGCGGCTCCTAGGAGGAGGCGCGGCCAGAGGGTCTCTGTGTGCTGCCCCCACCCTGAACACTGACTCTGCAGCTGCCATTGGCCAGGAACGGGGAACCACGGACAATGGGAGCTGCGGGGACAGTATTTTCAGGCAGGGGCAGCGCACAGAGCCGCCCGTGAACCTAGGAGCCGCTGCCGGACATGTCGTCATTCTGGAGCCACCTGAGATAAGTGCCGCTCGGCTGGAGCCTGCACCCCAAACCCGCTCTTGCACCTCAAACCCGTGCCCCAGCCCCCTCCTGCACCCCAACTCCCTCCCAGAGCCTGCACCCCAAACCCCCTGCCTCAGGTTCAGCCCAGAGCCCCCTCCCACACTCCAACCCCCTCAGCCCCACCCCCCAGCCCAGAACCCTTACCCCACCCCGCACCACAACCCCCTGCCCCAGCCTGGTGAAAATGAGTGAAGGTCGGGGAGAGCGAGCAGCAGAAGGAGAGGGGCTAGAGTGAGCGGGGAATGGGGCCTCAGAGAAAGGGCGGGGCCTTGGGGAAGGGGGCGGGGGAAGGGTGATTGGGTTTGTGCGATTAGACAGTTGGCAACCCTAAGGACAGGTCCTTGCCCTGAACAGCTCAGAATCTAAATAACAGTCTTCACAGACAGAGAAGGCCTAACATACCCCAGGAATTGGGGGAAAGGAGACAATGAATCCAAGAATTCCAGAAACAAGACTACTCTGTTTAGCACACATTTATCTTAGTGATTCAAATGTTGCGGTTAGACTTTATTTTGTTGAGTTTATCTGTGCATTAATTTTTACAGGGCCGGTCATGCTCCGTGCAAAAAACTTCACAGGAGTGTAGAGATCTGAACAGATAATGAAAAATAATTGAGGAACGTGAGAGAAAAAATGTTATGCTATATTTACTGATACTGTTTGGCCTATTTCATGACATATGAACAGGGCCGGTGCAACCCATTAGGCGACCTAGGCGGTCGCCTACAGCGCTAACATTTGGGGGGCGGTGACTGTGGTGGCCAGACCTTCCGCCACCTCTGTCGGGGATGGCATTTTCATGGGCGGGACCTTCCGCCGCCTAGGGCGGCAAAAAAGCTGGCGGCGCTCCTGCATATGAAAGACAGGTTTTAAAACTGTGGTCTCCCTAGAAGAGAAATATATTTTTATGAATTTCAATTTGTTCATGTCATAAAATAGACAAACGCGGGAGCTGTGATGACACGCTTACCACTACAGATCTAATGAGGTCAGATTGTGACTTTCTTTCTCACATCGGTGAGAAGTTACTCTCATGAGTAGTTCCCACTGGAAGCAGAAAGGGTGACTTGGAAACATATTGGTCCTGGCAATTATCTTACTCACATCAGGGTAAATCAGGAGTAAGTCAATGGTATTGCCCCAGTGTTAAACTGGTATGACAGCAGGATCAGGCCCACTGTATGCAGTACACACATTTATGTTTTAAAGTCAGAGTGTGAATTAACTATGTTCTCTATTGCAAGTAAAGATAGCTTAATAGGTTTGGGATTTTTGTTGTTTTGATTCTCCCAAAGAACATTTTTTCCCACCACCTTACATTACCCCTCCCTTCTCCAATCTAATTTAGCATCATTGAAGCTTTGTTAGTTCATCGTCTGCTACTAAGCAACACGTTTGTATGTGAGGTGCCCAAAGTCTGGCCCGGGGGCTACATGATTTCCTCCAGCACTCCAGATGTGGCCTAACACAGTACTCAGCAGTGCAGAAAAATGTTCCCATGTCTGGTCTTCTGCACATCAGCAAGGCTGTGAAATGGCAGCAGAATGTGCAGTCACCTGCATACGTCTCTCCCTTTTGTTGATGTGGGTTAGTTAGGAGGAATCCTGTGAAAGCACAAAGGAGAAACAATGGGGTCTGTACACTGACAGGGAATGTGGGAAATTGCAGGAAAGTTATGGTACAAACAAGGGTAATTTATTTCCTGTGCACAATGAGCACGTTGAGGCTAGATGACTTATTTCAGACTATGGAAACCAGCTGAGGGAGAAAGGACAACAATAGCATCTGTTCTCTAAGACAGTGGCTCCCAACCTTCCCAGACAACTGTACCCCATTCGGGTGTTTAATTTGTCTTGCATACCCCGCAAGCTGCACCTCACTAATAACCTACTTGTTTACAAAATCAGACATAAAAATACAAAAGTGCCAGAGCACACTTTCCTGAAGAAATGCTTACTTTCTCATTTTTACCATATCATTATAAAATAAATCAATTGGAATATAAACACTGTACTTACTTATAGAGCAGTGTAAACAAGTCATTGTCTGTATGAAATTGTAGTTTGTACTGACTTTGCTAGTGCTTTTTATGTAGCCTGTTGTAAAACTAGGCAAGTATCTAGATGAGTTGATGTATCCCTTGGAAGACCTCTACGTACCCCCAGGAGTATACATACCTCTGGTTGAGAATCCCTGCTCTAAAATTCTGCCCTCTCGAACAGCCTCACAACACAGCCTCCCGACACACACACACACACACACACACACACACACACACTCCTCAGACTCTGGCCCACATCACCACCACCCCACAGGGCAGGTGGAGGGTCCATGGCTCTACACAGCGGCTTGGGCTCCCTGGCCAGCTCTTACCATGGTCCGCCTCCATCTTCCGGCCTGGCCGAGGGCGACTCCTCAGGGGGAAAAGGAGGAGCACAGGGGAGCCTCATGGTGAGGGGGATAAGGCTCACCTCAGCCCCCTTCCCTTCCTCCCCACCAGGAAGAGGGGGAGGCACAGAGCAGTGCCACAGGAAATCCAGGACAAATGCTATTCCAGAGTCATTCATCCCAGGAGCGGGACTTGAAATCATAGAATCATAGAATATCAGGGTTGGAAGGGACCTCAGGAGGTCATCCAGTCCAACCCCCTGCTCAAAGCAGGACCAATTCCCAACTAAATCATCCCAGCCAGGGCTTTGTCTAGCCTGACCTTAAAAACCTCTAAGGAAGGGGATTCCACCACCTCCCTAGGTAACCCATTCCAGTATTTCACCATTCTCTGAGTGAAAAAGTTTTTCCTAATATCCAACCTAAACCTCCCCCACTGCAACTTGAGACCATTACTCCTTGTTCTGTCATCAGGTACCACTGAGAACAGTCTAGAGCCATCCTGTTTGGAATGCCCTTTCAGGTAATTGAAAGCAGCTATCAAATCCCCCCTCATTCTTCTCTTCTGCAGACTAAACAATCCCAGTTCCCTCAGCCTCTCCTCATAAGTCATGTGCTCCAGCCCCCTAATCATTTTTTTTGCCCTCCGCTGGACTCTTTGCAATTTTTCCACCTCCTTCTTGTAGTGTTGGGCCCAAAACTGGACACAGTAATCCAGATGAGGCCTCACCAATGCCTGAAGCGATGCAAGGGGCTGGTGTGGTGGAGGAGGCCTCATCTTTAAATACCGGTAAACTGTAAATTGAGACAGAAAGTATTTCTAAATGACATGCTCAGGCTCAACCACAAGTTATTGGTCTCAATAGTTTTCACAAATTTAGTAGGGAAGAATAATTCCCTCCACTTCAGGAATTACTGAGTGAAATTCTATAGCTGGAGTTACACCCAAGGTTGGACTAGATGATCAAAATGGTCCATTCTGGCTTTAAAAACAAAAGATTAATCTGTTTAGTGAGCTGTCTTGAATCATTCATAGAATATCACGGTCGGAAGGGACCTCAGGAGGTCATCTAGTCCAACCCCCTGCTCAAAGGAGGACCAATTCCCAACTAAATCATCCCAGCCAGAGCTTTGTCAAGCCTGACATTAAAAACCTCCAAGGAAGGAGATTTCACCACCTCTCTAGGTAACCCATTCCAGTGCTTTACCACCCTCCTAGTGAAAAAGGCTTTCCTAATATCCAATCTAAACCTCCCTCACTGCAACTTGAGACCATTACTCCTTGTTCTGTCATCTAGTATCACTGAGAACAGTCTAGATCTTTGGAACCCCCTTTCAGGTAGTTGAAAGCAGCTATCAAATCCCCTCTCAGTCTTCTCTTCTGCAGACTAAACAATCCCAATTCCCTCCGCCTCTCCTCATAAGTCATGTGCTCCAGCCCCCTAGTCATTTTTGTTGCCCTCCGCTGGACTCTTTCCAATTTTTCCACACCCTTCTTTTAGGGTTTGGCCCAAAACTGGACACAGTACTCCAGATGAAGCCTCACCAATGTCGAATAGAGGGGAATGACCATGTCCCTCGATCTGCTGGCAATGCCCCTATTTATACAGCCCAAAATGCCATTAGCCTTCTTGGCAACAAGGGCACACTGTCGACTCACATCCAGCTTCTCGTCCACTGTAACCCCTAGGTCCTTTTCTGCAGAACTGATGCCTAGCCATTTGGTCTCTAGTCTATAGCAGTGCATGGGATTCTTCCGTCCTAAGTGCAGGACTCTACACTTGTCCTTGTTGAACCTCATTAGATTTCTTTTGGCCCAATCCTCTAATTTGTCTAGGTCCCTCTAAATCCTATCCCTGTCCTCCAGCATATCTACTACTTCTCCCAGTTTAGTGTCATCTGCAAACTTGCTGAGAGTGCAGTCCACGCCATCCTCCAGATCATTAATGAAGATATTGAACAAAACTGGCCCCAGGACTGACCTTTGGGGCACTACACTTGATACTGGCTGCCAACTAGACATGGAGCCATTGATCACTACCTGTTGAGCCTAACGATCTAGCCAGCTTTCTATCCAACCTATAGTCCATTCGTCCAGCCCATAATTCTTTAACTTGCTAGCAAGAATACTGTGGGAGACTAGTATCAGAGGGGTAGCCGTGTTAGTCTGGTTCTGTAGAAGTAGCAAAGAACCCTGTGGCACCTTATAGACTAACAGACGTTTTGCAGCATGAGCTTTCGTGGGTGAATACCCACTTCTTCGGATGGGAGACTGTATCAAAAGCTTTGCTAAAATCAAGGAATAACACATCCATTGCTTTCCTCTCATCCACAGAGCCAGTCATCTCATCATAGAAGGCAATTAGGTTAGTCAGGCATGACTTGCCCTTGGTAAATCCATGCTGACTATTCCTGATCACTTTCCTGTCCTCTAAGTGCTTCAGAATGGATTCCTTGAGAACCTGCTCCACGATTTTTCCAGGGACTGAGATGAGGCTGACTGGCCTATAGTTCCCCGGATCCTCCTCCTTCCCGTTTTTAAAGATGGGCACTACCTTAGCCTTTTTCCAGTAACCCCGGACCTCCCCAATTGCCAAGAGTTTTCAAAGATAATGGCCAATGGCTCTGCAATCACATCCACCAACTCCTTTAGCACCCTTGGATGCAGTGCATCCGGGCCCATGGACTTGTGCTCGTCCAGGTTTTCTAAATAGTCCTGAACCACTTCTTTCTCCACAGAGGGCTGGTCACCTCCTCCCCATGCTGTGCTGCCCCGTGCAGCAGTCTGGGAGCTGACCTTGTTCATGAAGACAGAGGAAAAAAAAGTATTGAGTACATTAGCTTTATCCACAGCCTCTGTCACTAGGTTGCCTCCCTCATTCAGTAAAGGGTCCACACTTTCCTTGACTTTCTTCTTGTTGCTAACATACCTGAAGAAACCCTTCTTGTTATTCTTAACATCTCTTGCTAGCTGCAACTGCAAGTGTGATTTGGCCTTCCTGGTTTTACTCCTGCATGCCTGAGCAATAATTTTATACTCCACCCTGGTCATTTGTCCAATCTTCCAATTCTTGTAAGCTTCTTTTTTGTGTTTAAGATCAGCAAGGATTTCACTGTTAAGCCAAGCTAGTCGCCTGCCATATTTACTATTCGTTCTACAAATTGGGATGGTTTGTTCCTGCAACCTCAATAAGGATTCTTTTAAAAGGTACTAATTATATAAATAATTGGTACCTAATTACTTTGCAGATCGCATAACAAAAATGTGTTACGCTGACATTATGTTCATTTAGAAATTCCAACTTTATAAATGTAAAAAACACCCAAAAACTTTGAGTGAAAAATTTAAATAAAAATGAAGAAGCCTGAAGTATTACAGTCTGTGGTGCAGAGGATACTCGAGAAGCATTAGGTCTTTTAAAAGCCCTCAAAGAGAAAAATCTTGAAGCACACAATAGCCTTAAACCATAATTTTTTAGAATAAATTATTTAGCTAGTTCAAACTAAATTATTTAAGTTTTTAAGGTTTGCTTTAGTGTGTTGTTCCTGGCTCTCTTTTTAAAATATTCTATAACATAACTTGGCTTAATGTGCCTCCAGTTTTACATTTGTATTTTCACAAGGTCATGGCACATTTTCCCAGTCAGATTTCAGCCACAATTTTAAAGCAGTAATTGCTACTACGGTATTTCTGTGAGAACATATAACACATATTATCCATAAGCCAAATCTTGATGTCTTCACCCAGGAGCAGAGGAAGGAAGGCCTTGCAGTTAAGGCATTGACATGTGATTCAGGAGTGCTTGGTTCACTCCCAGCACTGCCACATTCTTCCTGTGTGGGCTTTGGCAAGTCATCTGGGATCAAGTTTACAGAAGGACTCAACTCCCATTTACGCACCTAAATAAGAGCCAAATTTTCAAAAGGGCTTAGCTCCCACTGTTACACTTATGGCCAGATTTTCAAAATACCTTTTGAAAAATCTAATCACTTAGTTCAGTGCCTATATGGGAGCTGAGCTCTTTTGAAAATCTGACCTTAATTGTGGGTTCTGAGGGCTTCTGACATTCTGGTCCTCAATCTCTCTCTGCCTTGCTTTCTGCCTCCTTCCCTTTGCCTGGCTTGTCTATTTATACTGTAAACTCTTTGGGGGCAGACCCCATTTTAACAAATGTATGTGCAGCACCTTGCAGAACTGGAAGGACTGGACTATCCACATAGCGCAGTGGAGCTGCTGTACGTGGCTATTCCAAGCCATTCCTGTGGACCTAGGTTCTGCAGTGTGCAGACCCCCTGCCTTGGTAGCACTCCTCCCCCCATATTGCTGGAACCACACTGGTTCTGCTATGCTGGATTCCCTTTGGACCCTGTATGTATGTGAGTGGGTAAAGTCAGGGCCTATATTTTAGCCTATTTTAAAATCGACTATGTACTCTCTTTTTTTTTGGCCCCCGTCACTGTAGTATCTAAGCACCTCACACATATGTATGCAAAACACCTTGTGAGGTACAGAAGTATTATCATCCCTATTTTAAAGACCAGGAAGCAGCAACACCAGACCCTGTCCTGGGTCAAACAGGAAGTTTGGGACAATTCTGGGAAATGAACCTGCAGGTCCAGAGTCCTAGTTTTACACCTTAACCAGAAGGCCACAGGCACACATTTTTTAGAATTACTTTTAAGTCTATTATCTGTACTAGCTATAAAGGTGAGTTTTGTACCAGACTTGAAAGCTTGTGCAATTTCCCTTGAGAACTTGTGATAGACTGAATCATGGGCTTTCTTGAAAGGGGTATGTGAGGTGAGGGGCTTTGTGGAGTATGTCTACAAGTGTCTCCTTGCAAATGGAAGAACAATTAAAAAAGCTCAGCTATATAAAGCAGTGGAGAGGAACAATCCTGCACTGCCCCCTGAGGATGGACTAGATGGTATTTTCCATCTCTAATTTCTATGATTCCACGTACGTGCAAATAAATGCAAGCCCCATGAGTCCCCACTACTGTTCTTTTGAGTAATTGGCTCACCGTCACAGGGATTCCTACTGGTAAGTGTCACCTGTGTTGTATTCTCTCTCCAGAGGCACAAATGACATATGTCACCATTTTAAGTGCTTTTTCACACTAGGGAAAAAAGAACATACAGGAGCAGTTCTGAAAAGGCATTTTTGTTTCTATGATGTGTAGATTGCAGGTTCCTGGTCAGAAAAATGACCTGAGAAAAGTGACTACTTGGTACTGGGCACATCTGTCTTTGTGTGCTTTCTGAGACATGTCAGCTTAGCTTACTGACAAAACAAGTTTCTACATCAGGATAAAGTAACATCATTGTTTTTGCCTTATCAGCAAAACTACTAGCTAAATTCTTATTCCACTGTTCATGATCATTGTTGATCATTATAGATGTCCCTTAAATCTCAGACCCTGCATGAAACCAAACCCAACCTTTAAGTGTCAATTTCAAATCGGCATCCTGTCCTCTTCCTGATGTCCCTCCTTCCCGAACTCTCTTTTCTAATATCCAGCCTGTGACATCCATTCTGAGAGTTCATGAAGTCTGGCAGTGTGTGATGGCTGTGTTGTCTTTAAAGATTATGCTGTCCATACCCTCCTCTTTCTCTCAGAAATGAGCAATGAACCATGTGGCACCTAGCCCAGTAAACCCACGTGTTTGTAATATGAAGACACTGAGAGGCTCACCAGACTGCTACACCTGCTGAGACCCTGCAGTGGATTTGAAAGGACAGTACCAGAACAGGTCAGTCTGTTAGAGGTTGTAGAAAGAGAAGATGGGAGTCTGTGAAAGGACAGAACCATTGGTATGACACTGGTGGTGAAAAAAATAAAGAGATTATTTTTGGGAACAAGGGCCCTAGAGTTGGGATTTGTGTGGGGCATAAAACCACCTGGTTGTGTTTAGCAAAGAGAGGAGACAAGGGAAGAAATGGATTTGAAAAAGATCAGCTGGGATCTGAAGAAGCGTCTGAACTTGACAGGGCTCATCCAAACCAAACCTAATCAAATCTCAATCTTTTGGTGGTTTGCCCAAAACCAGTTTGAATTTCACAGGCCATGTGGTGCTTACACATTTGGCTGTTAAAAAAAATCTTAGTTTTACTTGGAAGCTATGGCATGCCATAGCGTCCTGTTTACAGTCACTTGCTTTTTTTTCTTCCTAACAATTAACCAAGTGGCTGAATAACGTATGAGCATGAAACAAAACCCCAGACGTGAACAAACCGAGCTTTAGAGATTCTACATTTAGATTCAGTTCTACATCGTGCAGCTTGGGTTCATCTTAAGTGTAAATGCATAAGGCCAAATCCTGTGGTCCTTACTCCATCAAAACTCACACTTACACCCAGGGGAAAGCATGATACTTAAACGTAAGTTTTGGTGAACTGCAGAATTTGGCCCATAGTTATACAATTCAGACCTGTTCCTACATATCAGGCAAAAAACTAAAAACATGTTTTTATCCTGCCAAATCCATTCCAATCTACTGGCTACAAACTGTGTTCAAAACTGAATATTGTTACCAGAGAAACGGAGCTGAAGCCACTGCTGTCTCAAAAGATTTGACCTAGCAATTACATTTTAGACTGTGGACTCGTGTTCATAGAATGCTTTACTCAGCTGTGTCTGTCTGCTGTGTTCTCATATTGTGGCACTGAGGTATAAGGATCCTGCCTTTGTGAGCACTTCAGAGAGCTTGTACATTTCACTTTGTTATCTGCAGGCAGTAACAGAAAAGACAGGCGGAGTGGGAGAAGCACTGTGCACTTGCAATCATGAAGAAAAAGCACAGCTCAGGTTTGCAACAGTAACCAACAGATATTTTAAAAAACCTAAATCAATTTAAGAAAATCAGCCTCGCAACCTTCATGTTCTTTTTTTGTTCCAGCTGCTTGTTAGATCCCTGAAGATCTCATTTTACCATCTTTCACACTCTGTATTGCAGGCACTGTTTGGGGACAAAGAGATTGGAGGAGACCGTCTCCATAGTTCATCAGTATTGCTACCACAGACTGGCCAGATAGGTTTCTGTTAAGCAACATGGAGCACTGCCCGCTCCAAGAGCAATGCCATCTCGACAGCACCTGACACCACTAGCTCAGAGCCTGATCTTCTAATTGTTGTACATGGGAGTGTTACCATTTGATTTAATGGGAGAGGATTAGATCTCTAAAAGGCAAGCTAATGGAAGTGTGAATGAATTGCCTCCCCAAACCCTCATTTAAAAAACAACACAAAATGATTAGCACCTGGAAACCACTGAACAGTTTAATTTCTGGAGGCGGTTGCATTTTGTGCTTACCGACTTTGATTCTGTTTCTTTACAAGGCCTTTTTCCAAAGCAGTATCTAAGTGAAAGAACTGGGTAAATCTTAAGTCTGAATGTCTGGTCTTGTGTCTCACTGTTTGCATGTATTTATCTGTTGCACCATGTTGGCTTTCTTCCATTACACAGAATTAAGAAAGGGAATGGGGCAAGCCTTGGGTATGCTGGCTCTGCGGCAGGCAGACTGGCTCGCAGGCACAATCAGAAAGCTATGAACATCACAGAGCTGCCTGGAGTGGGGAGCACTCATTTATATTAGCTCCCTGTGCCCTGCTAGTCATAGACCTCCAGACATTCAGCCTCTCCAGCTGAAGGTTTGCAGCCCACAGCAGCTACAACAGGATGGTGGGACTTATTTCTATGTGCTCACGGCCCCCCTTCCCCTTCCACCTGCTGACTTCCTGAACACAGCTGTGGCTGGGGAGAGAGCCCTGAAACTTGAACTGTGACTCATTTAAAATGCCTCCTGATCTGACTCATGATCAGTGGAAGGACTTGCTCATCATTCCCAACACTTAAAGGGCCCCATATGAGATGAGGTGGGAAGAGGTGCTTGAAGAAAGCCAAGGCTATAATTTTGGCTGCCTCTAGATTTTCCCCCCTCAAAACACAGTGTTACGTCCTTGGCTGCAGTGCTTACATGGATCCGCAGCTGGAGAGGTTAATTTAGCCTGCATCTAGCCCAATGGCTTTCTTCATTAACGGCCATCTATGCCTGGGAATGACTAATGCTTATCAAAGGGGCAATCGCAGGCACAGAAGCACATTAGAATTTCACACAAATGCCAGTTAGTTCTCCATAAAAAGAACCACAGCCAACAAATCAGCAATTTATAGCGTGGACTTTACTCCCTTGGATTTGCATGCTCACCACTCAATTCATCCCATTATCCCCATGCACCCCTCTGAACTGCCCCACCCCTTTCAGTTTTGTGGTGGTTATTAATTTTTAGTGTGCACAGATCTCCTTGCATCTTGATTTTTTTTCCATCTCAGCTGCAAGGTTTTCTCTGCAGAGCCTCCCCACCCCATACAAATGCATGTATTCCTGTCTAGTGTTTGAGGTTTTTTAGTTTGTGAATATTGATTTTAACCCTGTCTTCACATAATTTTTAAGCCAGCCTTTCATTTGAGGGTGGGAGATGGGGGTGATCTTAGATTCTTTTCAGTTGTTCTGTGATTCCTATTCCTGTTCACTTGCTAAGTTTTACAGCCTGGGATTTGATGAGTTGAAGTTATATTATGATTACCAGCATTTTACAAAATGTAATGAAAGCAATAAATATTATTTCTGTGCTTTTTCGTGCTTAAAAAAACCTCATAACAATTTCAGTCCCCTGCCAGCTCACAAAAAAGGGGCTCATAGGGAAAGTGGAAGAAAGAAGCAAGTATCACATACTGGCTCACACCGAGTGCCCAGGAGAGCAACAGCCTAGAACTGCAGGGCTCACGAATGGTGCTGGATGGAGAACCATGAGGCTGCAGTCTTTTGTTTAGCTACTGCATAGTTACAGCATGGGCAGCAGTAGTGCAAGCATCCCCATACTTCAGCACCCAGGCCTCTATTTTGAGTGAGAACATCCACACTGCACCCACGTGCATGCTATACTCAAGTTATTGCACCCCCAGCTGGCACTGAACTGAACCAAGTGAGCTTCTAGGCCTTCTGGGGACCCTTGGTTCTTAGTACTGCAATAATGTAAGCTGCTCTTTGAAATCTTTCACAAGGTGTTGTGAGAAAAGTTGACTTTCTGGGCATGTGCACAGAAGTGATGTTAGCGGAGCGACTCATTACAGTACAGATACCCCCCGACTTACACAATCGTTCTGTTCCGGAAAGCCTTGTGTAACTTGAATTTTGCATAAGTCAGAAATGTATACCCGTACATTACACAAAAATTTCCGCAACTCAAAGATCCTATTTCTGGCTTATGGAACTTTTTCCGTAAGTGCAAATTTGCATAAGTCGGGTCTTGCGTAACCCGGGGAGCGTCTGGTTTTGCATTAGTAGCCTGTGTTCTGGTGTGAAGGCATGGATCCCAATCAGAATTAGAACCTGTACCAAATGGCATTAATGGAATTCTCTTTTCAGGAATAGGAGGCAAATGACAAGGCAAAAGCTGGAGGGCCTTTTGGCAATTGCTTCTCACCCTCAGAAGGTGGAGATGTGCTTTGCTCAGGAGATCATGCAGGCTGCATGAAGACATGCTGGTAGAGTCAAGACTTTTCATAGCTAAGGAATCTCCCTTTGCTGACCATGCATCTGGAGCAGCAACACTATCACTGAGTGGGGAGATTACATTTTCTTGCAGCTCCACGATGACCAGCACTAGGCACAGAACTTTCCTAGGAGGAAGGCTACCTTTATGGAGCTGTGCGATGAGATTGCCCTGATAATTCAGCCCAGGATACATAGATGAGGCAGTCCATACCAGTCCAGAAGTGGGTTGCTATTGCCATCTGAAATCTGGAAACCCCGGACTGCTACAAGACGGTGACTACTCGGTTTTGTGTTGGGAAGTCAACTGCTGGCACTGTGGTGATGGAGGTTTACAAAGCAGTTATAGCTCTTGTTCACTCATAGATAATTAAGATTCAAAATGTCCCTGAAATAATAGGGGCTTTCAGTGAATGGGCTTCCCGAACTGTGAGGCTGCCATCCATGGCACACAGGTGCCCATTATCTGCCTCCCCTAAAGGGCACATGATTATCTAAACTGGAAAGGATAGTACTCCATCATTCTACAGGCTTTGGTGGACCAGAGAGGACAGATCAACTCTGTGGGATGCACAGACAGACAGCATGATGCCAGATTTTCCTGGAAATCCAGCTTTTTCCAATTGGGCCCCAAGGAGAATTTGAGGAAGGTACTGGGGCCCATCAGCATGCAAGTGGACTCTAGCTCCATCCACACAGCACGCAGTATTTTCAGTATCAGCATGACTCTGGCTTCAAACCTATGCACCCTGATGGGCTAGCTAGCTCAAGTTTAAAGCACCATCACACTCAAGCTAGAGATTTGTGTGTGTGGATGGGCTAGGGGCAACACTCAAGTTATAGGAGTTAACTGATCTTAAGAGATGAAGGGAGACCATGCCCTATAACTAATACTTTGAGCCATCTTGTCCCCTGCTGCAATTTTAAGATGGCTGCAGCCTTCAGTATGAACAGGCAGTCAGAGTTTAATTATCAGTAGAATATTTTTAAATGGACAAAAGTTGGAGGGTTTGTTTGTTTTTACAGAGGTTCAAATTTCTCGTCTGACAGCCTATTAAAGGGTCCCTTTAATACATTCAACACTTCATTATCTGCAGAAGCTCTTAGAAAAGTTGAGTAGAAAAGAGGCAGAATATTTCCTGGGATCCTCAAGACCCGATGTCCCTATAGACTGTAATTACCCTTTTGTTTGGCATCCATCTACCAAATTTCTTGTGAAAGCCCAACTTTTTCCTCCACCAAGAAACAAATGGGCTCCTGCCAAAAAACAGTGCTGTAACTTTAGAGAGAGGAGAAGGTGGCCAGTATTAATGACAAGATGAAATGTTCCTTAATGCATTCCAACACTTTGTTCCTCCCAGGATCCTTCTACAAGCTATGATGTGTGATGCCAAATACCGTTTTTAAAGCAGAAACAGTAACACCACTAGACAGTAGATGGGCGTGAGCTGTCATATACACCAGCACTATGGTGTTAGTGTCATGTATCAATTAGCAATTGGCTTGAAAAGCTGTGGATACAGACATTTTTCCAAGTTTGTGTTGTGGTTCTTGAGCTGCATAGAAATTAAAGGGAGAGAGTACATTCCGGTGTTAGAGCAGGATTCCTGGATCCTACTACAGCTCTGTCAGTCGCTTGCTGTGTTGTTTAGATATGTCACTATGCCTTAGCTTATCAATGTGAAAAACTGGTACTATTACTACTTAGCTCCCTCACAGAGGCTAAATTCATGCTTCCTTCCCAACTGTAAAATGATCTGAGATTCTCTGGATGACAGGTGTTAGATAAGTGCAGAGTATTGACGACTCTCTATTTTGAAAGGTCACCACCAAACTAATTGATGGTCTTGGGTCTTCCAAAGAGACAAACATTATTTGACATGGACATGAAAAATCATTTGGGACAAAATCCTGAAATTACCGGTAATTAAAAATTCCCATGTGAATTTTGAAACAGCTAGAGGGAAAATATGAACTCCCATGCACTGTATTAACCCAAATTTGGAAAGGTTTCTAGGATACCACTTTTTGGAAGTAACTGAGATGATAAGAAAACCTCCTCCTTACTGCATGAGTAAACACTGTCTTCTTTATTATTGTTGTTATTATCAAATATTTGTATTGCGGTACCATTTGGGCGCCCTGACCAGGGACCCAGGGCACTAGGTACTGTCTACAACTATGATTGAAAAACAGTCCCTGTCCCAAAGAGTTTGTTATGTACAGTAAAAGCATTTAACTCATTCTCATTAATCATGGTGCAGTTTTATGGGGATGCAGGGAGGTGCAGACTCAACAATCAGCTGGGAGAATCAGACTTCACTTCAACACTAGTACAATAGCATTGGTGAGATGCCTGAATGCTTGCAGAAATGTGGGAGTACTTTCACTTTTCACAATAACCACATTAGTCCTTGCCAACAGAGCACATTTGCATGACTTGAATTCCTTGACCTAGAACCACCACCATGCACCTGCTCCTTGTAATATATAAATGCTATCCAGGGCTGGCATAGGCATGTTGCTGGCCATTGGGCCTGTAAGCCAGTGGCAGAAGGATCCACTTATGCCATCCCAGGGCAACAGCTGAATGATGCTACAGACAGAGCTAATGCCATTGGTAATAGCCAAGCTTCATAAAAGTATTTGATTCTGTCAGATTAGTGTCATTCTGTATTAGTTTACCCTTAATTTACTTTTTGAGGGTGCACTTGCTATAATGGGAGTAGGCACGACAACTAAGAGGGTTAGGCTTTCGCAGGCATATCCTCATTTATGTATTTCCTCTTCCATCAGTATCTCCAAAGATAAACAAAAAACCCCAATGCCTTACATCTTTCAATGCTGACATCCTAACAACATGTCCCTGGAAATCAAGAAGAGTAGTTCTATTAAATAGAAAAAGGATCGTAGGCTATCGATCTCTGAGGTAAATGCAGCAGTCATTTTAATTACTAATAGGCTGAATCTGTCCTCGGCTAACCTATCTCTAATTAGACACTTTAGAAATAGCTGTTCAAATTCTTGTTAATCTTATCCACTCTACAGCTTTGTGAAAAAAAAAAAGACACAAACGTCAAGTCAAACAGCATGTTCTCAGTTTTCCATTCATGTTAAAATGAGGAATGAACAGGGTGGCACACACTAATTCTTTCAGCAAAAAGGGTCTGAGTCACAGCCACAGCCTGGAAGTCTATGGAAAAGCGCATAACCTTTCTCCCTTGTGCACTACTTTTAAACCACCTACCTTACTTACAAAAGAGGTGTGCAAATAATTAACAGCATTCTATTGGCATGAATAGTGATTCAGTAGTAACAGAGTGCTTGCCTCCGTGATGGGTGCACACAAAGGCTATCACCGGTAGCTTCCTGGGGTCTGCATTATGCAGTTCTTCAGAAAAATTAAAATGAAACTTTAAGGGAAAATAGCATTGTTGCTTTCTTCATGATTTATTTGGTACTTATTTCTCATTGTCTTAGTGTTGCTTGTTACAATACTGCACCTCTCTACTCACATAGCATCAAGAAAGCAAATGAGTAACACTGATAACACATCCTGGCCTATCGGTTGTAGTTCTGAACCTTCTGTCAGCACTGTAAGATGTTCATCTTTCAACTCCTGAGGAAAGGGAAAACAACTGCTTTCTCATACAAGACGCTTCACAGCACAATGTAAATCCTGCCCTGCCAGTGGAAAATCAAAGTCATTATTCCCGGGTTCCTCATTACTGGTGTTGGCACTTTTAGTCATGTTATTGAAACATTAAACTGTTGCCTTGGCCCCTGGTCTACAGAGAACTGTACTAGCAACGGTCAACAAATTTTGTACAAACGAGTTTGCTAATATATATAAACATCCGACATCAGATTAGAGAACTTGATCAAAGACTGGAATCACTAAGAATAATACCGCTTCGTACTTATACTTCATCTGAGGCTATCAAAGCATTTTACAAACATTAACTTTCGGGAAGTGTCAGAACCCCCAGTTTTGCAGATGAGTAAACAGAGATGTGTAATGACTTTTCCCCAAGGTCATCCTGCAAGTTAGTTTCAAAATCAGGAAGAGGATGCTTGAGACCTGAACCGCAACTGTCTATTCTCACCATTTAGACTGCACTCCTTCTACCACCAGCTGTTACTTTATTCCAGCAGCAATATTATTGCCCTGTTACATTGCAGATACTCTGTTTTGATTTACTGAAATTTGTAAGGCAAAAGCCTTGAAAGAAGCCAATTACTACAAATGAAGAAAACAATGACACAACACTGTACAAGAGTATGTTAGATACTTCCTGGCTTTGAATATGAATTCAGATACATCAATTAGATTTAGGGTCTCTTTTGGGTATTTCCATACACTGAGTCTGGACAAAATTGGATTTTTACTCCATACACCGTTAATCAAGCCCAAATCAAAGAAGAATCCATCTCAGAAAAGTCTTGCATAAGCTATCATCTTTGTATTTACAAAAGATTTGCCATGTGTTCTTCAAGTTTACTTGAACCTCATAGTCTTTCTTGTTTTTCCTTATTCAATTAACGCATACAATCACTTTGATTTGTTTATTTCTGGATACTATATATTTGCAGTTATGAAGTAACAGACACAGACACCAACCATTCTACCAAACTGAGATGCACTAATTTTGGGGCATTTGGGGCAAACTTTTCTAGTCGCCCTACCCCTTACCATTAACGGAATCTGTCCACGCACTCCCTCATTACAGCACAGACAAGGCTTCCTCAGCAGCAGAGTTTGGGCTGAAGGAGACTTAAGGGGACAACTGGGGAAGGGGGAGGAGCTGGGGAGGGAGGTAGAGCTGGTCTGGAGGTGGAGAGGGAATGAGGGCAGAACTGAGCTGGGGGTGGAGCAGGACTGGGGGCTGACCAGGGTTGGGGGAGGAGTGAGGCTGGGGGCAGAGCTGGTCTGGGGTTTGTGGGGGCTGGAAACATGGCGCTCCCTCCCTGCACCATAGGGGTAGGCCTGGACCCTGCTGCGTGCCCCCACTGAATGTTGCACTGTGCTGCATAACGGAGGTGTACCCCATAGTTTGGGGACCACTGTTTTAGGGTGTTCCTCCAGAACAGATGCTTTTAAAGTGCTTTTATTATTCTCCAATGATCAAAGAATCCCTAAATCAGAAACAAAGCTTTCCCCAATATTGTTTGTTGTTCTTCTTTATATAGCAGAGAATTATATTAAAGATTTCACATAAAACAAAGAAAGCCTGAATACGATATTAAAAATGCATGGAGAAGCCAAGTCCCAAAAGAGAAGCACATTGGAGTAGCATGGTTCTTTTTCTCAGTCTCACACACTGATTTGATATCTTCCAGTCTGTAAAATCCTAGCATACATGAAATCTGAATGGGGTCTTGTCTTACGTTGACATCCCACTCTCCTTGCTCACACATAGAAAAGTTGCTATTTATGGAACCTATTACACACTTGACACAAGAAGCAGGATCCTCATGAGAACTGTAGACAAAAATAATACAACTAAGGTATCCAGCAACAAAGCCTAGAATATGAGATCGTTACACACTTCAATAAAACAATCCTCAGATCCCAGCTGTGGAAAATAACAATACTATTATTAAAATTCTGGACGCTATAATAATATTTTACACTTGCATAATGCTTTTCATCTATAGATGTCAAGCACTTACAAAGAGGTTTTGGAATCATCATCTGCATTTTACAGATGGGGTGCCCAAGGTATGAAGAGACAAAGTGACTCACCTATGGTTTTAGAGGAAATTATGGGCAGAATCAGGATTAGAATTTACATCTCCTGTGTCTCTGGCCAGTTTCTTATCCACAGGACCTAATGGTCTCCAATAGGGAATGAAGGATAAGTCTGGCTCATTCTTAGACCAGTGGAGAATAGCTAGGTAAGACTCAAGATGAAGACCATATGAAGGACTTTTGTCAACAATAAGGCCTTGCCTACACACAAAAGTTGTACTGTTTTAACTATATGCTATAGTTAAAGTAGTACTATACCTCTCGTGTGGACACATTTATACCAGTACAATTTATTCACATAGAGGAAGGGGAATAAGCTATATTGGTATAAGGCACCTTGATCCTGGTATAACTATATTGATAAAAAACAATCACACCCCTAATTGACATAGTTATACAGATACAAAAACTTTGTGTAGACCAGCCTTGATTGTATCACATATTGATGTCAGTTACTGTTCCTGTCAGGTGCTACAGCACTAAAGCGATGTCTGCATGGTATCTCCATGGTAACATATGGATGCAAATTCCAGGCATCATTTAATCTGATAGTGAAACTGTTCCTTGAACTACTGTGCAGCTTGGAATGGAGAGGGATTAGCGCTCTGATTTATTGCATGGTTGAAAAAATGAAATGAGAAAAGCTGGACATCCTTAATAGCCCACAAGAGGTTTTAGCCTTCAATAAAACCTCTTGCCAAGCTATATGAAAGATTCAAGGAGAAACATAGGACATTTCCTAATGAGCCTGAAGAGGAGACATCTCTAGGGTTATGCCAGTGAGAGGGTGTTCGTAAGACTCCATTTAGAAACAGGTTTATATGATAACTAGTCTTTTTTTTACATTAACAAAGATTTCTTTTGAAATATTATCTATTTAAGATGCAATTCCTTCTCTTGTAAGCTCCTTTGTACACATTCTACCAAATGAGTTTAATTTGAGGGTTTAAAGAATAATTGTTTTGTGAATCTCTCTCACCTTGTGACTGGTCTTTCTAACTTTAAATATTAAAAAAACCTGCATTAATGTTGTAGATATGTAGTTAAAGTCAATGTGATGTCTCCTGAAAATCCCAATATAATATGCCTTTTTAATTAATTACACAGACCTTAATTGGAGCAGAATAACAAATAAAATAAAGTAACAACAAATATGAATACAGCTATCACATTGAAAAGGATCCTTATGTACAAACTACACCCAACCCACTCCATTGCTGGGTTCAGGACTCCAGCTGCCAACTGACAAACTCTTTGCCCTTTACTTGCCCAAATACGCCAGGCCTTAAAAGATGCAGTAAGCGCACACAGTCACCACAGTTTAAAACACTAAACATCACAATCCTCCCTGCCCTGTACTTTTTAAATTACAAATTAGTCTTTTGGGAGGTTTATGATTCCATTTGGCTAGAAATGCCTGTCAGGAAGAGCAGTTGTCACTTGCTCCCTCTTGTTCCTCATTGACCTTCACAGATTCTGTTTTCACAATAATATTTTCATTCCAGATTCAGTTTCTATATTAACACTGGCGTTGGAATCATCATCAAAAAAGAACAATTTCTTTCTGCAGTAATTAGTGTCTCCTGCAATATCAGTTCCTTTGCTATTTTCTAAACAATTGCATGTTTCTTCATTATTTCTCTATTCATCACAAGGTATGTCATGGATCCTAATGATTTTTTTTATACCTTTTTCCTACTTCTTTCTTTTCCTGTCATTTCAAACTAAATACTCCCTAGGCCTAGGTATAAAAACCCAGCAGGCTCATGTTTTGGGCTTGTCACTGCTGTTTTTTCATCTAGTTCTTTTGCTACCTGTGGTCTGAGCAAGCCAAAACTAATTCTTACTGTGCATTTAATACTGCTGACACTTACACATGCTTAGTTTTATACATATGAGGAGTCCCATTGAACAGTAGGGCAGAGACTATCCTGAGCACGTTAGGCATGTGAGGTGTTGCTTGACTGGGGCCAAAGATATAACACTGCTGGAGATTTTTATATGGTGGTCTGAGGTATTGATCTGTGCAATAAAAGAAACATGATATCCCACTGCTCCTCTCAGTTTAAGTTACTTTGTGTGAATAATACTCAGCAGCTTCTCTTTTAATTTAGATTTCTCATCTGAAATATAAAGCTCTCCCTGAGAACTTCTGCAGGTGATTACCCAAGAGGAAGCTCTGGGAGAGCTTTTTAAGATTATCCAGGAAATCAGATACACTTTCTCCTTCTTTTTGGTTTTGAACGTGAAATTTATCTCTCTCAGCTAGGAATTTTGCTTGAGGAACATAGTGCTTTTTAAACACTTCATCCAATTCCTCATAGGTCAAGTGGGAAAGATAAGTCTTTCACGCTGGTAAATGTCTCTTCCAACCAGATTTAGGAAAAAGTATCTGTTCTTTCAAATGTCTTCAATGATGTTGGCATAAAAATACTACTGCAATATTTATACATAAACTGTAAACTCCTTACCTTTTTAATTAAAATGGAAACCATCCATTCTCTCAGATGTGGCCATGCCTAACTTTCTTTGTTCTTTCTTTTAGCTAGAAACCTCTTCCATCACTATTATCACACTCACCCCCTTGTTGCTGTAAAAGGATCTTATCAAATCCTGGGATGCAGCTGTTCCTAAAATACTGTTTCAGAGTTGAGAGAGAACTTTTAGCTAAATTTACAAATAAACTTCCCTAATGGGTTCAGTGTCTAAATTCAGCTGCAACTGCCATTGTCTTTGAAAAAACTTGTCAGTTGAACTTCGTCAGCCACAATGATCCAGATCTTAAAGAGAAAGTAATCACAGCTTACCACAGTCCTTAAGGCTCCATACATTACGATCACATAAAAAGAGGTAATATAAAAGCTCCAACAACAAGGCATGTATATTTCATGATACACAGTTTATGGAGTGACCACCTTTGTTGGATGGAAAAGAACACAAAAAATAAGGAAGAATGCTTTATTTTAAAGGACATTCTAGGGAAACACCATTTCCCTAAGCATATCATGTATTTATATTGCCCTCAAATATAAAATGCAAATATCATAAGCTTTAATTTAATGTTTAAAATGGTCAAGGGACATCTCTTAAAATAAGAGACAGGTGGTCACCCTAAGGGACAAATCAATTAAAGAAGGAACCAGTTCCTTAAAATAAAGACACGTGGTCACCCTGACAATTTATGACAAACAGTAATTTTAGACTACACATTATAAAAAAGGAACAGAAAATACTACCTACTTGGAACACGTCTGAGTTAATAAGGGAACTAATTTGCTCTTGGAACTTAAATATCTGTGTTTGCTGATTAAATATCTGTATTTGTGATTTTAATTGTAGAACCTTCACATTCCCTTAGAGTAAATTTTTGCAATTAATTTCCTTTTTTAAATAGAAAGAAAAATGAGGAATTCTCTACGTTGGATAATGCCAGAGTCTAGATCCTGAGATGAGACTGAAGAATGACTGGCTCTGCAGTGTGCTAGGTGCTGTATAAACAGTCGCTCTGTCCCCAGCTTAATGTTCTAGGCTCTTGAGATATTAATATTAGTTACCAATCACTAGCTTTCTGACATATTTAAAGTGAAAAACAACAAAGGAATGAGTTTTGTTATTTTCAAAAGAAAATGCTTCGTAGTGACAATCTGACAAACCAGGTCCTCAGGAACTCATGTTTTAAACAACTGTGAGATACCGTAAGGGCAATAAAAAAAATCTTAAAAGTGATGCTATGTCCATCTGTTGACTCAAATGAAACATTGCATGGGAAATCCATTGCCTTTTATTGATTCTGGGCTTAAGTGGCAGTTGCATGATACATAGGCCTTATGGGATATGTCCACACTACAATTAAAAATTCGTAGCAGGTGCCAGCTGACTCAGGCTCATGGGGCTCAGGTTATGGGGCTATTTAACTGCAGTGTGGATGTTCAGGCTGGCACTGGAGCTTGAACTTGGGACCTTGTGAGGGGACAGAGTCCCAGAGCCCGGGCTCCAGTCAGGGCCGGTGCAAGGATGTTTCGCACCCTAGGCCAATCAACTTAGGCGCCGCAAGCCTGGGAGGCGGGAGAAGTGAAGCAACCACGGCATGCTTGGGGAGGAGGCGGGGCAGGGGTGAGCTGCTTCACTTCTCCTGCCTCCCAGGCTTGCGGCGCCAATCAGCTTAGGTGCTGCAAGCCTGGGAGGCGGGAGAAGTGAAGCAGCAACGGCGTGCTCGGGGTGCTCGTGCATGGAGCAGGGGCGAGCTGGGGCGGGGGGGTGCCTCAGGGCAGAGGGTGGGGATCTGCCACAAGGGGGGCGCCTCAGGGCGGGGCGGGAGCTGCCCCCCCTTACTTGCTGCAGGTGGCCCTCCCCGCACTCCCCTGCCCAAGATCCCTCTGCCTAAATGCTGGTGGCGACCGGGGCGGCCGAAGATCCGGCCGCTGTGGTCACTGCCGAATAAAATGGCGCTCCCCAAATCCCAGTGCCCTAGGCGACCGCCTAGGTCACTTAAATGGTTGCATTGGCCCTGGCTCCAGTCCAAACCCGCACGTCTACCCCACAACTAAACAGTCCCTTGGCCCAAGCTCCGTAAGCCTGAGTCAGCTGGCATGGGCCAGCCATGGGTGTCTTACAGCAAGGGAGACATACTCATGCTGGCCCTCAGCACATGGGTGAATTTCACTCTTGATTATCAGGGAGCTTGGGGACTGCCTTTCTTGTGACACACAACAACTGCTTTTAATTTCTGAAGTCATGCAAGACTAAAATAATTAATATACTAGGCAGCACAGCAAAAGCCACTAAATCTAATTAATTGTCATAAAATCCAAATTCAGGATCTCAGAATATATAGCAGCACACTTTGTACACAAGTCCAGTTTTATTGATGCACCCGCACCTCTGATATACCTGGACACTAATAGTTTGAAGCAGCATTGGAATAATGAAAGTCTGATCACCAGTATTTTTAACGGCATAATAAATTATTGTGTTCTGTAGTACATGACTTGATTTGAGTGTCAAGGACAATGCCTGTTTGCATCACCAATTTAAACTTGCTTGACACAAACTCAGAGTGCATATGGGCAACCAACCTCTATTGTGAAATTGTGAAATTGGATTTACTGTTTAAATATAAATTAGAAATGATTCTCTCCTATATTGATTGACCTATCTAAAAAAAAGTACCCAGGGCTTAAATGCTTGGGTGTTATGATCTAAAAAATAACATTTAAAAATTAAAATAATTCAATGAAAAAATTAATTACAAGGTAGCTAGGTGGAAAAATACATTACAAGGTGGAAAAGTATAAAGCAGCAACTCTAACTGCTGGATGAGAGATTGAAGTGTCTATATTCAGGTCATTGATGGTGACATGCTTTGTAAGTTGGTGAATGGAGCCGGGGAACAAAGATCAATGAGAATCATTGGCAACAGGTCAGAAGGTAGCTGTCATTTTGCACGCTAGCTGTATGAATGGGATGAAAATTTCAGTAAATAAGAGAAAAGGAGGATATGTAAGGATTTTATAACATGGGAATTTTGAATGCTTCTAAATGCTAGGAATTTGTATAATACGTAATTGGAAAAATCACTTCCCTTTCGTATGTAATGAGGGCTGGAAGCTCACTTCTCCCCTCAGATACAAGTGTGCAAGAAAAGACTGGAAAATGAGGATTCTAGATTTTTATATATGAGCTTGTTCTTAATATATCCCTTATCCACCTATTCTCCATGAACTTATCTCATTCATTTTTAACCCAGTTATATTTTTGAATTTCACAACATCCCCTGGCAACAAGTTCTACAGGCTGACTGTGCAGAGTACATCCTTATGTTTATTTTTAAACCTGCTGCCTTTAATTTCATTGGGTGATCCCTGGCTCTTGTGTTACATGAAGAAGTATATAAACACTTAACTTTTTCCACATCATACATGATTTTATAGACTTCTTTCATATCCCCCCCTCAGCTGTCCTTTTTCTAAGATGAACAGTCCCACTCTTTTTAATCTCTTCTTGTATGGAAACTGTTCCATACCCGTAACCATTCTTTATGTCCTTCTCTATAACTTTTCCAAATCTAATATGTTTTTAAGATGGGGGTGACCAAAACTGCATGCAGTATTCAAGGTCTTGGTGTACCATGGATTTATAGAGCATTATAATGGTTTCTGTTTTACCTATCCCCTTCCTAATGTTCGCTGACATCCTGACAGCTTTTTTGACTGCCACTGCACACTGAGCATATGTTTTCAGAGAACTAGCCATGATGACTCCAAGATCTTTCTTGGATGGTAGTAGCTAATTTAGACCCTATCTTTTTTATGTATAGTTGTGATTATTTTTTCCAATATGCATTACCTTGCACGTATCAACATTGAATTTCATATGCCCTTTTCTTGCCCATTCACCTAGTTTTGTGAGATCTCTTTGTAGCTCTATATATTCTGCTTTGGACTTAACTTTCTTGAGTAATTTTGTGTCATCTGCAAACTTTGCGACTTCCCCCTTTTCCAGATCATTCATTAACATGTTGAACAGCACTACTCCAGTACAAATCCTTGGGGGACCTCTTTACCTCTTTCCATTGTGAAAACTAACCATTTATTCCTTCCCATTATTTCATACATTTTAGCCAGTTACTGATCCATGAGAGGCCCTTCCTTCTTATCCCATGACAGCTTACTTTTCTTAAGAACCTTTGGTATGGGACCTTGTCAAACGGCTTTCAGAAAGTCAAAGCACAGTATATCCACTGGATAATCCTTGTCCACATGCTTGTTGACACCCTAAAATAATTCTAATAGATTGGTGGGGCATTATTTCCCTTTACAAAGGCTATGTTGACCCTTCCCCAACATATCATGTTTCTCTATGTAACTGATAATTCTGTTCTTTATTGTAGTTTCAACAAAATCCCCTGTTACTGAAGTTAGGCTCACTGGCCTGTAATTGCCAGGATCATCTTTGGAGACTTTTTTGATTAAATACCACAGCTAATAGTTCTGCAATTCCATATCTGAGTTCCTTCAGAACTCTTGGATGACTACCATCTGTTTCTGGTGACTTATTACTGTTTAACAATTTGTTCCAAAACCTTCTCTATTAATACCTCAATCGGGGCAGTTTCTCAGATCTGTCACCTAAAAACACTGATCAGGTGTGATACTCTCCCTCACATCCTCTGCCATAAAGACCAGTGCAAATAATTAATTTAGCTTCTCTGCAATGGTCTTGTCTTTCTTCACTGCTCATTTAGCATCTCTATTGTCCAGTGTCCCCAGTGACTTTTTGGCAGGCTTCCTGCTTCTGATGAACTAAAAAAAAATGTTAGTTTTTGTGTCTTTTGGTATTTGCTCTTCACATTCTTTTTTGGCCTGCCTAATTATATTTTTGTACTTGACTTGTCAGAGTTTATGCTCCTTCTATTTTCCTCAGTAGGATTTGATTTTCAATTTTTAGAGTATGCCTTTTTGCCTCTAACCACCTATTTTGCTCTGCTGTTTAGCCATGGTGACATTTTTTTGGTCCTCTTACTTTTTTTATTTGGGGTTATTTACAGTTTGAGCCTCTATTATGATGTGCTTAAATAATTTCCACACAGCTTGCAGGCATTTCACCCTTCTGACTGTTCCTTTTAATTTCCTTTTAACCAGCTTCCTCATTTTTTATAGTTCCACATTTTAAAATTAAATGCTGTGGTGGGTTTCTTTGATGTCCCCACCACAAGGATATTACATTTAATTACATTATGGTTGCTATTACTGAGCAGGTCAGTTGTATTCACCTTCTGGACCAGATCCTGTGCACCACTTATGGCTAAATCAAGAATTGCCTCTCCCCTGGTCAATTCCAGGTCTACCTGCTACAAGAAGCAGTCATTAATGGTGTCTAGAAATTTTACCTCTGCATCCCTTCCTGAGGTGAAGTATATCCAGTCAATATGGGGATAGTTGAAATCCCCCATTATTATTGGGATTTTTTTGTTTGTTTTTGTAGCCTTTCTAATCTCCCTGAGCATTTCACACCATCATCAGCCTGGCCAGGAGGTTGGCAGTATATTTCTACTGCTATATTTTTATTCAGCATGGCGTTTCTATCCCTGGAGCTTTTATAGTACTGTTTGACTCATTAAAGATTTTTACTATATTCGACTCTGTACTTTCTTTCACATAGAGTGCTGCTCCCCCACCAGCATGACCTACTCTGTCATTCCTATACATTTTGTACCATGTTCCATCGATTTTCATTGCTCCTCCAAGTTTCTGTGTTACTTATGATATCAATATCCTCATTTAATACCAGGCACCCAAGTTTACCTCTCTTAGTATTTAGAGTTCTAGCACCTATATATAAGCATTTATAAAACTAGTCAATATTTAGTTGCCTGCCTTCATATGATGTAATTGAACTCCTTTTTTTTTTAATATTTCTCTTCAGTTCCTACCACTGTACTTTTATCAACTGCTGTATTAATTGAGATGGAATAAATGGACTAAAGGTGTTAACATAACCCAGTCACTAGCCAACATAAAACGGTGTTAAACAAAGTCTGTTACAGCGACCTTAGCCTGCTTAGCACGATGACAAATACACCATTAAAAATCTTTTAATTTTGCTTTATTCAAGATAAAGAAAAGAAGGAAAAACAGAGGATTTGAAATAAACCTCTACAAGATCCTTGTTCCTTTTCCCTTTAACTGCAGAAAGTTAATATGGTAATAACTGTCATGTCAGGTGGGGTTTGGGATGCAGCTGGAGCAGGAAGGAGAGGTGATGTCATCAGGGTCCCTCTCTCTCTCTCTCTCTCTCTCTCTGGCTCGTTCTGGTCAGGACACCTATCAGGATCAGGATGATGAAGGCCCTGGATCCCGGGAAACCTTGAGGGTGGCAGCCATGAAGGTGAAGCTTGCTCCAGTAGCCTCTCTCTGTTCTTTTCATCCATTCTTCTTTTTGTTTTATTTTCCCCACAAAATCTCTTTCTCATAATAACCCCAAAGGGCATGATGTGTGGAATAGTCAACACTCTCACAAAACCCTGTTTTGTCTACTTATTAGACTTAATATCTGATATACCAATGTTGGCTCATTAACTTCAGGCTCCACATCTCCTGTTTTTAATAAGCCTAATTTCAACACAGTCCTTGAATCATATCAGTAGGCCTTTTTTGTTAAGACTAATTCAATTTTTCTGTCTTCCTTTTGCACCTGTTCCCATCAACATTTGTTTTTATAGGTTATGAGGACATTTTATGAACTTTTACATTCTTTTAACAGTTAAACTCACAATCCGAGTAAATTTGTAGGCCCAATTGCCACAACATATCTTCTATCTTCTCCTCTATGCTAGTAACCACTTTGATAAATCATCCCCTAAAGGATATCTCTGCCCGAACTGTGTACTCCTCTCCACCTGTTTGTTTTCCCCCAAACTTGCACCGTTTTGCATGCTACTGCCTCAATAACAGCAAAAATAGTGGCACCAATGGAGACCCAAGGAGCTGTGGACGTTTTAAATATATATTTTCATATTTTTGGAAATTATCCTCAGCATAAAATCTCAACCAAGTAAAACAAGAGGGTGAGTTTTCTTAAAAAACTATATTCGCTACAGATAGGAGCATTACAGTGTAATAGAAGATTTAAAACATAGTAACTTTACTCTAGCTTAGTTTACAATTATTCAAAAGGAAAGTGATTTTTCACTGAAATGACTAATTCTAATCACATAGATCAAAGTAAGGCCATTTCCATGTCATTAAATGTTCACAATACCAGTAATGTAGAACAAATTCATCCCCCACTTGGAACTAAGGGCTCTAATGTCTGCTCTTTAACTGGTATACTTCCATTGACTTTAATGGAGTTACAGCAGAATTACACCAAAGCAACTGAGATCAGAATGTAGCTCTTAATAAGGCTTTAATGTGTTTTCAAAAATGAAGACACTTTGTGTTTGAGAACTCAATCTTAGGGTTCTATTCAAACAGGGTTAGCTTATTCTGTGAAGCTGATTTCTATAGAATTGGAACAACAGTGCTGGAAGGTAACTTTTCTGTCTAAAGGAACACAGCTAGATAGTACCCCTACATGGTAATACCATCATGGGGTAGCCTTCATAATGGGTTCCCCTCAGAGGCAGCTCTAGCTATAGGCAAACTAGGCAGCTGCAGGTATTGGCACAAAACCGAATACCTTAGCCCCATCCCTTGCCTGAGGCCCCACCCCTTGCCTGAGGCCCCGCCCCCACTCACTGCATTCCCCCTCCCTCATTGGCTTGCTCTCCCCCCCCCTCACTCAGTTTCACTGGGCTGGGGCTCGAGGTGGGGTGCATGAGAAGGTGAGGGCTCTAAATGAGGGTGTGGGCTCCAGGAGGGGGTCAGAAATGAGGAGTTCAGAGTGTGGGAGGGGGCTCCAGGCTAGGGTAGGGAGTTGGGGATGGTAGGGTGCTCCGCATGGGGCAGGGAGTTGTGGGGCAGGAGGGGGTGAGGGCTCCGGCTGTGGGTGCGGGCTCTGGGGATGAGGGATTTGGAGTGCAGGAGGGAGCTCCAGGTTGGGGGGTGGGGCTGAGGGATTCAGAATTTGGGAGGGGGCTGTGGTTTGAGGCAGAGGGTTCGGTGTGGGAGGGGGTGAGAGCTCTGGGCTGAAAGCGTTGGCTCTGGGGTGGGGCCAGGGATGAGGAGTTTGGGGTGCAGGAGGGGGCTCCAGGCTGGGGGATGGGGCTGAGGGATTCGGAGTGCGGGAGGGGGCTGTGGGTTGAGGCAGAGGTTTGGGGTGCAGGAGGGGATGGGATGGGGCCATGGATGAGAAGTTTGGGGTGCATGTGGGGGCTCCGTGTTTGGTGAGAGCTTAGTACCGGGGCAGGGGGTTGGGGCGCAGGCTTACCTTGGCGGCTCCCAGTCAGCAGTGCTGCTGAGCCAAGGCAGGCTGCCTGTCTGTCCTGGGGCACCGTGCTGTGTCCTGGAAGCAGCTAGCAGGTCTGGGTTCTAGGCAGGGGTGCAGGGGGGAAAGGAGGCTCTGCGGCCCGTGCTGTTCTCACCTACAGACTCTGCCCCCCAGCTCCCATTGGCCGGTTCCCAGGCAATGGGAATGCGGAGCCGGTGTTTGGGGTGGGGGCAGCGCGCGGAGTCCTGTGGCTCCCCCACCTAGGACCCGGACCTGCTAGTCGCTTCCGGGGTGCAGCGTGGTGCCCCAGGACAGGTTAGGGACTGGCCTGCCTGGGCTCCGCTGCACTGCCGACTGGATTTTTAATAGCCTGGTCGGAGGTGCTGACCAAAGCTGCCAGGGTCCCTTTTCGACCAGGCATTCCAGCTGAAAACCAGACACCTGGTCACCTTGATGGTGGCAGATTTCTGGGCAGCTACCTATGCGGCAGATTTGGCCTGGCTACACCTTTGTCATGATGGAGAGGCAACCAAGCCAAATTTGAGCGTTTGTGTGACCCTGCATGCCAGGCTGCAATGGCACTCAAATTTGGCTGGCTGCCCCTCCATCATGTCAGAGGTGCAGCTGGCCCAAATCTGCCATCCTAGTCCTATGAGGAGGTGGGGCAGCACTCTGAACTTTTGCCTAGAATATCTTGAGCAGCCTCTGGCTCCCCTCACATAGTTTCCTCTGCATTCCACCATAGGAGAGAGAAAACAGAAAGAAGGAGGGAAGGGTGGGAGGCTTGTTCTGTTGTGGAAGAAAGTGAGGGTCTGGTCCACAAACCCTACTTCTACTGATAGCCCAAGTTAGGTGGAAATTTCAGAGATCTGCAGGAGGCCCTGTGCCTGAGAAACAGCTCTGGTTCTGCTGTCTCAGTCTGACAAAATATTCTGTAGGAGATGCATATCCAGGATCTTTCCTGACAGTGGCTGTCCCAGAGAGGCATCCCCACAACAGTGGTGGTGATGATGGTAGGTGTATGCATGGGGGAATGGAGCAGTGCAAATGTAATACTACATCTGTACTCTTCACTGGGTGCAAGGGGATTGAACCATTTGCAAACCACTGGATACCACTTTTGAACAACCCTCTTTCAGTTCAGATCCCCAGAGAGTGCAGAGAGCTCTGCATGGGGTGCAGGAGAAGGGTTGATGCTGCCAAGGATGCAGCTGACCCCACCTCTTTTCTGCTTGGGGAGGAGAAATCTACTCACAGCTGAGACATTACACATGTAGATCAAATGGAATGTTCTGGCCCAAGGTTATTTTTTTCCCTTTGGACTGTTTTTTGACAGTATGCAGGGCATCCCTCCCTCTCCTGTGCACCTATCACCATAATATCTCTGTTCGTGTTGTGGGAGTGTAGTAGTTGGGATAATCAGTAACCAGAAATTGGCCTGGGGGATAGAGAGAGATTATTACAAATCCCCAGAAGAAGGAGGAGCAAAACTAAGGTGCTTCATGTCTTCACATGATGATGAACTGTTGTTAAACCAGATATGGGTGGTTTTTTTAAAAAATTTCCTCTGGACAAGTAAAGGCTGCAGCTGAGGAATCCCTTGTCTGTTTTCCCTTGGTATAATTTCTCCTTCTCACTTTCCACTTTATTTTGTTGTAGTCTCCCTTTCTGCCTATTCTCTCTCTCTTATTCCTTACTCCATTCTCTCTCACCCTTAATGGTTCCTGCTGTATGCGTTCTCTCTCTCTCTCTCACTCTCTCTCTCTCTCTCTCTCTCACACACACACACACACACACAAAATCAACAGGAACCTGTTCTGTACTCTCTGCAGACAGCAGCCTCTGCTGCCCTCTCTGATACAGTAGCAGCAGCTCACAACACTTCCTCATGATATAAGGCACAATTCTGCTTTCATTTGACTGCAATGAGAGCAGGGCTAGGCACACTGATAGCTATGCTCAGATGGGTGTAGGGTCTCTACGGAAAAACAGGGGCTGC
Source organism: Mauremys reevesii (assembly GCF_016161935.1). Taxonomy (NCBI): domain Eukaryota; kingdom Metazoa; phylum Chordata; order Testudines; family Geoemydidae; genus Mauremys; species Mauremys reevesii. The sequence continues at coordinate 337,481,306 of NC_052623.1, forward strand.
ACCTCACTGAAAATTAATGTATGTTCAAAGACTAAAATTGGTCATTTGACCTGGCCCCCCATTCACTTTCCTGGGGAGGTGGTAAGGGGGAATAAGGCTGAGCAAAAAAACCCCCAGAATGACCAAAAAACAAAACCCCTGAACTGACTGGCTGAAATGTATTACTATCAACAACATTTATTTGCAATAAGCAACAAGCTGTGTATGACAAAATAAGATGAGAATGTTACTAACAGATGGGCTGTGGGTCTGTAAATGCATTACAAGGTTGCAGGAGTTACAGCTGATGAGGCATTTTTTTAAGAACCTTATAACTTTGTAAAATAATTACCCAAAGGTGCTTTTTGTTCCTTTTTGGTCTAATAATACTTTCTTAATACCATCCAGGACTTGAGTTATCTGGGCATAATGCACAGACAAGGTGTTTTTTTCACAAATGAAGCAAATTTTCAGATTTCTATGGTCCAATAATCAAAACTTGAAGCTTTTCACTTTTAAAACTTGAAAAAAGCATTAAGTATCCCCAAGTGATGACAGGAGCCTTTGACATATTTGAAGAAATCTGGCCCATGAACAATGGAGCTGCAAGGCAACGTGGGTGTACGTGACATTGTTACTCATACAGTCAGGGAAATCAGTGTACTAACGTGAAGAGTTCTAGTTATACACACATTGACGGGCATGTATATCTGTAGTTCCACACATTGAAATTAGCATTGACGTATCTATGTCAATGTGTGATCATTTCTATCTCACACTGTGCTTTGAAATAAACATGTGATCACACTTTTTAAAAATATATATATTCAATGAAAAACCTGTTATGGCAAGATAGTGCATTTAAAGTCTCCATCATAAAGCAGAGACTAATGAAAATATATGGTTCCCAAAGCAACTATAGCCATATAGATGAATAGAAGTTAATATGGAATAATTCACACAATACTTTATGTGGAAGGAGAATAGGACAATGCCTTCTATTTGTACAAGCTTGAACTTGCTAACTTTGGTGCATTTAAATTCTTATCCGTAACACTGCATCAACAGAATTCTGCACTGAACTCCTCCTAAAAAGGGACAAAATAAAGATGGCAAGGCGTGTCCACTACTACTTAAGAACCAAGTTCTGGCCAGCCCATGTAGGCATGTAAGTGAGTTTTATGCACACGTGGACTTTCCCCATGCACAAGGGGAGAGGTAGAAGAGCTGGCCACAGCCACAGTCCTCCACTCTCTGCCTGAAGGAGATATATGTTGCATTCCCCTGGAGGCGTGTAACTATGGGCATGCTCTCCCTGCTCTCCCAGCAGCTCTAGGAGGCATTCTATCTTTGTGAGGCCCAGTGCTTCCAGTGAGCTGATGTGTCCTACTTAAGGTTATGGCAAAGAGCTGTTATAGACTGAGCACTGCGGTAGCAAATATTTGATGAACTACTCTATATGGTGAAGATATTGGATTATTTCAAAGGAGCTAGAGTTGTGTGTGTCTGTCTCTCCACTATTGTCCTTTCTATTTATTAACATAAGTGCACTGTACAGGAAAATTAATCTGAATACAGCAAAGTACCTTGTTTATAGTATGAACAACTGACATATCTGAGTGCCTCTAAATTTCTTCAGGTGCAAAGAAGTCCAACAGTCCTAATTTTATTTCTCTAATTGGAATATGAGGAGTCCTACGGGAAGCAGTGAGCCTAGTGGTTAGAGCATAGGGCTGGGAGTTAGGAGACCTGGCTTCTATATCCTCCTCTGCCACTGAATTGCTGTGTGTGACCTTGGGCCCTTTTTGTGCCTTAGTTTCCTAATTTGTAAAATACTTTACCCACCATTGTAAAACACTTTGACAGCTTCTGAAGAAAGAAGCAACATGAGTGAAAAATATTATCTGTGGAGGTAGACTGATGGTACTGGGAATTGGAGACTTCTGTGTATCAGCAACAGAATACTTTGATTTAGTCCCTTCCACAATAGTCACAGAACATTTTATAGTAAGTAAATTAAAATTATCAACATTTCATTGGGAACATCTGGAAGCAGCAGCAAACATACTTCCTGAGACATTTAAAACCATAATAGGCAGTAACTTTCCCAGTCGGAGAGTATAATTACAGAATGTCCTAGCTCCCAATGTCTCAAGGTTATAACTGTACCTGCTGAATCTGCAGAACAGAATAGTAGAGCAGGACACTTCCTACCAGCCTGCCCCAACCTGTTTTAGAGAGCCCAACACTCAGGGTGGCAGAATGGTTGATTCTCCATGCCCACTACTCTTTAACATGTCTGACAACAAGGGTGCCAATTTTTAAGGGTTTAAAACTCTAACAGCCCAGCAAAAGAATCAGCTCAGAAAGCTCAGTGTCAGTGTCAAAACAGATCCAATTTCTATTTTCTGTAGGGCAGAATAAGGACTGAGCTGTAAAAACAGACGGTTGGAAAACACAGCTATCCTTAAAGGTTTACAGGGTTAGTTTAGGACATGGTATGGAAGCAAGCAAGGCAAAGGTATAATCCCTGACATTTGGTTACTTCTCACTCCACAACTCTTCTCCTCCAAAGATAGCTCCACTGTGTCTTCCAGATAAGATGCAGCAATGTAAGAGAAGCTAACAGAGACAGTCTGGAAGTACGTACAATGCCTGTGAGAATATACACAGAGAGACCCTTAGTGGCCTGGGTCTGAATCATGGTGGACACTTGTTCATTAGGAAACTTATCAAGATCATGAGCTCACTAGGGCCATAAAACGATGTGGACTTTTTGATCACTCTGGATCTCAATTAGTAACTTATTTAATCTATCCAGGTATTTCCAACACATGTACCACCATTGTATTTGGTTCCAACCAGATTAAGTAAAGCCACAATCCACCTGAAGGATTGTATTATCTACTTCTCCCTCTACTATGTGGTTACAGCAATTAAGATATATAACATCTTGGACTATTTTCGAATGCTTATCTTTGGGGGATGGATGCTTTATGGCTCCTATTGTTGGAAAGCTGCTCTTACATTTTGCTCTGAAAATCCACAGAGAGGCACATTTCTGACAATAGGGAATTTCATATTGCGAGCCTTATACTGAAGAGGCTCTGCTTCCTTCACGTTTCATTCTAAGTACTGTCAGCTCCAAGGTTCCTGGTGATCATAGATGTCACCCTGGTTCACAGAAGCAGTTCCTTTGACAACCTTGGCCTACCTCATGAAGGGTTCTGAAGACTTAGGCCAGACACCTGGGGTTTGGTATTGCAGAGCCAATGTAGTGTTCAAAGCACTGGAGCAATGCTCTCTCATATTCCAGGGTTACTTAACAGATGGCCTGCTTCACAATAAAAAGAGAAGTTAAAAGCTCCATATCTCATCAATGTGTTCCAAGCAATTCAGACCTCCCAAAGTCCTAATATTTATTAACTAATTTCAAGCAGCCTTTGTTTCCTATTACCTAGTACATGCATTTATTCCTTAAATCATCTATTTTTGAGCATTCTAGCTGCAATAATTTTTCACACTGTACATCAACAACCATTTATTTATTTGAGAAGAAATCATAGGTTGACTGGGAAAGAGTGCTTTTATTAGGCTGTGCTCTCTACCATAATGCTTCTCATGACCATGCCTACTTATATTCCACCACCTCTAGGTTACATATAATTCTGTCAGTGATGTTTATTAGGCTGTGCTCTCTACCATAATGCTTCTCATGACCATGCCTACTTATATTCCACCACCTCTAGGTTACATATAATTCTGTCAGTGATGTTGGCTGCAAAGATTTAACTCCTAATTCTTGTAGACTGAAGAATTGTTCATGGGTATGTTTTTTATTTACCTTGTAATAAGGAAAGTTTAAAGCTAAATATGGCTAAAAACAAAAGCTCTCAATCCCACTCCCTTATGCCCTGGGTCAGGAAAGGTACAAAGAGAAGCTTCTCCATTCTCTCCATAAGCTTAGCTCTGCTTTCCAGCCTAAAGTTCAGTCCTGTTCCTGCTGTAGCCAGTGAGAGTTTTGCTCTAAACCCTAACAATCCTACTTTTTCTATAGTGCAGCTCATCCGACGCTGTCCATTCAGGGTGCAATTCTGAATGGTCATAGTGGGCCTGGATAGAGTCATTTAGCCTTCCTTCTGCCTCCAGCAGTTTTAAAACTTAAAACACTGGCTAAGGATCTGAGGAGTGCCACACTAGGGATCAGGGAGGTAGGGTAAGCTAAGAGTCTCTTCTGAAGTACATCTTGCTCCACACCAGCCCTGAAAGCGTCCTGACCTCCCAGACATGCTCTCCACACAACCCACGTAGCTAGTGTCAGCTTTGACTCCATCAGGACAAGAACAGGAGGGGGAAGTAGATCTCACCGTAGGAGAAGCATGAAGGTATGCAGTGAGGGAAATTCATTGACGGCTGATCAGAGCAAACAGAGAGGATTATGGAGGGGCAGGCTTCTGGGAGTCAGGAGAAGGATGCATGAGAGGTTGGGTTAGGCTGGAGATGAGAAACTGAGGCCAGCTGAAAAAAACCTGACATACTTTTTTGATCAAAACAGTTTTCGTTATACAAACTGTGGCTCTCTTTGATGTGTTGAACTCAGTTCAGCAGAGCTAACCAGCCTGATTTTAAGCTACCATTGGTGGTGGTGGTCTACTTTTCACTGAATAATGGGAGATCACTAATACTTGAGTATGCCCTGTAAATGCATGACCCAGCTATAGGAAATAACTTACTTTATATCATATGGTACAGTACATTAAGAAAAAGAAACTTTTAAAAAGCATAAAGTCCACAATGGTTAACAGAGAGAGATCTGTCTTCTAACTTTCATCTGTTATATTCAGCATCCTTTAAAGCTAACGGGGACGAAGGCACACGGGGCTGGAATGTACTTTATGCGAGAGAGCAAAGGCTCAGGAATTGTTGAGATGCTCTTGTAAAATTTACAGATTTCTGAAAATTCTGCTGATCACATCTGCCTCTTTATTGTAGGGGCCAAACTATGATCCATTACATTGGTGTAATTTATTCAAAAAAATGTACACTTGCGTAACTGATGGCAGTATTTGGCCCCTTACGTTTGTTTCAACTCATCTTGCAATCAAGGAATGGATTTTTGCAAGGGCATTTGCTCTGAAGATACCAGACAAAATGGAAATTGGTGGCCTGTTTGTTGAGTCTACCAAGCAAAACACAAACAACTGCTACTTTGACAGTTTCAATTAAATATAAAATCTTTTAGCCTTTGACAGTATGGAGTTGTCTCTCCTCTCACATTATTGTAACTTCATTGACTTCAGTGGAGTCACTCGTGATTTACACCTGTGTAAATGAGAGGAGAATCAGGGCCAGTGTTTAACCAAACACTGTGCTAACATAGCTTGTAGAGAGTGACCATCAGAAATTAAATCTCTGTAGCACCACCATCTTATTTCTACGCTACGTCCCCAAAACCATGCATTACAAGAAAAGTTCCTGTCCATTTTTCATTTAATACAGGAAAAATGTGTCAAAATTCTTGTACTATTTCTGAGATCAGATTTTGATTGTGAATTCCTGCTACAAACAATAGTTCATTAGACCCACATCAGCAATAACCAGAGTTATAATTTGGACTTGTCTATTTCATTTGGACTCTGTTCATTCCCTTTTCCACCGGAACCTCTTCTTTGCCTTTGCTGAATCTTTCAGTGCAGATTCTCTAAATGGGTAGTTTTGAAAGCTAATCTGTTTCTACTCAGCATTTGCCTTTCACTGTTCAGGGTTATGAACATACATCTGGAAATCAATTGGATTGGTCAAGCTTCCAAAACTGCAGCTGAGCTGTCCTGCTTTACAAATATGGACAGCCTAAACTAGACATCTGGATTCTCTGTATCCCTCAAACCATTTTAATTCATTTTATTTGGTCTATTTCATATTGATATTGCTGTTTCTCTGATGAGTTTGGAGAAGACTTTTCAGATGTATTGTCTGTTTTCTTTTTACATTTCTACAGTGTAATTGTGTCACTTTCCATGAAGCAGGCCATTTACTATGGTCAAATCATCTATGTTTATAAAAGCAATAATCAGTTCTGCAGCAGTGTTAAAATTCCATTTCCACCATTCTCCTGAAAAAGCAGAATTAAACAGCATCTCGAGGCTTTTAGTTCAATGAAAATTAATCTAAATAGATTGGCAAGTAACAATTGAGGATTTTTATAGCCATTTGACGCAACATGGTTTCTAAACACCACCTGAAAGGTAATGCCTCTTATACCAAGTAAATGGAACAAAATTTGTATTTCTAGGATGGAGGCTTTTAAAATTATTGCTTTCTTACTGTCAATCATATTTGTAATAATGTAGAAACTATTACTTTAAAATGTGGATAAAGTGCCAGTGTTTTGTATTTTCTGTGATTTTTTTCAGAAGCAGCATTATCAGACATTCATAAAGACAACATTAGCTGTGTTTGCTAGAGACTATCCATATTACCCATCATTTCTCCCAGCTACCCTCTCTACCCCACAGTTGCCCTACTTTTGTGCTGGTAGCTAATGTTAAAACACCTTATCACTGGGCAAACATTTAAAGAAGCAGCTTCTTCACGAGCCAACTCCAATGCCACTCGATGAATCAGATGGCATAGGTTGTTACAGAGAAACAGCCAGCTCTATCACCGTCCTTTCTTCATCTTACACTGTGCTTCTCCAAAATGCCTTGTAGTGACAGACTCAAGGAACTCAATCTATTTAGCTTAAAAAAGAGAAGGCGAAGGGGTGACTTGATTACAGTCTATAAGTACCTACATGGGGAACAAATATTTAATAATGGGCTCTTCAATCTAGCAGAGAAAGGTATAACATGATCCAATGGCTGGAAGTTGAAGCTAGACAAGTTCAGACTGGAACTAAAGGTGTAAATTTTTACCAGTGAGAGTAATTAGCCACTGGAACAATTTCTCAATGGTTGTGGTGAATTCTATATCTCTGACCATTTTTCAAATTAAGATTGGACGTTCTCCTAAAAGCTCTGCTCTAGGAATTATTTTGGGGAAGTTCTATGGCCTGTGCTATACAGGAGATTCGACTACATGATCACAATGGTCCCTTCTGGCCTTAGAATCGATGGAAGATCACTCTGTCCTGCTCCCAGTGCTTTTATAAACTGAAGCTTGAATAGAGATACATCAAGTGCTGCTGCTGTGGCATACTCAATAACTAGTTGATACAGGAATTTCTTCAATAATTACTCTGATAGTACAATAAAAGTGGCACATTTCTTCTCTCCCCACCCCCATTGTCTAGTAGTATCTCAATATGAGCTTTTCCCTTGAATAAGCACACACTTCTTTCAACAAAAGTAGTTTTATCCTTTCAGAAATGGATTATCTTCCAAGGATTTGAGGTTATACTTGTCAATTTACACTAACTACTGGCTCGCATTTTCCTCCTTTGTAATGGGGTACTCTGACCCACATGCATTTCAGCCCACTTATCTAACTTCATTTAAACTGACAAAAGGATCACTATTAACTGTATTTATGCAACCCATTTGTGAAAAACATTTTTTGTCTAGGAAGTAGTACTGACATGGGTTCTGACTCCAGGTAAGACAATCACTAGCAACTACTACTCCTGCCCTTTGAGTCAAGATTTAAAAGCAAGCAAACTGAAATGAACCAGTCAGACGCTGTCAGCAAGAATGGTGATTAGGACAAACAACAATAGAAGAAAAAATGCACGGCTACTCAGAGACCATCTTCTCAGGACTAGAGACAAGATATAAAGCCATTTTTCACTAGGTTCATGAGGAAAATGTCAGCATACAGCTGCTAGTGCACTGTCAGATTGCATCTTAATTTGGCCAAAGGGGACCCAGCCAGTCACCCTCACAGACACATTTTAAAGGGCCCATTACAAATCTGATTTATTGGTTGCTAAGAATCTCCCTGCTATGGTCTGGACATTTCGCATGACAGGGAGCTGAATTCTGGCTAGAGCTAAATATACGCTTCTATGTGTGATTTAAATCATATGAATTCAATGTTTCTTAAAACATCAGTCAAGGTCCCTCCCCCTTCCTTAATACCTTAAGGTAGTTTTCTTAGGAATGAATCAGAATAAACCTGTGCAAAAATGGGTAATTTGTATACAAGTCTCTTCATACCATTAAAAAGCAGGCAATGTTTTTTGTTCTAGAAGAGAGGGGGAAACATACTAAAGAACAAAAGAAAATGCATCTGCACAGCAAGAGAAATGAGAAATTCCTGGGACTTGCTTTAGAAATGTAGGCATCTTAATGCAACCATTTATACTAAGGTGAACATGAAAACTCAGAAATATTAATTCCTTTCCCTCCTTATCCCTCATTATTCTTTAGGAATTTCTCAGTAAAAACAATTTCCCCTGCTCTTAATGAAATGCAAAAGAGTGTATGAGTAAGATGCATTTGGCACTGCTGAAGAAAAACCATTCAAACTTACTCTATTTGAACTGCCTATTGTTAAAATTCAGACAATGTACACCAATAATTGCAACTCAACTTCTAATCATGCCGGCATCACAAGAAATTCAAAAAGTCAACAGCTCTTTTTATTTCTATACACACAAGAATGATAGCCTCCACATGCAGTCACCCTGGCAAAAACTGAATAGCATCAAAACAGTCATCTGACAATTTGTGAATAAACATGCATTTTGTTATATGTTATGGCTCTTTCCTACAGGAACTATTCCAAACAAAGACAACATCCAAAGCAACACACAGCAATTCTGTAAGCCAAGTAAGACAGCTCAAGTTTCCGTTCAACATCTGGTTAAATATGGTAGTGGCTTTAATTCTGATTTTGTTTTGTGGGATTTAAAAACCCACCTAAGCTTTTAAACTGACCACTTGTCAGGTCCCAGCTCACTGATACACTACTCTATGAATAGGTGGGGAGGGGGGCAGAAAAAGAGGCAGAGTCTTATCCCACCTTTCCATGATTCTCAGCCAGTCTGTCTTCTCATGATCTGCAAACCACCTGTATTGATCCAACCCATTCTGAGGGGAGAAAATAATCTTCCTGATAGAAACAGTTTCAGCTGTGATTTGATTTATCAGCACAGATGTCTAGAATTTTCTGTTTAAGCCAGACACAGCAACACAAAACTGCAGCTGAGCTCTTTTGTTTTCCCTCCTCTCAAAAGATGAAGCAAGCAGCACTCCCACTGTGTGCGTGTGTGTGTCTCTCTCCCCTCCACCCCCACCCCCACCAGCAGCCTAACTCCACTCTCCTTCAGTCAGGGTCATTTACATTCTCAGCAATGATTCCCTATTCTGTATCCATTCCTACCTAGTACTTCTGGATTTCATCGGTAAAAAGGGCATCTCTAGGTGGCAGTCAGGTGACCCTCCTGTTAAAAGCAGAAAGGATGCTGATGGAGTGTTTGACTCTATGGTGGATTTTTTTTTCCAAAATATCCATTTACATTACAAAGAAGGAAGAAAATATAGCTCTCAGGAGATCATCAGGCATTTTTCTGCTTTTGAATGCCCCTTTAGCAGTCAACACAAGCTAGTATGGTGTAAAGTAATGTAATTTAACTTTTCAGTGTTAATAATCTCGCATGGTTTGTATATCATGTAACTCCATAATACTTAAAAGTACAAGCTCAATCATAAATAAATATAATGGAACTGTATTTAATATCTAAACAGCAAGCATTCTATCATCCAACTCAAAAAAAAATCTGTAATGCTTGTTTGTCCTTGACTCAAATTATTCTGCAACAATTTCACATATTTTGACCCAAAGGGCTTTATAGTATAACCTTGATTTTCCAAACTCTGGCTTAACTGCTGTTTACGTCCCCCACAATGTCACTGAATGCAGGTCCTAGGAACTTAGAATCTCTGCAAGAGAGAAGTTCCTGATTATCTAAGTCCCAGATATTACCAAGATGTCAGAGGTTCCCCAGAACCTTGGTAAAATTACATACAAGATATTGTAAACAGATCTATAAATGACAAAGACTTTGTCAACTTCAAGTTAAAGGATCAAATTTTACTCCCAATGAAGTCAATGGGAGTGTTGCCATTGACTTCACTGGGGCCAAAATTTCATCCAAGGTTGCTACTATGTTTGAACGCCAAGGAATGTTAGAACATTTTAAAAGTATAGAAATAAAGAGTTAAGAAAAAGTAAATATTCAAATACACTCACCATTCATACAGTGCCTTAAATAAGTATACATGTGTATCATATTACACTGCATATTCCCAAAACATCCTAAGTCTGCTCTCATGTCCCAATACAGTATTAGCTTATAGATTAGAAACCCTCTTGCAGTCATCCACCATACAGAATACACACTGATAATATGACCTATGAATTTTCACATAAAAAAACACTTTTCCATCACCTGTGGCCCACAGACCATCCTTCCAGTTCTTCCATCCAGTATTACCCAAAGACATCACCTTTTTACTTCTTACTTTCCATATGTCAACAGTTATTGTAATATAAGTACCATTCCTAGATGATGGATGATGAGCAACTATGTTTTTAAATGCTGAGGTATTTTTAACTGTAAATTGCCTTGGTATAAAGTAGCATCCTCAATTTAAAATGTGTACTACTTACTTTATTTCATTAAAGAAACAGTGCTAATCCAGAGTTTAGGAGATCCATAGGGTAATCTTCTCCCCATGCCTTCTGCGATCAAGAATTTAGGAGCTCTGCAGTGACCCCATCCCCCTTCTGCCTTGCTCTAGCATTCAGACCTTAAGAGTCCGTATCTCCCAGATGCCTTTCTCTGCAAGGTGGAATTAGGAAGTCCATGGGATCATTTCTTCAAGTGTCTGAGAAAGCTCCTGGGGTGAAATCCTGGCTCAGCTAAGACTTCAATGGGGCAGGATTTTATCCATGAACTCTGCAAGGCTCTCAACTCCATCTAGAAACTACTGCCTCACAGAATTCAGGAGCTCCACAGGGTCTCTTGGTCCTCCTGTTGCTTCCTGCATTGCAGAACTTTGGATCTCTGCAACCTCCTGGGTTCCCAGATCAGCCTGCCATTCACTGGCCTAGAGGTCATATAGGGCACCCATTTCTCCTTCCCCAGCATAATGCCTACCTGGCCATGTGGACTATATAAAACATATATTGCTATAATATACAATATACAATAATATACAAAATTGCTTTGGATTTCTTAGAAACAAAACATCTAGGTCAGGGACTGGCAACCTTTGGCACGCGGCCTGTCAGGGAAATCCACTGGCAGGCTGGGACGGTTTGTTTACCTACAGCGTTCGCAGGTTCGGCCGATCGCAGCTCCCACTGGCCGTGGTTTGCCTTTCCAGGCCAATGGGGATTGCGGGAAGCGGTGTGGGCTGAGGGATGTGCTGGCCGCTCCCTGCAGCCCCCATTGGCCTGGAACAGCGAACCACGGCCAGTGGGAGCTGCAATCGCTGAACCTGTGGACGCTGTAGGTAAACTAACTGTCCCAGCTAACCAGTGGATTTCCCTGATGGGCCGCGTACCAAAGGTTGCCTATCCCTGATCTGGGTTGTCACACAAGATTACAGAAGTAAGGAAGTTTAACTTTCTGATAAATACAAGAGTGTGGGAGTCTTATCTTGCTGCCACTGGAGTCAACTGTAGGTTTGCCTCCCATTAAAAATAACATATATATAACATGCATTAAAAGAACCACAAAAATCATAGAAAATCTCTCTCATGGCATATAGGTATTATCTTTTGCAAAAATACTATGTAGTACTGCTGATCAAATTAAGAATCTGCATCCACTAATATTAGCTAACCAAGAAGTGCACACAATATTCCTTTATCATTAGAGCTGTAGATCTGTGATCCCTTAAGTGAAATATGATGACTTTCTGGCAAAAGCAGCACTTTTAAATTATACGGTATTAAAAGTTAGAGCTCCAACTTCAGCAATAATACATACATGTTACCAAATTACTGAGACACTCCACATTAAAAATGCTTGATGGGCACCTTTGTTATAGAAATTGTCTCGATATTTGCAATGCTAATTGAATAACAGTATTATTTTTATAAGCAATTAAAACATGAGCCATAGAATTCCTAGAAAGGTCTCTATTTTATTCACAATATACAGCAGCCTTATGACTGGATTTTTCTTAAGAAACAGTTATGGAACTTGGTTGCCTTTTTTTTTCAATTAAGTTTATATTCAAGTCAAAAAGGTATATATATACATGATTGAAACTGAAACTATGTCCAATGAGTGGGAAAGAGGGGCTCTCGTGTAAGTATGTTTATTAAGTCTGTGTGAATTCATGCACCAAACAGGCATGAACATTTTCCTTTTTCATTATACTTAAGATGAGTGCAATTTATAAGCCTATGGCCCAAATTGAGAAGTGATGTGTAAAGAGGTGTTAGAATGCTCTGTTACACTCAGACTTGTTTATACAAACTCTACTGAAGAGGGAGGGAATCTAAGGGCTTGTCTACACTACCGGGGTAAGTCAATCTAAATTATGCTACTCCAGCTACATGAATAACATAGCTAAAGTTGACATAGCTTAGGCTGACTTACTGTTGTGTCTACACCATGCTGCATCGACGGGAGACTCTCTCACGTCGATTTACCTAACTCCTCTCATTCTGGTGAAGTACTGGAGTTCACTAGACCCACTAATTCGACCCCTGCTGCATCAATCACAGCAGCATTGATCCCCAGTAAGTGTAGACATAAGTTAAAGTAGCTCTCACCTTACTTTAATTTACACTTCTTGCACCTTTCGTCAGGTTTGCTCCATGTAAGTTACAGTCATTTAAATTAATAACTTTAGGCCAAATTTTGGCCAGTTCTTTTTGTGGGTGCACACACCCTCTATTATGCATCCTTCACAAGATTCCCTAATGCTTGCAGGACTCAGAGACTGTTCTCCCAGAGGACACACATTGTCCAAAGGAAACAGGAAAGGGGTATGGCGGTAATCCTACTCCAGGGACATCCTAAACCACTTGTTATGCATGAGCTGTGACCTATTATAGGGACAGCATTCTGTAGGGACCTCTGTGCTGAGTGAATTAGTCAGCTGTCAGCTTTGTTGATCTAAGAACAGGAACTAGAAACAGAGCTGATTAGCAATTTTAGTACAAAGATATTTTAGAGCTGCTGGCACTCTCCTGTCGAATACAGGAGGCCACAGGAATCTCTGAAACCACTACACTAAGCATGAAGAGAAAAAAGAGAACCGATGGTGCTCCTTCTAGGAGCCAGGGGAAATTTAGGATTCCAGACTACTAAAATGACAGTATTGATTTTATGTGATAGCAATGATGTGGAGTGCAGATCAATATTTCAATGGAACACTATAACAGAAAACAGGGTGCTGATGGAGATGGAATTGGTGAGTCAGTATATGATATACTTACCTCTGAGCTAACAACAAGACCTAATTTGAGGTTACAGGGTGCTGTGCTACAGGAAGTTTTTCAGAAAATATAGAAATGAGGTCTGGGCCATTTTTGGTCATTGAACTATCCCATAGCTCTCTTCCAAGGCAAGAGTATTAAAATTAGTGTCCCGGCTAAAGTCCAGTGCCAGTAAGTATATTTTGCTGACCTAAACTGAAACCACAGGAAAATCTTATTTCTCTCTCTTTTATTTTGGTTTATATAAAAAACAGCATCCATTCATTGGTCTGTGCAATTTCACCCGCATATAAACATAAAAATATCAAATACTTCAGTCAAAAACACAGTGGAACAGTTGGATAAACAATTAACACCACAGTTTATAGCACCGCTATCCATTGTTACAGAGTTATCACATCCTACTTGTGAGATGGCTGTGTTTCAATGGAGGACAAAGTCATCCCTACATAGAGTTTGTATATAACTTTGTTCAGTTTGTAAAGATCTTTGTGATCTTTTGGGATGGAAACCTTTAAATAAATGTAAGGTTCATTTTTAGAAGTGCTCCTGCCAACTATCAGAGGGGTAGCTGTGTTAGTCTGGATCTGTAAAAGCAGCTGCATCCGACGAAGTGGGTATTTACCCACGAAAGCTCATGCTCCAAAACGTCTGTTAGTCTATAAGGTGCCACAGGACTCTTTGCTGCTCCTGCCAACTAATTCACTAAGTGGCATAGGCATCTGTTTCGGAGGGGAATGGATGTCTTGCTCTAAGTGCTAAGCGTATGAAGAGGTCCCAGTGGTTGCCACTGAAACAGATGGGCCAATAGAGAAAAACTGTTGCCCTGGATAACTACAGATTCACAAATATCTGGTTTATTCTTGGAGGGTGTTGGGATGGTTGCAGTTGTCTCTCTCTGTAAGGATGTACATATGTGTGCACACACGCGATGTCCAGGGGAAGATAATTTTGGCTCCCTGATGGTCTGTTCATTAAGTGTGCTATCTTCAATACAGCAAGTTTTTAAATTGGTTTTCAGTGCTTTGGGGGAAGATAGTCTATGGTATCATAACACTGAGGATCACACCCCTGTGCCTCTCCCCCGCCCAGAAATTCAATGAAGTTTAACTGAATTACAATGGAGGGATCCACAGGATGCCAATTGTTGGTGCACTGCCATTGTGGAACTCGGCTTTGAATGGCACTTGATTGACTCACACTCCACACTCCTCTTATTACAACACCACTTCCCCTTCTTTCCAGAGAACAGTAGTGTATAAAGAGCGATTGTACTCTTTATTAAACAACACCACAATTAGTCTAGCAAAATCACACAACTTATTATTGGTACTGTACTGCAGAAATTAAAGCTCCATCTTGCACAAGCTCACAGTAGGTGACCTACTTTTGAAAAACATTTTCAATGGATACACAGATTTTATTTGAAGCTAGTGTGGGAATGTCCTTCTCCATCTGCGAATCTACTCATGTGGTGGGTAGACTCTTTCCAGTGCCAGGAAAATAAGGGGTTTATGAATTATGCACAACTATAGTTAATGCAGAAAAGCACATTTGATTGTATTTTCACACGCTAGAATGACAGAAGATGGAATCGTTTAGAAATGATCTCCAGCTATCCATTTATGGTGTGTGAGTGAAAGAGTTCAAAATTATGATCCCCTCCCCAGAGATATCTGTACCACTTCAGGAACTGATCTCATCCTAGCATATTCAAGATGTCGGATGTTTGATCTGGCCAGATGCTGAGCACATACACTGAGGGCATTCAGAACCTTGCAAAATGAGACCCTTCAGTCTTTGTCTACTTAAGATGGTAAAAAAATGGTCATACCTTTTTTTAAATGAAAAGTAACTTTTTGACTAAATGGAAAATTTTGGAAAAAAGGCAAATTTTCATTAAAATGTTAATGTTTTTGACAAAATACAAATGTCAGAAAAAAAATTGACAAAAATGAATTTTCTTTGGTTTTGATTATGTTTTTCAGAGCAAAAAAAATAGTTGTTTCCTGACCGGCTCTATTGTCTTCCCTAGGACAAATGAGATCGGTTGTTCGTTATCATTGCAGCTTTACCCGTAGCAACAACATTAGAGGGTGAATATACATAGATAGGAGTCGGGTGTTTATAGTTCCATGTCATCTAACCCTGCTTAGAGAAGAACTAGATGACACAGTGGTAAAAATGCCTTAGTCCTGTCTACACTACCGACTTCACCACTTCTACCACTGGTGGAACTGCATGGTGGTGAATTACAGACCTTAAATTTGGGGGTGTAGAAGCAGCCTTAGATTGTAAACTCTTCAGGGCGGAGCATGTCTGTTTTTTCTCTCAGACTGATTTTTCCCAGGTTTACACAATTGTAACTCCAGTGGAATTACTTCTGATTTACACCATTTTACCTACGTTTGTACAACTACTACTAACATCTCTCTTTTAGGTTTGAGAAACAATCAACAAAGAGTTTAATTCAAGTATTTTAAAGAATGTGAAAATTCGGATTTATATTACACTAATCCAAACAGAAACAAAAGAGCAAATTGCAAAAACGATTAATTAATCTATGTTACAGTTTTACTTTACCATACTTTTTATTTTTAAAAAAATGGTGTTGATTTTCTTCAATGATGCTAACACAATTATAAGTGAATTATCAAATGGTACAAAATCCATTTAAGCAGAGTATTTTAATTGTATACTCTTTTTAGTGTAATTTGTTTAAAATTAATTCTGTTTATAATGGGATTCTACAGTACATCTGCAACAGAAAACAGAAGTCCTATATCATGTGCACAATGGTTAATGGAGAAAGTTAGTGCCCTAGCTACTGCAGTCTACTGAAGTCAATAGGAATTTGTCTGAGAAAGGGCTGAGTAAAAATGGAGGTACTGACTACCTTGAGGAGATCCTGAGATATCAGGCCTGGTATAAAGGCCTAGTATAAGGCCTAAAGCCTGAACTAAAGTCAGGCCTTGCTGATATAAAGCAAAGCTGGCAGAAGTCAGGCCCTCTTACAAAACATGCCAGCTTGCAGGTTCACTGTCCAGACTTGGCAAGGACATGGCTAGTATTGCAATCACTCCTAGGCACTAAGTATTCACGTAAACCCATTACAGAAGGGTAACATTAGAACACCTCAATACAAAGATATAGTGGAAACACACTATCCAAAAATGATACAGGGACTCATTGACCCCTCTTAAAGATAAGGTCAGGTTGACAGGGTAATGAATAGAGATGTTTTGATCAAACCAACATGTACAAGGTAAAGGGTGGAAGCTATTCACCTCAGAGGGGCAAGACATAACTTGTTTGTATCAATGTATAAAAGACAAGTCACAAAGGGGGTGTCTTTGTCCAGCTGAGAGGGGGGACAAAGTCCTGTTGTTCACTTAGCTAAATCCATTGCAACGAACATACCTGTGTTAGTGTATCTGTAACCATTGAGCCAGGGCACTAGGACTGTGCTTCATTGACAATAAACCTTCCTGAGCACCTTCGCTACTGAATAGAGTCTGTGGTTTTATTAGGCATTTCAATTGGAGCCTGCTATCTATCTGGCCAGAGCCAGTGCAGCATGCAGAGAGAACACACATATGCAGCCAACAACTGATGACACTGGTGACCCTGACCGCTGATCTAGTAAGTAGGCGAGCTGTCCTCTGTAGGAATCATGATCTAACATGGCAGAAAAGCTACAAGCCAGGGAAGCCCCTTATCTTCCTCCCTGCAAATTCCCACAGACTTTGATAAGGTACAGATGTCAGCTGGGGTGCCAGCAAAGGAGGTCCATTTGAATTTTAAAAAGATAATGGGGAAGAAACATGGAATGGAAGCTGTAAGGCTAGGGCAGAGACTGTAGCCTTGGAAAATAAGAGTAAGAAACACCCCCCACATGCCACAAAATTGGTGGAGCAACTAACAGGGGAAAAATGGTAAAAAGAAGCAAGAGAAGCAACAGAGATTTGGAACACTCCTGCTCCCCTAGCAGGGCAGCAAGCAATCCACAGACACATTACAGCAAGCACAGGAACAGAATAAAACATTGGAAACAGCTGTAAAGAATCTGCACAAAAGAGAAGTGCCATCCCTGTTATAAATATTGATGGCCAACAACAGGCTTCAGGTACCTGCATAGTGCCTGTAGAATGGGGCAGAAATGAAAAAAAGTCAGCCCAAGCTAAATTAAAAGATGTAACATGGTACGATTGGAATGGGTGCTGCAGTTGGGACATTGGGAATGACCCATACCAGCCACTCCTGGGCAGGGGCCACTGCATTGTAACCACCACCATACGATAAAAGCAATGTATTGGTCAAACCTAAACCGAGACGTAGACTGCTGCCTGTCAGAACATGAAAAGTAAGTGCCCAGGAGGGATTGCTTTCTCTGGATTGGTAAATCAGATAAAGGAAAAAATGGAGCCATTCATAAAGAACATTACAAGACAAGAGCTGTGACCTGCTCACAGGGGAGTGGATAGAAAACAATTTTAAAGTGAAAAACCAAGAGTGAGTGGATTATCACCTAGAACTCATGCATTGACACATGGAGTTGCCCAGAAACAGTTAACTGTAGCAGGCAAGGACACTCCTGCAATCCATTTGGCATGCAGACAAAAGCAACAGACACTGGGGGAACAAATTTACGTTTTGCAAGAGCAGGTAACAGTCCCCACTCTCCTCTCAGAGCCAGGATAAAAACAATAGGTATGGGTTCCCAACTGCTTTAATCTATGGAGCCTCACTCAGAGCTAATAATATAACCTTCTTTCTCATATAATTTTACATACAGGTTAAGTTTTACTCTCTCAGTTTGCTAAACTCGCTGCTGCTGCCTGTACTTTAAGATACGTTGATAAAGTTAATTAATTCTTTTGGCTCAAGTTTTCCTCCTTTCCTAGATTGCTCTCCCCCCACTTTTCCCTACTTCTCCTCACTTCTGTTCTCTGTTTTAAAAGTTATAGTTATTACCATCGCTAAAAAACAAAAAAGAAGCAACTGAAAACAGAACAAAACAACAAAAGCCGACTGCTGCAGAGGAGCGTGTGGATCGGACACAGACTTCTCTTAGGGGAGAGTCTGATGATAGAGAATCTCCAGGTTATAGTCAGGAGCAGAGGAATGAGAAGTATAATGTAAGGGCCGGATCAGATGATAAACAGTCACATAAAAAAGAATCTGGCACATCAGAAAAAGGCAGGCTAATAAACAGGGACAAGTTTTTAAAGTGCTTGTACACAAATGCCAGAAGTCTAAATAATAAGATGGGTGAACTAGAGTGCCTTGTGATAAAGGAGGATATAGATATAATAGGCATCACAGAAACCTGGTGGACTGAGAGCAATCAATGGGACACAATCATTCCGGGGTACAAAATATATCGGAGGACAGAACAGGCCGTGCAGGGGGAGGAGTGGCACTATATTTTAAAGAAAGTGTAGATTCAAATGAAGTAAAAATCTTAAGCGAATCCACAGGTTCCATAGAGTCTCTATGGATAGAAATTTCATGCTCTAGTAAAAATATAACAGTAGGGATCTATTATCAAACACCTGACCAGGACAGTAATAGTGATGATGAAATGCTAAGGGAAATTAGAGAGGCTATCAAAATTAAGAACCCAATAATAGTGGGGGATTTCAATTATCCCCATATTGACTGGGAACATTTCACTTCAGGACGAAATGCAGAGATAAAATTTCTCGATACTTTAAATGACTGCTTCATGGAGCAGCTGGTACGGGAACCCACAAGGGGAGAGGCGACTCTAGATTTAATCCTGAGTGGAGTGCAGGAGCTGGTCCAAGAGGTAACTATAGCAGGACCGCTTGGAAATAGTGACCATAATACAATAGCATTCAACATCCCTGTGGTGGGAAGAAAATCTCAACTGCCCAACACTGTGGCCTTTAATTTCAAAAGGGGGAACTATACAAAAATGAGGAGGTTAGTTAGACAAAAGTTAAAAGGTACAGTGACTAAAGTGAAATCCCTGCAAGTTGCATGGGCCCTTTTTAAAGACACCATAATAGAGGCCCAACTTCAATGTATACCCCAAATTAAGAAAAACAGTAAAAGAACTAAAAAAGAGCCACAGTGGCTTAACAACCATGTAAAAGAAGCAGTGAGAGATAAAAAGACTTCCTTTAAAATCGTGTCTTACTAATCTATTAGAGTTCTTTGAAGGGGTCAACAAACATGTGGACAAGGGGGATCCGGTGGACATAGTGTACTTAGATTTCCAGAAAGCCTTTGACAAGGTCCCTCACCAAAGGCTCTTACGTAAATTAAGCTGTCATGGGATAAAAGGAAAGGTCCTTTCATGGATTGAGAACTGGTTAAAGGACAGGGAACAAAGGGTAGGAATTAATGGTAAATTCTCAGAATGGAGAGGGGTAACTAGTGGTGTTCCCCAAGGGTCAGTCCTAGGACCAATCCTATTCAATTTATTCATAAATGATCTGGAGAAAGGGGTAAACAGTGAGGTGGCAAAGTTTGCAGATGATACTAAACTACTCAAGATAGTTAAGACCAAAGCAGATTGTGAAGAACTTCAAAAAGATCTCACAAAACTAAGTGATTGGGCAACAAAATGGCAAATGAAATTTAATGTGGATAAATGTAAAGTAATGCACATTGGAAAAAATAACCCCAACTATACATACAACATGATGGGGGCTAATTTAGCTACAACGAGTCAGGAAAAGATCTTGGAGTTATCGTGGATAGTTCTCTGAAGATGTCCACGCAGTGTGCAGAGGCGGTCAAAAAGCAAACAGGATGTTAGGAATCATTAAAAAGGGGATAGAGAATAAGACTGAGAATATATTATTGCCCTTATATAAATCCATGGTACGCCCACATCTCAAATACTGTGTACAGATGTGGTCTCCTCACCTCAAAAAAGATATTCTAGCACTAGAAAAGGTTCAGAAAAGAGCAACTAAAATGATTAGGAGTTTAGAGAGGGTCCCATATGAGGAAAGATTAAAGAGGCTAGGACTCTTCAGTTTGGAAAAGAGAAGACTAAGGGGGGACATGATAGAGGTATATAAAATCATGAGTGATGTTGAGAAAGTGGATAAGGAAAAGTTCTTTACTTATTCCCATAATACAAGAACTATGGGTCACCAAATGAAATTAATAGGCAGCAGGTTTAAAACAAATAAAAGGAAGTTCTTCTTCACGCAGCGCACAGTCAACTTGTGGAACTCCTTACCTGAGGAGGTTGTGAAGGCTAGGACTATAACAATGTTTAAAAGGGGACTGGATAAATTCATGGTGGCTAAGTCCATAAATGGCTATTAGCCAGGATGGGTAAGAATGGTGTCCCTAGCCTCTGTTCGTCAGAGGATGGAGATGGATGGCAGGAGAGAGATCACTTGATCATTGCCTGTTAGGTTCACTCCCTCAGGGGCACCTGGCATTGGCCACTGTCGGTAGACAGATACTGGGCTAGATGGACCTTTGGTCTGACCCATTACGGCCTTTCTTATGTTCTTATGTAACAAACAAAGAAAACAAGGTAAAAACTTTACTTTAAATAAGTCCAGTAAATTAATCTTTTTAACCCATTAGGAATGCAACAACTGGAAATACTCCTAACTTTCTTGAAGATATGGTTGCCAAGCAACAGAAATGCAGACTCTGGTTCTAATACTATCCACTGACTAAAATTTGAAACATGGGCTTTCCTTATTTCCATAAAGGCAGAGGTGAAAATAAGCCGGTACACCCCAGTATGGTGTACTGGCAAGAGCCAGTGCGCCGTACCGAGGTAGCCTGGCTTCCCCAGGTGGCAATTTAAAGGGCCTGGGGCTCCCAGCAGTGGCTGGAGCCCCGGGCCCTTTAAATTGCCACCAGAGCCCTGCTGCTGGAGCCCCGGGGTAGCAGCAGTGGGGCTCCGGGGGTTATTTAAAGGGCTGGGGCTCCCGCTGCTTCTACTGCCCTGGGCCCTTTCAATAGCCGCTGGAGACCCGCCACTACCCCAGGGCTCTGGGGGCTATTTAAAGGGCCAGGGCAGTAGAAGCAGGGGAGTCCTGGGCCCTTTAAAAAGCCCCCAGAGCCCTGGAGTAATGGCGGGGCTCCGGGGGCTATTTAAGGGGCCCGGGGCTCCTGCTGCTTCTATGGCCTCGGCCCTTTAAACTGCTGCTGGAGCCCACCGCCACTGCTACCCCAGGGCTCCGGCAGGCTTCGGCAGCTATTTAAAGGGCCAGGGCGGTAGAGGCAGGGGAGCAGGCCCTTTAAATAGCCCCCGGAGCCTGCTGGAGCCCTACGGTAGCAGTGGCAGTCGGGGGCTCCGGCAGCAGTTTAAAGGGCCGGGGCGGTAGCCGCGGCTGAGCACTGGGCCCTTTAAACTGCTGCAAGACCCCCCGGCTGCCGCTGCTACCCGGCGGGGGAGGGGAGGGCACTTACTGGTACAGGGTGGGCCGGGCTGTCTCTGCCCCCCCATCCCCGCCCCTTCTGCCCAAGGCCCCACCTCTTCCAGGGGCCAGAGCTGGCCCCAACCCAGCCCCGTACCAGTAAGTCCCTATTTCTACTTTCACCCCTGCATACAGGAGAGTTTTGAAATAAAGTAATATAAAGTAATGGACCAAATTAACACAACAAAGGGGGGCAAATACATAACTTAATATACATTTTTATCAATTCTTATTAAAGTTTTAAATAAAAAGGTAAAACTTTCTTATTTAAATGCTTAAGTCTTTTGTTTACTTGTCTGTTTTTTTAAACCACATTTCTTTAATAACTAAGCTTTGACTATTTTATCTTGTATAATTATTAATATAATTCTGGCACCATTCATCTTTAATTGTAAGTTTGTTTTGTATTCCATGTATGTTGTCCTGTGTTCTATGTTGTATGTGTCACATGACTAGTTTTTTCTTTTAATTTTGTTGCAACAAAATGCAATTTTATACTTTTTTGAAAAGATAAGTCGTACCACACTATTTTAATATTATGATTGGTATATAACCATCATAACATTATTAATAACCTTTTAGTTAAAAAAAACTCAAAAAGGCCTCAGTTATGAATACACATGCATATATTTTTGCCAAAACAAATAATGTAACTGCGCACAAAAATTTCTCTGATTAATCACAGGGGTTTTTTTATTGAAAGGAAAAAATTGAAGTGGAAACCTCAACAGTAATGCAAAATTAATATTAGCAAAATGTCAATTTCTTGTTTGAGTTTTTATAAACTTGTTTGTACCTTTATTAAGTATTAAAATATAATTATAAGAATGTTATAGCAAAATGGTAAAAAAATAATATACACTATATCTGGTTATGTTGCAAAATTTTATAACTAACTAAAAAATTTCAACAAGTTTCCACTTTTGTCTCCCAAATACATTGGTGTTATAAAAGTTTTATATCCTCAAAGTGTTTGCATAGACCTGCATTTAGAATTAATTTTGCTTTATATTTTTATACTCTTTTCTTTTATGTTATGTTAAAGGTAAGTAGTGGCTGTTACACTTCATGCTTCTAAGCAGTTAACAAAAGCAGAATTGGTATCACAAGAAAATTAACTCTAAAAAGCTTGGGTAAAAACTCTGTTACTAACTCTTGCTAAAACAGAGTGCTCAGCAGGGGAAAGCAATATACCTTCTAAGAGAAGATTGTGAGACTCTATTTTAGCAGTTAAGCATTATATTTAGTATAAAATATTAGTAATGCGCCTCAAGTGAAAATGAATGTCTATACAATAATTGTAGAAGTACAGCTTGTGTTACAAAAGACTTGGTCCCTATTACAATGAACACAAACTAAGTTAATCTGTGTATTAAATTTGGGTTACTGAAAACAAGAGAAATGTAAAACAAGCAAGCAAAAACTTTATGATGTTAACCGTTTCAGGTTGCATCCCACAGACTGAAAACACCAGAAGATATCAGTTCACAGTGAAGAAACCCCCATGCATCAAGAAAAATAATGAAGTGCTTTATAAACAACAGACTGGTCAACTACACCTGAGTCAACCATATATGGACAGTTAAGTAGGCAATCAGCTAAAAACTACTAGTTGGACGTGGCAGGTAAACAAACCGGCCCGACCCGCCAGGGGCTTTCCCTGAACAAGCGGCGGACCGGCTTTGAGAACCACTGATTTAAACTGTATATTAAGTAAAGTGAGTTCATGTGCTTGTGGCTTTAAATCTTCAGCATTGAAATATGGAGGAATTTGGCTACTGTGTAAAAGCAACTGTATTATTGCTGTATTACAATGTGCATAACATTGCTAAACTGTTTAACCAACACACAGGTGAAAGTTAAACTAATGGCAGCAAATTAGTAAAGACGTTATTTGTACTGCTTATGGAAGTTACATAGTAACTACCATAACTAACTCATTATGGAATATTCAAAAAGGAAAATCACCTAATCTTATTAGTAATAAACACCTAACTGGCATTGTCCTCACTGTATAACAAAAACAGTGGTAAACTGACACCATCTCAAATTGTATAAACAAATTCCCTGTTAGTATCAGTCATAATTTGGGGTTAGTGACACTGCATCCTAGCTGAGGCACATGTTATTCAAAACAATCTTGTTCAGTGTTTGGGCACCAATAATAAATCCTGACACAGCAATATTTGATAAACTGGTTACTGTCCATTCAGTAGGTTATCTGGAAGACAGCATCTATAAGAATCAACTGGATCTACATCAGCTACTGGGGCATCCAGAGCAATGCAACCAATGGAACAGAGAAGCTAGCTGCTCCTGTTTCCTCCCCAGTGATGCTTATCAGAGGGTGACAACCAGCAGTAAGGGTAACTTAGAAATGGATGGACAGTACTGTGTAGTAACTAATAACAAGACATTTATATATAGATGCCTCATTTGTAATGTCACTACTTCAAATTTCTGTTTTAATTCTTATATTCATAGCACTGTGGGACACACTGTAATAATACCTATTCCAGTATTTTAAAACACACAGCCTACTACTAATGACAATACAGGTGGTAACTGTAATTGCCCTAATAGGAGTGTGTTGCTATCTGCGGTACCAAAGTAAAAGGGCCAGACTACAACACCAGATTGGAAAAGGATTATGATGCTTAAATATGAGACTGTGTCATATGTTCACATATGTACTATACATATATACCTATATATACGACACACACATCCATATATATTAATTATTTGGGAATTCCCTCAAGGCTCAATCATAAAACTATCCTCAATCAAAGTCCTGGGCCTAACATTCCCAGTCCCACCATAACAGACTAAACACAAGTAGAAAATAAAATCTGTCAACCAGTCGTACGAAGGAATGTGCAGACCAAGGGACAGATGGAGTATGCATGTGTGGATGGCAAGGTAAGGTGACCATATAACAGTAAAAGCAGCAAAGAGTCCTGTGGCACCTTGTAGACTAACAGATGTATTGGAGCATGAGCTTTTGTGGGTGAATATCCACCTTGTTGGATGCATGTTTAGCCCTCAGGATCATCTTCAGTCCATTCATTATTTTTTTTCCCCAGGATGATGGATAAAACATCCTCTCCATAAAAAGACAAAAAGTGGGGGAATGTAGTAGAAAGAGAGAGTCTGAGACATGAGGCCTGGTATAAAGTAGTATAAGGCCTGAAGCCTGAACTAAAGTCAGGCCCTGCTAATATAAAGCAAAGTTAGCAAAAAAATCAGGCCCGCTTACAAAACATGCCAGATTGCAGGTTCACTGTCTGAACTTGGCAAGAACATGGCTATCATTGCAAAAACACAAGCACTTCTAGGCATGAAGTATTCATGTAAACACATTCCAGAGGGTTAGTATAAGAAAAGCCCAATACCAAGATATGGTGTAAACATACTCCCCCCTAAGATGGTACAGGGACACATTGACTCTTCTTAAAGATAAGGTAGGGATGGCAGGGTGATGGATAGAGGGGCAATACATAGCTTGTTTGTATCAATGTATAAAAGAGGAGTCATAAATGGGGAGAAGGGGTGTCTTTGTCTGGCCAAGGAGAAAACGGAAAGTTCTTCTGTTTACTGAGCTGAGTCCATTGCAACGAGCATACACACATTAGTGTATCTGTAACCATTGAGCCAGCATTAGGACTCTGCTTCGTAGACAATAAACCTGACCAAGTGCCTTTGCTACTGAACAGAGTCTGTGATCTTATTGGGAAGTTTGATCGGAGCCTGTTGTACAGGCTATCTGGCCTGAGCCAGTGCCGCATGCAGAGAGAACACACACACAGCCAACAACTGATGACACATGCAAAAGAAAGTCCTCCACATGCTGTTTTCTCACGACAGCATTTTCCACAGCACAGTCTCCCCTCTCTAGAATCCCATAGATACATTCAGGGATCAACTTGGGGAATTGGCAGGCTAGAACTTTAAATTCAAGTTCCGGCAAACTCAGTAGCTACTACTACAGGTAAACCAAAACTGCGACCATTTATCACCTGAATCTTTGCTGGTTTTTATTTTAAAAAGTAAATCCAACCCATGACATTTTCAAATACAAATATTACCCCGAATGTTACCTACATCAAGCCACTATGCAAAAAATCAGACTTTTTGAGCAACAGAAACAGATCTGAACAATTCTTCCTAAACTGGCGTATGCCCAACTGAAATATAAGGCAGACATTTCTTGGATCACCACAGTATTTGAAATGTGTTTATTTAATCAATATTGTTTTTAATGATTATAGCTATGATTATAGTAACCGTTTCCCATTAATAGTTGGCCATTAATATTGCCATCTACATTATCCACAAAATCTGAATTTTTTATAAAATGGCTATAATACAAAATTGACTGAATTAGATATTTTACTCCTTAGATTGACAACAACAACATAGAGCCTGATAATTCCACATTTGTGTTTAAATTGACCATTTAGGGAAATGTAGGATGCTGGCAGTTTTTTCTTTTACATGTTCATCTCTAGAAAAAATGACTAAAAAAAGCATAGCCATGTTATGGATGTTAATATTCTATCCAGCCATGCAGATAGTCAAACACATATACAGCCACATATCTGACACAGGCAGCTGAGCTGGAATTGAAACCATAATAATAAACAGTAGATTTCTTGATCTCACCATGACAAGCAAATAAAACACTCCTCAGTCTGCTTGTCCAGAAGAAGGAGGAATTAATTCAGTCTGAACAGTAAAGTAGAAGCGTATCACAGATTAGATGTAATACACAAGGAATGTGACAATGGAAAGCTCATATTAGCAAAACCTCATCTATTTTTTTAGTGCATTATGTGTGTGTGCACACAATATGTATATTCACTCATACACATGAACCAAGGATCAATAATAGAAAAGCACAGGATGACTGTAGCCAGGAGATGAGCTGTGAAAATTTAAGAGACATAATCTAATCAAAAATATCACCACCAACTGCATGTTCTCACTCCCCTGCAGACAATTTGGTCAAATGGGAATGCTGAATTTTCTTAAACTATGTTGGTCGGATAAAATTCTCTCATTTAAATGACTGTCTGATTAATTATAGCCTAATTTATTCCTTTCACATCTGTTTTAACTCATCATTTAAGCCCAGGTTTTATCTGTGTTCAGGACCCTGGAGAGCAACATTACCTGAAGGATTTGACCTTTATCATTTGAAAGTCTGATTTAGACAACAGGAATGAAACCACTTTTCTTTCATTTCATTTTACATGTCCCCTCACTCCTTCTGTTTCTCTGTCTGCCATGCCTAACTGCTCCTTTTCTCTCCTGTTTCCATTCTCCAGATTTTCTTTTATAGCACCACTCACGGTTAGACCACCCTCCCAGTCTGTCATAAACTAAATGCACTCCCTCTCCTTAATCCCATTGTCAACCCACTTGATTTGGTGTGTAATACTAACAATCCTCCCATGCTACCTGCATTGGAAAGAGTCATCTCATACATTCTATTTTTTCGTATGATAGATTGTAAGCACTTTGTGCCATGTACATTGTCTCATATACCTTTATGGATTTCATTAAATAAATAACCCCAAATCAGAAAATATTGTGATTCAAACTGTTTGAATTAACTCACTACATTCATGATAATAAAATCTGCTCTAATTAAAGACACCTGAGTGATTCAGACTTTGTCCAAAGTTTAAAAGGTCAGTTTAAATTCAAAACAGTAACTCCCGATGGAACTGATTCTGCAAATACTGACATGGGTGAAGTGTTTTCACCAATGTAAATTCAGCTCCACTGAGTTCAATGGTTTACTCATGCGTACAAAGTTACCCATGCAGAATCTGGGCCTAAATGTTGTTGATGAGACTAAAGTGCTGATTCACACTTGTATAAACATGAGTGATACCACCAAAGTCGGTGTAATTACACTGGGGAAAGTCAGACCAAAATCAAACACACCGTTTGTTTTTTTAAAATGTTTGAGAAAGTTTTATTGTTTAACTTATATTTCTCTTCTTTGATAACGTTGACAGGTTTACCATTTTGTCCCCCTCATATTATGGAGGCTATATGCGACATAGACAGGGCCCAAAAGGTTCCCATCTCTTCATCAGAGTAAGCCAACCAAACTAGTCTGTCCCCAGCCTGCCTCTCCAATAAACCAAACAAGATACTCTCCTTACTCTCCTACAAATTTCCCAGTATGTTTCCAGACGGTTCAGATGCAAACAAACATTCAACCTCAGGGTGAAACAACAGACAATTTGATAGAATACTACAATCAACTGCTTGCTGAAACCACTGATGCACTGGCCCGAACCACCCCTGCAGATCACAGTGGTTCACTGACATTGAAGCTCAACTGAAGCATGAAGTTAGAAGGCATAATGTGCAAAACTCACATACTCCCAAAAACAACACAAACTTCATCTTCAGATGTATGCCATAGCCACAATGGAGCCTAATGAATCTTTTCCCCAACATCATCCCTCAGATCAAACCTATCCAGATAGAAACAAAAGCCATGGAAACTGTAAGCCAGTCATCTACTAAAAGACTTTTACTTCTTATGACTGGGAAAGCCAAGTGAAGATTAACTATGTCTCTTTCTAAATAACCCTGAAAAGTAGTGAAGAAATCTACTGAGCAACTCACCAGTTACCCCCTCATTGCCAACCTCCTATTCCTAGACAAATGTGAAAAGAAAATGGTGTCCAAACTTCTGTAAACACCTGACCTTCTTCAATAAACAGGATTCCATAAAAGTTAGTCTTCAGACCATGTAATAGCATGGAGACAGGTCTGCTAGTTTTGATGAATGATCTGATCTGCTTCTGGCTCTCAAAAGATGACAAATGCCCAAGACTGTGTTTCTGGATCTCTCAGAAGCCTTCAAGACTGGTGCTAAATAATGTTCTCTGACTCCAAGATGAGACCTGGATGCAGGAGTGGATGAAGCAATACTTTTTTGTTTCCAGTCATTCCTCATAAACAAATCCCATACAGAAGGTCATGATGAGCATCTATTCATATAAAGCTCCTCACGTGTGTGATCCTGTACCGCCCTCCTCTTGGTCAGATCTTGATGCTCCATGAAATCTTCCATCTTTCGAGAAGGATGAGACTAGGCCTCTTCTCTCAAACTCCACCACTATGATTTTATGCCTTCATCGCCTACAAATTCGACTATTTCAACTAATCTACTGCCCCATGGAAACTGCATCTCACACAGAATGCAGCAGACCACCTACTTAACAATACAGACTTGGTCTTGCTTGACTTCTGGTTTGTTTCTGGAACAAATTCAGTAACCTAATTCTCCTATACAAAGCCATTAGGGGATATGGTCTTGACTACCTTGGAGACTGAACACTATTCATCCATAATCCAACAATACAACTGCTTTACATATAAATACTGCAGCCAAATAGACCCTGGATATACAATGCCGGAGCAGAAACCTGACTGTTAAACTCTTTAATAGGATATCAGACAAAGCCAAACTTGATTATTTTTAGGTCTAGCTGCAAAATATACCTTTTCCCTAAGGCCTTCTCTCAGTAACACCATCCACTTCGAAGGTCAACCGCAAAAAAGAAAAAATACTTATTTGTTATTCTGCTTCCCTCAGCTAAGAAGCTCTGAGTAAGTTTCCTGTACAAACTGTATATTTGGAGAAAAAAAAATTTGGGAATGGAGAGAGATAAATTTCTCTCCCTCTTAGATACCAGGCCGATAGGGAGTCTATAAATACTTAAAATGATGAACAGATGTAGTTTTCTTATGCAGAATACAGAAATATACATAAAGGGCCTCATCTGGAGTACTGTGTCCAGTTTTGGGCCCCATACTACAAGAAGGATGTGGAAATATTGGAAAGAGTCCAGCAGAGGGCAACAAAAATGATTAGGGGGCTGGAGCACATGACTTATGAGGAGAGGCTGAGGGAACTGGGATTGTTTAGTCTTCAGAAGAGACGAATGCAGGGGGATTTGATAGCTGCTTTCAACTACCTGAAAGGGGATTCCAAAGAGGATGGCTCTAGACTGTTCTCAGTGGTACCAGATGACAGAACAAGGAGTAATGGTCTCAAGTTGCAGTGGGGGAGGTTTAGGTTGGATATTAGGAAAAACTTTTTCACTAGGAGGGCACTGGAATGGGTTACCTAGGGAAGTGATAGAATCTCCTTCCTTAGAGGTTTTTAAGGTCAGACTTGACAAAGCCCTGGCTGGGATGATTTAGTTGGGGACTGGTCCTACTTTGAGCAGGGGGTTGGATTAGATGACCTCCTGCGGTCCCTTCCAACCCTGATATTCTATGATTCTATGGCTCAATCTTCAGTCTTCAATGGGATTTGAAAAAGAAGCTTTGCTTGGCTGGAGGTTACAGGATTAGATCCAAAGCATGCAGTGTATATTCTGTATAAGTGAATTTCTGCAAGGATGTAGGCAGTCACTACTGCAGATTTTCCCACAGCATCAGGCCTTTAGCCAGCAGTCAGACCCAACACCAAAAGCTTAATCTTACACTCTATATTTTTCTTCAGTCTAAGGGATGTCCTCTCACATGAGCAGAAACCCTTTTTTGACATATATGTCAAGATTTCTAAAATCACAGTTTACCTCACTGTAACACTGATCCAAGTGAGAGGATAAACTCCTGGTGAATAGAAGAGGCACACACCAAGATCCTAGGCATGTTCACTCAACCCTTCTGATATTAAATTTTAAGTCTACCGTCACTTTTTATGTGGATTCTTACAACAATGGAATTCACCTAATTTGTTTTTGAGCATTGACTTTTATCCGACTATTTGTGGTAAAATGTTTTAGCAAATCAGCAAGTACAGAATATATACAGAGAATTATAATTCAGACTTCCCCTTTCTGCCTTGCCAGCCACTTTAAAAATTATTTGGAAGGACTGTTCAGCCCCAGGGACAGGGTATGGCACACTCTCCTCTTGCCCAAGGCAAGAGAAACTGGTCTGTGGCTTGCTCAAGGCCTGAGTCAGTCAGTGCTAGAGCCAGGTTTAGAACACAGGAGTTCTTGGATTCTAATCCAGTGCTAGCCTATGGGTTTATAAGTGCTCTCTTATGGGTCTATAACAGGGCTCAGCAACCTTTGGCACGTGGCCCATCAGGGAAATCTGCTGGTGGGCTGGGATGGTTTGTTTACCTGCAGCGTTTGCAGATTTGGCCGATCGCAGCTCCCACAAGCTGCAGTTTGCCGTTCCAGGCCAACGGGGGCAGCGGGAATGGGGCCAGCACATCCCTCGGCCCACGCTGCTTCCTGCAGCCTCCATTGGCCTGGAACAGTGAACCGTGACCAGTGGGAGCTGTGATTGGCCGAACCTGCGGACGCTGCAGGTAAACAAACCGTCCCAGCCTGCCATTGGATTTCCCTGATGGGACACGTGCCAAAGGTTGCCAATCCTGGTCTATAATATACAGACTACTTGTGCATCTGATATCAAGGAATGTCCAGGCAGCACATTTCATATAATATGTTAAACGTGTTGAAACATTAGCTGCTAAGGTAAAAGAACAGACCTCTACCAATCAGTCACTATTGCTGAAGGGATGTATTGCAATCACTGTGTAGTCATACTGTACTGTATTAAAAAGAAAAAACACTGCAAAACCTGAGATAAGAAATTTCAAAGCATGAAGATGAACAATCAGTACAATGTAATCCATGGGCAGGGTTCATTCATGATGCATGTTTAGAGATATATTAGATATATTCTCATAGAGGAAAGAGTTGTCTAATCAATACAGTGATCTTGTTGCATAGAACTGAGTGTACTTTTGGCACTTCCTAATAACAGATATGTATAACAAGAATTTTGGTGATTGAAATGCAAGAAATGAGTTATTTAACACCAGATTACAAAAGATAAACATATTCCAAATTCAGAATAAGATGGCTGCTGTTTAGATTGTAGATTATACCAGTCACAGGTGGTCCAGTAGAATATGGTGCAAGGAACTTCTTTCCTGAAACTTTTATATAGTGGCAGAGCTACAGCTGCAGTCCTTGCACCTGAGATAGTTATCCCAAAAGGGAAGGGAAGGGGCAGAGATGAGTAGGCTGCCCATGACAGGAAGCATCTACGGTACACAGGAAGGAAGTACAATGATACCTACTTCAAAGGTGTTTTAATTTTTTTAAGTACATCAGAAGCAGGAAACCTGCTACAAAACCAGTGGGGCCACTGGACGATCAAGATGCTAAGGAAGCACTCAAAGACTTGCATCCAAAGAAGTGGGTATTCACCCACGAAAGCTCATGCTGCAAAACGTCAGTTAGTCTATAAGGTGCCACAGGATTCTTAGCTGCTTTTCAAGACGAGAAGGCCATTGCAAAGAAACTAAATGAATTCATTGCATCATTCCTTTTAGGTGACAAATCTAAGGGCTGGTCTACACTAAGGGGGAAAATCGATATAAGATACGCAACTTCAGCTACGTGAATAACGTAGCTGAAATCGAAGTATCTTATATCGATCACTTACCCGTCCCCACGGCGCGGGATCGATGTCCGGGGCTCTCCATGTCGACTCCGCCACCGCCGTTCGCAGTGGTGGAGTTCCGGAATCGACAGGAGCGCGTTCGGGGATCGATATATCGCGTCTAGATGAGACGTGATATATCGATCCCTGAAAAATCGATCGCTACCCGCTGATACGGCGGGTAGTGAAGACGTAGGCTAAGGAACTGTCCGAAATTGAGGTGTCATTAGAGGAGGTTTTGGAACAAATTGATAAATTAAATAAGAAGAAGTCACCAGGACCAAATGGTATTCACCCGAGTTCTGAAGGTATTCAAATGTGAAATTGCAGCTACTAAGTGTGGTTTGTAACCTATCATTTAAATCAACTTTTGTGCCAAATGACTGGACAACAGCTAATGTGGCGCCAATTTTTAAAAAGGGCTCCAGAGGTGATCCCGGCAATTACAGATTACCCGGCAATTACAGGTAAGCCTGACTTCAGTACCAGGAATACTGGTTGAAACTATAGTAAAGAACAGAATTGTCAGACACATAGATTAACATAATTTGTTAGGAAAGCCTCAACATGGTTTTTGTAAAGTGAAATCATGCCTCACCAATCTACTAGAATTCTTTGAGGGGGTCAAGAAGCATGTGGACAAGGGGGATCCAGTGGATATAGCGTACTTAGATTTTCAGAAAGCCTTTGACAAGGTCCCTCACCAAAGTTTTCAGAATGGAGAGAGGTAAATGGTGATGTCCCCCAGGAGTCTGTACTGGGACCAGTACTATTCAACATATTCATAAATGATCTGGAAAAAGGGGTAAACAGATGATAACTCAAGATAGTTAAGTCCAAAGCGATTGCAAAGAGTTACAAAGGGATCTCCCAAAACTGGGTGGCTGGGCAACAAAACAGCAGATGAAATTCTATGTTTATAAATGCAAAGTAATGCACATTGGAAAATATAATCCCAACTATACATGGGGTCTAAATTAGCTGTTACAACTCGAGAGAGATCTTGGAGTCATTGTGGATAGTTCTCTGAAAACATCCACTCAATGTGAAGTGGCAGTTAAAAAAGCTAATGGAATGTTGGGAATCATTAAGAAAGGGATACATAATAAGACAGAAAATACCATATTGCCTCTACATAAATCCATGTTACGCCCACATCTTGATTATTGGAATTGGAAAAGGTTCAGAAAAGGGTAAGAAAAATGATTAAGGGTATGGAACACCTTTCATATGAAGAGCGATTAATAAATCATGACTGGTGTAGAGAAGGTAAATAAGGAAGTGTTGTTTACTCCTTCTCATGACACAGGACCTAGGGAGTCACCAAATGAAATTAATAGGCAGCAGGTTTAAAACAAACAAAAGAAGTATTTCTTCACACAACACACAGTGAATGATTTAGATAATGGCATAGAAAGTACACTTATAAATGTTGCATACAATACCAAGCAGGGAGGGGTTGCAAGTACTTTAGAGGATAGGATTAAAATTTGAAATGAACTGGACAAACTGGAGAAATGGCCTGAAGTAAATAGGATGAAATTCAGTAAGGACTCCTTATGAAGGAACAATCAGTTGCACACATACAAAATGGGAAATGACTGCCTAGGAAGGAGTACTGCAGAAAGGAATCAGGGTGTCATAATGGATCACAAGCTAAATCTTTGCCAGAGGATGTTGTGAAGGCCAAGACTATAACAGGGTTCAAAAAAGAACTAGATACATTTATGGAGGATAGATCCGTCAATGGCTATTAGCTAGGATGGGCAGGGATGGTGTCCCTAGCCTCTATTTGCCATACATTGGGAATGGGCGACAGGGGATGGATCACTTGATGATTACCTGTTCTGTTCATTCCCTCTGAACCACAAGGCATTGGCCACTGTCAGAAGACGGGATATTGGGCTACATGGATCTGACCCAGTATAGCAGTTCTTATATTCTTATGAAGGTGTGGGCCAGCATCTAAAAAGGACAACTGAGGCCTATCTCCTCAGACCATGGCTGGGATTTTGAATGGAGCCTGAGTTCAGTGCTCAAATCCCACTGAATTTCAATGGAAAATCTCTATGGAACAAATGCATAAAATGAGTTATTTCATTATTCATCACACAAGCACATTATGTAACTTCATATAATTGCTACCTGTGATATGAACGTTTTTTCTTTCTTTTCTATTCTGTTCATGTTCTTTTGCAGCCCTCAGCACCACAGTATGTGAGTGTCTGCTTAAAGAGTACACTGTAATACCAGCAGCAATGAAATCCCACGTGCACATTGAAAAAGGTCAATAATATTTTCTGAATGATAAAAAACTCATTTTGTTAATGATTAAGAGTGAAAGAACAAACTGAAGCATGAACTGATTGAATGAAATCTCCTTACTATTTTAGGACTAGATTGGGTCAATTATAGCCTGTGTTGACAATTGCAAGGTGGAGTATGCAATATGCACTATCCCAGGTTAGCTTTATGGGCCAATGCAGGGGCAAGGGGTGAAGTCTTGGCTCTGCCCCCTTTGGGGCAATTTGCATCATTGAGGGTTAGGGCAGAGGTCATGGAAACTGTGAATCTGAATTAAGTCCGTGAAATCTTGGAAATGGCTGTCAAAACACATTAGCTTAGTCCCCCAAACTGAATGGCATTGTGACTCGGTGCATGGCATTGCCACATCAGTCAGGTTTGGCCATTTGCCTTTCCGCATACCTGAGTGGTGCTGCAACCCCATGCACCAGGTTGCAAAGCCCGGAGCGGGAAGCTGGGCCCAGCCCCGCAGGATGGCAGACACCGCTTCATGGTGAATGAAGGGTTGGCTCACTCTCCAACTGTGAGTGCATGAAGGATACAATTCCTGCAGCTTCCCAAATGTGTAGGGACAGTGATTTAGCAAGCTGTTGCATGGGGTAAGCACAAGAGTGGTGGGAAGACGCATGCTAGCATAATACTAGGGACATTTTAGGATCAACTTTACTTTTTTTTTTTTCCTATCAGTTGTCCCAAACCCAATGAGTGACAAATCTCTTTGGAAAATCACATTAAATCCATTTGTAAAAAATTCCAGGATAGCTGGATTTCAGTGGTGGCTACTTCTATTGTTCTTGACCCACTGCAACTAAACCACAGAACTAGTAACAAGAGCTTACAATATTAATAAATAAATGGAGGCAGTTTATATACAAGTTAGTTTAGTAACCTGGATAATTATTTTAAAATATGCTATTGCAGAATCAATTTCTGTAATTTTTATAGGTCTGTACAATGTGTACAGCAGTCAGACAGTTCAGCAACTTCCCAGGAGTGGTCTCTTTGATGTATGTTAGCTGTAACTATTGTAATAGTAAGGGATGGAAATGCTCAACCTGAGAAAACATTATTATTAATTTGTATTACAGTAATGCGTTGAAGCCCTAGTCATGTACCAGCACCCCACAGTGCTAGGCGCTGTACAAACACAGAACAAAAATTATGTATTTCTCTTATTCCCAAATAAACGGGTTGGTGAAATAGAGGTGTTTTATTCATAATTGCTTTTAGAATCACAAAATGTCTCCTTTCTTTCTTACCATGACTCTCCTATACTCACAGGTGCTTTTTCTCTGCAAAGTCTGTTTTGTCTCCTTTGTGTCTGATGCTGATCTAAATACAATAGCAGTGAGTGGTGACTTTCAATATAACTATTCAGGGCAAGTTAAATTTGCCAATAGAATTCTATGTTTGGATGACTTGGCAGTTACACAACCAAACAAAGATTTTTTCAGAGTCTGGACTATGGAAAAATAGACGACCTCTAGTCATTTTACATCTTCAGGTAGTCAAATTGTTTCTCTTTAAAAGCTCCAATTTATCCAAACACTTAGTAATCTGACTGAAGTAATCCAAATGAAGTCATCCTTTTGATGACAGTACTAAACTGAAAAAAATCACTGAAAAAATTAATGTATTGGCATTATTTGTATTCCATATTTATAGTGTCTTGCTGATTTCTAGGTCCAATTTACTCAATTTAACAGCAACAAAAATGTTTTTACTTGCTTTCACCTTGGGAGCTCAAAGTTAAGCTGGGTTCTGTCCTGTTTGAGTATCATCAAATGATGAAGGATTCTGAAAGTCTGTTGGGCTTGCGCCAGTGGTTATGAGAATTTGGCCTTCAGTTGGAATATGGAATGTGCCATTTAGTTAGCAACTCTGCTGATGATTCACTAGCCAGAATAGAATCCAATTTAGTCTCTGTCCTGGGGGTATGGCTACTCTGTAGTGCCCCTTTTTGGCCAAGCGTGCCACAGCCTCAATTTCCCTCCCTGACATTGGTCTCCTCAGCTTTCTAGCCACTGGTCTGTACTTGGCCCTCCAGCCAAGTCACAACAAACATCATCTCTTCTGGGGTACCAAGAGTCCAAACTAAAGAAGTTCCAGCCAAACAAAATGTTTTCTATGCCCTGGTGCTTCACTTCATCCCACCATCTGGGCCCTTTTCCCAGACCCTTTATGGTGTTTTCACCTCATGTCCTTCCTGGCTCTGGTACAGAACCCTGGGTCCTCAGGCTGGGTCCCTGGAGCACCCTTTTCCTTGCAGACCCTGGCTCAGGGCCTTCCACGGGAACAAGCCTGCTTGCTCCCTGTGGTTCCAACTAGAGACTGCGCTTACTCTCAGTCCTTTTATAAGGCCCAAGTGTTCCTTAATCTATCACCTCTCACACTCAGACTGGGAAGCAGCTTATTAATAATAGCACAGGTGTTGCTGGCCCCATCTCACCTTAAAGGGGCCAGTCACCCTGTGAAAGTTTCCTTCAGCGATATTGACTCTTGAGTGCTAACGGAAGTAAAAATGTAGCAAAAATGTACTTTTTGTCAAAATAACCCTAAGCGTTAGGATTCTATACACACAAAAGGAGCAGAGCCGTTAAGTGAGAAGATCACATTTTTACACAATCACTTCTTAAAGTAGAACAACACTTTAACCATTCACATCTTGATAATTCATCTGCCCTGAAAACAGGGGAAAAAGCCTAAAACCAAAATTCAGACATTTGAGCCATGGTCTCTTTTTTAAAAAACTAAAGAAATATTAAAGAAGAATAGACATTTAGTCAGTCAATGGGAATAGCACAGCAGAACAGAACAAAATTAAATGCATCATGCCTAGAGGTAACATAGCTGACATAATTAGGGGAGGAATCAAAATCAAAGAAATAAAAAACGTTGATGTACCATGAAACTTGTGCTTCAGCAAATAAGAGATTGATGGATTATATGGCTTTTCAGTCTTTCATTTGCAGTTAAATCCAAACTGAAACACCAGAGCATTAAAGTCAGAAAAGTCTGGAGGTTAGCATTTTTTTCAATGAACGAAGTATTAAAAGTACTCCCTAAGTGAGCACTTCTTTTGTAATATAAATCCCTGTTCACTGAACCGATTTCCTGTTAGTAGACTCAACCATGGATTAGGTAAATTTGATTTGCAGAATGTCACTAATGAAACAAATCACCAGGAAAGAAAGGAGAAATTTAAAGTGCACACAGTGTAGTGTTTGGTCATTTTTATGATGTTTTGTAGAGTACCACAGAAATTCAGAACAAAAATAGGTTGCTTTAAATATGAATGTGTGAATAGTAATTTACATAGTAGTTTAGTAAAAATGAAACCTCTGGAACATATACTTGAGTCTGAGGTACCTGGCATAACAAATGTCAACACATGCTATAGCTTAATGCAAATGAAACATAATTTTAGCACAAAATTATACATGAGTATGGCTCTAATGGGATGCAATGTGCTTTAGTAGGAGGCAGTGTGATCTAGCATTTTAGAGCAAGTGCTGGTAGTTAGAACTCCTGGGTTCCATTTCCAATGCTGTTGCTACGATTTTGAACAAGTTACAATTTTGCTGTGCCTCAGTTTACCACTTTGTAAAAAGGGTCTGCTACATGCAACATTGATATAGGGCTTTAACAGTTGTTTATAAAGGTCTGATGCACAAAAGAAGGTAAGTATTGTGATGCTGAGCATCACAGCATCTAACATTTAGGCACCTAGAAAATCACTCTTATTCACAAAGCTTGATTACGTGCCTACACTCCCTATACAATCAGTGGGGAGAGATAGGCACCTTAGACTGCAATTCGCGAAAGTCACCACACCAGAAGGTAACCACCTAATCCCCACCTCTCTCATACCTAAACCAGGCTGCAGCGAGGCATATTGCTGCTAATGATCCACAGCCAGGAACCCTCTTTGGAGTTAGACATCTATGCTCTTTTAGCAGGAAGCCGCGGGGATGGGGAGGGGAGAGACTTATCCCATAACTTATCACAGTGGGTAGGGTACTCACCTGGGATGTGGGAGACCCCCCCCAGTTCAAGTCCCCCCTTCTACCTGAGGGGAGGAGAAGGGATTTGAAGAGGGATCTACCATCTCTCAGATGAGTGCTCTAATCACTGAGCTAAGGAATCTTCTGATGTGAGGCTTCCTCAGTCTCTCCTGTTGAAGCTGTTGCACTGTGGCTAAATAATTGAAGAGTCATTGGAGCAGAGAGACTGGATCCTGGGTTTCCCACATCCTAGGTGAATGCACTAACAACCAGGTTATAGAATTATTCTCATGCTGGAGCTCTCACTCTCTCTCACTGTCTGGCCCAACAGACTAATTTTTTTATTTAAGATCATGTAATTATTTAATAATTTAGCACACTCCCCCTCCCCCCATCAGCATCTCCCTTTTGGTAAGCTTAGGTGTTCCCTGCGTAGCATGCTGGCTTTTGTGAAGTGCAGTCTAGGGTGCCAGTCTCTCTCCATTCATTTATAACAGGTTAGACTCCTAACTCACACTCGGTGAACCACAGTGATTTTCTTGGCACCTATCTCCTTTTGTGCATCCAGGTCTTAAAAATCATTGGCTGAAACACAGTATATAAATGCAAATTATTAAAAACATAACCATCCATATCAAAGAATCCTACTTCCTTTAATCTGCAGGATTACTATGTTAGTATGAGTTTGGCTTGTATTTTGTATAGTTATAGTGCTAAAGCCATATACATTTCTTTTCTCCAGATATATATCATATTGCTTGTCTTTTTTTCCCCCATAGTATAGTAAATTGCATGTCATTAGAACAAAGAATTAAATTAGGCCAGACTAGAGTAACATTTTATAATGAACTCCATGTGAATCAAACGGTAGTGGTCTCAAAGGTAATCATGTGTAGTTGGCTTTAGGACATTTGTTATGGTCAGACAGTTTGGCTGGCACAGAGTCAAGGATATGTACCAAAGTCTAAAAGCCAGATCAATGCCCATCTTTCAGACTGTTACAAATCATATTGCTTATCAGTGAGACACAGATACAAGCCACAGGATCACTTACATTGTTTCAGTTCTAAATGATAACATGAATTGTAATATTTGCATGATCAGTCTGACCAAATAGATCAGCAAATTATTTTGACATTCAGTATAAAATATGGTGTTATTCAGATCTTTTGGAGCATTGTCTGGTTAAAGCCACACTGCAGCAACACGTGCCACCTCATCACTGAGTCAGAAACCTACGGAAAGCAGTGACCTTTGAAGCCACATCCATGATCCCTCACAGATCTGATCAGTGTGTTAAGGCCCTGCCCTTGGCTCCTCCAGCCAGTTCTTTTTTGGCTGCTAAGGCAATTAACTGTGGTTCCTTTTCAGCCTTCAATGTGGTATTGTGTGTGTGGTTTAGTAAGGCTTTCTAGTTCCAGTTAATATTTCTAGTATAAATGAATTAGTATCTGCCTGTATTTATAAATGATATATATAGACACAAACTCCCTCATAGTAAAAATATTTTAGTAGTTAGATCTAGACTAGCTACCAGTTCAGTTCCACCTTCCTTTGGTTATTGTCAATGTCTTTCAACCCCTCAGTGAATGAAAGCCCTCCAACAGCCAGAACCTGCAAGGAGAGCCGCTAAGGATTGCCCCTCATGCCTTCGGGAATGGGGAGTTGAATGAGAATGTGACCATGGCACCGTATTCCCTTCTTCATCACTTCCCCTGGGGCTCTATGGGGTTTGGGAGGTGAGGCTGGAATGGGGCACTGACCATGCTCTGCTGAAATCTCTCCCCTGGCCAGGATTTCTACTAAGAAACCTGGGAGGGAGTTAATGCAACTTAGAGCTCTATCCCTGGGATTTAGGAGGCTTTGACTTCCCAAATCTCTCCTCTTTATGGGATGATGTGCAGAGAATTCAGTGAAGCTTAACCATAGAGTATTCCTGGCCCTTTGGCTCCTTTGTGTTGCTTCTTCCGCTGCTATTTAGAGATGTCGGCACCACAGCCCTGATTTACCAAAGCACATGCTTAAATGCCCTCTACTTCCATGGCATTTAAGCAAATGCTTAAAGTTATTAACTAGAGTTGGACTTGAGCATGTAAATACAACTAAGCATGCCACATGCTTAAGTTCTTTGCTAATTAGGGACCTTAACTTGCATGTTAGGAGGCACAAAGTAAATAAAAAACGAACGTGCACATAGTATTCCTGACTGCTCCTCCAGTGCTCATGACTCATTAAATGCTTTCTGGTCTCACCGAAAGAGCCTGTCTTATTGTCAGTCACATCTACAGAAATTACAAGTAGTGCAGCCATTTTTAATTGTAAAAAAAATGAAGGGATCACATATGTTCAAAAGGGTCTTTTGATTATGATTTATGATTCTTTTGGTCAAAACGATAAAAGGAACAATCAGCAAGTATACCAATTAAGTGGCAGACAATTTCTATATTTCTTTTTGGCAGGTTATCTAAAACCACTCCATTTTATAAGCTTTTCTCAAAGACATGGTGCAGAAGTGTAATATACTTGAAAGGGAAGATGAGCTGCTGCAAAATGTAATGTGACGACAACAGCAACAGATACATTCAGACAGTTGCAGCATTCTGCTACCTAATTAATGGACATGTGGTGGACTTAGTGGGAGATAATTTTGATAAGAAACAAGACAGACAATTTAGAAAAATGATTTTGTCATAACAACAACAATGTGCAAAGTGTTGTTAGTCTTTTAGAAGGTCAAATTCATAGCTCATTTTTTTTCTGATTTCTGCTGGATCTTTGGAAGAGACTATTAAAAAAGTTTACCACCCTGCAAATGGAAACATCATATCTGGTCTTTAAACTACATTCAGCTTTGGACAGCAAACTACACTCTGTTGTTGGCTTTCTGAACGATAGAAAAATGTACGTAAGTCTTTGTCAGAAAAAATATCCTAGTCCAGAAAGAACTTTAGAAGAAGAAATTAAAGTATTTGCCTTTATCGAAAGAGGTCTTAAAGAAAATAATTTGGGATAACGTCCTAAGCAAGCTGCAAGTTGATTTAAAATGAAAATATATACTTTAGTCATACAAAGGACATGCAGATGGTTTTGGGTGATTGAAAAGCAAAATGAGTATTGGCACAAAATGAGCACACACTGTTCATTTTATGAGTCATCATGGAAAGAATTATGAATGAGAGAATATTATGTACTAATGAAGATATACAGATCACTAAAAGTAGCACTAATTATACTGTAGCTGCTATACTCCAGTATGAACAATTTACTGTGCCTTTTTTAGTCATAGTGCCTACACAATATTTTAGGATGTTTGATATAATCAAGTCATTTTCTTGGAAAGCAAAACTAATCATCCATCCCATGAAGAAAGAGGTTAGCTCTCTGAGTGTAAGTGAGCATTACCTTGCCCTTTTTTAGAAAACTAATTCAATGAAAATAAACACGTCAAATCCAATAAAAGGTTAGAGAGATCAAGAGCATTACATTTAATTTACTTCCAAGGCAGGAGGTTGTTAGATGCATTAATCACTGTATCTCTGTAAGTAAAGATCTGTAATCGGTGATATGGTACTTAATGAATGTAAGTGTTGGTAAGAATGATCAAATGGTAATATTTATGGAGTTACAATGACTATTTGTTCTTCCATTGTTCTATCATGCTCTTGAGTGATGGGAATGAAATGACCAAATAAGAACCTAAACCTATCTTAAGCCAAACACTTTCATATGATAGCTTATCTGATAGAAAGGCAGATAGTGAACATATTACATGTCAGATACTAGAATATATCACTCTAGGACTTGAGATAGCTATGGAAAGGTTAAGGGCAAAAATTGGTGGTCGGATTTTCAAAAGTGCCTATGTGATTTTGGAGCACCAATCCTGTTGAAGGTCAAAGTTTAGGTGCCTAAATACCTTTACAAATTTGGCCCTAGAATTTAGTTACCTAGGGATGGGCTTTCCAAATCAATGTTTTAACTGTCATTGAAATCAATGTGAGTTCAATGCCTAAATACTTTTAAAAGTCTGGCCCATAATATTTAGGCAAATTCAGCAGACTGCCACTCCACTTCCCTCCTTTGCTTCACAGATATTATGCAGGATACAGCAGGCAGCTATAACCATTGGGATGTTTTTCTCGCTGAGGTCCAATCTTGTAAGTAACCACCACCGGTGACCCTTCAAATGACCACAGGCACATTCAACTGTCATTATGTACCTGCTGAGCTTGTAGTTGACGCATTCCTTGGTGCTGTTAAGCTAGCTGGTGTACAGCTTCATGAGCCATCGGAGCAAGGGATAGGCTGGGTCTCTCAGTACCACTATTGGCATTTCAACATTACAAATGGTAATCTGCCAGTCGGGAAAGAAAGTCCCTGCTTGCAGCTTTCAGATGTTCTTACAGATGCTCGTGTCATGCACCTTCCCTGACCAGCCCACAGTGATGTTGCAGAAGTGTCCCCAGTGCTTGCATAAGCATAGGAATTCCAAAGTAGCCCTTTCTGTTGATGTATTCTGTGGCAAGGTGGTCTGGTGTAAAAAGGTGCTGTCTATCGCTCTCAGGTACCTTATTGCTGCAAAACTATCCACTATGTCATGCACATTGCCAAGAGCCACAGTCATAGAGGCGATTAATGGCCCTGCACACTTGCATAATAATGGCCCCAGTGGTGGATTTCCTTGCTCCAAATTGATTCCTGACTGACCAGTAGCAATCAGGCATTGCAAGTTTTCACAGTGAGATTGCTACTCGCTTCTCAACTGTCAGTGCAGCTCTCATTTTAGAGTCTGGGCGCTGGAGGACTATGGCGAGTTTGGCAGACAGATCCAGGAATGTGGCCTTGTGCATCCAAAAGTTCTGCAGCCACTGCTCATCCTCCCAAACCTGCCTGGCAAAGTCACAGTGCTTATTTCTTGGGCCCAGACCTGGTGGTCCACCATCTCCAGCTGCTCCATGAACGCCACCAACAACTTTGAATTGTTTCTTTCTATGTCCCACCTCAATCTAGCCTTCAAAAGAATCATCACATTCCCCACAGCTCCCCTTGCAGCTCTGCAAATACTGCAAGATCATGCCCCCTAAGCTTGCAATGTTTATGACAATAGTGCAGAGCTGTGCAGGCTCCATGCTTCTGTCAGTGATGGTGGACAGCAAGGAGGGAGGTGCAGGTTTGTGGGATTTTGAAAAGAAGGCACCAAAATTATAGGATGCAGATAAAATTATGAGATAGAGAACACTGTATTATGGGAAGTTGACTCCATACTCCCAGTCACCCGTGTGACTCATTTTAGCCTCCTCAGGCATTACAAAAACTTCCCAAAAGACTCTCCATTGGATGGTGGCAAGTTGCACAGTGGGATACCTACCCATGGTGCACTACACTCTGCATCGATACAAATGCTCCTGGCAAGGATGTGCACCACTGACACAAGCAGTCAAGCATGCACAAGCAATGCAATAACTGTGGTGGCTGTATGCCAATGTAACTTAGGTTGATGCAACTTTGTAGTGTAGACATGGCCTTAATAAAGTTGTGGCCTAGTTAAACCACCTTCCTGGTGTTTTGTATTGCTGCAGCATCTAGGACAGT
Organism: Mauremys reevesii; assembly: GCF_016161935.1. NCBI lineage: Eukaryota > Metazoa > Chordata > Testudines > Geoemydidae > Mauremys > Mauremys reevesii. The sequence continues at coordinate 337,525,521 of NC_052623.1, forward strand.
AACATTTGTGATCCAGATTCAGCACAGCATTTAAGCACGTTTACCTTTAAGCACATGAGTAGTTCAATTGTCAACAGGACTACTCCTGCTTAACATTAAGCCTATACCTAAGTGCTTTGCTCAGTGTGAGTCTAAACAGGTAACGTAGGCTTTGCAGTTTACACCTCATTTGCATGGAAGCAGTAGGAAAGGGTGAGCTCACTCTTCTAACAGTGCTAGGGCTGGGGTAAGAGGGCAGCAGCACTGCAAAACTTACGTTCTTGTGTCTGGCTCTTTTCATCAAAAGAAAGTTGTTTTTTTAATGAAAGCTTGGGAAAAAAATCAAAGATATATCACAAGCAAAAATTACTGGAATACCCTAACTAATATAAAGTTGAATTCTTTTATATCCACAATTTTCTTCCATTCCACATCTTAATGAACCCAATTATATTAGCAAATAAACGAGTTACGCAGAGTAAGTTTACACAGACTGCTCCACCAGATGGCAGTAATTTGCCAAACCCATTGATGGACATACTTAAATAAAAACATCTCATGTTTTAATATAGATCGATCTGGAACTGGAACTTAAAAATAGATCAGAATCACAGCTGTGTGGAGTTTTTGCACTGCCATTTCATGAACTCCAGGACTGATTTAATATACACAGTATGGCTTTAGTTCTGAATAAGGAGAAATGCTTGATTTCCTCCCCATACCCAAGTATCTCCTGAGGCAGTATATTTTTGTAACTAAACTCTACTGAAGTCATATCTATGATAAAATTAAACAAACATTTCAGCCCAGTACTTGGCCTTTACTTCACATTTTTGTTGAGCTATTATATTAGAGCTGTAGGTTCAGCCTCATACTGCACTATATAAAATTTTGTTATTTGTTAGTTGATGGCAGTAGAGGAGTGATAGATGTTAAAGAGCATCTGTTGCATGCAGACAAACCTGCACGCAGTTAGTCTAGGCTTTTTCTTACTAGTAAAAATAAGTCACTCAGGGCACTCTAAAGCTTTATGGTCAGATGTGAGGGAGACACGGTGAATAAAAAATCGTGATTTTTTTTAAAATAAAAATGATCCAATTTTGTTTAATTTCAGTTCAGGTTTTTTAAATAATTCTATTTCAAATTAAATTTGAAATTAATAACTTATATTGTCTTACATTTATTAGAATCTATTAAAATAATTTAAATTAAATACAACAAATAATAAAGAGGTGCAAGGAGTTGCGAGTGAGAGGGTGTGCTGCTGGAGGACTGAGGAGTACAAGCCTTATCAGACACCAGGAGGAAGGTCCTGTGGTGAGGATAAAGAAGGTGTTTGGAGGAGGCCATGGGGAAGTAGCGCAGGGAGGTGTAGCTGTCATGCAGCTGTTACAGGAAGCACTATAGACAGCTGCAATCCACAGGGCCCTGGGCTGGAACCCGGAGTAGAGGGCGGGCCCGGGTTCCCCCCAAACCTCCCAACTCCTGATCAGACACAGGAGGAGTTGACCCAGACTGTGGGGAAGATCACTGAGGTGAGCAAATCTGCTAATTAGCACAGGACCCACCAAGGTAGAAGAGGAAATTTGTCACAGTACCTGCAGCCTTGCCAGATGCCAGAGACTTCAGTGGAGAGTTATGATGTTGGGAATAGATGCCTGACCCCAGGGACGCCTGACCCCTGACTCCCTGCTACCGGGGATTTTGTTTCCCATGCCTGTCTAAGGTTGAGCTGCTTCACCAGATTCCCACCAGCCAGGAGCCAATACAAAAACAGAAGATGTTGCCCAATTAGTGAAGCCCAGGGCATCATTGTGGGGAGAAGCCCAGTCCCCTCTAGTGCTACTGCTGGTATTGCTATAGGGTTCCATCTTTCATAGCAGCCCCCAATTACTAACTCCCAGTTCAGTTTGGAAGTCCCCTCCCACTACACTTCTCGGGCTGCTGTAAGAGAGAGGGGGCTCTCTCCATTCTCATCTCCAGAGCATCCTGTGTACAGCGTGGGGGTCTTCCCCTCCCCAGCCTCCAGGCAGCTAGTAGAGGGAGACAGGAAAGAAGTAGGGCCTGTCCTTCATCTTTCACCCAGTCTCCTGGCTGCGAGGAGTAGGGGAACAGTCTCATTTATTCTACCCCTCCACAAGTTTCTTTTGGAGCTCATCCTCCTCTGCAGTGACTAGCTCCAGCGCCGGATTCTACTGCTGAAGCAGCAAAGTGAAATTAACACAATTCCTGGCAGTGTGAAAGCTGTCCACAGAGCTCTGAAAAGCATCGTGAAAATGGACCAGAGACTTATCTTTTTTCACTCTGCTGCTGCAACAGCAGCACTAGGCTCAGGAAGACAGCACTATGCGTTCAGATTATGACGGTAATTTCCACAGTTATAGAAACTCTCTAGATATTTTGATATTTACCTGGCCCCCGTTGCCATAGTATGTGAATAATTCACTACCTTTAATGTGTTAATCCTCACAACATCCCTGTGAGGTAGGAAGTACAATTAACTCTATTTTACAGATGGGAAACGGATGCAGAGAGAGGCTAAGTAACTTGACCAAGGTCATATAGGAAGTCTGTGGTGGAGCAGGGAATTTATACCATGTTTCCCAAGTCCCAGGTAAGCATTCTAACCATTGGACCAAGAGCTATACATATTTTAATGAAACTCAAATTCCACAGAACTTGATATCCTGGGACCTCCCATTTGCCAGGGAAAGTTTCCTATCTGCCAGTAGATTTTTCAAGATTTTTATCTTGTTCATTTATAAATCAAGCTTTATTGCACTATCAACTGCCCTAAAGACAAAATATCCACAAGTGGCCACTGATTTAATGACTGATCTGAGATATCTTGAACTTGATTTTCAAAAGGCTGAGCACCCACAGCTCCCCACTGAATTCAATTAGAATTGGAGATGAAAAGTAAGTCAAAGATATCTTAAGTGGAGCACCTGAAAATCTGCCTGGGAGTGGTCCTGCTTTGAGCAGGGGGTTGGACTAGATGTCCTCCTGAGGTCCCTTCCAACCCTCATATTCTATGATTAATGATAACAATTGCATAGTACTTCATCTTAACCACAACAACAGAGAATCAAGAAAGAATAACTGCTTCATTTCTGCTATATCTTTGTTTACACTCCTAGAAATTGTCCTTTAGCAAATCTTTTACTATGAAAATAAATGGGCAAGTTTTACTAACATTAACATTCTCTACGGAAAGAATATTACAAGCATAATGGTAAATTTTAAACATGATGGCTTTACTTATGTGGGGTTTCATTTTTTTTTTTTAAGGACCAATATTTTATTGGCCTGGCTAATTCTAATCACATAAGTCAAAATAAGCACAATTTCAAATATACTGGTGAATGCATAACAGTGTTATTCTGCTACTTAAAACTGGACAGACTATTTCACTTGAGGCATACATTCCTGAGTTCTAATCTGAGCTTTGTCATAGATTCAATGTGTGGCTTTGGGCACATCAGATAACTTACTGGAATCTCAGTTTCCTCATCTGTAAAAGGGGGTCGATATTATGCATTTAACTATCTAACAGGGATAATATTGGGGGTATTAATCAATATTCATAGAGCATTAAATAAATCTGCAATATTACAATTGAGAATGAACAACCTTCCTGCTCCTAAACATGAGCATGAGGGATCAATCATTTTTGTGACGCAGCTGAAGATTAACTCATCTGATATTAGCAACTAAACTGCTGTCACAGATCATACATTCTGCTCACAGTTGAGTAGATCCAGATTTGAAACGGTGAACTTCTTTGCACTCACATAACTGTATGCATGTCAAAATCTTATAATCCTTAACAACGATTATTTACACCTCATAGCACCCAACTGAGATTTGCATTGTATCCCTTTGGCACACGGATAAATTAAACATACACAATTAAGTAATTTGCCCAAGGTGACACAATGAGTCAGTATCAGAGCCAGAATTAGAATTCAGGCATCCATGCACCCAGTTTCCAGCTGTAATCCCTTGTTCACACTAACTCCTTCAGCTAAGGGTGTGGGGAGAGAAGAGGGAACCTGGATCTAAGAATAGATTTTGTTATTGTGACAGTTTTCCTCCCATACTTCTACTTATAAACTTTTTTTTACTATAACATTTGAAATCCAACAGAAAAAAATATATCCAAAACAGTCAACAAAATGAACTCGCTCTCTCAAGCACTGAAATGCATTCCACTGTATCAAAGACACATTTCATATTCATTTTCTAAATTAATACCTTTGAGTGTTTTAGCGAACTGCCTTGATACAATTACAGAATGTTTTTCACCCAACTTACCTTCTTCTGTTATAAGATAGATAAGGAAACAAATTGTCTAGCTCTTCCTGAAAGATAGAGTTACCTGTTTGAATCCAAACATTTCTCCAGTGCTTCAACTGATTTATTCCAAAGCAATTTCCCTCTATGTGCTTAATACTTTTCAAATAATATAAAAACCTTTCAACTGAACATTAATATGGAAAGATCTCTCTTCCAGTTAGCCTTCTAATTAATCACAGGGTCATACCGTCAAATATTTCCAAACTTTTAAAGAGGCTCTTTTGTACCACAACATAGATCTAGTTGACATATTTCAAAGAGAGTGTTTCCCATCTTAAAAGAATACAGTTGTGCATAAAAGTCAATCTAATGGGAACATTTGAAGTGAATCTGAGAGAAACATCACTTTGCTATTACCTTGAAGATCATTGCACATGCTCTAGCTATTTATATAGTGAAAGGTTTTCAAGGATATATTTACAGCTGGGCTATGGCCCTGCTTCCTTTTTGTGAGTATAAGTTGCATCAAAATACTTGTGCTCGCATATTTGACCATTTGTGCTCCTAACTACCTAATTTTCACCTGCAATCCTGTAGTCAAAGGCACAAAGTACTTAATTTGCACCAACTATGGGCACAAAAGCGTGGGTGTCATAAACAGATAGCTAAAGGTTAATGCCTCTTTTACCTGTAAAGGGTTAAGAAGTTCACCTAACCTAGCTGACACCTAACCAGGGGAACCAATGAGGGAACAAGATGTTTCAAAAGGAAGGAGGGAAGTTTCCTTTGTTAGTCAGTTTTCAGTTTCAGCCGGAGTGAAAAAGATCAAGGAACCAGCCTCTTATCAGAGTAGTAACTTTTAGAAAGGAATAAATAGGTTTATGTTTATTTTCTTTTGTACTTGTCTTGGTGCAAATTAAGGGAATTATCAAATTTGGGTATTCTTGTGTGTATTAAGATTTTGCCCAGGGGAACATCCTGTGTTTTCAAGTTATTGTCTGTAAGATTAGCTGATATGCTGTCTCCCAGAGTTTTTTTTTCTTTATTTAACCTTTCTTTTCTTTAATTAAAAGCCTTCTTTTTAAGAACCTGATTGATTTTTCCTTGTTTTAAGATCCAAGGGGATTGGATCTGGACTCACCAGGAATTGGTGGGGGAACGAAGGGGGGATGGTTAAATTCTCCTTGTGTTAAGATCCAAGGGATTGGATCTGGACTCACCAGGGAATTGGTGAAGGAGTCTCTCAAGGCTACTCAGGGAGGAGAAGGTTTTGGGGGGAAAGGGAGTGATCCAGACACTGAGAATTCTGGATGGTGGCAGCGATACCAGATCTAAGCTGGTAATTAAGCTTAGAAGTGTCCATGCAGGTCCCCACATCTGTACCCTAAAGTTCAGAGTCAGGGTGAGACCTATAACAGTGGGCAATACATTCTGAGATTTCACACTGTGTAAAACTGTGTTCTTGTTGCTCACTATCATCTTATTTAACAATAAGGCTTAATGCTAATATCAGACAGCTTTGATTATAAATGATCATCTATGCAGTATATGAACAGAAAGCTTGAAAAGAATGTAAACATAGCAGACAGAACAGTGGACTGTTGATAGGATTCCTGTGTTCTTTTCCCACCAACTGGCAGTTTTAAACTCAGGCTGACCCTTCTCATACTGAGTTTGCTCATCTGCAAAATAGGTATAATTCTCACCTACCACAGATGTAGTAAGGCTTAATTGTTTGTAAAGTGCTTTTAAATCCGTGTGTCAGAGCTGCAGCAAGACTCAATTCTGCAAACACTATCAAGCATAGTTCTTACTACCAAGAATAGTTCCATTGACTAAATACTATGCTGAATGATATTTATGTTTAAGAAACATTAATTCAAACTGAAACAGGTGAAGAGAAGAGCTACTAGAATGATCAGAGAAGGAGAACCTATCTTATGAGAGGAGACTTAAGGAGCTTGGCTTGTTTAGGCTAACCAAATGAAGGCTGAGAGGAGATCTCATTGCTCCCTCTAAATACACCAGAGGGATAAACACCATGAAGAGGAGTTATTTAAGTTAAGGGCCAATGTTGGTACAAGAACAAATGGATATAAACTGGCCATTAACAAGTTTAAGTTTGAAACTAGACAAAGGTTTCTAACCGTCAGAGGATTGAAGTTCTGGAACTGCCTCCCAAAGGGAGCGGGAGGCTAATATGGGGGTGGGTGGGAGAGAGCCTAACTGGTTTCAAGACTGAGATTGATAAGTTTATGGAGGGTATGGTATGAAGTGATTGCCCAAAATGGCATGTGGGCCATCTGTGACTGCTAGTAGGAAATATCTCCAACGGTTGGAGATGGGACACAAGATGGGGAGGGCTCTGAGTTACTACAGAGAATTCCCAGGTGTCTGGCTAGTGGGTCTCAGCGACATGCTCAGAGCCTAACTCTTCACCACATTGGGGTCAAGAAGGAATTTTCCCCCAGATCAGACTGGCAGAGACCCTGGGTTTTTTTCAACTTCCTCTGCAGTGTGGGGCATAGGTCACTTGCTGGTTTGAACTAGAATAAATGCTGGATTCTCTGAAAATTGAAGTCTTTAAATCACGATTTGAGGACTTGTGTAACTCAGCCAGAGATTAGGGGTCTACTTCAGGAGGTTCTGTGGCCTGCAATATGCAGGAGGTCAGAATAGATTATCATGATGGTGTCTTCTGGCCTTAAAATCTATGAATCTATATATGCAGAATTGTGCTCTATGGGTGAAAAGTGTTATTAATATCATATAATTACACTATGTTGTATCTTATGCCAAATATAATTGAAGTGCTCCTTTTACCTTATGCTAGGCTATACCATTCTTAACTGAGTAAACTGTGGCTATATTAAATTCAATCATCATTTTGACAATAGCAGTTAAATACATCCCAAAGGAAATGAACAGGTTCTGAACACCTGAAGCTTTGTCCCTGAAACCATGAAGTACTTGTGATAAGAAAAACAGACACTGCCTTTAATAAAATGTTGAAACTGTTTATATAGCTCCTTAAATTAGTCCCATGAGTTCCAACAAATGAATCAATGTGTGAATTTTTTACACTTATTATTGTAAATGTTGTATAGGAAATACTTAGTATGTTGGGCTTATATGTAGAGTTAAGAGCTCCTTGAAGTATACGTTATATTGATATCATGTAATTTCATCTTAAATTGTAATTTAGAATTTTACTACAGTTAATTTCATTTTCTGGTGTTGAAAACAAAATCATTTTGGGGTCCATTATATTGGACAGTTTTGTATTTTTAACAAAAAATAATTTCAACATACATAACCAGTTTTATTTACCAAGAGTATTCTGACTACAAATCAAAATGTCTCACTGTCAAACTATATGTTTGCCTTCATACAGTATTATCATATTGATTAAACATCCTGTTTAGAAATTTCCCTAATGATTTTAGTTTTTCCTCTGGAGAAATGAATTTTTACAGTCTTGTTTTTTAAGATGAATGCCATAGCTCAAAGAATCACTTTGAGAATTACTTCTAGCTTATTTGCACATTTTGTTAATAAAATGGGGGAAACATCAGGAATGATTTATTACATGTTATCAAGCAGTGATGCAATTCAAGAAAAAAAAATCCTCATCTATTGTGCTAGCTTCTTTTTATTGAAATGAATGTGATAATGCCCACCTTTTCCATCTCATCTAAAGTCATGTTTATTTGTAGCTGATTTCTCAACAATGCTGCATAATGTGAAGCAACAAAAAGGCAGGTCACATATAGTGAATGCCACAAATGTAGAGGTATGTGCAGCTTGTTTAACTAACCTTAAAAATCTGAATGCTGGGTCTCAGGTCATTGATGATTGTCCTCTGTAGCCTCTTGTTGAAATGCAACACACAGTTTTAGAGAAAAGAAAATTAGTATAAGATGTTTAGGAGTAATAGCCAGTAGTGTTAAGTATCAACATTAGCTACAGTCTGTTGATCAGTATTCATTTAGTTATGCCTTGGAGAGAACACTGCCTCCAAATAATGGGCAATTGGGATTCCACCAGGAGGGGGAGAGTATCAATATGTGAGAAATCTAAGAAATTACTCTGTAAAAATGTGGCAATATGGACTTACTTTTACTCTCAATTTTCCAAAGAAATGTACTCAAAAGTTCCCCTGACTTTAATGGGAAAGGATTTTACACTAGGACTCAAGCTGGCTTCTTTCATTCTTCTGCACAAACTTGCAATGGATTTGCATGGTGTCATTGATTTGCACAATCTGGTTGATGAGGCACATAAAAACTGAATCCAGCTCACCCTCTTAGCTCTGTAGACTCTGTAGGTCTCAGAAGAATAAAAAGTATTAAAAGAAGCTTTTTCTCACTAAAGTCAACTGATATGACAGCCAGGGGCAGAAAAGTAGACTATGAAAGTGCCATTTTTACATAGTCACTCTTCAGAATAGAACCACACATTAAGAGCTGGATTTAGTTATTTCATCTCTTCCTGTCTTTTAGTCAAAGACTAAAATAATATTGGGTATAGCACATTGCTTTTGATTTTCTTCTAAATTTCCCAGGTACAAGATTCCTAGTTTTCCAGTCATGTGTAGGATTCTTTTTGTATCCTGGGTGGTTCACAGAACATTGTGTAACCCAGGGGTCTCAAACATGCGGCCCGCGGAGCTACCCAGGGCCGCCCAGAGGTGGGGGCAAAGGGGGCAATTTGCCCCGGGCCTCAGGCTCCGCAGGGGCCCCCAAGAGAAAAGCGGAGGCTCCCGCCTCCGCCCCTCTCCTGGAGCCTCGGCGCATAGAGCGCCGAGTCTCCGTCCGAGCGCCTGAGCCCCGCCCCGATCCGAGCCGCGTGGTGAGGGGGCGGGGCTGGGAGCTCTGGGCTGGCGCTGCGCTCGGCGTGAAGCTCACAGCCCCGCCCCTCACCACGCGGCTCTGAGCGGGACGACGCTCAGGCCTCGCTGGAGACGCGCTCAGGTGTGGGGGGGAAGCGGGAGCCGCCGGGGCCGGGCCGGGGCCTGGGTGGGAAGCGGGACCCGCCGGGGCCGGGGCCGGGCCGGGCCGTGGGGAGGAAGCGAGACCCGCCGGGCGGGCCGGGGGTAGGAGGAGGCGAGACCCGCCTGGGGCGGGCCGGGTGGGGAAGGCGAGACCCGCCGGGGCCGGGCCGTGGGAGGAAGCGAGACCCGCCGGGCTGGGCGGGCCGGGGAAGAGGCGAGACCCGCCAGGGCCAGGCCGGGGTGGGAAGAGGCGAGACCCGCCGGGGCCGGGTGGGACACGGGACCGGCCGGGGTGGGAAAAGAGGACCCGCCGCCGCCGGCGCAGCCCGGTCTTGGCGGTGGGGGCCCCTTCTGTTCTGGGACCCGCCGCCTAAGTGCCCACCGCCAAGCCACCAAACAGCTGTTGGTGGCGCTAGCACTTTCCAGGAGGGAGGGGAGGAGCGGGAGCCGCGCTTAGGGAGGAGGTGGAGAAGAGACAGGGCAGGGGCGGGGCCTCATGGAAGGGGTGGATTGGGGGTGGGGCCAGGGGCAGCAAGGGGGCATGTCAGTGATGCGGCCCTCGGGCCAATGCACTAGTCCTCATGCGGCCCTCGGGGTCATTTGAGTTTGAGACCCCTGGTGTAACCCATGTGCCTAATAGGGAGATATCTCTTTAAGTGACCCATTGGGTGGGAGGTAGGAGTGAGCTGTGTCTGGGTCACTGTTGCTAGGCAGATTAAGCACTCCACCTCCAGAAGCTTCTGGAATTGGGTGTGATAGTTTTGGGTCTGCTCCAGTAGGTTCCCTGTTGCTGGGGTCAGACTCCACGAGGGCAAGCAGTCAGGGCAGCTGCTTCGCATAAGGCCATTTGCCCTGTGTTAGTTGGGAGAAGCTGAGCCCAGGAGCAGAAAGCAGACTGTTGTGCCTAACTCTGAAGCATTTTGCAGCAGGTCAGTGATATTGTTAACCCTCTAACAAGGAAGCATGGACAATGCTAATTATAGCAAGGGGAAACTGGGAGGGAAAAAGAATGTCTATGTTAACTGTACGCTTTGAATGTTGTTTTGATTTTAGCCAAACTGTTCTGGTTAAATTGTCTCAACTAGTCTATTTCTTTAAATGTAGTAATAGGGAAAGAGTCATTTCTATTTTGCAATTCTCAGTTTTGTATTTTCTTGTAATAGGGTTTTCTTTAAATCTATACGCTTAACTGAGTGGTTGGTTGATCTGTTAGCTGACTGGCTAGCAGTGATTTCAGCAGAGGAAGTGTCTCCATGGATTCCAACTGAAGATTCCTACAAGCAAGTGGAGGGAAGATGTTGTTTTAGACTCAGCAGACTGTATAGATTTAGTAATCTAAGACTCTGAGATTTAGGTGAACAAAACCTAAGCTGTTGGGAACTTTCAGTTTCTTCTCACTGTATTTCTGTGCGGATTGAACTGTTCAGATTTTGTTTTCTTTATTTATGTTTATGTATGTCGTGGAAAAATTGACCACACCTTTGATTTTGGGTCAGACACACTGAGGCACCTTTATTATAGTACAAGCATGCATGCAGGGAGAGGGTTAAGCTTCCCTCTGCCTGTTACAAATTTTACCAAGCTTATAAAGGTTAAAACCGCAAATTAACACGTACTTAGATTTCCTTATTTGGTTTTTCCTGTTATTGTTCTTTGACAGTTTTCGTTGGTAGTCTGTCTGCCTTAAGACCCCTCCTTTGCGGTTGCATTGGATAAGGCTCTTGTTGCATTCTAGCTGAGCTTCCCTTAGTTCCCCTTTTTCTGGTTTCTTCATCACCCCCCCCCTCGTGCCCGTGTTATATAGACAAACAAGAATTGCAGAAGTTAACCTTTGTCCTATATAGCAATTGGGTTTTGCTAACAGGCCTGGGCCTGAAAGGCAGGGGTTAGGATGCAGTCTGCTTCTGACCCTATGGGTGGTGGTCTGGCAAATTCCCTATCACATTACAAATCTTAATTGGTAATAACGCCTTATTGTTTACTAAATTGCTTAATACAACTGTTTCTAAGGCCACGTCTATACTTTTACCGTCGTCGGTCGACGCGAGTTCGTTCTTCTCGAAGTTGTCGCGTCTGATCTATAGACGCCGATAGTTGAAACGAACCGCTAGTTGAACTGGAACTCCTCCGGCGCGCAGGGGAGGGAGTGCGAGAGTCGAGCTTGAGTCCGCGGAGCGCGCGCCTGCGCGCCTGGGGATAATATTATTATTAGGTAGAATCAAATTCAGCATTTTCACGAGCGTGGCTGAATTCTATGAATTCGAAGAATTAGTAAGGTGTAGTGTGGCTAATAGAGTTCTACAGTAAGCCCTTTCCTAACTATATGTGTGCCCACCTACGTGCGGTTACACTGTACAAGACTCTTTATTAATTTTCCATTGCTAATATGCTGTTATACTAGGCCATGTTTCACAATTATCAGTAGGCGTTGGTTCCCCTTTCTCCTGTTGGCCTTTCGATTATGCCATACCAGCTATCCTATGTCTTAATATCAAGCTGACCTATAATGGCCTAATGTTAATTATGCTCAGCTAATTCAACTTGGGGCAAGCAGGACACAGTCTGGGGCAAGTGGGACCCCTTAAAATCCCTAACATGTATAACTGTGAAGATAGTGTCTGTGGATTATAAAATAGCCATGTCATGCTGTAAAAAATTAGATTATTTGTTTCTTTATCATAAGATTTTATGAAGTTATTTAATTAAATTCATTTCTTTAGTTCCTTTTAGGACTTGCATGTGGGGAGCCTCACCCTGTGCAATCCTTGCTGAAAATCCTTAGAGACTGAACTCTGGGTCACCAGCTACTCTTCTATAGAAATTTTTTTTTCCATAGGCCTTTATCAACGGCAAAGTACTACTACTCAGTGGTCTTCCTTTTTCTTCTAGTTCTTGTGGAAGTTTTCTCTTTTGCTTATTAGAGTGCTCCCTTTCAATGGCTCTCACTTGAAAAAGGAGTGTGGCATAAGAGACTCTCTTTTTTCTAGCACTACAATTAATCTCTTTTAATAAGAGTGTATTTAATAAGGATTCATGCCAACAACCACAGAAAAATTGATCTTGTAGATAAGAAACCAATTCAATATCTTTTACCCCACCAGCCTCCAAAATTTCTTGGGCTAATGTGTGTAGTCTAGTCAGGTATGCAGAAGGTGGTTATCAGAAAATTGAGCCTTAAGCTCAGATGCCTTCCACATGCCTTCTCTAAAATATCAAAGCATTCTACAAAAGATGCCTTGCAACTAGCTCCTAAGACCACTTTCAATGGTGTGGGTAATAAACTTCCAATAATCTTCCTTCTTTTGACTTTGTCAGAAATCTCACTGTCTTCCATCATCTCTTTGGCTTGTGCTCACCAAGTAGGATAATGTACTTCTCCATTGGGTCTGGGTGAATCACCCAAAAAACATTTCAGTTTAAATTTCACATCAATCACAGTTTCATTGGCAGATTTCAGCACTCTCTCTAACAAAAGATGTTGCATATCAGGAAGGAGACTCACAGCAGGAGTAGAGGGTTCTACTGGACCGTGGTCTATAACTGGTGTAGCATCTGTTAACTAGTCTGTCTGTCATTCACAGGTGTAACCAGAGCCTGTGTCTCAGTCTTGAACCCTCTGTCAGAATACAATTGCACCTTAAAATTGGCACTGGTCCATGAGACTAAGACAAAAAACACAGGACACTTACAAGAGCCATGGTACCTTCAGCATTGGAAGTACCTCAGGCCAGTCTCTAGCTGCCCTATCAGCCCATTCCTAGAAGGGAGAAGGCAGTCTGTTGTACCCTTTAATTCACTGACACTCCAGGCCAATGGGGACAGCGGGAAGTGGCGTGGGCCAAGGGATGGGCCGAGGGATGTCCGCCCTTCCCGCAGCCTCCATTGGCCTGGAGCAGTGAACCGCAGCCAGTGGGAGCTGCGATCAGCCGAACCTGCAGACGTGGCGAGTAAACAAACCAGCCCGGACTGCCAGGGGCATTCCCTGAACAAGCGGCGGACCGGCTTTGAGAAGCACTGGTCTAGAGTACGAAGCAAGAGAGGTCTTGGCCTTCTGGATGTCTAAATTCTATGCCTGAACTGTCATCAGTTAAGTGGCCCTGTAGGAAACCAGCTTGTACTTTGCCAGGATGTTAGGACATAAGCTACCAAGTGAAGGAATGAGTTCTCTATGTTTCTGAGTGCCTCAGGTGAGGAAAGTACAGAAGAATGGAAAGTAAACCCTATTTATAAGCAGCAAGTGTAAGTTCTTCCACCCTTTCTATTGCTCTGTTCTTCCACACTGATGGGTTTAAAAGGGGAAGTTAATATCCCAACAATGAAAAAATACAGCTTTATTCTTCCAGTTTCTATACATCCTTATTACACTTGTTACTAGTTTGAGACAGTAACTACACTCTACATGCTAAAGAGCCAATTATTTTTGCCACAATCTAGGGTACAGCACCACCTTCTCATGACTTACACAACGAGAAGTATGGCTGAATTTAAAAAGCAGGTATACAAATCATGGCAGAATTACAACACAGATTTTAAAAGAACATAACCAAACTTTAATATGCTCTTTCTCTAAACCTTACATTGCAAAGATTATTCAGCAAGACATTCATACAGAACTGACAAAAGCACAGCTGTATGACATAAAGGTGAATGACTCTGAGGTCCCAGAAATGTGAATGAGTACAATGTATAATTGGAATAGGGCTTGATCCTGCAAGCTCTGACTTCACCAAACTCCCACTGAAGCTAAAGGAAATTTCTCATGAAGAGGTCTTGCAGGATTGAGACTACATTTTGGGTTGTTAATCCAATGATTTCAGTAGGAGTTCAAGTTGCCAGATCATATCCGCAGGGCAATTTTACTATCCATCACAGCACAGGAATTCTTTGTAGGGTTTCCTTTTTTGCGTGTGTATTTTCTTACAATTTCAGTTCACCCAAAAGCACTATATAGCACTTCTTGCATCTTTATCCTCTAAGTCATGGACAGTTTTGTTCTTCAGAGCTGCCCAAGTAATACTGCAAAGTTGCACATTCACTATATTTAGCTGTTGCTTTCAGTGTCAAAAAGTGACACTGAAAGGACACAAGTTTCTGAATAGGATGCTAACTCCTATATTTTAGACCTCTAGAGCAAGAGTGGTAGAACTCCCGTGGACCTGAAGTGATGTTTTCTTGTTGTAATTCTTGAGGGTAGCAGTAGCAGGATAGAAGACAATCAAGGCACCTATTGGCTTTTGTAAGCCACCCCCTACCAAAGCAAAATTAAAGGTAAGAAATGTATCCTTTTTGTACCTTCCACTGAACTGTGATCTTTAACAAATCAACACCTCTAACGTACTCAGGGGTGCTACATGAGCCATTAAAGCCAGTAACAGACCCAGGGAAAAGCTAACACACCAAAAACATATTAAATTACAACATTTTCTTGCATTTGTATGATTCAAAGAAATTACAACTCCACATACTTGCCACTTGATCTTTATAAAAACAAAGTTAATCATTTCTAATCAGGTGGTATCTGACCCAGAGAAGAAACTTATCAAGAAACATGCATTGATGCAGCCAAGTATGGGCATTAACAAATGCCAGTGACGGGGGAAGCAATGTAATAATGTGGCTTTCTTAATTTAACATTGACACAAAAGTTAATAAAACACTGAGGCCGCTTGACATCTTTTTGTGTGTCTTAAAATGTGAATAATTAATCAGTTAGAATTTTTAGTTGATTATAGCACTTTAATTGTAAAGTAATTTTTTCAAAAGGTTATCTGTCAGTTCTAGTGGCCTTATTTTGAACAGACAGGCCTATAGCACTTAGATTATTGTCCTGTAATTGCGGAATTGGAGCTAATGCCCTGAAACTGATGATTTAATTGCAACCAAGAGTGATAGATCATTAAGTTAGAACTGAAATAGTTTGCAGAAGAAATCCAAATCCACTCCTAATTAGGTGACTGAAGAACCTGCATTTTTTTTCTTCAAAAAGACAGAGACAAGCCTATTCAGGCCCTTTCAGTGTGTTCCCAACATGAAAGCATCATTTGGAAATAACTAAGAATGAAAAGGCATTGTGTGTATTCATATGTAAATGAGCACAACAAACGTCCCCACTTTGCTTTTGGAATTGTGTGCACATGCGCACTGCATGGACATAACCTTCCTTAATGGGGATGGTGTGTTGCTTCTTTCAACAGACACCAGTAATTTTCTGACCCTCCCATGACCAGCGATGCAAACCCTAATATACAATTAATTCCCATTCAGGAAGGTTATGTGTTGTTTGTACTGAGTACACTGGTATACCATGAAGCCAATGCCATAATGCACTACAAATAGTGATGCCAGATCTGTGCTATTGAATTTGAGTATCTTGGAACAAAGACATATGAGGGTCTGCGAGCCAATCAGATGTTAATCTTATCCCATCAATAAAAACTGCCGTTTTAAATGTTTTCATTCTTGGAAGTGCTGCCCAAAAAACCATTAGTGTTGGGTGTGAAGATCTCAGCCAGCAATTTGGCCCAAACAGTAATTGTTGCTGCCAGAAATATTGTATCTGGAGAGTGAACAGTATAATAATACTTTACAAAAATAATCCAGATTTTTTTCTATGATAAAGGCTGGTTAATATTCATCCATAAGCTATGAAATTTACAGGAATTTCCCATAATGACTACACGTTTCCAATACTGTAGTGAAATTGCTAGTAAGGGAACTTCTGCCCTCTACTGGACAGAATTAGAACTGCTCAATTGCATGCTAACTGGCGCTGCAGACAGCTAAGGCCCTCCTCATAGAGCAAAAGACTTTAGCACATACATAAAGTTAACCCAATGAGTTGACTGAGACATAAAGGATCTTCTCAGATTGCTCAAGAGGAAAAGATCTGTGTTCTTGGAGCAGGACTGGAGTTCTCTATTGCTGCCGCAAAATCCATGTGGGACAACCAGTGGTGCCAACTGGAGCGGGGGTGGGGGGGGGGCGGTGGGAGACTGCAAGGGACAACTCCTCTCCCCAGAGGTTTTTATACTTTGCTCAAAGTTCTATAGGCCACAGAGCTGGGGTGGAGGGGCATGGACTGACCACTTTTAAGCATTATTTCCATAATAAATCAGTATGGCTGCTGCTCCAGTGGTCCAGAGCATCACTCTTGTTCTGTGGCTGCATCTCCACTGACACTAGACCTGGCTGCCTTCTGTAAAGATAGAGGTCTGTTAAAAATGCTGGAATCACAACAGAGTTTATGCAAACAAACATGGCTGTTGCATCATATTTTCTGGTTACACAAGAGATACCACACACTACAAACTGGAGGCCAATGTTAAGTGCATTTCACTTGTTAATCCTGAAGTTGGACACGGGTTCCAACCGAGACCAGCAAATGCTCACTATTTTTCTGCAAGAAACTCAGACTGGTGAGAAGCATGCAGTGCAACAGTGAAAGACTCAGCAGTTGAAAAAGTGAAGCATTCTCTCACCGCATTCAGAAAATGTGCATATATGAATGCACCGATGAAAATTGGTGTCAAGTATGAAATCACTGCATACATTATCTTGATGTCAGTGGTATCTTGATGCCAGCAGATGCATTTCTAGATGTTCAGGTTATAGAAGACACATCAGCTGCATCTATGACAACCCACATCTTAGAAGAGTTAAATGATTGTAAATTGAATCCCAAAGAGATGGCTGCTTGTGCATTTGACTGAGCTGCAGACTTCTCCGGAAGATATAGTGGAGTACAAATTTTGCTCAAATTTAAGTCTAACCTAATATCTGCTATATACACTGCAGAGGCCATCTACTCCAACTAGCATGAGTACAAGATGCAGAATCTTCAAATGACATTAACAAAGCCATACATTTAATGTCTTTATACTCATTTTTCAGCAAGACTCCAAAAATAGAAGATACACTGGGAATGAAGTTCACATTAGTCCAACCTGGAATAACCTGCTGACTTTCTCATGAGCAGTCCTTGGCTGTTGACTTAAAATTACTGCAACTATTATTATTGGCTTTGGAAAGTATCTACCAAGATGGAACAAATCTAAGTAGTGAGACTGGTGAACTACTTTTGCTACTATGTTGAGAGAAAACTATCACCATTCTCTCTTGTAAGTCTACTGTTGAAACCACTTGAGTCATTAAGCAATGCCATCCAGGCATCTTCTACAACAGTAGTAGATCTTTGTCCAGCAATAGAAGCTACACTTGGATCAATCAGAGATATCCATTCAAAACAATTTTGGCTGGTGTTGGGTTGAAAACATTATGGAAGAAGAAAAGACTTCAGTTCAGAAGTTGACTAATTAAGGCACTTACTAATTAAGGCGCTTGAATCCTTAAGTGAAGAGGACAAGAAGTGTTTGTTAAGCCCACTGAAAAAGTAATTTACACAGACTTGATTCTTACAACTGTACAACAGGAACTTCTGGATTCTACTCAACCTCCACATAGGTTTTACAGATGCTTGTCTTATAAAACACTGACAGTTGAGTGGAGTGAGGCACTACCAGCAATGGGGCTGTTATGTGATTAGGACAGAATAAAGCATCTGAACACAGGGTGGAATATCATACGATGAACGAATGAAGATTTGACTTCAACTTCTTTATCATCACTAGTAGTTTGACCCAATCTTTGTTCTAAGTTTCCTGGGATGAAAGAAGTAGGAATTCATCTCTTGCTACTCCCAGTCATAACAGCTACAATTGAGCATTCTTTTTCCTCATTGAATAGAATTTTGTTTTTTGAAAGAAGTCGCCTTCTGCCTGTTCATGAGCATATAAAGAAGGACTTGAAGTACTGGACATGTGAGAAACCAGAGATGAATGCACTGCATTCAAGAAGCTCATTAACAAAGTTGTGCAAAATTACAACATGAAACCAAGAAGGATGTAGATTAAGTGCTTCATAGTAGGCTTGAGTTGCCAACTATAATTTGTGATGATTTTAAAAAATGAGATAAATCTAATAAAATGGTCCTGAAACATTTTTAAGTTTTTACTATGATGACATACAGCCCACCTTCACCCTCATAGTCTCACCCCTCACCGTTCCTGCCCCCCCCATATAACTGAACACCCCCCCCTAATTTCAATCCTTAGGGATAACACTGATCCTGGCTAAAGCTACCCGGGAGCTCTTGAATTCTTTTGTGTACCACCTGAAGTTAAAGATCTAGGGACAGATTTCCAAAGGTATTTAGGTGCCTAAAGATGCACACAGGTGCCTTGTGGGGGTTTCAAAAGCACCCAGGCACCTAATTCCCATTAATTTAAAAGTCCAGCTTTTGAAAAGTCCACTAGGTGCCTATCTATCTCTTTAGGTGTCTAACTACCTTTAAAAATCTGGTCCTGAGTTTTTTGAAAATATCACCTCCTACACAACTCAGAGAGTGCAAACCTATCCAGCTGCCCATGCACTTATATGTCTCCTGATCACTATAGTATCTGAGTGCCTCATGTGAATCAAAAGCCAAATAAATCATTTCCATGAACCTCTGGGAGCTTAAAACCATTCTGTTCAAAACTATGAGAGACTGGATAAAAGAAAAACAATGAACATCCACTGGATAGGCCCCCAAAAAAGTCTTTTCTCCCTCCAGTATACTTCTTAGAGCTTGTCTACACATACAGTGCTGCAGCTGCACCACTGCAACATTTCTGGTGAAGACACTCTGTGCTGACGGGACAGAACTCTCCGGTCAGCATAATAAAACCACCTCTGCGAGTGGTGTTAGCTCTGTCGGCGGGAGAAGCTCTCCCACCGACATAGCACTGTGCACACTGGCGCTTTATGCTGATGTAACCCAGAGGTTCTCAAACTTTTGACCCGTTTCACATAGCAAGCTTCTGAGTGTGACCCCTCCATATAAATTAAAAACACATTTTTATATATTTAACACCATTATAAAGGATGGAGACAAAGTGGGGTGTGGGGTCGAGGCTGACAGTTCACGACCCCCCCACACGTAATAACCTCCCAACCCTCAGTTTAAGAACCCCGGTGTAACTTATGTTGCTCAGGGGGGTGGTTTATTCACACCCCGAGCTAAATAAGTTATGCCGACATAAGTTATAGTGTAGACAGAGACTTAGTTAAAATGCTCTAAACTGAAAGAGTAAAGCTCCAGACACACCGGGGAGCGGGGAGGAAATGGCAAAAAGGTAAAAATCTCATCAGATTGTTTCTATGGCTGTTGTTTGAAGCTTTTACGTACAATTACATTATTTACCCTGTCTTCAATGTTTATGTAAATTTAAGAAATTGTAAAAGGAGAGAAAAAAGAGAAATTCTCTTAAAAGGTGAAGAAAAGCATTCACAGGTGTCAGCTAGATGAAAATGTAAAAAGCATTTTTCATCTTCTTTGCACAGTAAGTCACCCTGACATAACACTGTCTCTTCAAGTGTAAATCCAGGCTACTTTATAGTAACAAATTCTCCAAATGCCCCCTTTTATCTGAAGAAGAACCTTGTCTGTACAAATAAATCTAAGAACAGTGATGATGTCAAGTTCAGATGCACTAAAACTGGCAGATACCAGCATGTCTAAATCCTTTTTACATCCACCTAATTGAATCTAAAAATCTTAAAGAGCACTACATTGCACTATGTGGATGATAAAGTACACAAAGTAGTGTAGTGAAGACCCGCTAAATCGATGGCAGAATGCTCTCCGGTAGACCCCAGTACTCCAGCTCTCTGAGAAGAATAAGGAAGTTGACCGAAGAGTGTCTCCCATCGACTCAGCACTGTGAAGACACCGGGGTGAGTCGACCTAAGCAACATTATGCCGTGAAGACAAGCCCACAGATGTTCCCCTCTTGTTGTCAGTGTACTCATTAAGGCATTTGTCAGCACTCCCAAAAGGCAATTGGCCAAATTCCGTTCCTGGTTACAGTAAATCCATGAAACCTCCTGTGATTTCAATGAAGAGTGACTGGGTTAAATACAAGAGTATATGCTCCCATGAGTTCAAAAAAGTGAAAAAAATTATTGGCCAAATTCCCTGTTAGTGTAACTCCACTGACTTCACTGAGTTACTCCAGCAAGGAATTTTGCAGTATATTCAGTTAGAGGGCTTGGCTACACTTACAAATTTGCAGCGCTGCAGCAGGGTGTGAAAACACACCCTCTGCAGCGCTGCAAATTGCGGCGCTACAAAGCGCCAGTGTAGTCCCAGCCAGCAGCCAGCCGCTCCGCAGCGCTGTCCCCCCCACCCCAGGGAGAGGAGAGACAGCGCTGGGAGAGTTTTCTCCCGCTGGCTGGCGCTTTGACTTGAGCGCTCGCAGCGCGCGGCGCTGCTTGAAAAAAAAAAGTGCCAAAGCCTAAGATTTTGTACCCCTGAATCCCATATGAAGAGAGATCATCATACAAAACAGTTTCCACCTAGACATAAGAATGTAAGAACACAATGAAGAAGGTTTATCTTCTCTAGCTGCATTTGAAGTATGAATTTATTATACCTAAAATATACAGGAAAAAACTGTGATATATCATACCAAAATTCACAACACTATATTTCTCCTCATGACATGAATTCAGATGGACAGTGAATACTAGATGAACAAGTTGGTTACACTGTTTAAGTATCAGAGTAAATTAAACGAACATGACTCCATATCTGTCAAGCCACTGAGTTGGAAAGAGTGCACTACCTGTCTGCAGAAAAGACAAGCTATGAATAATATCTACTATATCACCTAGCATCCCAAAGCATCAGATACTTAAGTCAAAGTATTTGTACATTCATTGGGAATGCATTCTAATGTCGAAATATAGACACAATATTATTGGTTTAAAAAAAAAAAAAGAAAAAACAGGATCAAATGTAATGAATGCCATGCCCACAGAATAGCAATAAAAAACCCCAGAAGTTAAAATGAAAAATCGAGATCAGCTGCCTTTTCCAATTTGTAAATGACACAACTGGAGAATAACATTGGCTGATGGTCACTGCAAGGCTTGTTTCGCTATCAAAGTAAATTAGATTTAAAACATTGTTCGTTTTTTATTTAAAATGTGGGAATGCTTACTAAACTAACAACCACTTTTTGGAGATATTTAATTGTGCTCCAAATGGTCAGATAATTATGGATTTAATGTTATAATACAGTTTATTTTCAACTTAAACCATGAACCTATTATCTGTTCACTCACGAAGAAAACAGAATAGACAAACCATGCCTGCAGTTCTGCTGTACATTAGAAACTACAGTGCTTAGACTACTTGGTATCTTAATTACTAGCAATATCATTAGCTTTGTACACTGGGACACTTTTCTTTTATTGCTGCTGTAATTTTATTTGCCAGGCATTGACTTTCATCGCAGGATAAACTGCTGTGTTCTTTAAAAGTTTGGATAGTGACATTAGTGTCTTGCTTCATTGTCTCTTTCTTTTTGTCTGTTTATGAAATTAAAGTAGCTAAGGCTCCCATCAATTCCTGGTTAGATTTTGTAGAGGTCAATCAGAGCTGTGTCAGAGGAATGTGTCACTTGAGGGGAGAAGTGTTCTTAGGAAACATGATGGAGCTTTCTGACGAGACTGACCTGTTTTCTTCAGCTCTATTTTTAGGGCCCTAAGTCTGGAGCTCATGAAGCTGGGTAGGCTAGAGTCAGGGCTGCTGCAACCATTTAGGTGACCTAGGCGGTTGTCTAGGGCACTAGGATTTGGGGGGGCGCCATTTTCTTCAGCAGCGACCGCGGCGGCCGGATCTTCGGCTGCCCTGGTCGCCGCCGGCATTTAGGCGGAGGGAGCTGGGGCAGGGAAGCGCGGGGAGGGCCACCTGCAGCAAATAAGGGGGGGGTGTCACGCAGGGGAACTCCCCGCCCCAGCTCACCCCTGCCCCGCCTCCTCCCTGAGCACCGCCGTCACTGCTTCACTTCTCCTGCCTCCCAGGCTTGCGGCGCCTAAGCTGATTGGCGCCACAAGCCTGGGAGGCGGGAGAAGTGAAGCAGCCACAGCGTGTTCGGGGAGGAGGCGGGGCAGGGATGAGCTGGGGCAGGGGGGGCGCCTCAGGGCAGAGGGGGGCAGCTGCCGCGGGGGGGTCACCTCAGGGTGGGGGGGCATGGGGGGAGGGCGCAAGGTGGAAGTTTCGCCTAGGGCGCGAAACATCCTTGCACCAGCCCTGGCTAGAGTGGCCCTTTCTCTCTGTGGCTGGGAGGTCACTTAAGTATATAGAGACCAGTTACACTGGTGTTTTAGCTGCCTGCAGGAAATGCAGCTGCTCTAACACTTTTTTCCTCTAACAACTTTTAGAAGTCTAGGTAAGAAAAAGAAAGGGGAAAATACCGTCGGGAGCAGTAAGGAGAATGTCATCTATGCCAGAGACAGCAGCAGCTACTTTAAAAAGTGCTAGTGCCAAGCTACCATTATTTGAGAAAGTACTGTAGTTTCCAAGGGCAGGCTGGGAAATGTAGCCTCAGGAGACCATTTTGATAGGTTGTCTCTTTATTCCCCTGGGTAGGGCATGAATGAAGTTATAACAAACTGTTATAACGTTACCTTATTTACATTTGCATCGGAACAGATTATAAGGAAGTTTTAAATCAAAGCAACAGCCAAACAAGTCCTATTTCTGTAAACAATGTGTAGAAAGAAGCCTGCTTTAAACAAATAAATGATCTGTCCATCCCCACAAGGAGGTCATCCATCAATGCAACCAATGTTTCCATTCCATGCCCTGAGCTGAAACAGGAGGGACCCATAATACCTTATTTTGGCTTGTTTTTAAAAGTGAATTTGTCTGTCATCCATCATCCCAGATAACAACTTGTGCCATAAAATGGACCTTTTGGCCAGGATTTCCTTAATAATTATCTATCAATCTTGGGCAATAAAGTGGAGGTTTTTTAGACCAGCTTATTATCTGTGCACATTTAGGTTTTTTTTCCTACTTTAAGGGCAGATAAATTGTTATTGCTCCCCAGAAGAAAGCAATGAGGTGGGAAAGCTGCCTCAGTTTTCCTGGATAAACAATAGTATAGTGGTCACTAGAAGATCTATAGGTAGGATTGGAAAGCTAAGATTATTATTGGTAAATGTTGATTTTACCACATACACACAACCACACACGCTGTTGAAAAAATATTTCCATTGATAATAATCAAAATTTACAGATAGGCAATGTAAAAAAAAACGCTGCTTGAGAACATTTAGAGTTTGATTTAAGGCTATCTACTTTTATATTCTGACATGTGATATTGACAATTTGTGTTTTAATGGTTATAAATCTTTAACTTTTTCAATCTCAATGTCTACGGTCTTTACCCCACAACATCTGACCCCTGCTATGGTCTGAACCCCCATACTTTCCCACAACTATGAACATTTAAATCTGTAATAATTTATATTAGCCATCGAAATGACAAAAAAATAAAAACTGAATTCTGCCCAGCCTATCTATAGTTTAAGTGTGTTCTAACTTCCACTGGAAACCCAAAGCTTTTAAGTTGCTTATATTTTTCTAGGTTGACATTCTCCTAGCTTATTCTCAGCTCAAAGATGATTTGGGGCATGGGGAGTGGCTGGGAAAGTTTAAGGTATAATGGGTGTCTTAACCTGGAGCAATGCAATTGAGGGGAAATATATTTTTCCTATATTTTCCAAATGCAATTTTTTCCCCTCTCAACTCATAAACAGCTGAAGCTGGACACTTCCAACTTTGCTTGTTAAAAGTTCAGTCCAAGAAAATTAATTCAGTAGTTTAAAAGCTATGAACATGTACAGACAGCAATTTCACATACACATATTAGTACTTTTGGCTCCTTCCCTCCACCCCCACAGACATGTTTTAAAGATTCCTCTATTAAAGACGCTATCAGCTAAGGCTGCATCTGTTTTGAAGGGACTAATTAAGGAAAACTGCATAAAGATTGCTTTAGATAGATAATGCCTCTTGGCTGAGATTTTCTAAGCAGCCTAAGGGAGTTATTTGCCCAATTCTCATTGACAACCCCAACCTTGGAATTCAGGACTGGGTTTTGCATTTAATATGAGTGTGGGGGGTTTCTTATAAATAAGAATGGAGCAAAACTGTGGCGCACTGTTTACCAATTTATCCTAATATATTTCACTTTCATGTAAGTTACTAAATTTTCTCCATTTAGCTT
The DNA here is from genome assembly GCF_016161935.1 of Mauremys reevesii. Classification (NCBI taxonomy): domain Eukaryota; kingdom Metazoa; phylum Chordata; order Testudines; family Geoemydidae; genus Mauremys; species Mauremys reevesii. Next base: position 337,549,911 of record NC_052623.1, read on the forward strand.
TAACAAATACATATTAAGTGCAAAACCCAGCATCAAGGCAGAAACAAGTGTTGAGAAATTCAGCACTCAAAAGTCAGAGAATTCCAAAAATGTAACACTTCAATTACATTATAAACAATGCACATGCTGAATACCTAACAATATAGATACAATGGACAGTGATACATTAAGGTTTATATTGAACAAGGGAAAAGACCAATAGAAAATTCTGACTGGGCTATCCCACTCCTCAGTCTGTTACTCTTATCCTTCGTGACTTCAACTTCCACAATGACATCCCATCTGTCCCTTTGCTTCCTCCTCCTAGACTGATCTTCAGTCATGGATCAACTCTTCTGCTTCCCAATATAGCCACTTGCTCCGACCTGTCAACATTGTTTTTTTTTTTTTTAATCTCACAGTAGATGTGTTCACTCCGACGATGGCTTCATCTCTTTCAGATTTTCTCATCTGCCCCCATGCCCTTCCAACTCAGCTCTTCCAAAACCTGCAATTCATCACCACCCATTACTTCTCTGCACGGCTTAAATTCTCACTGAGTATTTCCTGGTGCTTGGGACTTCCGCAAGTTTGAAAATATTTACCAGAGCTCTGCTCCAGACAGCTCCGGCTGAATTTAAGCCCTGTTTCTCTGCTACTCTCAGCCCTATTCCTCCCTACTGACAGAGTTTTCTTTGCCCCTCTCTCCCACAGTAAAATCCATTCCATTAACCACAGTTCTGGTTCACCCTCCACATCAGTCTTCTCCTTTCCTATTGCAGTACTGCTGAATACCACTGGAGAAAATCCCATGACCACATAGATTTCCTCCCTATAAATTTATTGTCTTTTCATTCAGTTTAGGGTGACCAGATGTCCTGATTTTTACAGGGACAATCCTGATTTTTGGGTCTTTTTTCTTATATAGGCTCCTATTACCCCCCACCCCCATCCCGATTTTTCACATTTGCTGTCTGGTCACCATAACTGAGTTCCATCATCTTGCCTGGTCAAGGAGAATTGCTTTTCCTGTTTTCATATGTTCATAATTTTACCCCCCAAAAATCAACTTTTAGTCCAACATGTTCCATGATTAAAAAAATGAAGATTGGCTGTTGTGCACATGCAGAAGAAAAATATACTGGTAGTTAAGTCTGAGTGTCAGCATTTAGAGAGAGATGCACTGAACATGCACATATTCTACAGCCCCTTATCCCATCTGCAAGGACTTAAGCTGAGAGAAGCACTTATAGATTTTGTTTTCTTTTAAAATACCTATGACATTTCAAGCATAAAATTGTGCAGTGTAAAAGCTTGTATTTCTTAGCAGCATGACAACCTGGTGACCCTGCACAAATGCCGTATTTCCCATTGCTGTTTTCATTGTTAATTATTTTCCTTAATGTTTATGCCACTAGTCCACTCTGTAAAGCACCCTGAATTTGCAAGTTAACACTGCTGTTGAAATTTTAAGTTGATATTTCATGACCTTTGGTGATGTTAACACTGCAGTTTTAATGATGCATTTCCTGTGCATAGTTTTTGCATTCAATATAGTGGGAACTTCACCCGATAAATCAGTAGATATAAAACAGTAGAGGTGGAAAAAGGGCTAATAATCTTCATAGTTTTGCTGGGTAAATTTTATATCTCAGGGAGTATGTAGTGCAGGACCAATTTTGACACAAACACTTGACTTTTTCCAATTCATATTAACATTTGCATTCTTGAATCAAATCCATTTATTTAGGATAAATCTAAATCCTGGCATTTCCAGGTTTCTGCTCCTCTCAGTATGTTCTGGAAGAGTACCCTATTATATGGCAAATAATCTGCATTTATAAATACTAGGTTTATGCAAGTTTTATAAAGGATTCAACTTGCATGAATTTTCAGCATATTCATAAAAGCCTTATGCAGGAATTATAATGTGCAGTGTTTATTTTTATTAGTTTAGTTTTATTTTTCTAGCCACTTGCTCTGTGACCTCATGAACTAAACACGGTAAGCATGAGCCTGTTAAACATCCCAGGAAAATTCAGGTGTTGCATGAAGTATCTCTGGCAATTGAGGAGATACTACATTCTCTGAATTAGCATTAGACTTTTGTCTTATTAAAATATCCCATGAACATTGTGTAAAAGATAATCAAGGTTCTGGCTAGATTAGGTTTTCCTTCTGATTTCATGTCTGTCTTAAATATTGCTTTGAAGTATTACTGGTGCAGAAGGGGTACTTATTCCGCAACACTGGTGGCTGTATTATGGTGATGACTAAATACGACCTTGGATCTTTCTACATAAAAGGTGTTGTATAAATATGAACTACTAATGATAACTACTTACCTATTTGGCCCAAGATCAGTAACTGTAAAGACACGATGAACTGTCCTATCTGTCATGTCTACTTTGTGTAAAATGTTTAACTATTTTAGATGCACTAATTAAAAAAGGGGGAAAAAAGCACATACATTCTAGCCAAAAATATGTATATTCAAGGAACTGTTCAGCCAGTTGCAAGATGGCGCAATCAGTTTAGAGACTGTTGGCACCCAATTACTTTTATAATCTGTTATGAGTGCTGTGGGAAGCTATATCTTCAGCTGGACAAAGCCTGTTTCCATCTCTTGCCTACAGTTTTCTTTATGAAGAAGTGACACCGTTTATGGTATGGTGGTATAGTATTTATATCAGTCTCTTTGTTCAGATGGAGCAATAGGAAATAACTAATTGAAAAACTAGAATAAATATAAATAGTTAATGTTACTGTACCAAAAATCACTGAAAGCTCAAAACAGACATCTACCAACCAATCATGGACACCATAGATTAGTATCACAGCTACTGTTATTCACCCCAGATTCCTAATGTGCTCCTCTTGGCTCAATATTAGAATTTTGTTTTTACATAATAAATCATCATTATTGGCCACATGGCCAAGGCACACAGGTGAAGCACTGATTCAGTGCACCGTTCCCTGGCAGAATATGCCTAGGCAGCTCTTACAGAGACTTGGCTGGAGGTTTAAAATGTCTTTTGCTGCTAGCACCTCTGGGGAGAAAGGGGATGTAAACACCATTTTACAGCTAATGAAATGGAACCAGGAAGTTTGTGAGTTGCCCAGAGTCGCATCGGATCTCCAGCATTAGAATGTTGCTCTAATTTAAACTTCTGTACATCCAGAGTAATTGAGAACAGAGTTTGGCCTGGTCCTTTGCTTTAACTGCCAGACTAGCATTGCTCCCAAGAAAGCATTGTAATAGCAAGCTGTTTCTAATTGATTTATGCTGGGACGTAATGGAGCTAGGTGCCCATTAACTCCTGTCAGAAGTTAATGGAATTAGACTACCTAACTTAATGCAAGTAGGTCCACCATAAAGCAGTCATTTTATAAAGACAGAGTGTGCAAGATGTATTCTGCTGCTGTTGGCAAGTTTCAGCACATCCCTTTTGCTTATCTATTTTTTTTCTCCTTTTCCTAGCCGAACACTTAGTCTCTTTTCTCTCTGTCTCTGTAATCTTCTCTTTGTCTTCTGATCAACCTTTTGTCCTTCCAGTGATCACTGCTGTCCAAAACAGTGCAACAATGGACAGAAAAAGCAACAGAAAGAGGAAGAAAAACACAGTTGCTATCACCCTGTTGATGTACTTACTAAGCAGCAGAGACTGCACAGAAGAAAGGTTTATTGTGGAATGAGATCAATACAAACCAGGGTTTGTTTGTGCATATTCTCTTAGAAAGACAAAACCAAACAAAGGAGAGAAAGGACTCTTCTTTCTTCCATGCAGCCTTGGACAGACAATCAAAAGCTCTACTGCTGTTGTTTCTGGAATGAAATGATGACTTCATCATCATGTAGATACTGGAAGATCATTAAGTCTGTTTTTATCTTCTTTATCAATCGAGTGGACAAACAAGCCAAAACTGTCCATAATGAATGTTCGCAGTGTAGTTGTAGCTATGTTGGTTCCAGGATATGAGACACACAAGGTGGCTGCGGTAATATCTTTTATTGCAGCAGGTTCTCAACCAGGGTCCAGGGGCCCCTAGGGGGCCGTGAGCAGGTTTCAGGGGGTCTTCTAAAATAAACCAGAGAGCAGGGCTGGCGTTAAACACTCTGGGGCCCGGGGCAGAAAGCCGAAATCCGAACCCCGCTGTGCAGAGCTGAAGCCTGAGCAATTTAGCTTTGCGGTGGCCCCTGTGGCATGAAGCCCCGGGCAAATGCCTTGCTTCCTACCCCCTAATGCCAGCCCTGGCTTAAATCTACTGGATATCCAGAAAAACACAGTTGTTGTGGCACAAGTGGACCATGGAGTTTTTACGGCATGTTGGGGGTGGGGATCAGAAAGAAAAAGGTTGAGAACCCCTGTTTTATTGGACCAACTTCAATGGGCGAAAGATACAAGCTTTGGAGCTACACAGAGCTCCTCCTCGGGTCTGAGAAAGCGTCACAGCCAAACACAAGGCGGAACAGATTGTTAAACATAAAGAATTAACACATTGCAAGAGATATTCAAGATGAAGTGGGCAATTAACACCTCTGCTGTCACAGGAAAAAGGAGGGTTAGTGAGTTAAAAGATTGTAGTAATGAGCCATAAAACCAATGTCTCTATTTGAGTCCATCATTGTTAGTGTCTAGCCAAGTTGTGAATTTAAGCTCCCAGGTTCATCCTTTCAAGGTGTTGCACAGGTTTCCTTTGAGGACAAGGACTGAGAGGTCAGATAGTGAGTGTTCATATTATTAAACAACATCCCAATTTTGCCAAGCTCAGCAGCATACTTGCCACAGACCAGGACACACCAACTCAAAGCAGCTCACAATCCTGCCAGAACAAATGCAAAACCTGCAGGCCTATCTCCAGTGCTACAATGATCAACAACACCCACAATACATCTTTCAAGATCTATGGGTCTTACACATGTCTAGCGCAACATGTGATGTACCTCATCCAGTGCATCAAATGCCCCAACAACTACAACTATGTGGGTGAAACAAGACCATCCTTACACTCATGAATGAACTCACACAGAAAAATGATAAGACAAAAAACATCCTGTCTTTCATGAGCAAACAGTTATCATAAAATTATCACTCCATTTCTGACCTCTCCGTCCTTGTCTCTTTCACACACAGAAGTTGGCCCAATAAAAGATATTACCTCACCCACCTTGTCTCATTCAAAACTGATCTGAGTGTTCAAACTAACAAATAGTGAATACCTTCCCAACAAAGAATCACCATGTGAGGAGATGCTTAGGTGCAGGAGCAATTCACCTAGAATCAGGAAGCTGCACTATTGGTTTAGTCCCCAACAAGAATTTAAGGGCACGTTTTTCCTCTCACACCATGTTTACACTGGAACACATTAATTGCCACAATGAATTAGACCAGTTTTCCATCTACACCAATAACACGTCTCTGGCAGAGGCCAGTGCCACAAAATTCATAAGAAATCATAAGAAATGTTGTAGTTCACAGTTACGGAATAATCATCCCCTTAGTGGTTTGTTTATGCCCTGAAAGATGTGGGCTTATATCTCTTCTAGGAAACATGTACCCTGCCTAATGTGATTGTAGATGCTTAGATATTCATGTGGGTAATAAAAACCTTTTTGAATTTTCCCAGTATTATCTTGGGGCATTGAGTTGCACAGGTCAATTATGCATTGTATAAAAAAAGCATTTCCTTTGATCCATTTTAAATTTGTTGCCTTTTAATATAATTGATTGTTCTTTTGGTCCCATATTACGAGAAACAGTACATAAGGGCATCTGATTTGCTGCTCTAAACCATGAATTACTTTGTATACCTCTATTATAGCCTCCATTGTTTGGATCCTTTATAAACTAAATTGTCCCAATCTTTTCAATCTGTCTTCATACAGAAGTCTTTTCCTGCTCAGAATTATTTTTGCTGTCTGATTCCGGACCCCTCTATTTCTACTGTATCTTCTTTGAGATAAGGCGACTAGAACTAAACTCAATATTTCAGGTGGTAGCATGTTGATTAGTGCTACATTTTCAGTATTATTTTCTATTTGGTTTTTCAATACATCTTACCATATTGTTGGAATTGATGACTGCTATGCACTGGGCAGAGTTTTTCCACAGAGCTGTCTACTGTGATACCCAGATCGTTATTAAGAGTAGTTACAATTAATTTAGAGCCCATTAATGTGTATGGGTAATTCAAATTATTCTCTCCAATATGCATTACCTTGCATATGTCAACACTGAATTTCATGTGCCATAACTTGGTTAGGTCCCTCTGAAGTTCTGCATGGTCTTCTCCAAGCTGGACTAACCTAAATAATTTTGTGTGATATGCAAACTTCCCCACTTCGTTGTTCTCCTGTTCTCCAATTGTAAACAATTGCAGTGCCAATATGGAACCAGTGTGATGTGAGTGGAATTCTCCTAATTTATACCAGTGTAAGTGAGAGGAGAATCTGTCCCTATAGCTTTCTTTAGTTACAGCTGCAAAAAGAAAAATAGGGTTTGTGTCAGCCAGACTTAAAAGAAAAAATGCCAGAGTTTCTTTCAGTTCCAAGTCTCAACAGCAAAGGAAATATGATTCTTGCAGCCCAAAGTCCAGGTTTGAAAGTTAAACTACAGTATTTTACACAGAAGTAGCACACATGTAAATATATATCATGGTTTCGACCACAGGGGTTTGACCCAAAGCCCATTGACATCAATGTAAAGCTTCCCATTGATTTTAATGGACTTTTAATGGATCAGGCAGGTCTACACTCAAAGTGCTACATTGGTGCAGCTGCACCGATGCAGGTGGGCCTCTGTAGTGCCTCTGGAAAAGATGCTCTATACCAATGGGACAGCGCCCTCCCGTCAGCATAATTACTTCAACTCCGCAAGAAGCAGAAGCTATGTCGGCGGGAGAGCGTCTCTCGCAGACGTAGCACTGGTGTGGACAGTGCTTAGGTTGCTGTTACTTCTCCCAGTCAGGGAGGTGTCTTTTTCACACTCCAGTGATGCAAGTTAGATTGACTTAAGCAGTAGCATAGACCTGCCCTTGGTGTGCATGAGAGGAAAAGGGAGATATTTATCTATGATTGTTTGTACGTGCACTCGGATCTGTATGTTCCTTGGAGGCAGGCTGAGGTACCCAATTTTAATATTCAGATCAGCAAGACACAGGCTATAAAAGTCACTTGACCAGCTGATAAAATTAATAAGTTAACTTTTATATTATTTAAATAGTTTGCATTGATAAGGATTATTTAAAGTTGCAAACCCCAAAAGATCACAAACAGGTACTCTAAATGCAAAATACCATCTCATCTCTTATCAACCAAAGTCTAATTTATTGTTTGCAAAACATGAGCACTTGGCCATAATGTCATTCCACATACAAAGGCAGAGAAATTATAGGAGAAAGGAACAGATACTTTCTCAAAGAGACAACTGGCAAAAATTGGGAGAGGAGCTGTGAAATGCTGAACAAATATTACTTCCTTAAAATGGCCAAAATTTATCTCAATTTTCACTTCATTTCTTAGGTTTCATACACTGTGATTTTTAATCTGCTGTTCATGCGTTCTAATCATGTCAGATGTGTGGGCGTCCTGCAACTCTTTATGAATAATATAGGATGCAAATAGTGCTATCTTCACACTCACAGTTGACTGCACTCAGTTGGCTCCCCATCAGCACCCAATTTATCAGCTACTAATTTTCACAGAGATAATGTTTAATGCTAGAGGAATAGCTTTTTGCAGATAACATTACATTGCTGAGGGGGAAACATTAGAAGCATCTGACCAATTACATGTGCTCCAAGATATTCTTTCTCGGTGGTGTTAATTATCTACATTTCACTCACCTTATTTATTAAGACTGTTTATTAAATGTCAACTGGAACTAATGATGATTTTTGCAACTCCACAAAATATTCGGTTATCTCTCGGCTAATACAGAAATTCCCTCATTGACACAATTACATATTCCACTGCCGATGGCAGAGAACTATTGCAAGCTGAAGATTAGAAAAATAAATGCTTAATACAATCTAAAATTATTTTCATTCTATGCATAAATCTCACAGAAAAACAAATCATAAAACTATTGGCAGCCAGAGTCATCATCATGAACATTATTTGACCAAAAAGGAACACTGATATTTATGGCCACTTTTCTACATACCTATCTATCATGGGTACTTGTCCAGAGTCTGTCACCTTATCTTTGACAACATTGAATTAAAAAATATGTAGCACAGATGTGTAATTTTTTTACATTTGAAATTGCTCAGTGTGTAGAAGGGATCAGGAATTAAACAAGGAAAAATAATGCACATTTGCCTACCCACTTCTTTACCAGTACACAACTTGAATTTGCTCACAAAAATTGGCATTTGGAAACAACTCAGGGAATACATAACCTAACTACTCAGTTTGCACAAGTGATATTTTGTGTGTGTAGATATGGGTCCTTAAGAAAATGTGATGAACATGCCAATTGGAGGCCTGTGAAAACATTGGGCATAAATACCTCAAGGCTTAAGACATACAAGGCGCAGATCCTCAACTGGTGTAAATCATCATAGCTCCATTGACTTTCCTCTACTGGCTGAAAAATTAAGGGGCGGACCCAGTTGAAAAAGGGGTGTGTACATATCCTGCACATAAAATACACATACTCATCTATGGAAATTAACATTGAAATAAAAATGGAAAGGGAGCCACGGTACCATTTAACTAACAAAGTTGAGCTAACTCGTCACTATATTCATCTGTTGATCCTTCTAATTTGTCTTTTAGATGGTAAACCTTCCCAGTCTCTTACCGATGTTTGCACAGGGCCCAGCACAGCAGGACCCAATCCTGATAGGGTCTCTTGGAGCTACCATAATACAAATGTTTGGTATTATTACTACTGCTAAAACAGACTTACATTTACTGAATGTGCTATCAAGTGAGATGGGTTTTATTTACTACTCTGTTAAACTGTTACAGTGGCCACTGTTCCAATAATACAAAACTTTGTCTAAAATTCAGGGTTATTTTCGGAGGCATTTTCGCAGGCATATACACAGATGATTTTTTTCCTGTTTCTATGGAGTATGATCTTGTGAGGTTCTAAGCACACTTCTGCAAGCTTCTAACAACATTCAGCTGCCATAGAAGTCAATAAGACTTTTTGATTAAAATTTGTTTCCCATGAACATTTCCCCATATATCTCCCCATGTGTCTCAAAAACATGACAAATGCTAAATCAAATTTATTAACATTATTTACATTTTTCAATTTGAGGATGAATTAGGTGCTTTTGCAGTTCAGGGACACAACCTGATTATAAGATAGAGGGGATAAAATGATGAGTAGAGAGACCTGGGTTCTAGTCCCAGCTCTACCACTAACTCGCTTTACTTTAGGAAAATTACTTTGACCTCTTTTTACTTCTGTTTTGCATCGTTAAAACAGGATCCTGATTCTTAATTTCCTTTGCAACCTGTGTTGGGATCTACAGATGAAAATGTTATTAAATATTAAGAATTATTACTATTAATAACACAGTAACTAAAGGGCAGAAGAGATGGATTCTAACTATCAGAGGAGGGAGGTTCTGGAGCAGCCTTCCAGTAAGAATACTGGGGAGGAGGGCAGAGCAAAAAACCCTAACTAGTTTTTAAGATGGCGCTTGCTAAATATATGAACAGGATTATTTGGCAGGGTTGCCTGCAATAGCAGGTGACTGGCATCGATGATCCAGGAGGCCCCTTTCAGTCCTATATCCTATGTTCCTATGCATCGGCTTTGCTAAAATGAATGTGTATTAGAATACCAGGATTTGCTTCAAGGTGATTATTTGCCATAACACTGCATCTATTCACGCTAGAACATTAGTTTTCGTTAAATGAAATACACTGGAACAAAATAGGACCTCCAAAATAATTCTCAGAATATTGGGTGCACACTATAAGGAGAAATCACTGTAGAAGGATTCTTATCAATAGATGAGAGAAAAACAGTTTAACCAAAATTTGGAGGAGGCAGGTGTTGGTCAGGGAATGTACCATTCTGTATGTGAAATATATTTCCCTACTCTTTGCAGTCATTTTGATCTTGTTCTGCACTGTAGCCACAAATCGCCAGCTATTAATATTTTGTGGTATAAAATCCCTTTATCAACCCCAGCTGTTGACCACGTGATCTGTCCTATAATGGTTAAAGAGAGCATATTTCTCATGCTTTCTTTGATGTCAATCCTCAATTATGTGCTTCTCTGAACTCTGCCTGGATGCTGCCAGTCCATGTACTGTTAATCTTGAGGTTTTCTGCTAGAATCATGTATATAATAAGAAACCTTTCCTCCATGTAACAGATCTGCAGGAAAGTCATGCAATGCCTATAATACTTTTTTCTAATGAATCCAGCTCTAAGCCTTCTTGAATAAAGAATGACAATTCTGTCTAGTCTACAATGGTTATTTTTATATGATCCAGACCACTGACAAAATTTTATCTCAAACTCAGTTCATGGAGACTGTTTATAGCCAAAAAACCATAATGATTTTGACCAATCTTGTCCTAGATTCAGTACATTTTTCACAAATATTTTGATTGCAAAAGCTGTATCACTGAAACTTCTCTTTCAAAAACATAGCAATACAACTGACATATTCTTTTCATCCTGAATTGCACAGAGTGAAAGGGTATTTTAGATACAGAATAACCATTATCTCAATATATTTTCTTATATCCTCCATTGATACCCTAGGGAATTTTTTAAACTCTGTATTTTGTAATGACATCAGGTTAAGTACCATTTCTGAGAGAACCACGTTTGCAGTTGGACTATGTTGTACTAATGTCACATTTTATCTTATAGAATTACTTATTATTGTATGTTAACCAATTATCTTCAATGAATGCATTGTAAAATAATGACATTGAAGATGAGAAACACTGTTGTGAGTGTCTGTATGCTTCATTTGTGGAACACATTAATTAAACAGAACAGATAATCTAGGGAAATATCATTAATCTCTGAAGAATAGATATCGTTTATTGCCCACTGAGAAACAGGGCCATAATAAAATGTACACAGTAAAAATTCTGCAGTTAATACGTAATGATGCATACAGATATTTTTAAAACTTCATTGTCTCAGCTTTTCATCTCTACTTTGTTGGTTTTTGCTCCAGTGAGAGAGAGAGAGAGAGAGAGAGAGAGAGAGAGACACACACACACACACACACACACACACACACACACACACACTAGATCAGTGAAGAATCTCAGACTCAATCTTACAATGTCAGGACCGAATATATGACCTATTTGTCAACGGAGCAATGTTTTTATTTTTCCAAAGTGTGTTATTTTCAGATATTTTGTAACAGGATGGACTTGACTCTGTGTAACTAAAAGGTTCTTTTGTTTGCAACATTAGAAGAAAATCTTGGTTTTATTATACAGATTTTGGAAGGTTTTTTAGCTTCATTTCTTGCTTTTCACAGGGGCACTGGTAAAGCGTCATTCTAATCTGAGAAATGGCTATCTAAGAAAATTGTTATTTTGTACTTGGCAGATTTACTCCATCTGTTTATTAAGAATAATATCTGTTTACTATCTGGACAAAAATAAATTTTGCTTCCTGTTTACTCATATTAGCATTGCAGAACCAATACAATTATGGGAGATCAAGCTAGATGATACATCATCAACAGAATTATTAACCAAGTGAGAACTCATCTTGACTAAGTTGACAATGAGTTTGCGGTGCCGGCAACTAGAAAATGCTTATTTTTTACTGTAAACTGAGAATATCTGATCTACATGTTACTGAGACACAATAAATATAGCACCCCACAATGCCATTTGTGAGATGAACTGTACATTCATAACAGATACGCTAATAGTATTTGTTAGATCACATGGAGACTTGTGATTGAGTTACTGAGTTGTAGAAAAAGCTAAACTAGGGCAACTTTAGAAAGGAGAAAACAGTAAGGGAGTCTGTAATAGAAGAGTTCAATTTAATGCATTGTTTTGACTCCGTTTTCCTAAGACTGTCACTATGGAGAAAATTTTCAAAGGCCAGGATCCACGAGATAACGGCACCTACACTTTGCAGAAATAATACTGCATTCACTCATCAAAGATTTACAACTATGATACTATTAACTGTGGTCTAAACAAAGACTGGGAATGGTTGGGTCATTACACCAATTGAATCATCTTAATTATCACTTCAAAAGTTTTTTCCTCCTGCTAAGATATAGCTCATCTCAATTGATTAGACTCTGCCTGTTTGGTATGCATACTTCCACCTTTTCATTTCTCTGTATGTATAAATATCCCCGTCTGTGTGTTCCATTCTATGCATCCAAAGAAGTGAGCTTTTTAGCTCATGCTCTAAAAAAAAAAAATTTGTTAGTTAGTGTTAGTGGTGCTCCTACTCCTGGTTTTTTTCACATTTCTGTGCACACCTTTAGTAGTTTAATACTTCTGTGCACAAGTGTCAGAATTTACATCTACAAAGCCCATTGACTCCAGTGGTCTTCTCAAAAACCCTTCTAGTTTGTAGAGCAGTCAGGGTAATTAAAGTGCATATGCACATATTAGGATTTTTAAGGTACATGTTCACGTGTTTGCACCTGCCAAGTCTGAGCACATGTACATGTCTGCACACAAAGGTGACATAGTTGAGGCTCTTTTGAAATGTAGTGATATCCGTAGATCATATACTCACAGCAAATGTTGCAAAAGTTATAAGAAAGGGGACACTTTGGCAAACCAGGTTATACTTACCACTGCCTTTTTTCTGTTCTTTTTTGAATGCAAAATTCCATTATTGATGGCAGTCTTGTGAAAATGGAATCATTCATATCAAAGGCTTTTTTAAAAAAAATTATTTTAAAATATTGAAATCCCTAATGAATAATTTAGGAAGAATGGATCGTTCCTTCCTGTTAGGCTTCATATTAGAGACTGAGACCTTCCACACAACCTAATTAATTAGTAATGATAATGAGAATTGCATTTCTTATCGACTCTCAATTCAGTTAGCAAATTTTAATCTAGCACTAATTTTCTGCTTGGAAAATTTACTGCTTTCTATGCACCTCAGTTAGTGAAAGATTATGAATTTTAAGCAATGAGGACTGCTTAAATTTTGTGTTAACATTAAGAAATGTATATTCCATGTCACAGGAGTGCAGAAGTCTATTTTCACTTCTATTAATATTACAGATCTAATTTTGCTATATGAGCCACTCATGTAAATTCTCCCAGTGTTGTTCTGAACCTGGAAAGATAGCAGTGAAATGATGGAAAATACATTTTAGGTAATCTAGTCCATCCACCTCCCACTGGAGGACTGATTCGTGAACTACAACATTGCATGTTTGATACAAAGCCCACTGAAATCAATGGAAAGACTTCTTCTGATGACATCAAAGGGTGTTGGAACAGGCCCCTATTGTCTTCTCCAGTCTGGGTTTTAATGCCTAAGCATTAAGCTGCCATTAGTTCGCTTGGAAGACTATTTCACAAGCTAATTTTGTGAGTTACATTAAATAAAGAATCCATTGTAAACCCACTGACTTCTTTCATACAGAATCACAACATAACACCATCCCTTACTAAACTGAATTAAAGTACTTCATGATTCCCTGTCCCAAGCTTCCTTAATAGTCTTACATTCTCAGTCAGTCCTTTCCTGTCATGAATTGCTATGCAATGTCTTCTCCTCTGGTTGGAATCTCTAATTTCTTGATCACAAATCTGTTTATTGTATAATTCAGGAATCTCTTTGCTATACGTTTGACCGTATGGATTCCCCCAAAGTTATCTCAGTCATTAACATTTTATTTGAATTGTCTGTCCTGTCTATCTGATGATCAGTAGCATGTGCTTCTAGTTGTTTCTCCTCTGTTTTTCATTTTTGTATCCTTTACTCTCTCTTTAGCAGCACTGTAAATAACTTTTCCTTTGAACAGTAATATTCACTACTTCTCTCTATACATTCCACCATTCTTTACTGATATTCCAGCATTGTCCCACAAAGTTTTAGTTTGGGTCACTAGAATTTAATCTTGTTTGTGTCCCGTACTCTTTGAATTAGCATACAGAAAATTTAATGTCTACTAATTCACATTGAGATGCCCTTAGCTAAACAACACAATGCAAATATCTTGGTTCTGTTAACCCGCTGTATTCTTTTTGACACTTGTATCCTTCTACTGATGTACAGTCATATAAACAAATGTCAAATTCACCAAAAATAATCCTAAATACACTGTTTTTATTAGGTAATAGTTCAGTGGATTACTTGATGGCTTTTGCCTCTAGAAACTTTATTTATTTTCCTAGCTATAATATTAAATTTATTAGTCAAGTAATTGCAAAAAGGCATCATATGGTCTTAGGCTGATACTGCTATTGACGTTTTGGGGCAGTGGATGAGAGTTCCTTTTTAAAAAAACAACAACCAGTCAGTCGCAAATTAACCACAAACTAAGATGAACTGACAATCTGTGCTCAAAATATAACTGGATTCCTCCCGACTATGAATGACATTTCCTCTCATGAAATTAAACAGTGTTTCTTTTATGTAAAGGTTGCAAGTTATTGTTAGTGGCGATGGCAAGAAAGATTCCTGAGAGACTTCTTCCTCTACTAGTCTCACATCCCGATAGGCCAATATGGTGGATGGCTCACCGTGGCACATATTTTAATGTTCTATATATTTTAAGGTTTCATCCATTCATGTTTTCTGCAGAAATTTCAGAGGCAAGACATCCATCACAATAACCTGCCTGGAATTACTGAGACTTCTGAGGTTGAGTTTCTGCTGTTTGGGTGTCATAGTTGTCTTATTTTTGTTTAATATCTGACTTTCAATGCCCGGTTTGATAAGCTTAAAAAGAAACCTCTACGGACGTGAGTAAAACTCTTGCATTGCTTATATGCTAGAGCTGTCCAAATAAAGGCAGAAATCAAACTGTGGAATATTTTGTGGGTCTGGTTTTTTGGTTTTTTTTTGGATACCTTTAAGAAAAAATCATTCATCACATTTTGTAAATTAACCCCCCCCCCAAAAAAACTAAACATTTTCTTTTGTCTATAAACGTATGTATCAATTTTTAGTCTGACTTGAACTGGCCTAAATGGGTAAATGTCCAGAACAGATAGCCTGTCATCACTATGCCCTGGTATTGATATAGATATATCATAGAATCACAGAGTTGTAGGACTAGAAGTGACTTCAAGAAGTCTTCTAGTCCAGTCCCCTGCACTCAAGGCAAGATTAAGTATTATCCTCTAGACCATTTCCAACAGGTGTCTAACCTGCTCTTAAAAATCTCCTATGATGGAGATTCCACAACCTCCCTAACCGATTTATTCCAGTGCTTACATCCTGACAGTTATGAAGTTTTTCTAATGTCCAACCTAAACCACCTGTGCTGCAATTTGAGCCCATTGTTTCTTGTCCTATCCTGAGAGGTTAAGAAGAACAATTTTTCTCACTTCTCCTTGTAATGACAGCTTTCAAGGACATAAAAAGTTGTTATGTCTCCACTCAGTCTTCTCTTCTCCAGACTAAACAAACCACATTTTTTCGATCTTCCCTCATAGGTCATGTTTTCTAGACCTTTAATCATTTTTCTTGCTCTTCTCTGGACTTTCTCCAGTTTGTCCACATCTTTCATGAAATGTGGCACCCAGAACTGGAAACAATCCTCCAGCTGAGGCCTGTGCAGAGTAGAGTGGAAGAATTACTTCTCGTGTCTTGATTACAACACTTCTGCTAATATATCTCAGAATGATGTCTGAGGGTTTTTTTTTGCAACAGTGTTACACTGTTGACTCATAAGAACATAAGAATGGCCATACTGGGTTAGACATCTAGCCTAGTATCCTGTCTTCTGACAGTGACCAATGCCAGGTGCCCCAGAGGGAATGAACAGAACAGGTAATCATCAAGTGATCCAGCCCCTGTAGCCCATTCCCTGCTTCTGGCAAACACAGGCTAGGGACACCATTCCTGCCCATCCTGGCTAATAGCCATTGATGGACCTATCCTACATGAACTTATCTAATTCTTTTTTTAACCCTGTTATAATCTTGGACTTCACAACATCCTCTGGCAAAGATTTAGCTTGTGATCCATTATGACGCCCTGATCCCTTTCTGCAGTACTCCTTCCTAGGCAGTCATTTCCCATTTTGTATGTGTGCAACTGATTGTTCCTTCATAAGGAGTACTTTGCATTTGTCCTTACTGAATTTCATCCTATTTACTTCAGGCCATTTCTCCAGTTTGTCCAGTTCATTTCAAATTTTAATCCTATCCTCTAAAGTACTTGCAACCCCTCCCTCCTTGGTATTGTATGCAACATTTATAAGTGTAATCTCTATGCCATTATCTAAATCACTGATGAATATATTGAACAGAACCGGACTCAGAACTGATCCCTGTGGGACTCCACTTGATATGCCTTCCCACTTTGACTGTGAATCACTGATAACAACTCTCTGGGAATAGTTTTCTAGCCAGTTATGCACCCACCTTATAGTAGCTCCATCTAGGTTGTATTTCCCTAGTTTGTTTATGAGAAGATATCTGCTCTCCACCTGACCAACAACTCCAGCAACCCCAGGATGTTCCACCATGACCACTGCCAGCAGAGGCCACTGTGCAAAATTCTATGTGTGTACATGTCTATTATTCTCCCACACATTGGAGATTTTGTACCTACAGTTCTTATCTCTCTGTTATAAATGTTTGCTAGAAATATTTCAATCTTCACTGAAAATCTGGTGAGGATTTATGGAGGCTCAAGCAAACTCCACATGAACACAGCTGGCCCTTCAAATTCATATACAATGATCTCCTCTTTCAGTTTTAAAATAAAGTAGATTCTAGCTCTTTTCCAAGCGAAGATACATCAGATACATTTTCCAACTAAATTGATTACTTACACTGAAAGAAGCAACCATATGAGTTTTACTATTTCAGTAGGAGGATTGGGGAGACCTACTGATCCCCCCCCACACACACACTGCAAAATGACTCTAAAGTTTGGGCTGTTCCCCAAAGAATCACCTTGCTGACTCTCTCCACAATTCTAATGTGAATCGTGTGCATTATTAACTATATTATACACCTTTACCTCGATATAACGCTGTCCTCGGGAGCCAAAAAATCGTACTGTGTTATAGGTGAAACCGCATTATATTGAACTTGCTTTGTTCCACCGGACTGTGCAGTCCCGCTCCCGGGGTTATATTGGGTCACGTTATATCGAGGTAGAGGTATATTTACATACTACAGTAGTGCTTTTGTCAACCAGTTTGAGGTGCCCCATTGAGCTGGGCACTGTACAAACATATAGAAAATGAACTCCCACCCTTCAAAAGCCAGGGAAACTCCTCCCTCCACCACCAAGCAGAGGGGAACCCCTGACACCAGGACCAACCTCCCACCACTCCAAGAGACTGCAAAGACCGACTGAAGACTCCTGCTCTCCACCTGACCAACAATCCAAACAACCTAAGGATGACCCACTATCACAACTGCCAGCAGAGGCCACTGGGCAAAACTCCCACTCCCACCTTCGCTGCCATGATGGACAGCTGTCAAGCAACTATGTGAGAATTATTAGGAGGAAGCAAAGCATGGCAGGTAGAAAATAATGGAGGGGAAGAACTAATGGCACTGGGAGACATAGGAGCATAGAATTTGATGGGACTGGGATAGGTTATTTTGCATAGGGAATGTTTAATCTATCAAGAGACAAAACTTTTAAAGGAATTCTTTCTTATAATGTTGACCATAACAAAAGAACGGCCATACTGGGTCAGACCAAAGGTCCATCTACCCCAGTATCCTGTCTTCCAACAGTGGCCAATGCCAGGTGCCCCAAAGGGAATGAAAAGGTAATCATCAAGTGATCCATTCCCTGTCCTTCATTCCCAGCTTCTAGCAAACAGAGGCTAGGGACACCATCCCTGCCCACCCTGGCTAGTAGCCAGATATGGACCTATCCTCCAGGAATTTATCTAGTTCTTTTTTGAACCCTGTTATAGTCTTGGCCTTCACAACAGCCTCTAGAAAAGAGTTACACCGGTTGACTGTGTGTTGTGTGAAGAAATATTTCCTTTTGTTTGTTTTAAACCTGCTGCCTATTAATTTCATTTGGTGACACCTAGTTCTTGTGTTATGAGAAGGAGTAAATGACACTTCCTTATTTACTTTCTCCACACAGGTCATGATTTTATAGACCTGAATCATATCCCCCTTTAGTCATCTCTTTTCCAAGCTGAAAAGTCCCCGTCTTATTAATCTCTCCTCATACGGAAGCCGTTCCATACCCCTGATAATTTATATTGCTCTTTTGCGAACCTTTTCCAATTCCAATATTTTTTTTTGAGATGGGACGACCACATCTGCATGCAGTATTTAAGATGTGAGCGTACCATGGATTTATATAGAGGCACTATGATATTTTCTGCCTTATTATCTATCCCTTTCTTAATGATGCCCAATATTCTGTTTCCGTTTTTGACTGCCGCTGCATACTGAATGGATGTTTTCAGAGAACTATCCACAATGACTCCAAGATCTCTTTCTTGAGTTGTAACAGCTAATTGAGACGCCATCATTTTATATGTATAATTGGGATTATGTTTTCCAATATGTACTACTTTGCATTTATCAATGTTGGCAGCAGATCACTGACTTTCCTCCATATGACTGACATGTACAGTCCAATTGGGGTCTGAGAAAGAGAGAAAGATTTATTTCTTTGAGAGATACCACTAGCATCCTTAAGAAATCCAAAAGTTAAAGGTAAGGTATTAATTGGAGATATACCAATCTCCTAGAACTGGAAGGGACCTTGAAAGGTCAGTGAGTCCAGCCCCCTGCCTTCACTAGCAGGACCAATTTTTGCCCCAGATCCCTAAGTGGCCTCCTCAAGGATTGAACTCACAACCCTGGGTTTAGCAGGCTAATGCTCAAACCACTGAGCTATCCCTCCCCCTAGGTTAGTCACCTGTTTTCTATTAAGAGATCTCTTATATGCGATGATCAATTAGCCTATCTTAGTTTGAATGCATATCAAGTTCAAACTTAGACCTCAGAATAAAACAACATTCCAGATCACAACTCAGACTGAATTAGAGTTTATTACCAAAAAAGAAACTAACAGTCTCAGGTGCTTTATCCACACTATGTGTGTCTATAGTTTGATCCACTCAATATTGTTATTGTACTGTTCCTGGACCATTAAAACTGAATTCCTTTTTTAAGAAGTGTTTTTTTTAAATGCTTCAGAGACTAGAGAATGAGCACTGAATCATTTCATGATCTCATCCAGTGTAAAACAGAACTAGGTGAAGTGGCTTGGATAATTACAGTCTGAACTTTCATTCATCCTTTGAATTAAATCTTTTAATCTCCTGTATCCCTGAATTTAACAATTGTGTCATATTCTACATGCAGAAATAGAACATGGAACATCATATGTGAGGCATTAATTTTTTCACCAGTCTTCCTCACTCATTCCTACCTAGGATTGCCAACACTGTATTTAAAAAATAAGAGACTGTTTTCTCAGCACCCCGACCCTACTCCTCCTGCCAATATTATCATTATTAATAAAAAATAATACATAATAATAATAACTCACTTACATTCACAAGAGGTATTTCTTGCTGCTATTTGCAGCATTCAGCAACTCCTTATTTTGTTGTACAGAGATGAAAAAATAAGGGACGTCCCTTGTAAAAAGGGACTGTTGGCAACCCTACTCCTACCATTAGCACATCTTGCCATTTGGGTCATGCCAAGCGCATTTCCGCAACTCCCTACTCATCCCCATAACCCCTCTGCAACTCCATCTTACTGCATGACTCACCTCTTCTAGTAGTCTCTCTGGCCTGAAAAGGCCATTTAGCTAAAATCTGGTACTGGGTCTTTCTTATACTGGATCTGCTGGAGGTGGACGGCTATCCAAAGGGGAGTTGCAGATTGCTAGGTATTCCCCAAGAAGACAGCCTGGGTCATGGTAACACCCAGACAGTTTTAAAGGAAGTTTTGTTTTGCAAGGGCAAGTGCTGTGCCTGGGGACTCAAATGGTTTAGATAACAAGATTGTTTATCAGACCTGACCCTTCTGAAAAAAACCTCTTCCCTAGATCTGTATGAATAGAATTATACATTACATGACTGGAAGAAACAGTTACTCTAAATACGGTCTTTGTTTACCAAAAGATATGTAGCAGATGAGCTGTGGGTTCTTCCAGCATCCAGAATGCAAACCATAATCTCAACACCAGGCACAGAGCCACTTGTACTCAGTACATACATTATGATGCCATTTCAGGTCCCTGCTGACTTTAACAGCATACTGATACACTGCAGTAGTTTTACTACTAATGGTTAATGTTTGTGGAAAGCACATTACATTAAACAGTCTAAAACAATCCTAGAGAAAAACCTGACACACATATTTCTTTCAGCAAGCATCTTCTATTTCAAGCTGCTGAAAAATGAGATAAATGTCACATGACAAACTGCTGACGTTCTAATAATAACACTTCTTTAAAATCAGTGAATTACATACTGTTGCATGTATTCAGACTACAACTGTAATATACTGTGTGCAATGTGTATCAGGGCCAGTTCAGAATGTGACGCCAATTTTTAAAAAGGGCTCCAGAGGTGATCCCAGCAAATACAAGCCAATAAGCCTGACTTCAGTACTGGGCAAATTGGTTAGATTTTCAGAAAGTCTTCAGCAAGGTCCCTCATAAAAGGCCCTTAAGCAAAGTAAGCTGTCATGAGATAAGAGGGAAGGTTCTCTCATGGATTGGTAACTGGTTAAAAGATAGGAAATAAAGGGTAGGAATAAATGGTCAGTTTTTGGAATGGTGAAAGGTAAATAGTGGTGTCCCCCAGGGGTCTGTATTGGGACCATTACTATTCCACATATTCATAAATGAACTAGAAAAGGGGGTAAACAGTGAGGTGGCAAAATTTTCAGATGATATAAAACTACTCAAGATAGTTAAGTCCAAAGCAGACAGTGAAGAGCTAAAAAGGAATCTCACAAAACTGGGTGACTGGGCAACCAAATGGCAGATGAAATTCAATGTTGATAAATGCAAAGTAATGCACATTGGTAAACATAACCCCATCTACACATATACAATGATGGGGTCTAAATTAGCTGTTACCACTCAAGAGAAAGATCTTGGCGTCATTGTTGAAAGTTCTCTGAAAACATCCAAAGTGCAGCGTCAGTCAAAAAAGGTGAACAGAATGTTGGGAATCATTAAGAAAGGGAGAGATAATAAGACAAAAAATATCATATTGCCCTATATAAATCCATGGTACACCCACGTCTTGAATACTGTGCGCATATGTGGTCACCCCATCTCAAAAAAGATGTATTGGAATTGGGAAAAGGTTCAGAAAAGGACAACAAAAATGTTTAGGTATATGGAACAGCTTCCATATGAGGACAGATTAATGAGACTGGGACTTTACAGCTTGGAAAAGAGATGACTAAGGGGGGATATGATTGAGGTCTATAAAATCATGACCTGTGTGGAGAAAGTAAATAAGGAAGTGTCATTTACTCCTTCTCATAACACAAGAACTAGGGGTCACCAAATGAAATTAATAGGCAGCAAGTTTAAAACAAACAAAAGGAAGTATTTCTTCACAGAACACCCAGTCAACCTGTAGTACTCCTTGCCAGAGGCTGTTGTGAAGGTCAAGACTATAACGGTTCAAAAAAGAACTAGATAAATTCCTGGAGGATAGGTCCATCACTGGCTATTAGCCAGGATGGGCAGGGATGGTGTCCCTATCCTCTGTTTGCCAGAAGCTGGGAATGGGTGACAGGGCATGGAGCACTTGATGATACCTGTTCTGTTCATTCCCTTTGGGGCACCTGGCATTGGCCAGCGTTGGAAGACAGGATACTGGGGTAGATGGACCTTTGGTCTGACCCAGTATGGCCATTCTTGTGTTCTTATGTTTAGTCCTGCCAGCCCTTCCATCTCTCACTGCAGTTAACAGTAGCTGATGACCCAAGGCATTTCATAGCAGTAAGACCCAAATGTTCACAGGAAACCTGTTTTTTTTTAAAATGCGTGTTGTTTGGAAATTACCATATTTTAATCCAGATGCAAGAACATGACACAGTAAACTGGGCAAATATCCACAATAGTGTTAACATCAGTACACTGGTATTTTGAGGAGTACATAACAGGGGTGCCTGAAGAATAGCTTTTGGGATAACTGCTGGATGAGGACAAAGCATAACAGCTTTAAAAGTGATCAGCTGGTGAACACGAAGGACAAGCAATTTCTAGTTATCTAGCAAGGTAGATCTGCAATTACAAATCAGAACATTGTACTGGCTTTGTGCATTCAATTATTTTAAATATTATTTTAATGGAATTTTCAGATATAACATCAGAGTATTAGATTGTTACACAATTCACACCAGGGGGTATTTTATACTGCACCATGCCGTTCAGAGGTGGAAAATTCAAATGATCACACCTCTGAACTCTTGCATAATTTTAAAACTCTTGCATAATTTTAAAATAATACCTAGTATTTAACATCTTTAAAACACTTTACAAACAACATGAGATAGCTAATCTTCAAAATACCCTTGAGGCATAGAGGAGTATTTTCTACAGATATATGGGGAACCTGAGGCAGAGAAGATAAATGTTTCATGAATACATAGATTTCTTGGTTTATAGCCCTGTGCTTAGATCACAAGACCATACTCTCAATTTGTTAAAGTCTTAAAATACTGGCTGGTAATATTGTTGACAGAATCACCTCTTGCACTCTTATCCTCCTTCAAATGGTCTGTCCTTCATTTTGGGATTGGCATAAGAATGTACCAGTAGAAAAGAACCAGTGAACATCCTAGTTAAGGTGATGCATTTGTGATTTTGAAAATTATGTAAATGCAAATTAGGTGTGACAAACATGCTTCTGGCAAGTTGTCCATCTCTGCACTGCAGTCCTTGATGTTGTAAAATTGTGTGTCACTCATTTTCCATTTTGAAAACAAGGTTACACGCACCTTTTGGCAGCTATAAACTCTAGGATGTACACCCAAAGAGTGAAATCCTGGCACCATTAAAGTCAATAGCAAACCTTCCATTGGTTTCAGTAGGGCCAGGACTTCACCCAAGGAGATTAAATAATTCCCTGAAATGCCCCAAAGGTAGTCCGATAGGTAAATTTACAAATCCTTTCCTGGATGAAGCTGACTTAAAAAAACCCCAACTAACCAACCAAAAAACACTTCTCTTCTATCTCTGCATTAAGGACTCCTATTCCTAGACTTCTATCTAAAAATTGCTGGTTTTTGGCCTACATCTCATGTTCTCTCCTACTTGCCATAACTCTGCACATATACCAGTTGGGTTCAGGAGGTTTGTATTTGCTTTCAAGGATATAGGATTATTAGACTGTGAAACATTTTGCCAAGGGAAGAGGCTGAAAGCCCATCATTTGTCTCATTTAAAACTAGACTGGACAATGCACTAGAAAACACTGTAGAGAAGACTCCTTCACTCACAGGGAATGGACTAGATCAGGGATTCTCAAACTAGGGGTCGGGACCCCTCAAGGGGTCACGAGGTTATTACATGTGGGGTCACGAGCTGTCAGCCTCCACTCCAAGCCCCGCTTTGCCTCTAGCATTTATAATGGTGTTAAATATGAAAACAAGTGTTTTTAATTTATAAGGGGGAGTCACACTCAGAGGCTTGCTATGTGAAAGGGTTCATCACTACAATAGTTTGAGAACCACTGGACTAGATGATCTTATAAGCTTTTTCCATCTCTAACTTCAATGAATAAATGGGAACGGTTACACAACACTGCCAATATCAGGCCTGCCTGAAATGGCAACAGTGTCAGGAATATCAGCACAAAAGCCAAGAGCCTGTGGTGTTACAGAAGGGGATTTGTCACTGGTGGTTGTTAAGGTCAGTGTCCGCAGATGGAATAGATAATATTGATGATACCAGAAGGCTGATTAGATCATGTGTGTAGTGGAATCATCAGGGCCATGTGGCAAGCAATGCAAGGTTATTGGACCGTCTATGTGTTGCCCTGGGTTATGACCCAGCAATATCTAAAGTATTGTTGATAGTGAACACCTACTCATACTCCCAGAATACTTGATATAGAAGCTAGAGGTTATCACCAATTGGTAAGTGGAGAGAAATTCCCACACAACAGAGGAGAGTTCATAGGCGTACTCTTGCAAGCGTCATCACATCCTGAGCAAAACCTATTGAAAAATATCCTGGAGTGGGAATGGCTACTATTTGTCAATAAAAATGCTGTGTAGGACAAAGCCATGTCACCTCCTCACACCAGTGAATGCTCAGACTGCTCTGCTTTTTTTCCCCATGATGTCTATAACCACAGCTACTGCAGCCCATTTTAACCTTCATCACCTCCATTCCAACCTGTGTGATGCCTATCAAGGACTTTTCGTCTCATTGCTTCAGATGTGGCCTGCTGGTTTTCCATGTTGGGCCTCAGTGCATTGTTCTCTACAATTTGTGGGTTCCCAGGAAGTTTAATAGTGCATGAGACTTCCCATTCTGGGATTTCCTGTCAGAAACACCAGACTCTCTGATGCATGGAAGTCTTGACGTGAAGATAGTGGCACACCACAATCCAAGATGAAGGTTACTAAACTTCTCCATGAGGCCAGCTGCTAATTGTTGTTGCTGGGGAACAACTGCTGTACCGGATCAGACCTGAGGTCCAGCTAGTCTCTGACACTGGACAGAATGAGATGCTTCAGAGGAAGGTGAAAAATCTTGCAATAGGCAGATGCAGAGTCATCTTCCTCCCACATGAGGTCTCCTGCTGTCAGGTGACTGGGATGTGGGCAGTCAAGCCTAGGGGTCAGAGCAGGCATTAGGCCTAGTAGTTAGAGCAAGCGTCAAAAGCCAGGAATAGGAGCCCAGGGTCAGAGGCCAGAGCCAAAGTCATGAATCAAAGTCAACAGTCCGATCTGGGTTGTCTGGAGTGAGAAAAGGCAGAGGCAAGGCTGGGTCCAAGGCAGGAGCGGGACTGGAAGGCAGAACAAGGCAGTAGCAAGGCTAGGATCAAACAGGCTAAGGCTTGCAAATTGCTGCTGCCGGGTTTAAGAAAAAGCTTGCTATCTTTCTCAGCCAATCAAACAGAGCATTCCACCATGAAGTCTAACTGATGCAGCTCAGCTGTGGTCATCAAGCTCTTCAGAAGACTGAGCTGCAGGCCCTTATTCCTGACATGTCCAGTTAGAGATGGCTTAAACTCTGAAGCTTTAATATCCCTTCCAAAATTTGTGTTATCATTGTGACAACTCTGGATATTCTGCATCCGACGAAGTGGGTATTCACCCACGAAAGCTCATGCTCCAAAACGTCTGTTAGTCTATAAGGTGCCACAAGACTCTTTGCTGCTTTTGCAGATCCAGACTAACACGGCTACTCCTCTGATACTGTATATTCTAGTTATCCACATGCTAAATTTTTCATCTTAGTAACTTTCCTGCAGTGAGTATCACAATCTAATTATTTGTTGTGTGAAAAAGTGTTTCTTTTTATCAGTTTTTAATTTATTGTCCTTAAGTTTCATTAAATGCCATCTTGTTCTTGTGTTATGAGAAGTCCCTGATCCACCTTCTCTAGAGTCTAGACCATTTATTATTTTGGATACTTTTATCACATGCCCTCTTATTCATCTCTCTTGTACTATTAACAATCCCAATCTTTTCAACCTCTCTTTGCATGAGAGTTTTTTTGTCTCTAATCATTCTTGTTTCTGAACCCCCTCTATTCCAGAGATATCATTTTTGAAACTGGATGGGCCAGTACTGCATGTAGTATTCTAGATAAGGCCCCACCACTGATTCATACAATGACATCAGAATACTCTCCGTATCATTCAACACCCCCTTCCTTATGCATCCTAACATCTTGTTAGCTTTTTTGACCACAGCTGCTCATGCAGTAACGGTCTTCATTAACACACAGGTTATTTTCGTCAGTTGATACAGTTAATTTAGAATCATGGAATGGTGTATGCCTAGTTTAAATGTTTCCCTCCAATGTGCATTATTTTATATTTACACATATTTGGTATCATGTTGCTCATTTCACTAGCTGTTTACCTTTGTGGCCTCCTTACTGAAGACTTCTAGAGAGAAAAGGAGCTGTAAGGCATGTTGTTCCTATAGATATTTGGGATGGGGGCATGGACAAAGAACATAAGAATGGCCACAGTGGGTCAGACCAAAGGTCCATCTAGACCAGTATCCTGTCTTCCGACAGTGGCAAATGTCAGGTGCCCCAGAGGGAATGAACAGAACAGTTAATCATCAAGTGATCCATCACACCACCCATTCCCAGTTTCTGGCAAACAGAGGCAAGGGACACCATCCCTGCCCATCCAGGCTAATAGCCAGTGATGGACCTATCATCCATGAACTTATCTAGTTCTTTTTTGAACCCTGTTATAGTCTTGGCCTTCACAACATCCTCTGGCAAAGAGTTCCACAGGTTGACTGAGTTATGTGTGAAAAAATACTTCCTTTTGTTTGTTTTAAACCTGCTGCCTATTAATTTCATTTGGTGACCCCTAGTTCTTGTGTTAAGGAAGTGTTGCTTACTCCTTTTCATATTTACTTTCTCCACACTAGTCATGATTTTATAGATCTCTGTCATATCCCCCTTAGTTGTCTCTTTTCCAAGCTGAAAAGACAGTCTTATTAATCTTTCCTCATACGGAAGCTGTTCCATATCTCTAATAATTTTTGTTTCCCTTTTCTGAACCTTTTCCAATTCCAGTACATCTTTTTTGAGAGGGGGCAACTACATCTGCACACAGTATTCAAGATATGGGCATATCATGGTTTTATATAGAGGCAATATTGAGGCTCTTTTAAGAAAAAAGTATGTCTCCAGAATGCGGAGTATGCATAGGCTGTGTGGGCCCCAAACGTTGGCTCTGCAAAAAACGCTCATAAAGCCAGAGGAATTATTTGTCAAACAGTTTGTTCAAAATTAAAATGAAATACACACCTTTTTATTGTATTACATTTTTGTGAACACCACAAACTCTGTTCTTCAATTCCTTTCTCCCTGTCTCTTTCTTCTTTTCCTAAGCTCCTTTTATAACTTTCTTGGCATCCCTTCCAGAAGCTTCTATTACTACTCATCTATTACTTGCATCTAACAGAAGGAATCTACAATCTACAAAATCACCTTCCTTTCTTTAAGATTCTCAGCTTCCCAACCAACGAAGTCTGAATTCCAGAACATCTTACTTGATCACTACAGCTTCACTGTTCATGTCCCACCCTTTTCCAAGTGCAAATAGTTCCTAAAGTCCCTGCTACAGTAGATGACATAGTGACAGGACACCTCAATAATGCTGTGACAGAGTCAAGGCCAGAAAGTTTGCTTTTAATACTTGTTTCTTTTCCTTTTGTATTGGTATTTTACTCCACTTTTATCTGACTGCGTAGTTGGGAGGCCCTTGCTACACTGCTACACACACCCCACAACTATTGTAACTGCATGCTACTGCTCCCACTGTCGTCAATACAAACAGGAACAGGCCCCTGGCATAGCATATCCTCTGAAGGTTTCCTGTGCCAAAATCTTCTGCTGCAGCTAGGAGAATTGCTGGAGCAGGGACACAGACCTGGGGACTCTACAGAAGGTTTGGAAGCTTTCCTTAAGGATGAATAACTAAGCATTTAAACCACTCTTCCAAACATTTTGAGGCAGGCTAATCATACATTTTTTCTATTCCTGTACACTGTCTCCCACTCATTTAGTCTTCTTGTTCCTCTATCAACACACACACACACTCGCACAAAGTAGGGTTTGTTTGTTTGATTTTAAATGTAATTGATGTAATTGGTTGATATCCATATGGGGCTGTCCATAAATTACATAAGGATATGGGTGGGTGAGTGGGACCTTAATTTTGTGTGTTTGTTTCAGCATTCTAAATGGGTACAAGTAGTGGGTAGGTCTTGAAAATCATCAAAAAATGTGTTTTACAACCTATAGACAGCCCCTATGCCATATTCCTCTTCCAACCTCACTCTCTGACAAGGTCTCCCAGCTGTGACACAGAAATTTTAGGTACATTCAGAATGACAGCAAATGAAGCTGCAGGCTGAATTTCAGCTCTTCCCCATGGATAATACACACCTTGCTGTTCAGAAGGCAAAAAGCAATTTTCTGGTGGTCCAAACTATTTTCGCTTATGGTAAAATGAAGAAAAAACTGCCTCAGGCAAGAATTGAAAATTTTCGGCCTGGCTCCAAGACAAGAATTTGCCAGGTTTGCTATGGGTGAAAATTAGTTTTCCACACAGCTTTATTGTGGAGATATATTGTTTACCATACTTGTATTAGTCATTTAAAATTAATTGTACACTTAAAATGTACAGTGCTAGCCTAGACTGACATCTAAATGAAAGCGCAGATCACTGGTCTTGCAGAAAGAAGCTTCCTCTGGTGAATGGGTTAAACTGCTGTTGTCAGTTTGAATATAATTAGCACAGCTGATATGCAAAGAACTGCACTGTCAGGAAATGTCACGGTCATTGAGCACTGCTCCCAGTCTGCATTCAATTTTCTGTCTGGCTCAGAAAATTTTAACAACAGGTCAGGATGCACATGTAAAAATTTAACCAATTTTCATATGCAAAAAAGCCCTCCACCTGATATTTCAATTATCATTTCAGTCTAGTGCTACACATAATTTTTGGTTGTCAATAGAGTACTATACTAAGTGCTTCTTAGTTCCTTAACTCTGCCGTCCTGGCTTTTATTTGTTGCAACTAGACACTCAACATTAACATCTTTTGGTAGTTTATTGCATTTTTAATGGCAGTTTAAAAAAAAAAAAAAGAGAAAGGGAAAAACAAGGAGTTGACACACAGACACAACAGCATTTACAAAGGGTCATTCAAATACCCAGTGCTTAATTTATAATGAAAGAGGTGCTGTGGGGCTCAAGCAATTTTTTGTACATTCATAACTGACGCAGCAAGCCCAGAGGTGCTGGGGCTATGAACTGCCAAGCCTAGAGGCTCTGCCCTGGCACAAAGTAAGCACTGCAAATGCCCAACCACGTCATCTTTTTCCTTCCTCTGCCTCTCAGTTGGAGTTCCCTAGAATTCTGTTTTTGGCCCCTTCCTTTATTCCCCCTAATGTTTTCCTCTGACTGCTTTATGCTCCCCCAATGTCTTATTTTTTGCTGAAGACTCTCAAATCTACCTTTCTACCCCATCCTGCCTTGCATCTTCATGCCTCTCTGCTACGTCCTAGATTCTGTCACATTTTATGCAGCCCTGTGTGACATTCTACGCAAACTATTTAATTAGCTAATTAGCATATAACTCTAAACTTCAATTTACGTTCATTACACCCCAAGCAGTAGTAGAGATAGAATACAGATGTGCACAAAACTTGGTGGGCCTGGATGTGACTATGGGAGGAGTGCTCTCTGATGGGTAGCTGGGTTGGGCTGTCTGGGGGGAGCTGGGTGCAGTCAGGTGGTGTCTGGGATAGGTGTCTGGAGTCCTGGGTGCTGTCTGGGTGGATGGGTAACTAGAGTCTGTCTGCAGACTGTCTGGGTGGTCAGGAGCTTGATAATCTGGAAGATGAGGCTATGACTGTGGCTAAGGGAAGCGTGCTGGGATAAGTGAATGGGAGCTCTGTGGGAGCTCTCTGTTGGCTGGGATCTCTTTGAGGAGCTAGTGGGCAGGATCATCTCTACCATTCCTGGAGGACTTACTCTTCAGAACAAGTGCAACTGAGGTCCCTTGGTGGACAGGAAGAGCAATTACAGCTTTTACACCCAGCCCCGCTGGATATACGAGGGTATGTCTGCGGTGTGGAAATGTGTGTCACATGAAATGTGACAGTTGGCAGACTTCTCTCTCCTCAGGACTGCCCTGACACTTTCTTAAATAAACATGCCAAAAACGGAACTTCTCACCTTTCATCTCCTCCCTTTCACTATCACTAGTGATGCCACCACTATCCTCCTGCTGACTCAAGCTTGCAATTTTCCAACATCTCTGACCCCTCTCATGTCAGATTCAGGCTCCAGACAAATATTGTCACTTTTCCTACCATACTCAGTTGGAAAATACAATGGACATATGTGACATACTCGTGTGCCAAGCATCCTTTACTTCTATGGGGATGGTGGGGATTTGGGTGGGATAGAGCTCAGCAGACTGGCCAGTTAGAATGAATGCAGTTAAATGCCCTAGTTTTTTTTATAATTCACTGGAAAAGGGCCACAGAAATCAACGATATCTGAATAAATCAAGACATCTGATCATGCTGGGTAAGGAGGGATAAAGATTGCTCATCCACCCCCATATATTATTTCCTTCATCCCATACTTTTTTAATATATGCAGCACCGTAACACTTGACTTCAGAAGAAGTTCACATCTTCACCCTTCCAGTCCAGATACAGTACTAAGGAGTTATCAACAGAGGGAAAAACAGTAACCAAGATGATTATCTTTTCCCAGCTTGGAGAAGGGATTCAGATATGAAGACTGAGAAATATGATGCCCTTCTGTGCACAACACAGCCACTGTTAGGGAAGTAAATTAAAAGTCAGGGCAAATCTATAAACTAGTTATCTAAAGAAAATTGTACAAACCTGATGACACTAATATCTCTAGAGTGCGTTGAAGCTGTGAAGTGTAATAAAAGTGCTAAATATTATGACATCAATTATACAGTTTTCCAAACAAGTATTCTTACAGATATTAAGAGACAAGCAAGTGAATAGAATTCAGTCATCTCTAGCTTAAATATTATTTCACTAACAGAATTAATTCTGCATGCTCTCAATGTTATCAGGCCTTATTTTTATATAATTCAGGGGCTTTTTAGGATGTACTGCTGTGAATTAAAACATATTATTAATAATATTATTTCATTTGTAGAACAATTATCTAATACTTTAACCATCTTTTTTTAAGAGAATAGTGAATAAAATTGTTCTACAAACATAGCTTAGCTCCCATTCCAGTCTGTTTGATAGGCACTGACTTTGTATGTTAATTCCTTAACAAATTATTTGAATCCTGCAGATCAATTTTAAGTGTAACGACCAAACTCCAACCCAGGAAAAAGAAAATATGATTGCCTTAAATCTCATACATGCAGACTCCCATAGGACTGGAATACAGATGAGCTACAAGTGAAACACTTGCATCACCAGACTGCCCAAAGCAATTTTCCGGTATGCCCCCATCCCTCAGGACATATTTTACTCCACCTTTACTATGTGCATAACACGATTTACATGTTAATGAGAAGTGACAGGAACTAAGTAATTAGGAACTAAGTAATTAGGAAGCAAGGCTCTAGCCTTGCATGCATTTTAAATACTGTATATTGCAACTCTGGAATAAATATTCAGCCCCTTTCCTCATTTTCTTCCTAATCAGACAGCTGAATTAATTCATTCTTTATAACTCCAATATACCTTCCATAAGTAGGTAATTACAAAGAAATATATAAATACAATAAGCAGCATCTGGGTGGCCACTCTCAGCTCTGTTATACTTGGTAATTATTTTTATTATTATATATTGTTCATTAAGAATTGACAGGCCATTTAGGGCTCTACAAAACACAGAAAAAAAGGCTCCTGCACTAAGGAGTGTACAAGCTCATGTCCTGTCTACGCAAAGCAGCACTGGCTTCCATTGGCATAAGTAATGCTGCAACCCCTGAATTTCAATTTACTGCACCAACATGAAGTGGTGGGCTGTGTGATTCATTCCAATAATTTACCAGATTAAGTGGCATTAGTGTAAACTCTGCTTTCTATTGGCGTACCTCCATTAAGCGTTTGACACTGGTGTAACTTATAGTTACATTGGTTCAAATGTTTCTGGTGTGGACAAACCCTATGAATCTGATCCTGAAATGAGCTCTCTGCAGGCACATTCCTATGTCTGCACAGAAGTCAAGAGCGCTCTGCAGGACAGGGACCAAAATAAATATTTTGTATTTCAAGCTTTCTATCCAAGGATTACAATGCTATTTATGGACATTATTGAGTTAAACTTCAGAGTGCCCTTGCAGAGTATGGAAGTAACATCAAACCTATTGTATAGGTCACGAAAGTATAGCCCAAGGAGAGTCAGTGACTGGCCCGAGATCTCCCAACAAATTTGATTTTCTGAACTCCAATTCTGTGCTTGAACTGAAAGATGATCCCTTCTCCTGCCCAACCTTCTGATCCAAGGTGTCTGGCAAGCAGAGTTTAAAACTCCTGAAGCTGTATCAGTGGATTTCATAATCACATAATACAATAATAATGCTTTGCAATCTATGGCTTCATCCATTCAAATATCTCAAAATGTTTCACATATATGGTGCCTTTTTATGATTATTTGAATTGAAATAAAAGAAATATAAATTGATTAAACATCACCACACTTCTCTGAGGAAATATTATGAGAACATAATGAGGCCTTTCTTGGTGTGAGCACCCAACATGCTAGGAAGCAAGACATTCTGGAATATGGAGTCCCACATTAATTCAGGCGGCATCTTAAATGGACCTCAGAAGAAGAAGGGGAAAAAGGACACAGAAAAAGGAGAGAAAATAAAAGTGAGAGAGAAAATGAAATGAAGAAAATACTGAAAATTATAGGGACAAAGAATGAGATGACAAGAGAGAAGGGAATAAAGGAGGAGGGTAAGGCAGCAAATTTCTTTAAGGGTTAAAAATATTTCAATTATTCATATATGTAAAATATTTTATTTATTTAAAATATAATGATGTTCGTCCATCGTTGTCGATGAAGACCTCAACAACTCATTTGTTCAATGACCAGGCTCTGTGCGTCCGAAGATGACTGATCAGTCTGATTCGGGCGTGGAACATCCTGTCACACGTCGGGCAGACATGTGATGGCACTGTCGATGATGTGCGGGCAGCTCTGGACTTGCGCAGCTCACGCTTTCTTTCAGCCTCAGCAGTACGCCTCGCCTCAGAGGTATTACTGCCTGTGTAAATGAGGCTGCGCCATGCTGGATGGTTCAGTGCGAGGGTTTCCCATGTGGCGATGTTGATCTCGACGGACTTCAGAGAGGTCTTCAGCATGTCCTTGAACCACTTCTTTTGTCCTCCATGGGAGTGCTTTCCCTGGGCGAGTTCTCCATAGAAGAGCTGTTTAGGAATGTGCTCGTGTGACATTCTCACAACATGTCCAGCTCATCTGGTCTGGGCTCTCATCAGCAGTGTGTGAACTGATGGCAGACTGGCTCTGATAAGGACTTCGGTATCGGGCACTTTGTCCTGCCATCTGATTTTTAGAAGCTTTCGCAGACAGGAAATGTGGAAGTGATTGAGCCTTCGTGCATGACTCCGATAGACAGTCCACATCTCACAGGCGTACAGCAGAGTTGGAAGCACCACTGCTCGGTAGACCTTCAGCTTCGTTGGTAGGCTGATCCCTTGACGTTCCCAGACGTTGGAGCGCAATCGGCCAAATGCAGAGCTGGCTTTAGCAATTCTGCAGTTTACTTCATCATCGATTGACACTGCTCGGGAAAGGGTACTGCCCAGGTACGTGAAGTGGTCCACTGCCTGAAGTCTCTGTCCATTTACAGTGATGGACGGTTCTGAGTACGGAGCGTGGGGAGCTGGCTGGTGCATGACCTCAGTCTTCTTGATGTTAATGGTGAGACCGAAGTTGTTGCATGCAGATGAAAACTTGTCCATACTGGCTTGCATTTCTGGCTCTGTACTAGCATTCAGAGCACAATCATCAGCAAAGAGAAAGTCTCGAAGTACAGTTTCCTTCACCTTGGTGATGGCACGCAGTCACCTCAGATTGAATAGTTTCCCGTCAGTTCTGTACTTCAGGCCTACTCCTTCAGTGCAGTGTTGAAAGGCATCAGTCAGAGTGGCAGAGAATATCATGCTGAATAAAGTGGGTGCTAAAACACACCCTTGCTTGATGCCGTTGGTGACTGGGAAGGCCTCAGATGTTTCACCGTCATCCAGGACACGAGCCATCATACCGTGATGAAATTGACGTACCATTCATATGAATCTGTCTGAACAGCTGAATTTCGACATGATCCTCCACAGGCCCTGGCGACTGACAGAGTCGAACGCTTTCATGAGGTCCACAAAAGTTGTGTAGAGTTCACGATTCTGCTCTTGAAATTTCTCCTGTAGCTGACGCACAGCGAAGATCATGTCAATAGTCCCACGTCCCTTGCGGAAGCCGCACTGTGATACTGGCAGTAAGCCCTGCTCCAGGTGAGTGATCAATCGATTCAACAGAACCCATGCAAGAACTTTCCCCGCTGTAGAGAGCAGCGAGATTCCACGGTGATTGTCGCATACCTGGCGATTGCCCTTCCTCTTATAGAGGTGCACGATGGACGCGTCTCTAAATTCCTGTGGAATGGAACCCTGCTTCCAGAAGGACTGAAACAGCTCAGTGAGTTTCCATAGCAGCACGGGTCCACCGACTTTGTACACCTCTTCTGGTATGGCATCTGACCCTGGGGCTTTGCCACTTGACAGCTGGCTGATGGCTTTCTTCACTTCGTCCTCTTCTGGTGAAGCATCCATGGAGTCATTGACTGAAACCTGGGGCATCATTGATGATTAAGGGGCAGTTGAGAACTGCTTCAAAATGTTCAGCCCATCTCTGGAGAATATGTGTCTTCTCTGTAAGGAGCACAGTGCCATCAGAGTTCAGGAGGGGAAGCTCCCAGAAGACTGTGGACCATAGAGTGTGTTGAGGGCTTCATAGAACTGCTTATAGTCGTTCCTGTCCGCGTACGCCTGTATTTCATCTGCTTTGGCGCTCAGCCACAAGTCCCGCATTTTGCGCAGTCGGTTCTGTACTGTTCTGCGAGCGTTGATAAAGGCGGTCTTCTTTGCCGCTAAGGATGGGTCGTTCTGATATGCATGATGCAGGCGGTGCTTCTCAGCAAGTAAGGCCTGGATTTCTGCATCATTTTCGTCAAACCAGTCTTGCCGCCTGCATGTGGAGGGCCCCAATACCTTCGATGCAGCTGTATGGACAGTGTTGCGGAATCATGGAATTATATTTAAAATATAATCAGTGTGTGAGCAAGGGGAATTAATTGGCACAAAATCAACGTACATTTATATAACTATATATATATATATGTATTTGCAAAATGGGGGGAGCTGTTGTGTTCCTGGTAAACTGCCATCAGAACTCTCAGTACTGCAAAACTTTACCCTGCAATTTGTGTGTGATAGCTATTGAAGAAACTATAGAGACTGTGTTAGAAGAACTATCCCTTTGATACAGGATACCCTGAAGAAGGAATAACCACCACCCCAGCAATATACATTGTGTTTTCTTTATGTTGCAACTGAAGATATCAATTTGTGTTTGCTAGCAGTGACCCATTAATATTATCAGTTCCACTGCATTGGAGAGAGAGGGAGGGATAGCTCAGTGGTTTGAGCATTGGCCTGCTAAACCCAGAGTTGTGAGTTCAATCCTTGAGGGGGCCATTTAGGGATCTGGGGCAAAAAAAAAAAAGTTGGAGATTAGTCCTGCTTTGAGCAAGGGGTTGGATTAGATGATTTCCTACAATCCTTTCCAACCCTGATATTCTATGGTTGTTCCTCCTGACCATATGGGGCAAATAACAGCACAGACTTGGGGTATGGCCATGAGCTACAAGTGGCAGGAGGCTGGAGATTCACAGGACGAGATATGAACAACTTTACAAATTGCAGGCCATGTGCAGTAATCCCTGTTGCCTCTACAGGCCTATTCATTTTTTCTCCCACTACTGGCAGCCTCCTGCATGATCACACTATCATAAACTCCCCTACTAGCAAAAGTGTTTACACTGAGTGCATACACTGAGTTAACAGTGCTCTGAGTAGCACTGACTTACACAAGCCATTTCTGTTTCAGTTAGGCTGCTTTAGGAAGGGATCACACTGTGTACTGTGCATACTGCCTGACTCTTTCCTTTCAATCCTTCACTGGCCACTATGTCTTTATGCTGCATAACCCTTTGATCTGTATCCATGCATTACAGGCACGGAGACACTGCTGGTGAGTACAGTGTGTTAGAGGGTAATCCTCCTTCTCTGACTGAGGGCCACTGACTACCAAGCTGTCATGTCTTGGAAAGCTTCTCATTATGGTTCAGGATGGCCTTTTGACCAAAGTTCACCCCAGAACACAAAATCCAGGAGTGTTTTGAGAGGCTTAAGCAGTATTGAGAGGTCTCTAAGCATTCACTAAGGGACTTTATGATCTATCTGACACAGCAATCAGGAGTTCATGGCCATTACCACAAAGGCAATGTTCGTGATGCAGAGACTGATGCCCAATCAACCATATTGTTTGTACATGTTAGGCATTAAGATACAGTGGTGATGAGGGCAGCATAAGAAACTAAATTAGAACAGAATGGATTTCGAATAGAATCGCTTGTGCCAAAAATCACATTTCACCTTCATCTCTCTCAAAAGCAATGAAGTATTTATACTAGTTTCTGTCAATGTATTTCTTTATACTCAAGGGGTAGCCATGTTAGTCTGAATCCAGAAAAACAACAAGGAGTCTGGCAGCACCTTAAAGACTAGCAGATTTATTTGGGCATAAGCTTTCATGGGTAAAAAAGAAGTGGGTTTTTTTACCCACGAAAGCTTATGCCCAAATAAATCGGTTAGTCTTTAAGGTGCCACCAGACTCCTTGTTGTTTCTTTATACTGTGCTCATCACCATAGTATCCGAGTCCCTATTATTAGGAATATTTGAAGAAGAAAATCAATGGAGACCTAAGATATAACCAAAGATCAACGTAATCGCTCAGTGAGCCAGTCAAGCCATTGCCTATCCCAGATTACATACACCAAATATGTGGGAAAACAGACGGCAGTATTAAAGTCTGGTATAGGCCTTTCTAGCAGATTCTTTCTTAATTCTGCTAGCCAGACAAGCATAAATTGAAATCTGGGTAGTCACCAAAAAATAAATGGAAGTTAAAACATGAATTCTTCATTTGAACTCTTGCTTTGACCGGTAGCTTTTTACCTTTCCTTTTCCATGTAAGGCATCTAATAAGTCAACTTGACCACCCCTTCTACATATGAAATGGCTTTGGGGGACCTGCATAAGAGTCACAAACATACGTTGTAGCTAACTCTGCCTTTTAGGATGTTTACTACGTTATTTTTCAAGAACGAAGAGTGGCTGCATAACAGGGAGACTGAAATAGGGAAAAATATGATCGCTTCAGAAGGCGCTTAAGGCACTAAGTAGACGAAAGAAAGGTGCAGGATTTACTCAGTATTTCCTCAGCATTGGTGCAGGAGCATTTCTATAAATTAACCCAAAGCCCACATCTCATAATTCACTTGACAGTTTATCAGCCCTGGAAATGAATGCAGGCAATTTAGAAGAAGGATGAAGGCAGTGGCTTCAAAGCTCTGCTTAGGCAGCTCAAAAATATTTCTTGAGCTTATATTCTTAGTGTTCTAAAGGTTAATGGTCTCCAATCATCTCTTCCACTCGGTTTTATTAGTGTAAAAATCAGTCTGCAAGTCTACTCAGGGTGCTGCACAGGAAAGGCAAACAGCATTAAACATAGCTGTTTTCAAATCAAGTTATTTTGTTATGTTTGGATAGGGATGGATAGGCTTCTGGGTGTCCTAAAACCACTGTCTGGAATAAAATGGACTTGAGGGTGAAAATACCAAATTTAGCTCAGCTTGTATTACTGGGTTGCTAGACACTGTCAATATTGAAATAACGTTAAATATTAAAAGTCTTAAAACATAAAATCAGTAATACTCTCAGAACTAGACTCTAAACTGACATCCAATCAGTTAAAAAATAGTTAAATGTAGTTTGGGTACTATACCCATTGCTGACTCCCCATGCAGATATCTGTGGTTTTGCAGTCAGAAATCCAGATTACAAACCTCTTACTTACGTTAGTAAGCAGTTACTCATGCAGAGTCCCATTGACTTCAAATGCAATTCTTCATGTGAGTAACAGTTCACAAATGTAAGTGCTTCAAAATTTGACTCATTTTCCTACACTCTAAGGGAGAGATTCTGCCAACCTTACCCACAGTGACTAGTTCTTTACTCCTGTGTAGCTCCAATGATATCAGATGAGGAGGGTTCTACTTACAATGGTTAAAGGTGGCAGAATACAGCCCTACATTTTTTTCCTCTCCCCTTTTGCTGTAAGAAAGACACCCACATATAAGGAACACTGGTAAAGCAATCATATAGGGGAAATCACCCAAATCTCTATACACAAAGTGCAGCTGGAAGCTGCATCTTTCAAAGGATAGATAAAACGAAGGAATTAACATCACCATGTAGGGATAATAACCTTCTCATTATGCATAAATTCATTATGCGTAGCTACCTACCTACTACCTACGTTCCACCTGCAATTTCACATGGAATAATATTCTTCATTTCCTATCCTAAATTGCTGTGTAGTGTTGCTGTGTCCTCTTAAACTGCTGTCATTCCTCTCTCAGATGCTGTGTGAAATGATTCCTGGATATGCTACAGTTTGTAAAACACTTTGTGATTCTTTGAATTAAAAGTTACAATATAAAATGTGAAGTATTGTTATGGTGAAAGTCACCAGATGGTGCTATTACACAGTGTCTTACCAGTTATTACACATAGTCTTACCAGTTATTTTTCTTAGCATGCGAACACTGTTCTGTCTTTGAATAAATACTTATATTGTTGCAAGTTTTGTGACTTTTTTTTGGAGGGCAGGGGCTGTTGCAAGCAGAAAGGGAGTTTGCTCTCTGTCTTAATCTCTTTAACTAGACAAATCTTGGGGCAGAATTGATTTCTGGGAAGCGGACATTGGTGTCTTGGCTGAAATTCCTGAAAGAGGGGATTGTCTGCATTAGAGTTTGTGAGCACCTCTACTGAAGAACTGGTGCATATATCATAAAGAAAAATTACACTCAGGGATTGGCCACACATTGGGGCAATGCACACTATAGAAATGTGATTTCTAAAGTGTGCTAACGTGTTGTGCATTAATTGGTCCATATAGACCCTACAGGTGTGGAATATATTTCCTAATTATATGCATGTCCATATTATCAAACAACAAGAAATATATGCAATTACTGCTGGATCTAGTCTGAAACAATTTAAGAGAAATTAAGTAAGAAAATGCATAGATTTTAAGGGTATGGTATGGTCATCTAGTCTGACCTCCTGAATAACACAGGCTATAGAATTTCACAATAATATTATCAAACAACAAGAAATATGTGCAATTACTATGGGATCTATTTCAAAACAATTTAAGATAAATTAAACAAGGATAATTTGCATGGGAAATGATGGCGTGAACATGAAAAATAGGCAAAAATCTATTTGAAAGTACACAATGTGTTTTTAGATATGCAATAAATTGATTTTTATATGTAATAGAATGAAAGGTGTGCAACCATTGATTTTTTAGGTGGAAAACCTAAAATTGACAGGAAGGATGCTCTTGTGGTTAAAATACTGGACTGGGAATCAGGAGATCTATGTTGGATTCCAGGCTCTGTCACAGACTTCTTGTGTGACCTTTGGTAAGTCATTTAATTGCTCTGTATCACAGTTCCATATCTGTAAAATGGGGATAATATCACTTTTTTATTACTGGTCTATTTAGATTGTAAACTCTTAGGGACTTCTATTTTCTTTTTATGCACAACACAATGGGTCTCCAATATTGGTTTAGGTCTCTAGGTACTACCATCACACTTATACTACTACTAAATTTGTGTACAATAATTGAAAATTATGGATAGTAAGAAGATGCGCAGATTTTAAGGGTCTGGTATGGTCATCTAGTCTGACCTCCTGCATAACACAGGCCATAGAATTTCACAATAATTCTTGCATCAAGCCCATAACCTCTGATTGAGCTAAAACATATACTTTAGAAAGACATCCCTCGGCCCGCGCCACTTCCCACAGCCCCCATTGGCCTGGAGCGGTGAACCGTGGCCAGTAGGAGCCGCGATCGGCCAAACCTGTGGACACGGCAGGTAAACAAACCAGCCCGGCCCGCCAGGGTGCTTACCCTGGCGAGCCACGTGCCAAAGGTAGCAACTACTACTAGGAATCACAGGGGGCAGGATGGGTGGAAAGGAACTCATAACCTTGGATGGTACTTTTGCTCAGCCCTTTTTGAAGGGGGGAGAAGGGATGCAGGGGTCTGCCACAGACTTTTAACTGGGTCATAATGGCCTCATTTAGAGGCAGAGCTACTTAAGAAGGATCTGCAGCAGATAAAATATTGAGCATGCTGTGGTAGGACTCTTACTACTTCCATCTGTATGCACAGATAGGACACCCTCTTTAGCAACTCTTGGTAAGCCTTAAAGTCATCTGAGGAAGGCGACATGCCCCCTTATTGAGACTGCCTTGTCAGGGGAGGAGGACAACACTAGTCGTAGATGCTCTTCATTCCCTTCTTGTTTTATGGGATCCTCTTGATCCTGCTTCTAAGTCCAGTACTAGGCTCAATACCAGAATCAGGATCCATCGAAGGGTGGAAATGTCTGTAGGAGTAACAAGAGTGGCTTCAAGCTTTCCCAAGGCCCTTCAAGCAACTTGAGTATGGGTTGCTCCAGGGCACAGCGCTATTACAGGAAGAGCAGGGCTTGAAGCGAAATGACTGAGGCATTCCTTGGCACAAGGAATTTCAGAAAAACACAGAAAAGCTAACTAATTAAACATTAGTAATTTTAATAACACTATTTACAATATATATATAAAGGACAAAGTCCACTGAGAGAATTTGCAAATGCAAGAAGAGCAGTTCCAGCAACCATGATGGGCAGTAAGAAGGAAATGAGGGGGTGCACAGTCATCTGGATGCTTTATACTGGTGCTAGTGGCATGCAGCAGAAGAGAGCACTCAAGCCACCCAAATGGGTACCACTGAGGTGAAAAATTCTGGTGACTGCGCGCAGAGCGTGCACACACCAAGAGTGGTATGCACATGTACAAGCCCTCAAAGAAGAGCCATAGATGATCACTGGTCCATTCCAGGTAGATCACTGCTCTGTTTGGATGGACTATAGTAGATTAGTACTGGGCTGCTGGCAATTTATATGTTATTAAGGCTACTGAGTCTTCATGGGGTATAGAACAGAACAAAAAAAAAGAGAGACCTTTAATGACATGTTATTCCTTGACTTTAGCAAAGCTTTTTATACTGTCTCCCACAGTATTCTTGCCAGCAAGTTAAAGAAGTATGGGCCGGATGAATGGACTAGAAGGTGGATAGAAAGCTGTCTAGATCATCAGGATCAATGGGTAGTGATCAACGGCTCCATGTCTAGTTGGCAGCTGTATCAAGAGGAGTGCCCAACGGGTCGGACCTTGGGCCAGTTTTGTTCAATATCTTCATTAATGATCTGGAGGATGGCGTGGATTGCACCCTCATCAAGTTTGCAGATGACACTAAATTGGGAGGAGTGGTAGATACACTGGAGTGTAGGGATAGCATACAGAGGGACCTAGACAAATTAGAGGATTGGGCCAAAACAAATCTGATGAGGTTCAACAATGACAAGTGCAGAGTCCTGCATTTAGGATGGAAGAATCCCATGCACTGCTACAGACGAATGGCTGGGCAGCAGTTCTGCAGAAAAGGACCTGGGGATTACAGTGGATGAGAAGTTGGATATGAGTCAACAGTGTGCCCTTGTTGCCAAGAAGGCTAACAGCATTTTGGGCTGTATAAATAGGAGCATTGCCAGCAGTTCGAGGGACGTGATCATTCCCCTCCATTTGGCACTGGTGAGGCCTCATCTGGAGTCCTACAAGAAGGATGTGGAAAAATTGGAACAGTCCAGCGGAGGGCAACAAAAATGATTAGGAGGCTGGAGCACATGACTTATGACGAGAGGCTGAGGGAACTGGGATTATTTAGTCTACAGAAGAGAAGAGTGAGAGAGCATTTGATAGCTGCTTTCAACTACCCGAAAGGGGGTTCCAAAGAGGATGGATCTAGACTGTTCTCAGTGGTACCAGTTGACAGAACAAGCAGTAATGGTCTCCAGTTGCAGTGGGAGAGGTTTAGGTGGGATATTAGGAAACACTTTTTCACTAGGAGAGTGGTGAAGCACTGGAATGGGTTACCTAGGGAGGTGGTGGAATCTCCTTCCTTAGAGGTTTTTAAGGCCCAGCTTGACAAAGCCCTGGCTGGGACGATTTATTTGGGAATTGGTCCTGCTTTGAGCAGGGGGTTAGACTAGTTGACCTCCTGAGGTCCCTTCCAACCCTGATATTCTAGGATTTGTCTTAAATGGTACAAGTTTGGGATGTTTTCACTGTTCTAGGCTGAAGAAGGAAAAAAGGAACCATATTTATTTGAAGTATTCTGTTAGTATGGAGCAATAATACTTCTTGCAAACTGTTCATTTTGGTTCAAACACAAAGGTAAAGGTAATAAGTTATAATAGTTGAAGAGGTTAGCAAGAGAAATCCATAAAACAATATTGAATCAAGTTAGGTCAACACTACAGATTTAATAAATTATGCCCTTTTAAGCTCGTTTATGTTGATTGGTTAAATAATATGTTAGCAGAAGCACTGCAAAATTGAATATTGGTAATAAATATTCAGGCCCCGATCCTGGGCTGCATGTCAGCTGCATTTCTTCTTTCTTTCAGTAGTGGAGCCAAGGTTTTCAAACGTGAAAGGTAGAAGGGACCAAAATGCAAACAAGTTTTATTATGTAGATGAATGTTATACAAATTTGCTACATTAACAAAGTATCCATTAATTAAAGAAATATTGAATGTTTATATTATTCCTATACAGGAGTGAGGGTATAGTCGGCAAACAGTTCAAGGCACCAAAAACTGCAGGCCACCACCACTCAGCATTATAATTCATAAATAGTTTATGAGTGCATTCCCACCAGCCTCCTTATAATGTAACTCATCAATAATCATGTGATTCTGTATTACCACAAATATATCTTGTATTGTATTTGGTGATGGCCTTGTCAGCTAAAGTATGTCAAGAAAAACTGAAATAAACATTTTAAAAAATATTTGTTACCCCTTAAAATATCAAAAGAGCTATGGAAATAAGGACATTTTAAGATGAGAGTGCAGAAATCATTACCAAAATGCATGGTATTCACTAGAACAGGGCAAGAAAGCTGAGGAAAAACTGAACATTCAAATGAATGTCTGCCGGCTTTCAAGAAATGAAGAATTTTGCTTTAGGCATTTTTATCATCCTCATCCGTCAAATTCACCAAGTATGTCTAATCAGATATCTCTGCTTTCTGATGGCATAGTGACTATATAATGTATGACTAAATATTGTCATTGAAATGTCCTGGCTAGTCCTTTCTTCCAAGTTCATCTGAGCCATTTTCACATTTTGCTCATGGGACTTTATCATCCAGCCACATAAACATACAGTACTACTATCATATTATCCTATGAGATCAGTGAGCACAAGTAATTTGACAGCTCTTAATGAGTTATATAGAGTACTGAAAATTCAAATACTGCCATTTCAAAGCATGCAAGGAAAAGGTCAGTTTAAGCACTCTGTTACTCTACTATTTAAGAGAGGTATACGCTGTCATGATTAAGGGCCAGATCCTTTGTTTCTTAGACACGCAAAACTTTTATTGTACTGTGGAAAATAAGTTTATTACTATTTCCATATTATTTTCTTTTATCCTTGTACTGGGAACTACTGTTGGAAGGATACATTGCTCAAAAATGGCAAACAATTAGCTAATTTTTTCCCCTCTAAAATACCTTAAATCAGTGGTTCTCAAACTTTTTTTTTCATGGACCACTTGAAAATTGCTGAGGGTCTTGAAGGACCACTTAATGATCTTTCCAAATGTCATTTGTACCATTAGCTAACTACTGTAAAGTGCTTTGGATAAAAGCGCTATATATATATATATATATATTAAAAACCCCTTACTAATGAACTTTTTTTGTTCTTCAAATAAAACCACACAACTCATATTTTAATATCAGTAGTCTTACCTTTCTAATGTGATGGATGTGCCCTCTCTCCCCTGCCGCAGCAGCCCCCAAGCTGGGGCTGGGAAGGAGTGGGGGGTCTCTTCCCGCCACAGCAGCCACAGAGCTGAAGCTGGGAAAGAGGCCGTCTCTCCCTGGCAGCTGCAGCCCTGGAGCTGGGGAAAGTTGCCTCTTTCTCTGGCCGCTGCAGCCCTGCATATCCCAACTTCCCCCAACCCCTCTTCTCACCCCACTGTCCCCTCCCACCTACCCCCTATTCCCCCACAAGGACCCCATCTTACCATACATGTGTGATTTCTCCAGGGTCCAGGCACCTAATTAGTGGAGCCACGCCTGCGCGGCTCCACTCATTAGGTGGGTGGCCCTTCATTCTCTTGTGTGCAGCCACCCAGGCATGCACCTTAGAGGGAACTATGCGCGGACCACCTGAATGAAGCTCGCAGAGCAGTTTGAGAATCTCTGCCTTAAATTTCAAGTTAATAAGCCATACTTTGATGATTGTACAACTTATTGTTACCAGGCTATCACTGCATATCCTGGGTGATAAAAGGTAAGAAGCTCACAGATACG
The DNA here is from genome assembly GCF_016161935.1 of Mauremys reevesii. Taxonomy (NCBI): domain Eukaryota; kingdom Metazoa; phylum Chordata; order Testudines; family Geoemydidae; genus Mauremys; species Mauremys reevesii. Next base: position 337,594,591 of record NC_052623.1, read on the forward strand.
CAAGGCATACACTCACCCTATTAATACCAGCACACCCTTTTATGATTTCTTACCTTATTACAGTAAGTACTGTATACATTTAACAAGAGCAACATTCCTAACAGTTTACTTTCTATTCAAAGAGTTTACTAAAAGACATTTCTGTGCTAGCTATGTCAGAGGGAGAATACACTAGACTTCCCCTAATTTAGGTCAAACGTGAAAATAAGCTTAGTGACATCTTTGTATTCTTAAATGGACTTTTGTCCCCATAACAAAATCATCATTCCATAGCACAGTTCACAGAAGCACCAAAAGTAACAAATCAATTATTAGTCTTTGGAAACCCCATCACTCAATTTGTCATAACTCTCAGAATCACAGAACAGAAATCAGAGATGTAAAAGACCCAGTAGCAGTCTGTGTGTAAGAAGGACTCTTTACAGAAATATCTGTAGTGTGGGAGATCAGGAGTGAAGTACTGTACAACTACAGAGCTGCATAGGGAAGCTTTAATGATAACGATCTTATTGTGCTTGGATCTAAGTCAGTGATATTACAATTACTATGCTTTCTTGAGCACAATATTCAGGCACAGAATAAATAAATCAATCCATCTAACTGGAGATGTTCTTGCCAAGTTAACCCTGGAAAAGACATTCACCGTGAGTTAAATGAGTAGAGAGTTTTAATAATCCTTTGAAGCAGAAAGTTATGACGGCACATTAAAAACAAAATTGTGAAACAAAGGTGTTCAAAAATCCACCTGAAAAAGGCTTATCTGTAAAATCCACAATGGGTTATCCTGCAAACCTGTATTCAATGGCCTCCCCACAATTTTCTGGAAAAAAAAATGTCACCAGAAAGTGACCTTTTGCTGAAACACTTGTTAAAACTTTACAAATGTCAAAGCAACAGTAAGCAACAATCCAGAATGTAGAATCATCACGAAGGGAAGGGAAACTCCATGTATCATTCTGAATGTAATTTACTAAATAAATTAGAATGCTGATGGCTGAATTCCACCCTCACTTTCACCTATAAAACGTGTTTGAAATTTATGGACCTCCCTGGAGGTGAGACTAAAATTTAGCAATCCAAACAATATATTTTTCAAGCCTGCAAGAAAAAGCAGCTATCCCTGGGTTACATATTTATTTTATATTTAAAAAAAACAACAAGAAATACAAACAATCAGAGGATGTATTCACAATGGATAATACACAGCAGCAAGTAACAATGAAATTTCAAGGCAGCTAGACAACAGCATACTTTGTCTTATGGTTGTTTATTTTTTCTTCTTCCAGTATGAACTCCTTTGCCTTTTGTACAAACAGTCACTATTAATACATTTCTCTGTCACTACAGTAAACGAATCCCCATTTTGTTTTCAAATGGGAATTCACCATGCATCAGGAAGAGATGTCTGCTGAAGTGGAAGGCTGAGAGGAATAAAAATGTGTAGAAGTATTAACTAATTCTTTGACTAAGACCAAAATCTAATCTTGCTTTCTTAAAATGGCACGATCCCAGAACAATAACAAAGATTATAGGCTTCTTCCATTTAAGTAACAAAATGTCAGCTGGTTAGAAAAGAGAGTAATATAACTGTACTTGACTCTTAACAAAAATGCCATTGCCTTTGGGATTACTTAGGAAACTAGTCAGAAAAAGAACTGTCATGAGAAATTCTTTCAAATGCCTTTGAATGAGTGAGTCACATAACAAAAACCTCAGTGTTAATGTAAACTTCATTCTTTTGGATTCTTGACCATCCCCCATTTTATGTTAGAGTCACACATGAAGTCTGACCAAACACTGCAATGTGTTCCCCTAAGGGTCAAACTGTAGAAAATAAACCCATCCGAGCTCACTCATGAATGATTCTGAATTTACCGGGTTGACCGATTAACTTAGAATGGAGAAATTTAAAATATATATATAGATATATAATAAAAAAATTCAATCATTCCAATGAATGCCAAGTCACCAGAAAATTCAAAGTGATTGCAGCGCAGAAGTCAGCAGAGCAGTTGATATATCTATGGGCTCAAAAATAAATAATGGAATCAAGATCTTAATATGCAATGGAAATGGGTGAGTGGGTAGGTAGATGTAGAAGGGGGTGCTTTAAGGCTAAAACAATCATTTTATATTGTATACTCTTTGGGTCAAGGACCAACTTACCGTATGCATTTGTACAAAAGCTAACACAATGGATCTTTGATCCAGTTTAGGGCCTTTCAGCTTAATTGAACTAGAATTTTCCAATGAAAATCCATTTCAAAAGGCACTGTTTCTTGTAAATTGTTTGTTTATTAGCGCTCCTACTATGTGGCATACTCAGTCCTATTAAATGGGAGCTCTAAAAAGCACACAAAAACAATTTACAAGAAATCATGCCTCTTGAAATAATACCTAGAGCTGGTCATGAAATTCTCGATTAAATATTTTTTCAATTCAATGAAACAGAAGCCATTTTCAGGAAAAAGACAAGTTTCAACAAAACTTATGATTAAAAATGTTTTGAAAAAATGTTTTGAAATTTTTACATATTTGAAATGTAAAGTTCAATTTTCTGGTTTGAAATGACAATTTGAACATTTTAGTTAACTTATGCTAAAAGAGATTTTTATTTTTTTTTAAAAAGGTCAAATTCAAAATGAAATATTTCAGTTTACCTGATCCAATTTATATATTTATTGATTTGATTTTTGGTTTCTGATTTTTGTGTGTGTGTGTGGAGATTTTGGCTTTTTGTACCAGTTCCACACAGAAACATTTTATTGAAATCTTAACAGCTCTTGTGGGATGGGAAAACTATTTCCATTTACTGATCAGGAGCAGTTGAAAAGACTTTCTGCCCTTTTGAAATCTTCATTTCCTTTGTATCCATTGCAGAAATTTTGTTTTTCCTGATCAGGGAAGTTGACTAGATAAATCCTACCTAGCACAGGTTCTTCTTTTATTGCATGTCTCTCAAGTCACATAAATAAGGAATGAAGTCAGTAATATTTACAGGAAATATCTTTCATGTGTCAGATAAGACAGTCCATTCTGGAAAATGAAATCTAATTATTGAGTCCTTACGGAATAACTAATGGTGTTGGAACTGGGTGTAGTGAGCATGTAGTGTTTATTGTAGCTGATTCTCTTCTAAAATACATTACACTTTTTCAGAAATTTTATCAAACACAGCTCTCACTGATTTCAAAAGAAGTGCGTGTTTAATGCTTCTGGATTATCAGGGTTGCTTCTTTAATTATATGAGTAAAGCTATAAGTAACCTCGTTAGGACCTACACTGGAATTCAGAATGATCTTACATTAATTGGGAATTATGTGACACACATGACCTTATGATTTGGTCCAACACAATACTGTACTTAGATCCTGCCTCTCCCTCAACACCATAAAATCTAATTCAGAACAGTATGCATTAGGCCATGTCTTGTGAAACATGAATCAATGGCAACATCAGAAGCAGTCAATTTTTACCACATTGTTACTAGTTAGTGGCCCAATGTTAACACAAAGATATTTTATCTTTCAGAATTTTGTAGCAGTGATTAAAGGATGTCATCACATTCATATTAAAATGTTATATCACTATCTAGTCTTCCATCCTTTAGTGGCTCAAAAAAGTAAACCTACCAAAGCAAACCAAAGCCTAGACACAACAGCAAGTCATATGGCCCTCACCTGCAATTTGCTCTTCGGGGGCACAGTGGTACACCTCCTGGAACAATGTGCAGGACTAGGCCATAATGACCACCTTCTTAATTACCCACCACTCTCCTGTCTCCGAATACAGTGGTATCACAACAGGCACAGTACAATGGTATTGTCTTAGAATTTATATTGTGGTGGTGCTGCTGCATTTACTCCTCTTGTAGAACCACTAGCAATCCATAAGTGTGTGACAACAGCAGAACAATGATAATGTACTCATTTGATTGTTTGCGTTCTTGTTTTCTGAAGAATTTCCTAATGGCAAAATGTTTTCTTTAGAATTTTCACACTTGCTATATTTTTCTTAGTTTGGCTATTTACCCTTAGACATATTGACCCCTCATTTATGCTTATCCAAACCTACTGTTGTTACTGAATCAAAAAGGTGTAGGAGAGGTCAGATTTTGGTCCTCATAGTCAAGAGGAGTCAAGAAATTAACTCACTAAAGCCATTGACCTTGTTTTGAAAACATAGCGGGTATTGTGTTGAAATAATGATGGCTAGAGAGATTGATAAACCCCCATATACGTAAGAGACAGGTTTCAAAGCTGCTCATTGAAAGCCTCCTACCAGGACTCTCTCTTACCTAAAAGGGTAAGAACACTGGAAATTTGTATAGAATCAGAGTGACTTGGATAAATAAGAGATATATTCGACACTATATCCCATGTGAGGAATTATCCTAGCTACCCACTTTTTTTGGTGTCTAGAAACTATTAAAGTGCATTTATTTGGAAGTAAAACAATATTTTTCAATGTTCATATGTGGCAATTTTGTGTGAGAGGCAGGACACAATTTAGGAACCTCTGAAATGCTCTTTCTTCACCCTATGTAAAGCAGGAGTTGATATTTCTCTTTTTCTCCATCATTTAATCAGCAAAGTAAACAGAACGGCTTTTGTTTAATGCTGTTCTTGAAGCAGTAAGTTTATCTGTTTATCTTGCCTAGATCCTTTTGATGCCTACCTACTCAATGTAAAATTGTTTAAATAGTCAGCCCTCTATTCTATATATTATAAGGCATTTCCTCTGTCTCAAACAAAATGGGAGTTTGTTACCATAGTAACAATGACAACCTGGGACTGCTTGTGCTCCCACTGAAGTCAGGGGAAGTTTGCTATGGATTTCATTAAGAAAAGCATCAGGGTCCTATATAGTATCTTAATTTATCATCAGCTAGATTTCTTAGCTTTAGGAATATAAGAACCTTATGCTTATTTAAACCAAGTCTAATTCTTATACATTTAATTGCAATAAGAAGCTGAACTTGTTATCCCTATGACCACTGGGAAGTAAATCCCATCTTATGTCTCACATGGTTATACCAGTAACAATGTCAGCTGTAAGTCACATTTCATTATCCTGGTGGATCTTTGCGCTCTTCTTTCAAAACTGTTGCCATCCTCACTGTCCTCAATGTTTTCTCAGACAATTTCCTATAGCCTCATGATTAAATTATCCAATTATACCTATCTAAAGAGATCAAAATTGAGCACAATAAAGAATAGAATTTGTGGGAAGAATAAATTTAAAATAAAACTCAGTTGGTTTTTGATCAAATTACACAATGGATCATATTAACTAGTACCTGAATTAAATGAAAGGTACAATAATTTTGCAGTGCAGTTCATTTTTCTTCTTCCCCTTTCCCATCCATATGCAACTGAATGTGCTTTATTTAATCAGAGTGAAGTTTTTTCTTAATTAATTAAATAGGCAAAAAAGGAAAAATGAAGAATTTCATTATTTACATTAACCAATTATTAGAACTTGTCTTTTTCTTTGGGTGTGAATTAGAAATACTGCAGCTATCCTAGTGAAGACTGGAGATATTCAGCAATCCCGGCATGTTACTGATTAAGGCTTTGATCTAGTGTACAAAACCTCACTGAAGTCAACAGGGCTCGCTATGTTCACATGCAACACATGGCAGGATCAGGGCCAAAAGGTCAGATTATTTAATGAGTGAAGTGAAGACAATGTTATACCACAGGTAGCTGCACTGAAATCAAGAAAAGTGCAATCAAATTTAAGTGAGGTTATCAGGATTTGACGATAACATGTTTGGAAGATTGTAATTAGAAAAATGATTTTACAGTGCTAAAAATGTTACCTTGTGTCATTAATGATGAGATGAGTGCATCTGGGGTATTTGAACATAAGAACGGCCGTACCGGGTCAGACCAAAAGGTCCATCTAGCCCAGTATCTGTCTACCGACAGTGGCCAATGTCAGGTGCCCCAGAGGGAGTGAACCTAACAGGCGATGATCACGTGATCTCTCTCCTGCCATCCATCTCCATCCTCTGACGAACAGAGGCTAGGGACACCATTCTTACCCATCCTAGCTAATAGCCATTTATGGACTTAGCCACCATGAATTTATCCAGTTCCCTTTTAAACATTGTTATAGTCCTAGCCTTCACAACCTCCTCAGGTAAGGAGTTCCACAAGTTGACTGTGCGCTGTGTGAAGAAGAACTTCCTTTTATTTGTTTTAAACCTGCTGCCTATTAATTTCATTTGGTGACCCCTAGTTCTTGTATTATGGGAATAAGTAAATAACTTTTCCTTATCCACTTTCTCAACATCACTCATGATTTTATATACCTCTATCATATCCCCTCTTAGTCTTCTCTTTTCCAAGCTGAAGAGTCCCAGCCTCTTTAATCTTTCCTCGTTTGGGACCCTCTCCAAACCCCTAATCATTTTAGTTGCCCTTTTCTGAACCTTTTCTAGTGCTAGAATATCTTTTTTGAGGTGAGGAGACTACATCTGTATGCAGTATTCGAGATGTGGGCATACCATGGATTTATATAAGGGCAATAATATATTCTCAGTCTTTCTATCCCCTTTTTAATTATTCCTAACATCCTGTTTGCTTTTTTGACTGCCTCTGCACACTGCGTGGACATCTTCAGAGAACTATCCACGATGACTCCACGATCTTTTTCCTGACTCGTTGTAGCTAAATTAGCCCCCATCATATTGTATGTATAGTTGGGGTTATTTTTTCCAATGTGCATTACTTTACATTTATCCACATTAAATTTCATTTGCCATTTTGTTGCCCAATCACTTAGTTTTGTGAAATCTTTTTGAAGTTCTTCACAATCTGCTTTGGTCTTAACTATCTTGAGTAGTTTAGTATCATCTGCAAACTTTGCCACCTCACTGTTTACCCCTTTCTCCAGATCATTTATGAATAAATTGAATAGGATTGGTCCTAGGACTGACCCTTGGGGAACACCACTAGTTACTCCTCTCCATTCTGAGAATTTACCATTAATTCCTACCCTTTGTTCCCTGTCTTTTAACCAGTTCTCAATCCATGAAAGGACCTTCCCTTTTGGTAGTGGATATTTTAACTCCTCCACAACTTAGTTGTCTAATCCTGAAATACTCCTGTGAGTGACTTCATTGGGACTACTGAAGTGATTAGGGCTCCTGGTTCAGATCCCTGAGATTGATAATTACATTAAAATATTTTTTAAATATCATACATTTGAACTGTATATGCCCTGCCAATTCTCTTTCCTGGATAAAGAATGTCAGTGTTTATTTAAGACAAATAATTTAATAAATGACTGTACATTAAAGCAAGATCCTGCCTGGCCTACCCATTTTTTTTTAAATATAAGAACAAATGTACATCCTGTATCACAAAGAATGCAAAAAAGAAATATGTACAGTTATTTTGCTGTTATGACCATTAGCATCTTGTTAACAGAAGCACTGGAGAATACATCAGTTGATGCTGTCAACAGAAAAATGTACACAAAAGAAAAGAGGTTTTTGGTGGTGGGTTTTTTTTGCGGGGGGGAGGGGGGGAAAGGTGAGAAAAACTGTGTATTCAGCAAATTCATAATTTGTTTGATATTCATATAATTGCTATTTTTCTACTTATATTATTATGCTCATTTCCAAAATGTGCAAATGCAGCAACATTCTTTATGACATGTATTTCAAAGTTAACTCTTTTCTTATTTTTACTTAACTTAATGACACAGTATTCACTCCTTCAGTTTTTCTGTATTTTCCTTGTGCTGATATCCTCTGATTTTTGTTACATTTACTGATATTGTTGCTTCTCATTATATTATCTGCTGTATAATGAAAATTTGAGACCAATCCTGCAGAACTTATATTGAGTAGTAGTTACTCAAGTGAGTAATGCCATTGACCTCAATGGGACTACTTGCATTAGTAACTACTACTTATCACAGGTTGAAGAATCAGTCCTTTGTTTAACATTTCCAGGTTTTTTTTTTCTATCACATCTTCCTGACTCCATTTCTTATTATTTTACAAATGCTTTCTTAGGTTCTTTACAGATGCAAACAGCAGCAGCTCTAGCATACACCAAGGTTACACCAGATCCAGGGATGACAAATCAGGAAGCTAAGAAACCATTCTATTTCCTTCTGGTCTCAAATGCAGGAAGAGAGCACTTCAATCAAAATCCCTTGAGTGTATCCACTTAATCTGTGAGTCAAGACACAAAATCTACCTAAGTCTATAAACCTCCACATACCAGAAACTTACCAGGGATGCGGCTGATATATTGAGGAAGTTTATGAGACTCATCATCTTAGTAGTCTTAAACATCCATGCAGATAATGACCTCATAAAATACAGCAAAACCTCCTGTCTCAGATCTTACAGGTCAGCTGCAGAATCATACACACACTCAGCAATGGATGGATCCTTTGGCTGGATGCAGACATAAAAAACAAAAGATCCACTTATCTATCTTGATCAGATCACTTCCTCCTTCAAACAGAAATAAAATCCCTTCCCTTTTTATGGAGAGCAGAAAACACCACTGATACTGCAGAATCCGGGCAGATATTAGGTCAGCCTTGCCACAGAGTACCCAGGACCCTATCTATTTTGAGCCAACATTTATCATAAGGACTATGGAACATGGCTGATGATTTGGACATAGTTACCTTGTACATGAAGAACCATATTACACTGTGAGGTTTAATAGATTTGCACTATATACTGTGAGGCTGCTAAGGAAGAGTAGCATATTATCAGCATATATAGCCAAGCTTATGCTCCCTGATGCTAGCTCTTATCCTATGGCTAAAGAATGTGGCCAAATCAAATAAAGAACCTCTCCAGTAAAATAGTGAAGAGAAGTGGTGACAAGCCAATCCTATCTGGTGGCCCATTTGAACTGAGAAGTGTCAGAGTAGGAACCGTTTATCAGAAGAATAGCTTATGATGATAAAATCCCTTTCAAATCCCTATTCCCTTCATGGTTACAAAAAAGAGCTGACCACTCAACCCAGTCAAAGTCATTTTCTGTATTGGGAAACAGAATTCAAACAGGCAGAGTGGAGAACCTTTACCACTTAGCATTGTGCCTGCAACTGAAAAACACCACCTGATCACAATCAATTAGTTTGTGTACCAGCCTTTCCATCAGAGTATTTTAGTTAGGATCATGAGATTTACACTGCCAACAGTCACTAGCATAAAGCTCTAGTAACCAGCCATCCTTTGGGCATAGAGTGATAATCACACAACACATATTGCCTAGGAAATGTTCTGAGGCAAGAGTCTCCTCAAAAGCTCTACAGAGCAGAGAAGTTAAGCGATATATCAATGACTCAAAATTCCACTGACAGAATATCTGGTCTGCAGACTTTCCATTGGCCATATTTGTAACTACATGCTTTACCTCTTCAAGAAGAATAGTAGCATTAAGGCTTTCTGTCTCTACAGGAGAGAATGGCATGAGTAATCCCATAATAATGGGTGGCAATGGAACTGTCTCTGTTCTCTGCCAATGGAAAGTCTGCAGACCAGATATTCTGTCAGTGGAATTTTGAGTCATTGATATATCATGGTATAAGAGTGGTAGAGAGATTTATAGAAATGATGCAGCAACTTCATTACTCATTATGGGTCTCATATTTCATCATCTTGATTTAAGTTCTAAACTCAATATTTTTCCTTTTTGTTTACAGAGATTCCAACCAACATAGTCCACTTTGGGGTAATTACCAAATTCAAAACCACTTAAAATTTCCTAGGCTGTGCTGCTGTCTCTGCTTCTGCACGTACTATATGGTATGGTAGAGGGTTTGGAGAAAAGGCAGTGATTCCTTACATCTTTGCTGTCTCCACTTGTGGTGTTGCTGCTGCAGTTCTCACACTCTAGCCATCACCAGTCTTTCCCATAATTACTGTCTGTCTAATTTAGGGCCTTATTCTGACAGGGTGTTGAGATTAGAAGTTGTGTGTTCAATACCTTGCAAGCAGATTCCAATACATCTGGGTTGAGGCTAGTATATATCGGGTATCTTTATATGTTTGTAAAGCATCATGTATAACAACAGCACTACGTAAATGAATAACAAACTAAAATGAAATAAAATAAAACACCTTGCAACAATCGGGATGAAGGGTGGTTTAATAGTTAGTGTGTTAACTTGGGAGATCTTGGTTCAATTCACTGCTCTTCTGCAGACATCCTGTGTGACCTGGACAAGTTACTCAGCTTCTCTGTGCCTTAGTTTTACAAATGGGAATCACAATTCATCTCTACCCGACAGGTGTTTTGTGAACATACGTACATTTCTCAACGAATGTGAGGTGCTCAGATACTCTGGTAATGGAAGCCATATAAGTACCTTAGATAGATAGCTATCACCTTTGACAACATAGCATGGATATAAACTTGTAAGGTTCTGACTGACCTAAACATTGAGTGAAATAAAGCCCTTACACTTCACCACACCATCACATTCTTTCTCAATTTATGGTAATAAATACCTTTATATTTTTACACGCTCTCTCTCTTTCTCTTTAAAAAATAAAGATCAGAAATGTTTAAAAAAGCCCTTCTATTTCATTTAGTTCTCTCTATCAAACCAGGATTGTTCCCAGCAGAGAACATGTGTGTGCACAATACATATTCACCTACATATACATATTATACCACATACTCTATACACCACAAACACAAATATTTGACAGACTAATGTTCAGCAGGGATCGATCCGGTGTTGGCAGAGAGATCTAACAGTTTCTTTCTTTCTTTCATTTCTGACCTCTATTATTCCTTGATTATAAGATGAAGTTCTCCCTCTGCTATTTCATTGTTTTTGCTCATCTGTTCATGCAGCTGGACTGAACCAATTAGTGGTGTGCAGGGGTTACAGAATTCTCTTTGCTGTTTTTAATTTAAAATAAATGTCAAAAGTAATCTCATTCCATATGGCAAAACAGTAAATGTTTTTGTTTGGTTACACAGAAGGTTCAGGAGCTATACTTAACAACATTAGTTTGGACTTTGAAACATCATGCTAATATTTTTTACATTAGTGTGACCTGCAAGAGCTCTGGATCCACTTATTCACAGGGCTAAGGTGACTGTACCAAATTTTGTTTATTTAAGTGCTTGGAGGGAAGAGACATCCATTCTGAATTTTCCATTTGAATACGTAACATAGCTCTGGGTACCATAAGCCCTAAAAAATTACATTACAGTTTTCAGTACATGTTGTGGGCTCAAATTGTGATTAAGAGAGGGTACAGTGAGAGAAATGAAGAATGCCAAGGAATGAATGTCAGTGGCCAAGAGTTACTCTGAAATGCTAGTCCAAGTATCCACTCTAAATTCCCTACATGAGGTCAACAAACCACAGACAAGACACACTTACACTTATTCTAATAAATGAACCACATTTATGTATAGTAATGGTTACTAGTAATATGCCATGCCAGACATGCTCACAGCTCTTGTTTCATTGTGGACTTCAGAAAAGGCATGACTTCTACACTTTGTCTTTGTCCAACATGTCATAGTATAGCAACAAAACATCCTATAAACAATGGATTAAAAAATGTGACATCTAAAAAACTGCAAGATGCATTCGTTTCCAAGGTCTTTCAATATCCTACATTACATTTTGTTGTTATAACCTTTAAATTCATAACCATATTTCAATATAAAAACATAGTATTAATTAATACATTAGATTTAGTCTGTTTCAGCTGATACCAAATCAACACTCTCATTAAAGATTGTATTGTTAAAGAATAACCAAATTTTAGAATGGCTGAATTTTTGTTTCATTTTATAGAATCATAGAATTCAAGATCAGAAGGGACCATTATGATCATCTAGTCTGACCTCCTGCTAGATGCAGGCCACATGTTCGCATCACCACTCCTTTAGCAGCGACCCCCCCCCCTGCCCCATGAGGAAGGCGAAAAAAAACCAGGCCCAATCCAATCTTCTCTTTCCTGAAATTCCCTCCTGACCCCCCCAATGGCGGTCAGCTGAACCTGAGCAGGCAAGACTCACTCCCATACCAGCTGGAAAAAAAAAATATCATATCATCATTGATTCATTTTGTACCACTGGCACAGTGTGGATTGAATTATTGACTAATCTAATCATCATATCCTCCATCCTATCCATCTCCTCCATAAACTTATCTTTTATCTTATTAAATCCTTCTTCCCCCCCGTGTCTCCTTCCTAGGCTGTTCCATTGCACTTATCCCCTGATGGTTAGAAAAGCTGTCTTCTAATGACTGACCTGAATTTTTGACACATTATATATCCATGTCCTTGTGTCTCACCATTACTGACATTCTGAAATAAGCTGAAGCCTTTCCTCCTATATATCCTTTTATATATTTATCCTCTGATATATTCCTATCTTCCTTCTTTTCCCTCCTTTTATTAAGGAAAACAAACTCCCTTCCTCGACTCTCCTCTCCCATTCCTCGGATCCATCATTCTCGGATCATTCTAGTGTTTGTTTGTTTCTTTTTTGAATTTTAAACATGGAAACTGCATACAATACCAAAAAAGAATACAACCAAATATATCAATATACTCACTCACCTACTCCTTATCCCTAGACTAGCTACTCCTACTCCCTACTCCTAATGCATCCCAAGACCGCATTAATGCATTAGCTTTACATCACATTGCACACGATCAGTCATCCTCATTCTACTCATACTCTGAGGTCCTTCTCTCCTCCTCCTCCTTCCAACCTCCTCCTCCCCCAGCTTATAACTAATCTTCTTAGTCTTCCCTAAATGCATTCTAATACATTACTTCTCACTATTCTCACTCATCCTGTCTTATCCACTCCATTATACAAGGTCATCATCCTGCTCATATCCTCCTCCGACCCTCCTTTTCCTCCCCAACTTTCTCAACTTTAAACTTTATCAGCCCAGCTGGTATACTTTTATCAGCTACTCCAGTTGAGGTTCCCATAAATAAGATAAATAAAAACCACCCCAACCGAACACCCCAACCAACCCCACTCCTCCCAAGTCCCCTTCTCCCACCTCCCCCTCCCCCTCTACCTCTCCTCTGATCCTCTAACCCTTCTTTTCCCATCCACCTTTCATTTTCTCTTCATCTTTTCCATTTTCCAATCAATCTCTTCATATATCATAATTAATCTCACAACTCAAAATCAGATATATTTCCAGATCCTTTATTGTTTAAAAAAAATTGTTTTTCAAAAATCTAAAGAGATCAGAATGCTGTCATCTCTGTTTCCTACCTTTCAACTCCATCCCATCCTCCATCCTATCTTTCATCCATCAATGCATCTCTTGCTCTCTTTCCATCTTTTTTTAATTTTTTCCATGACTTTGTTACTCACTAACTTAAAACTACACACCTGAATAGTTATACGGTCACTTTTTTCCCCTTCTATAATAGCTAATCTCCAATTAGCTAATCTCCAGTCTATTAAAATAACAAGAAATTTATATTTAAATTAAAATTAATTTTAACGGGCTAGCAAATTCACTTTATATTTCCCCATCCATTTTCCTGAAGATTATAAGTCCGGATTTACTTGGTTAAGTTGTTCAATAATGTTTGGCTTACTCCACCCCCCATGTTCTATTCCCCCCATATCATCTCTCTCCTTTCCCCTTATCATTCCTAGCCTAATTAAAGACCGCCCTGAAATTCCCTTATCAATAAAAATATAGATTAAGATTAATCTCTTCTTCGCTCCTTCTTTAAAGATTCCCTTAAAGTCTTCTTTTCTCTTTTTCTTCTATGGCTTCCTTTCTTTTTGGCTCGCTTCTTAATTTCGTTTGCTTTCCCATTTCTTCCCCCCGCTTCTTCTTTTTCTCACCACCCGCTTGCCTTGCTTCCTGACTCCTCTTTCCTCTCTCTTTTTCCCTTCCCTGCTTTTCCTCCAGTTCCTCTTTTCCTTCCATTTTCCACTTCCTTCAAGCTGCTCTAAGACGCTTTCTCACAAATGCCTTCCTACTCATTCAGCTCTACCTTCTCGGACCTCTACCTGCCTCCTGCAACTCCTGCAACCTCAACCTGAACAACCCAGTGAACCCTCAATCCAGTCCTCCGCTAGATAGTAAAGTTGTTAGTCCAGTCCACTAATTAGTTAGTAGTTAGTATTTAGTAAGTCTCATTGTTTTGAAATCAGAAACCTTTGTCTCAGATGAATTATTGATTATCCTCCCATTTTTTTTGCCTCCCAATTATTCCTCAATATCAAGAGCCAAGGTTGTCCCAATCAAATCAATCCTCAACAAAAATCAAATTCAAATCAAAAAAAATACAAAAAAAAATAACATCCAGATGAAGCTTGCACAAGGGCTTTCAATCTACTTCTGAAGCTGTCTAGTCTTAGCCCTAAGTTAATTTATTATGCCCCATCTATATCCGGGAAGAAGTCCTATTCTTACTCCCCTTGATCAAGCCAGTCCTCCTCAAAATTACCTTAAAGAAAAATCTAAAACCAAAAGATCCTGTCTCTCTATAGCGCTCTAGATGGTCTATCCCAATATCCATTGCGGCACCTAGTTTTTCCCCAATGACCACATTGCATTTTTTGCACCACAGATTCTCCATTGCATATTGAGTTATAGCATTTCACCTCCACCACTACCTGCATATACCTTCCTCTCCCACCTTTTATACCCTTCTTTACCCTTTCCTACAGCCCCTTCCACCTGTCATCCCAGTACTACACCTCCATATCCCTTCCCACCAGTCATCCCTCATCCACCATGTTCCCAGTTATTCATTTTATCCCTCTTTGTTCCTCTCCATTTTTTCCCCCTAATTTTTCCTCCTGGTCTTGCTTCTTGCATTTTTTCACAAACATCTCTCTCACTTTCCTGTTGGGCCTACTCTTTTATTCATCCACCTCTCTTTCTAGTACTATCTTCCCACCCTCCTCCCACTCTCTAGTATCCGTCCCCTGTCTTTTATACCTCTGGCTATCTTGTTCTTCATCCATCTGTTGTAACCCTTGTTGTTCTCTTCCCATCCTCACTCCCTGAGAGTACTCCCAGAGTTCCCAACTCCTCTCTTAATCAGTTGAGCCAGCCTCCCTTCTTGTCCTCTATGCAGGCCTCTCTCAGTAAATCAGGATCAGCCACCCAGCAATCTATATGGCTCAGACCAACTCCATATTTAGTATAATACCAGTTAAAAGGGAACTGCTTATTGCTAAACGTCCAAAAGAATAAACCAAGTAATAATTTTAACAAAACATGACCTTTTCCTTCAAAAAAGCTGGATTGACATACTGCAGAAAATAAATTCATTAGAGAGGTGCTTCGTTTCTGAAATCCAATGATAACACAGTATACTGGGGATATAACAAACAAAAAAGAAATCCATTATTTCAGCATCTGTCCTGTCACTCCATTTGTATATAGTCACATTAACTGTACAAGCAAACAGTATTATTCCTGATTTCAGCACACAAAATGTAAGTATAAGGTACTCAATCCATAAATCAGTGGAAAACCCTCAAGCATGCTCAACGGTAAGTACCCATGTGAAGTCATTAATACAAAACCATAAATCAAATTCACAAAGACTCATTCTGGCTGCTTATCATTAATTTTGCTTAAATGGAAATGTGCTGTAAATAATTTAACACACATCAACATTACCACTTCATGTTTTGTGCATGTCGTGCTTTACACATTTTCTTTAATACTGCATGATGTGCTTTGCGGTTTACTTTAGCTAACAGTTAATTATCACACATTCCATGACATACAGTGATACAGTATAATTCATAAACCAAATGCTAATATGCTGAATGACAAACACTTTGGATGTCATCATCAGAACACAAAAGCAGGACACTCTGCTGCACAGTTTAGTTCTCACACTTTGCACTGCCAACAAGGAATTATTTAGCACACACGAAAGAGGCCTATTCTGGTGATGGTGGAAAAGTGAATAGAAGGTTAAAGTTGCTGGCTGTGCAGAAAATTCAGTGGGCCATGCAAGCAGTTTTACCTCATTCCACCAGTACTTCCACAGAAAGCAGGTCAGTGGTGAATACTTCATGAAAACAAGTCCTTACACCTTTTCTACTGCGTTAGGGCCTAGTCCTTTAAATTGATCATTCTTCTCCTCCTCATCTCTTGTGGAAGCCAATCTAAGTCAATGGTGCTCAGCAATTTGTAGATCAAGCCCTTTATTATGGCATTGCTCATGCAGAATAATCCTTCTCTGGATCTTGGTATTATTATATGTGTTATAATAGTGCCTTGGATCCCAGTCATGGACCAGGACCCTGTTGTGCGAGGTGCTGAACAAATACAGAACAAAAAGACAGCCCCCAACCCAAAGAGCTTATAGTCTACATCAGTTTGCTCAAAAGGTGCAATGAGTGTCTTTCACACCTATTAAGTGCCTCTAGACACCCATCTCTTGTTGGCAAAACTGGCAAATAAAAAAAAAGGGAACAATACAGGACCATCATTTCCTGCCAGTGGGATAACCCTTTTCATAGTAACAAGAGCCTGGTATCTTGATCAACATTTTTGAGATTCGGAATTTAAACAAGAACAAAGGTGTTTACTTTTATGTCTCCTTACTGATACCAGGGCCAGCTCCAGGCACCAGCTTATCAAGCAGGTGCTTGGGGCGGCAACTCCAGAGCCGGGTAGCACTTTCAGGTATTCGGCAGCAATTCGGCGGAGGGTCTCTCACTCCTGCTCGGAGCGAAGGACCTCCCGCTGAATTGCTGCAGATTGCAATCGCGGCTTTTTTGGGGGGGGGGGCTGCTTGGGGCGGCAAAACCCCTGGAGCCGGCCCTGACTGATACAATACCGACACTGAGCCTCAGTGAACTTGTGCTCCTTCCCCAAACTCTCAGGTAAATGACAGTGAACTTAGTGAGCATGTTTTAGACCAGGATATCACCAAACTGACTCACCAAGTCACAGGTCTGCTGCCAGGTGTCTAGGCTACCTTTCACACCTGGCAAAGCTGCACCATGAAGCCTAATGATACATAAAATGTCTGAGAATGGTGATTACACTGATCTTCCTTGACTTTTATACTGAGATTCAGGCTTCATAGGTGGACTAAGGCAGTCTACCTTAGACAGGGTTCTTTCAGGCAAAATTTAGCAACAAATAGTCCTATAATGTTCCCTTCCACTTATACCTCTTCCCTAAATAGAGTAGAAACCTCTGGTAGCTGACATATCTTGATACACAGTAACTTTGTAACCTTGTTCATCATCTACGCAGAAAGGACAGGATAGCCATGTACACAAAGCTCTTATGAACTAGCCTTAAAATGATGTAATTGTTAATATTTACTATTTTGTTGACATCGTTGATTTCTGTACTGTATAGCACATGAAGGAACACAATCATCGCTCCTCTGTTGTACAGACCATACAATCCAGACACATAAGACAATACTAATTGTTCAGACGTTATTTATGGTTTGTATATCAGTAAGACCTACAGTCCCCAACCAAGACTGTTGTCTTATTCACATAGGAAGAGAGAACCCCTTACCTCAAAGTGCCTACAATCTAAACATATAAGACAGATAGGACAAACAGAGCACACTCTCCAAATTGGGAGCTAAACAACAGAGATTAAGTCTGTAATTTTCAAAAGGATCCTAAGGACGTCAGTTGTCCAAATCCCAGTATTTAATTTAAAGTCTCAGATTAAGGCCAGAACAATGAGTGAGTTGATGAGCACGTAGGATTTTGGAACAGGAGGAAGCAGGGACCTTTTGAGGAGCAAAGGCATTGGTACGCAAAGGAAGAGTGTCTAGGGGCAACCAATGGGTTAAAAAAGACTGTCTCTCTCATGCTCTGTGTTTTTGTAACCTTTACCCTGAGAATAAAACTGTCTTCACGAGTCCTTATTTTGTGGACAGTATTCCTTAGCTAGAATTAGCAGTGTGTCCCCCCTGTAAGGAGTGCCACTGGCTTCCAAAGGATATGTGCCAATCATTCTCAACATGGGTTGCTATCCCACCATGTTTCTATGGTTACTTCACATACCTGTGACTCCACCTGGAGTTCAGAAAATGGTGATAAAAAAATCTAATATTTAAATGTGGTCATATTGCAAATGAATGGCCAGTTGGAATGTGAGATGTAATATTTATGATTTCATTGAATCATTATTATATCATTCACAACACAATTTCCACCCTTTAAATAAAGCACACAGACAAAAATTAAAAAAAAAACCTAGAAACTGTTAGCAGACTGAGCAGCTTACCCGTATGCACTAAATCAAAAGACAGGAGGCACTGGTTAAATATCACTGTACAAACTATAAATAAAGATGTATTATTGTACTTTGTACTTGCTTTCATGCACTTGTGCTACTGCCCTATCCTGGAATCACAGACCTTCTGCCATTTATTGTATTACAGTTCCCTCTACTGGATGAGCTAGAGGAACTGTTCTTTGTGAAGACTAATTCTGCTGATGGAGCTGAAGTTCAAATCCGGAATCCTTCTCTGGATGTTGAATTTAGCCAATAAACCAGCATGTGTGTGTGCCAGCAGGAGACTACCAAAGATGCAGGATTCTGGAAAGGGACCTTGTAAATATTGTTGCATTCATTATGACATGTAAATCAAATGCAGTGCACCATACAAACAGTCTGTGATGCATCTGAAAATGTATTCATTAAACAGAAGTACTCTAGGAGGATCAATTAACCTGAAAGTCTAAAATATGTATGTGGACTTCCAAATGGAAATGTTAATAATTTTAAAATAGGTACCTAAATTTATACGGACAGAGGAACATGTTCTTAATCAGCAGGTTAGCAAAGTATTGGATTATTTCTACTCACTGCAGGAGAATCCAGTGAGCTTCACCCAGTTCTAGAGCTTCACCCAGTTCTTAAAAGTTTTGACTTCCTCAGAGAACAATACAAATGTCATTAGCTGTGTGCTTGCCAAGATCACACAGGAATTATCACAGCAGTAGTAATACTTGGCCATACTAATTTGCAGATATAGATTATATTTTCAGTTCTTCTGTTGTAATTCATTTAATTTATCTACAGTGGCAACTAGCTATATTCTTTACATTCTATCATGGTGATTACTTATATTTCAAAATAAGCTCCAAAGAATGAGTTAAATGCTATTCCCACATTTTACAGGAAATCATCCTATAATGAATAACAATTGTTATACCTCTATGTGGGGTTAAAAATACTCCAAATTTCATCTGATGTCTGAATCTTTAGAGAGAGGAATTACATGAACATACTTATAATTCTAAAATGCAGATGAGGCCTGTCACCAGCCCAGCAGCAAAAAAATCTATCTGTTGAATGGTGACAAAGAAAATACCCTCTTTTGCATATTAATTATTAGAAACTGGCAAACTATAGAGCTGCTGGGAAACTGCTCCACAGCCATTATTTGCAAACTTGAGGCTATAATATTTCCCATTGCCTTAATAAGGAAGAAGGGGAAGATCTACATAGGAGCAGACCCATTTGCTTTTCCCTGGCCTCCCTTTTAAGTGAAACTCACCCCATAGGACCTGCACTTTGAATTTCTGATGGCTCCCATCAGGGAGTGATGAAACTCACCTCCATTGCATAGACTCTACATTTAGGGTGCTTTTCAGGATTAAGTCATGCATAGGAGCTCTCACAGACCAACTGCACTGGGGTGAATTTCACTCTACTTACATACCAAAGACTTGCATACTCATGTGAGTTTTAGGTGTACAAACACCACAAATGCAATACACTGGTTTAGCACTTGTAATCATTCCATTCTCAACTAGCTGGCTAGATCAAGGATGAGAGCCTGTAACTTAATGTCAGCTAACATAGATACTCCTTTAGCTCAGGTGGCAGTGTCTTGTGCGCCTAAAGTCCCAGGTTCAATTCTTGTTGATGATCATGGTGGCTCTTTAGGTGTCTAGATATCAGTAATCATGATAGAACACTTAGGCCTTAATCCAGTAACTCACTAATCACAATCCTTCCCACACCATCAGACATTGCTTAAGAATAAGGCTCTGCCATCTGTCTATCCTGGGCCGCTCTTTGCATGTCTTTTGCTATATACCATAATTTTTCCTTTCCTCATTAGTGTTTTATAGTGGGATTCTTTTAGTTGGTCCTTTTGTGTGTTCCCTCTAGCTGCCCAATGGTGTACTTCTCCTGGTTTCATTTTTAATGTATGACCCAAGTATTTCCATCTTGTTTTCTGGATAACTTTAGAGATATAGGGCTGTTGAGCTCTCTGACAAATCTTGACATTTGTTATCAATTCAATCCATTTATTATTTTGCTTTTAAGGGAATTTATATGCTTGCCTGTACCTTAGTGGATTTCCAGCTTTCACATCCACGTGTTACGACTTAATGGGACTAGTCACAGGCTTAAAGTTAAGCAACAGCTCAAGTGCTTTACTGGATGAAGGCCTTCTTGGGTACACAAAGGTATGATCTTTTCCAGTAGTGTCAATACAATGACTTTCATAAGCACCAAAATTGTTTATAAAAATTGACATAAGGATTTCACATATTTTACCTTTTTAAAGTAGAAACAGTTTGTTAACAGACTGTTAGCCTTACTAAACAAAATAAGCTGTTTGGCTTGTGCCATGGAAACCTATTCCTACATGAATTGAGATGACAGAAGGAGTGGAGAGCTGGGGTATTTAGAAGATACCATTATGGAATGGCAGGAGGAAAGCATACAGTGAAAGGAAAATATTAGGCGGGGGGCGGGGGAGAACAGAGAATAGGGACCAATTTAGCAAAGACTTTAAGAAAGCATTCACTGCACAGATTAGCCTTCTGTTATTCAGACCACTACACAGGATGCTCCAACTGATCGGTGCTGGAAGCGAAGAGTCCAAGAGGCTAGAATGACCTACACCTTAGCTAAAATTAATTCTGTTCTTCCCTAGAAAACAGAAATCAGTAAGATCTTCTAGCAATTTTAAAATAAAAAAAAAACACAGTGGCAAAAAACCTGCCCTTTCCCACCTCTTAAAACGTATTAGTATTTCAGAAAGTCCCCTAAATGGGCTTGAAATTTTATATAAGATGCTGGATTGTCTCTCTTATCAGGTCAACACACTCTCTTCAGGAAAAATGTTCTTGGAGCCTCAGTCTCATGCTCCTTGTCAACTGCAGATGTAAGAAATGCAAGATTTCAGCTAAGCAAACAGAATAAGGGAAAAGAAACCCAGCCAGATGACAGCATAGAATAGCTGTCTTTGTTGTGAAGCTGCTGACCTGGACATCTAGTAACATTACAGTGGTCAAAACAGAAGAGTGGTCCATACCCTAGGACTACAGAGTGTGATAGAATGCCAAGGGATTTCAATGAAAAAGAAACTAAGTGCCAAGAAGGCTTTGTTAAGATAACACTGACAAGATATCAGAAGGCTGTCCTCATCTGACCATAATATCAAGTTGGTATGAAACGAATTAAACATAATGCTAATCTTATCTGAATGTATTTTGTTCAGCAATGACCACACTTGCAAGCACATTCAAGTTCACAGGGCTCCTTACTTCAAGCAAACATTCACTATATGCTAAAACCAAAATGCCTTATTGCCTAATTCATCCGGGTGCTTGGGTTTGCCAAAAGGAATGACAGCCTAAGGCCAATGGGTGCAGTAGGTGAAAACAGCAAAAAAGAATCAGAGGGAAAAAACAAGCATATGGCTTTTTAGTATTACTCTGAACATTTAACTAGTGTGAACACTGGCAATGTGTTAAGTGTATGTAACAAATATATCAAGTAAGAAAACTTATTTGAAATTATGAGGAAAACCTTGTTATACTAGCACAGAACAAACATATTTTAAATGGCATTTTTAAGTACTGTATGGAACTTGATTCATTTTAAAATCTGTCTTTCAAACACGCAGGGATTTATGACTTTCTACAGTATAATTAACAGATACATTCCACCTTCTAAATTCAATATTATACAGTCCTTACAAAGCTGTTACTTTTAAATAGGAATTTCTGGAGTACCATCCTAACAAATGATATATTGGGTTTCAATTAGATACAGATGTGTTAATAAAGAATTGTCTTATCATTTAACAGAATAACCAGGTTTTGTTAATTTGTTTCACACTAAGCTGCCTAACCTTAATTAGCAAGAAGAGAATATCCATACAAGCTGATTGGAGATCCCCAGGTACATTCATGTCCATCTAAGGAGGTTCTTGTGAAGACTGTGATAATGATTAATTATCTTAGGCTAAAACCTGCTTTCCCTGCTCCTTTATCTGGAATGAAGAGCTTGAATTGATTCCTCTCTGGGAAAAAAAAAACAACAAATTGAATAACATACTAAATTAAACTGAAAATCTGTTTGGAGGGGGAAAAATTACCTCTATATTTTGTGGGGTTTTTTTTTTTTTACTCTTTTTAATGATGGATGCTCTTACTGTGTGTATGATGGATGGCAACAACTCTCGGCTGCCTATAATTGACAGTCATTGTCTGAGAGGAAAGTATTCATACAATTCACAGCCATTTTTCTCCCTCAGAGGCCGCTGACTTCACCTCTTTGATAGGTGCTGGCATTTTTCAACCCAGGTGTCAAGGCAAAGAAATGGCAACTTGACCCATAGCTGCTTTGGAAACATGAATACATTTTTCAGATGCTAATTTTAGTTGTGCTGAGCTCTCTCATATCAAGCCAGATGCTTGGCTTAAGGGTCCACACAATCTAGAAATAATGACAGAAAACTGAGCTTTCAGGTGACCTAACCTTTTTCTCAAAGGCTTTGAGTCCTTCAGTATTTAGAATCAGATCATGAAGAATCAGGAATTATGGCTGGATTACCACCACACAACTAGTTTGTGTAAGGGGCAACATACAGCTGTGCAACTCCAGGATCTGGGCAGGAACAAGACTGTGGCTGGGAAAATCAGCCTGGTCACTTCTTGCCCCTTTTTTCGAGAGAGAAGAAATCTCTTGCTGTCCTCTGCCAGCCAGCTCCTCACCTCTACTTGCCCACTCTCCACTCGCATAGGTGGGACAGGACGTAGCAGATGAATAGTGGCTGTTCTCTGCCTGCGCTGGCTCTGACAGCATGCAGCTAATCTGCGCAGGGTGGTAAGCGGGCATAAGAAGCCAGGTAGCGTATAGACAGGCTTACAACTGAACATTAAGGATCAAATAATGGCAACTCCAGGAGCTGTGAAGACTGCTTGGGCTCCATGGTCATGGATATTCGAACTGATCTCGGGGAGGACCTTCTTTAGAGCACATCTAACCAACTGCCATCTCCACAGAGCAGGCAGGAGTCATGGACTGCACCCACTCTTCCACAAACACCTTATATAGCAGTCATAAGATCGATTCAGTGGAGGTAGCCAGCTGAGGTCAGACAGGGGAATTGAGTCATCTGCAAACAAAAGGTCTGTCCTGGTGAATGAGAATAAGAGGAAAAAGACAGCAATCGTGATCTCTCCCAACCCCACCCACCTTGAAATTGCTGGGTCTTGATCTTCAACCCTCTCTTCCTCCCTGTGGGAGAGTTCTGCGGCTGTGAACTGGGAAGGGGTAGAGGGAAATGAGGGGGGGGCAAAGAGAGGGTGACAATCCACCTTGCACCTCCCATGCAGCTTCATGACTAGGGTGGAGATGGAGAGCG
The DNA here is from genome assembly GCF_016161935.1 of Mauremys reevesii. Classification (NCBI taxonomy): domain Eukaryota; kingdom Metazoa; phylum Chordata; order Testudines; family Geoemydidae; genus Mauremys; species Mauremys reevesii. The sequence goes on from NC_052623.1 coordinate 337,618,229, forward strand.
TCTGAAAGCCCCTATCACACCTGGCTAGACTACAGGTGAGCTTGCACAGTGAAAACTACCATATTTCTTAATGCCGTATAATATGGATCAGGATTTGTCCTTAAACAAATATTTAACCAACTTTCTAAGTAAACAAGAGGTGCAAAGAAGTTTTCTTGTTCATTTTTTAAGGGGCTGAATAGCTGAAGTGGTTTAGGAGACTTCAGAAACACTAAGCTCGCTAATACTAGCTATTTCGTCCCATTGTACTACAGGCTTGTGAATTTCCAAGCAGTATCACAACCATGAGATGAATGGAGTCAAATCTATTGAGCATACCTCCCTATTTGTACTGCTTCTGCATTTACTTCTGCTAGAAAGGCTATTAGCTTTGGGATGTCTTTAAATGTGATCAGGTCATTGCCGGTGTCACCCAGCCTTTGCATAGTGTTCAAAAAATATCCATTAGTGAAACTACTGCTTCTCAAGATGAAAATACCTCCTGCTGAGACCTCCTGCTATGTTTAGTTTTTTTTGCAAGATGAGAAGCTGCTGTTGCTGAAAAGGCTGTTCTAGCTATGAAGGCACTTTTTTTTGGCATCAGTTGCCAAATCCTTGTTCTTAGTGCTGATTTGTCACATTACTGACGGGTTTAGAATGGTTGTATGTCTTGTTAAAAACATTGCATGGAAAGGATGATTTTTATGAGATGCTATTCCTTCACCGAACTAATTTTCCTGGGGTGAGCAGGTTCATGTTTTTTTGTTTGTTTGTTTGTTTCCAAGAGCCACAGCTGTCCTACCAAACTTTCAGACCTTCCTTTGAAATCTGGCATTTCTGATCCTAGTTACTCAGTCAAGTGCAGATGTGTCTATTAAATGACTTTCTGGCATATATCAATAAATCCAGAAAAAACAAACAAGGGCTATATCATTAGTCACTGATACAAAGATTGGAAAATTTGTTGCATAAAAATCCTCAGCATCATCTTCTCTGTGCAAACATTCACATACCACTTGGCCTTTTCTTATGCAGAAAAGTCACACAAGACTGATTAATCAAACAGAACCACATGCCAAAAATCACAAATTTGAAGTGAAGGAGCTTTGGAGATGCAGGTGAAAAGTCTCTTGGAGGCTGAAGTAGTTTGCCCAGCTGAGATGGTGGAGAAGAGAGGAGAGTAGAAAAATCAAAGGGAAAATGTACCATATGCATACATAACAGTCTCTTGTCTCACTGAAGTGTCCTTCACTTCATGCTGAGACGAAAGTATAACGAAATAGCATCTCCCTAGGAGAAAGAACTGGTAATTGTCAAGGCAGTAATCTCCTTATAGCCTACAAAGTGACTGGCAATACTGTAAACTGGCTTACAGATGTGGAATATCTGCAACAGGTGGATTTATTTATGGCTGCTGGACTTTTAAGGATCTTTCAATCCACAGTTCACTGTCTCATCTCAGCAGGTAGCGAACATGCAACAAAATGGCTGTCTGGATAGGAAATGTGGGGGGGACTGGTAATGTCAGAAAGCCAAGTTCTCACCAAACTGACAGTGATTAGAAATCCTGTATGGATCATTTAGGTACCTTTTGTCTGATGGGAACCTAATTAAGAAAACCACCTATACAATCAGCTGCTGAATTATACCACTGAAATGCTGCCATTCTCCCACCCTTGACCAATTTGTTATTTTGACCTTTGTGTACACTTCTGCATATCACTAAGATCAGAGTTAAATGTTGGTGAGCAATGGTAAGACATGTAGGATTAATGGGATGTGAGGATCACGTTGGATCCTTTGTCTGTCCATTTCCTGGCATTTCAATATTTGACATTTGTTAAAGGAGTAGACTTTTTGTAAAGGAAGTGTAATAATATTATGTCTGGATGTCAGCTGGATTCCACTGAAACAGCTTTCAAACATATCCTTTATAATTAAGTCTGGTTTTTTTCATGAATTTTCCATTTTTTTGGATGAGCACTGAAGCCTATCAAAGCAGGGAGCCTCATCTGCAGGCTTTAGGAAACATAAGAGGGGTGAAGCCAGTAGAGAAGTTGTGTCTGGGTGGGATACAGGAACAGTTGATGTTGGAGTGGGGAGAGTACAAGGTCTTATTCACACTATCAAGAACATTTTGAGAATGTAATGTTTAACATGAAGTTTCTGTATATTTTAAATGCAAGCATGCCAAATCTCAAAGGACAGACAAAATGGACCTTATTGTCCTTGGTTACCTTAGTGTAAATCAAGCACACCGGTAACTCTACTGATGGTAATGGAGTTAAATTGGTGACATGCAGAAGAAAAAAAGAAAAATCAGGCCCAGAATTTTTAACCAGACTACATTAAAAGCTATGTTAAATTCACTGTTATAACTATCACGCAAATTCTGAACCAGCTTATGTCTCATGCAATCCTATGGAAATAACTGACTTCCATGACATTGTGTAGGTAAATCAGCACATATGTGGTTCACATCATCTTGTACGTAAACAGGAAAAACATACAGGCAACAAATGAAGAACTTTTAAGGAAGTTGCATTTGATACCATTTACCCTATATAATGAAAGGAGAAAAGAGTAATGATCACTACAGGAAAAATCATCATAGTGAACATGGATCACCGTCCTTAAATATTATTAAATCACTTCATGTACAATGTTCCAAAGACAATTTCCTCATTTTCTCACCCAACAGACATTCTTTGCTGTCCCCAAACATTTTGCTATATCTTAATCTTTTTTAAATTGCATTTTTAAAGCATAAATGTACAAGCAGACTTTGTGCATCAGTTACCAGGAGCTACAGTAAAAGACAAGAAGCTATTTACAACATAGAAAACAAACAGTTTCAAAGGTTCTCTAGCACTGGCAAACCATTTGGGTGAGCAAAAAATTAATCAAAATTAACATCAAGTCCTCAGGCCATTTCCTCTTAAGTAAATATTCTGCATCTGTCAAATGTCCGCATGATCTGTTCTGACAGTTTTGGAAGGGTTTCCCTTTTTAACAGATTGCCGTCTAACCCCAAAGTGAACATTTTGAAAGATAGCATTTTTGCGAAATAGCTCATTTTATGTTCTATTTGTGGCTACTAAGAATCAGCAGGATTTGACAGATTAAAAACAAATAAAATGAACACGGATAAGTTTGTGACCTTTACTTTAATACTGTATATTTTACAGACATAAAAAAATAAATGTTCAACAGCAACAATAGTCATATTCTCCCGTGGGGTTACTCCATTCACGTCAATAGAGTTACACTAAGGTTCTCATTCGATCCAATATCTAATATATTTACTGTTTATTCAAAATTGGGATTTTTCTCCTCAGTCACTCCATACAGAGCTTCTTCCTACTGCACTCCTTTCTGTACAATAATCTTGGTGATGTTCTGTCCTAGATTTCCTCAAGTTCCATTAAGAAATTAGACATTGGTCTGCATTCTTTAAGTTACTTTACAAATAAAAGAAAACATCCAAAAGCTGCAAATTGGCCATTGGTTAGATACTCTTATTTCCAATCAAGAAAAAAAAAGGCAAGACAATGGTACCAGGTTTAGCTACAAAGGAATTATTCATCTTGTACTTTCTAGCTAGGTCTGACTTCAGGTTAACCAAGGGAACATTTTTGCAACTGAAAACACTTGAAATTTCAGAGGCCTTAAAAAAGGGATATGCAAATGTGCAATTCTGCTTTCTAGAGGTGTCTAGAAAACAACCACTTGCGTGAAGAATTGCTTCAGATACTACAATTATCCTAAAAATGGTGTTAGCTAGCCATAGCATGTGTGACTGGTTCAGTCACTCGATGAGCTGGGATACCACTGAGAACAACCCTCCCGCCAGAACAGGCGCTCCTCCACTCCTGTTTTGCTGAGTTAGACATTCCAGTCAGCTCCAGCAAGAATGGAGACTAGGGGTCTTACAGTGACATGTGACCATCTCACATGATACTGGAATCCATCTTGATCTCGTACTTTTCCATTGATGAGGTGGGGGTGGGGACAAGCACAGACAAAAGATTTTCTCCTTGTGCCAAAGCTATAAAAGGGTGTGGAACAGGACAAAAGTCGCTGCCAGTCACGAGAAAACCAGTCAGCTCCAGCACAGACCCAGAGGTTGGGCCACACCTCTCTTCAGTTCACTGAAACTGAGATTTAATCAGCACAGGGGCTTCTCTGTCAACAGGGAATTTCCCAGCGCCCAGTGTTCAGCCTTTCTGGGAGTCTGAACCCCAAATAAATCCAATTAATAAATTGTCCGTCCTCTATAATACTGATACAGAGATATGCACAGCTGTTTACTCCTCCAGGTATTAGTCACTTACTCTGGGTTTATTAATAAACAAAAGTGATTTTATTAAGTATGAAAAGTAGGATTTAAGTGGTTTCAAGTAATAACAGACAGAATAAAGTAAGTCCACAAGCAAAATAAAGCAAAAACATGCAAGTCTAAGCCTAATACATTAAGAAACTGATTACATGTAATATCTCACCCTCAGAGATGTTCCAATAAGCTGCTTTCATAGAGTAGACTCCTTCCTAGTCTGGGCCCAATCCTTTCTCATGGTACAGTCTTTGTTAGATCCAGCAGACGTTTCAAGTGGTAAGCAGGGGTTTTCTCATGACTGGCAGCGACTTTTGTCCTGTTACACACCCTTTTATAGCTTTGGCACAAGGAGAAAATCTTTTGTCTGTGCTTGTCCCCACCCCCGCCTCATCAATGGAAAAGTACAAGATCAAGATGGATTCCAGTATCATGTGAGATGGTCACATGTCACTGTAAGACCCCTAGTCTCCATTCTTCCTGGGTTGGCCCACAAGTACACAGAGAGGCTTGCAGGTAAACAAACAATTTACAACCAATTATCCTAGTCAATGGGAACCATCAAGATTCTAAACCACCATTAATGGCCCGCACTTTGCATAATTACAATAGGACCTCAGTGTTATACTTCATATTTCTAGCTTCAGATACAAGAATGATATATGCATGCAAATAGGAAGAATATATTCAGTAGGTTATAACCTTTGTTATGATACCTTACAAGAGACCTTTTGCATAAAGCATATTCCAGTTACATCATATTCACACTCATAAGCATATTTCCATAAAACATATGGAGTGCAACATTACACCATGCATATGGGTTGCTTGTGGTTTTGAATTTTTATGTTAAAGTGATAACAAGCAAAGAGGAATGGGCCATTGAAGAAACTTCCAGAACAATACCCATGCAATAACATCTCTGAATGGGGCTGCACAATGGTAGCTGAGGGCAGAATTTGGCCCATTAAAGTCTACCTAGCAATCTATTAGTCATACAATTAAGGAGCAAAGGCAAAATCTTTTAAAAAACCATACCATCCACTTCTGAACGAAACATCATGGGAAGGTTCAGACTACTTCAAATACAGCATGCACCTACACAGGCAGAAACCCACTACAATCTTCCCTCTTGGTGGGGTGGGATTAGTGGCAGATTGAAAGGAGTGCCCTTGTATGAATGAGGAGACTAAGGACCCATAAAACAGCCTGGCCCAAAAATTCATAGGGCATCCATGTCTATTGCTCCGTACAAATCCTTCCCCTCTTGTAGCATAGAGGTTCAGTGATCATGCTGCTCTCATAGAATCATAGATTATTAGGGTTGGAAGGGACCTCAAGAGATCATCTAGTCCAACCCCCTGCTTGAAGCAGGACCAATCCCCAAACGGCCCCCTCAAGGATTGAACTCACAACCCTGGGTTTAGCAGGCTAGTGCTCAAACCACTGAGCATCTCGGAGAGGAGGAGATTGAGGGTATGCAATTAAAAACCTGCAGCTGGCCTGTGCCAGCTGACTCAGGCTCACCAGACTTGGACTAAGCAGGTGTGATGCTGTATGAATAAAGATGACCCTTTATATCACTGCTGTTACCGCAGTTGCACAGTTTCCATAAGTCTTGTACAAAGTATGCCATGTAATGTATCAATGGAAAAGTTATGATTTTCTACATATGATTATCCTGATTAAATTCGTGTATCATCTTTGTATCTAAAGTTATGAATATTGGCTATATACATGTATGTAAAACGTGTTGTATGGTGACAACCCTCAGATAGATTTGCATTAGGGCTAGACAGCTACGTGTTGATGATCCATCAAGGATGCTCCACTGTCACAACGGGCCATTGAAGAAACTCATCCCATCCAGATAGCTCTTCCTGAGGCTGCCTCAGACATCAAAGAGCCAATGGCCTCCCCCTGTGATTCAGCAAACCATGTAGGAGCATGTGATATGCTCATGTGACCCTGGACTCGATCTTGGGCCAGTAACTTTCCACATACAGGGGCTGTGGGCTTTGTTTGGGACAGTACATTTCCGCGCACATGGCAGAGGATATAAATTGCAGTTGGAACACCTCTGTTTTGCCTCTTTCCTGCTTCCATTCTCTGAACGGTGGATCTGCAACTAAAAGGAGCATCGTGAACTATGCACTGAGGACCTTCCAATCCTTTGGAAGTTACCAGAGAGACAAGCCAGCAGTCTCTTCCATCACTGTGACAAACCTGGTTTAAGGACATTGCCCTCATTTGTACGTATATGATCTATTAACCATTTTAACTCTCGTTTCTTTTAGTAATAAATCTTTAGTTAGTTTACTAAGGATTGGCCGGCAGCGTGATATTTGGGTAAGATCGGAGATTCATATTGACCTAGGGTAAGTGTCTGACCCTTTGGGATTAGAAAGAACCTCACATATGGTGAAATGGGCTTTGAATAACCTCTCACTGTATTCGACTGGGTTGCCTGGATGGGAGCCAAGGGCTGGAAAGCCTAAAGGGGACTGTGTTTGGCTTCTGGTTAACCAGTGTGGTACTGCAGAAGCCCTGTTGTTACTGGCTTGGTGAATCTAATTATAGAGTAAACCACCAGCATTAGGGATTTTCTGCCCTATTTCTTGCAGTCTGCCCTGAAGGTGGCACTCTCAGTGTGGTCTATCCCAGGCTGCGTAATTGCAGTGTATATAGATGTTCAGGCTTGACCCTCTGGGACCCTCTCACCGTACAGAGTCCTAGAGCCTGGGATCCAGCCCGAGCTTCAATGTCTACGCCACAATTAAACAGTCTCTTAGCCAGAGCCCTGCGAGCTTGAGTGAGCTAGCATAGGCCAGCTGCAGGTTTTTAACTGGCTGGTGTCCCATCTCCAGCTGTGGCCAATCTCTGTTGTTTCACAGGAAAGTGAAAAAAACAAACATCATATATCTGGCTAATTATGCGGGAGGGGGGAAATCCTGCAGACAATTGTCTGAAATCCTGAAACTTTGAAGACTTGATTATAGCCAACATCTGACTACAGATCTCCAAGTGTTATGTGCATGTTGAGGGCACTGCAGGCAAATCCATTCTCCCCATAGCCCCTGAACAGTGGGAGTCAGAGTCACAGATTCCAAAGTTAGAAAGGACCTAGCATGACTCCTTCCCCCCCCACAGGCTATAGAATTTATCTTAGAAACTAGATTAATGCATGTCTTTTTAAAATATACCTAATTTCACCGGAAAGACTCAAGCAATGTTGAGTCCACTATCTTCCCTGAAAAGCTGTTCCAGTGTTTAATTACCCACATAACTAGGAAATTATGTCTTATTTCAAGGTTGAATTTATCTAACTTCAGCTTCCAGCCATTGGACCTTGATATGCCTTTGTCAGCAAGGTTGAAGAGCCCCATTATCAAATCTCTTCTCCATGTGTAAGTACCTAAACATAGTGAGCAAATCACCTCTCAATCTTCACGTCAATGAGCTGAATTAGTTGAGTTCATTAAGCTTCCCATCGTAAGGGTTGTCTTCAGCCCCTGGATCATTTTTATGGTTCTACTTTGGACTCTCTCAAATATTTTTCACATCCTTTTTTGAAGTGTGATCACCAGAACTGGACATACTATTCTAGTAGTGGTCTTATCAGTGCTGTGTACCGAGGCAAAATCGCTTTTCTACTTTGACTTGATATTCTCTTTTTTATACATTTGAGGTCACATAAGCCTCTTCTTGACACATTCAATTGAGGGTTCAGCTGAGGTGATTAACTACGATGACCCTAAGTCCTTCTCTGAATCACTGCTTTCTAAGGCAGTATCCCCAATCTTGTAGGTATAATCTGCATTCTTGGTTCCCAAAACTATAACCATGGATTTAGTGGCACTCAAACAAACTTTGTTGGATGGTAATAATTTAATTAGGTGATTCAGTTTAGTCCAACAGTAACCTGTCCTCCTCATTATTTGCTATCCCACCAATCTCTGTGTCACTGCAATCTTTGCCAGCACGATTTTACATCATTTAAATACTTGCTAAAAATATTAAAAACCGATCCAAGGAGGACCTGCTAGAAACCGCTCCACTCATTGATACTTCCCCATTAATAGCTACATTTTGAGATCTGTCAGTGAGCCAGCTTTTAGTCTATCTAACGTGTGCCCTGTTAGTTCCATGCAGTAAAAGTGTTTTTGGTTTTTTTTTAAAATCAAAATGTCATATGGTGCTAAGGCAAAAGCTTTGGAGAAATCCAAGAATACTATATATCAGCACTGTTGCCTTTATCAGCCAGATCTGTCAAAAAAGACAACGGGTTTATACGATAGAGTCCAAAATTAATTGTTCCATTGTTTTACCCAGGATCAACATCAGGATACTTGGGCTATAGCTCATTTGATAATCCATTTTACACTTATAAAATATTGGAACTACATTGGCAGTCCTCCAACTCTTTGGAATTTCTCCAGTTTTCCAAGATTTGTTGAAAGTTAACATTGATGGTTCAGACAGCTCTGAAGCTTTATGATTTTTGGGTGAGATTTACCCAGGCCTGTTGATTTGAAAATGTTTCATTTTAGCAGACACTACCTCACATCCTTTGTTACAGATGACAAACTTTCTATTCCATCCATAATATCAAATGTAATGGATGCATCCTCCTGCTTCATTCCACTGTGGTCACTATTCCTTAGTTGTTTGGCTACAGTTACTTGCTGTGTAATTCTCAGCTCAAGGAGACATACCCATGCTAGCTCTGATTGAGCTCCTGTGCTAAGAATAGAATAGGGGCTAGCTGCATAGGGGCTAGCTGGCCTGAGTATGTACCTAGCATCTTGGATGAGTACATACTCAAGGTGGCTAGACTTTCCAATTGCTTGTGCTACCATAGCTACATTCTGTTTTTAGTTTTTGCTTTGTCAAAACTAACATGGGTAAGACTCCTTGAGCTGGAAATTATACCTCCAGCTCGAACTGTAGACATACCCAATATCCTTTCCCTGGCCAGGATATGTGTATTCTGATGACTTGGGTTTTCTTCTCCACTCAGGTACTACTACATGGTCTTCTCCACTCAGAAATGTTGTGTCATTAGACATTGATGGAAACTCTTAAGTACAATGCTACTCCTCTACCTCTAAAATCTAATCTGTCCCTCCTGTGTCGTTTATAGCCAGGTATTAAGCAACTCATGGATTTTTGTCATTCCACTATATTTTCAGGAATGCTTATTTTAATCAAGATCCTCTTCTATTGTCAGGCGTTTTACTTCACCTGTGTTTGCCCGGGCGAGTTCTAGATGACATAGTGGTAAAAATGCTACCACTTTTGCCAGCCCAAATAGAGATGTACCAGTACAGCACCAAAAGTTGGAGAACTGTGTAACATGTTTAGTGTACACAAGGCCTTAGACTTCTAAGTTTCTTGCACTGTTACTATAGTCACATACTGTTTTTATTTTTGTATGTCTGTCTTTCTTCCCCAACTCCTTTATCTGACACCTTGTTACTTTCCTAGAACATACCTCTGTAGTGTCAATCTATCCCACTTCCAGTTTAGTTGTAATTTCTGCCCTCTCTTTTGCTGGAGACACAGTTATCTTTATATTACTGACATCTCTAGCAGATGTCTTTGTCTGACCAGACTGTTCCCTAGCACCTGTCAGCTTTCTCCTGCTCCTAACTTAAATAAGACCCGACAACCCTGTCAATTCACTATGTGAGCAGTCTGC